>NC_133665.1:85087969-86287969 GCF_037893015.1 Macrotis lagotis
ATAATTAGGAATTCTTTCACCTTGGAAAAATATTTGATTAGGGTAGTAATAAGAGAGTTCAGCAAACCAGACATTTGCACAAGGGAGAAAGAAAATGGCATCAACAATAGACTTGTAGTCTTGTCTTATTTCTGGAAATAGGGTATTCCCATACTCTATTATTCATCCCTAATGAAGGAATGAGAGAAACACCTTGACATTATGTTTCCAAGGATGGGGTTGTCCAAAAGAATGATAACTAATGAAAAGTATGAAGCATCAGCTAGAAACACTACCCTCTAAATATCAGTGTTGTGGGATAAAATCAGTGGTTTCTTACCCAAATTGTTGCTCTGCCTTTCAAATATTTGTAAAGGCTTATCTCTTGGCTTTGGGTATATTCCCTCCTTTTTTCTATTTGTTGAAATTTTTCTTTTCTTTTGAGGTTTAGTTCGGGTACTATTTCTGGCATGAAAATTTCCCTCCATCTGGTGGAAAATATTTTCTGTCATATTCTAGTTTTCCTAGTACATGCAGCCAGCATCAGCTCCTTGTCCCAATCACACATGCCTCAAATTTTATTTATTTGTATGCTGTATCCCTCCCCAACCTCATAGTAGAATGTAAGCCTCTGAGAGCAGGGATTATGTCAATTCTTTGAAAAAAAATTGCCATATTCCCACTTTATAGCTTCATGTTTTGTACAAAGTAGGGGTTTAATAAAGGTATGTTGATTGATTAGAATGGAAGATTTATTACAAGAAGTGAATAGTTTTTATCCCTCACAAAGAAGCATTAAAGAATATTTATTATCTCACTATACTTGGATGGATTAAAATTGTCCTTTAAGCTTTACATATTGTAAACACACACACACTTATAAAACAAATAACAGCTATTTATTTTATATGTTAGCATATATATGCATATTATATATATAATATGAATATATATATATATATATATATATATATATCCTGTTTATACAAAATATGCCTAGACCATATTTCTCTGTTTGGTCCCTCCTTGCTGAATAAGGTGATTTATTTAAATGTGATTTTAAATAGCCAGTACAAAAAGAGCCAGTAGGGAGTCTTAAAAATGTAGTTCATCTCTATTTCACCTATGACTATTTCTGACTTTGGCATCACACACTAAAACCTGCTTACCAGGTCACTTCCATTAGGACAATGATAGACGGTCATTGAAATGTTGAGTCTTGTTGCTGTGGTTTTAGTTCAAAAATATCCTGGATTTCAAAAAAGTTGAAATCATTCTTTTTGCCATTTTAACCTTATTTAAATATTTGAAATACATATATTTGATATTACCATGTACAATCAAACATATTATTAACTTTGGGTTTTTTTGGTTTGTTTGTAATTTGTGAAGCCATCTTTGTACCTTCGAGAGGGTTTTTTCTTCTCTTCAGCAATGCCAGGGTAAGGAAAGACAAAACATCAGATGAATTGCAGTGCATATTCAAGCATAGTAAAGGATATGGTTTTTCTGTAGTAAGAAAAAGAACCATTGGCTGTGGCATTGAAATTTATTGGGTTCTTGTGGTTTTATTTTTATCCCTGCTTGCCACTTGAATTTTTGGCAAATAAAAAGACACAGCCCAAATAAATCAGAACAGTCCACTCCCACCCCAATAGTCTCAATTCTTGAAAACTAGTTTCAATCCTATTTAATAGTCAAAGTTTAAATTTTCATGAAATGCTGTTGTGAAGATGCTTTTCATAGTAGCTCATAGTACTATAACACTTCAAGCAAAGTGCTTGACTCATTTGAGCCTCACAACAATCCTTCAAGGTCAGATAGAAAATTATTATACACGTTTTACAAAAGAAGAAACCGAGATTTATAAAGTTGAGGTGACCTATAGGAACATAGCGCTTCAAGTTCAAAAAGCTTAATTAGACCAGCCCTTTCCCTTCACATATGTGAAAAAGGAAACACAAAGAGATTGTGATTTACCTAAGATTATATACAGTAAGTGGCAGTTGCTGACTCTAATTCCTGGGCTCCTACCACGCTATATTAAAATTAGTGATTGCCAAATTTTTCAACCATGACAGCCCCTTTATTAATGTTTAAAATGTTTTAAAGCCCCAGAAAAAGGATAATTTTACTAGTACTATCTGTTGAATGAATAAATAACTAATGACCAAAGTTACTATTTAATCATATCATCTAGTAACAAGCATTGATGCAGCATTCTAATATTTGCAAAGTGATATGTGCATATGTGTTTGTGTGTGTATATTTATAAAATATTTGATCCTTAAAAAACCCTATGATAGGTGCTATTAACTCCATTTCATTTTCAAGGAAACTGAGACAGAAAGTGAATAGAAAACTAGCCCGAATCACATAGCTCTTAAGTGATTCTAGGCAGTATTGGAACTCATATCTTCTTGACTACAAGTTTGGTATTCTTTTCATCATACCATCAGGTTCCTGTATATGCAAGAAATCTTATTTATTCATTCTAGAGAGTACATATTATTTAAATTGAAGCTGTATATTTTATTGGTTTTCAGGTAGTTAGATATCACCAGAGACAAAACATTGGGTCTAGAGTGATAAAGACTAGAGTTCTAATTTAACAAGTTCCATTAACCTGGGTCACTTTTGACTCTTGCAGAATGGATAATAGTAGCACCTCCTAAGGTTGTTGGGAGGGTAAATTGAAATATTTGTAAAGAACTGTGCAAATCTTAAAGCCAATATAAAAATGCTACCTAATAAGTGGGAATAATGGATCACTTGAAGGTATGTCATTACTTAAGTTCATACTACTTATTTCCATTAAGCTGCAACCAAATATTGTGGTTTACATATGCACAACGTCAAATAGTACAAATTTGAATACATGTGACTGTGTCGGGGATAAAATTCATCCTAATTAGAACCTAGCATTATTAGAGTACTAAAAAAAAGATAAAAATGGCAACTGCAATAAGATTCAGGAACCAATTGTCAAAAACTTTGCCATTTCTCAGGTATCTTCTATCACAAAAATGGAAATCACAGATCTAGTCTTTTTTAAAGTCTTAATTTTGTTAATTTGCATTTAATTTTAGTACACTTATTTATAATCTGTTTTGACTTTCCATGATTGATTCATGCAATATACAGAGTCCTTTTAGACCAACAATTTAAAAGTTTAATTCACTTGTGGTCTCCACTGACAAGAACAAAAGAAAGATTCTCTCTTTAGAAGGGTGATTTGTAAGCACTTCCTTGATATAAACAATGCATAAGTAGTGGGTAATTTTTTGGCATGGTATATTCATGGGGGGAGGTAAAGAGCCAAAGGAGAGGTAACAAAAAGAGACTTAGTTGAAAATTTGAATCTAAACATAGCAAGAAGTATAAAGTGTGGTATCTGCCCAAAAGAACTCCAACATATTTTGTAACTTATCCAAGCTCTAGTGACATACAAGAAAATATACATTTACTCTTTTTCTTTATTCCACTTTGACTTCTCATATTTGCTTGTTTACATTCTATGTGTATCATTCAATTCAACAAAGATTTGTTGAGTCCTCTGTTGTTAAAATCATTGTCCTTAAATGCCCTTATATTTTTATTTTTCTCCTTTCTGCTTTTCTTCCAAATGTCTTTTTTTTAGGGTTTTTTTTGCAGGGCAGTGGTGTCAAGTGGCTTGCCCATGGCCACACAGCTAGGTAATTATTAAGTGTCTGAGACTGGATTTGAACCCAGGTACTCCTGACTCCAGGGCCGGTGCTTTATCCACTGGACCACCTAGCCACCCCCAAATGTCTTTTTTTAAGAAAAAATAACAGGACCCTCCAATTGGTCATTGTCCATCATTTGCTATATTCTAGAGGCTTTAACCAAGTTGAAAAGATTTTTAAGGGCAGGCTGCATATGTCTTTATAGTTTATTCAAACAATGAAGCTAAAATTTTTAATAGATTTCCTGAAGAGAACCCTTCATACCTGTTAAAGGAATAAATCACCAACTAGCATGCACCAATCAGCCTCTCCTTTTAGATTGCTAACTTAGAGGGAAGCGATTTCCAGGGCGTATTCAAGAACAATGTCCTGAGTGTTTTACATATTTGTAACCTTCAGCACAACTTGAGGATCAGGTTAAAATTCATCTACAGAACTGGTGTATCCCTAAGGCATCCTTACGTATTTGGCTCTTCATGTGAGAAGTACTAAAAAGTCTAGTTTGTTTTTTTTTTCCCCTAAATTTCGTTTTCAGATAAAGCTATGGAAGAAAGTATTGCCTTTGCAAATATCTAACCCAATCATTGACAAAATACAATATTTCCAGGTAAAGATAGTCTGGGTCATCATGATAACTTCAGAGGAGGATTGGATAAATGTAATAGTATTTTTTTTAAATAATCTGGGGAATATAACACTTAAGGGGAATATATTTCAAATTTTCCTAAACTTAAAGATAATTTTACAAAATCAACTGAAAATAATTCTAGGGTTCATTTCCCTTTTTGAAAAAATAAAAATCTAAATACAAGAAGCCAAATATTTAAAGGGATTTATTTTCTGGGAGAGTCTAATCTCCTCCTAAGGACCAGAGAATGGTAATTATATAAAGATAAGTTTTGATTCACTGTAAGTAAAAACTTTTTACCAACTTGAATCAAGAAAAAATGGATTGATTTGTCAGGCTTTGAGTCTCCCTTCAAAAGAGATTTCTTAGTAAATTATTAATAATCATTTGTTGCAGATGTTATACTGAAAATTCTTCATTAACTTTTGAGAATGTGACATGAAAATAATCACTGAGCTACTAGCTTCAAGGGATAGAAAGAAAAATAAACCTTACCTTCTGTTATCTTACCTTCTGTTGGGGGATGATAGAGAGATAAGGAAATATGGAATCATTGGAATATGGAGAGAATCTTAGCAATCAGGTAGATGAGAAAATATCACTTGTAGGAGATGGCACATAAGCTGAGTTTGAAGACAATCAGTAGAAGAGGGTGCATTTAAAAGAAGCAGAACAGTCTGTGTAAAGGCACTGACTCGAGATGTAATGTTCAATTTTGGGAACAGCAAGTAAGAGATATGGCCCTAAGGCCTAAAAGAAATCAGAGAAGGAAAAATGAGAATGAGAAAAGGGGGCAAGGAGAAATAGAATACATCTTCAGTTGTAAGGGGTCACTGGAGTACTGGATTTGAGTTCCAACTTCTCCATTTGCACTCTGTGACACTAGGCAAGTTATCTTTAAAGTCTTTGGGTCTCAGTTTCTTCATCCATTAATTGGATGAAAAGATTTCTAAAAACACTTCCAGTGCTACATTTATTTTACAAGATATTTTGCAACTCTCACCTACTGTGATTCTATTGTATTTCTCTTTTGTTGTAGGTGGTGGAGAAGGTAGTTGAGAGGGAAAGTTGATAGGTTGATAAATCTAAATACAAACTAATATTAAGGCAATTGTGATCTGTCAATCAGAGAACATTAATATCAGTTCTTGTCCTTTTATTTCTGCAAGTTGGATCTTTAAATCAATATCGCTATTACAAAATCAAAGTTTGACAATATTATGTATAATACAAGTTGAACGTTTGTGTAAGATTCCATTTTGTTCCTGGTGTCCTGTTCCCTGTCTTCCCTCATATCCTTTCTCTAATTCCTCATTGTGCCATGTACCTGACTGCTTTGTTTGTGGCGATAGTCAGCTGATCACAAACTATATTAATTCTTTTAGAAAATCTAAAGTTTTTGATTATGAATTATTGCTTTATGGGTCCAGACTTGTATATATGTGTATGTATTTTCATGTATATATATACACAAACACATGCATATACATGCATATAGATATTTAGAGAGACATTTACCTATATGCACATGAATGAATATTTGGCATGCAGGTATACATTATATGTGTGAATATATAGGCATATCCATTCATTCATAGAGGCATATCTATATAAACATATGCCTACCTATACACACATGAATGTATATGCATGCATTTATGAATATATATGTAAATAATATGTACATGTAATGTTCTCATCATGCAGCATTTCAGAAGTTTTAGTTTTATGATTCCATATATAGAAATATACACCCATATGCACACATATGTAGTTATACACAAATATATTTGAATATATATATATATATATATATATATATATATATATATACAGAGAGACACACACACATATACATATACATATACATTATACATTATACATTATCTGAGATTCACTGACCATGTCAATATATTCAGCCCAAAGTTGAACAGGGGGAAGAGAATATCCTTTGTTGCTTTGAAAAATTATCTCAATGCAGTGGGTACCATTTTCCCTGAATTATATCTGCCAGTCTTTTATATGCCCACTGCCCTTACCAAAGAATCTACAGCAATTTTCATGATAGATATCTGCAGATATTCATTGAGGATTTAAACTTTTCATAGTTGTATGGGACTGATGACTATACTCACTTCAGATCAAAGACCATACCAAGTTTTTCAAGGATTATGACTGTTTTATTTCTTTCAAATAGCCATACCTACATTACCATCTCAAAAAATTAGGGGAATACACACACACACACACACACACACACACACACACACACACACACCCACACCCTTCTTACCCCTTTAAGGTAGATCACTTGGAATTACTTAACTTTAGTAATTTGAGAATGCTAGGGGGTGTGGTGGAGGGATTGATAAACTTCCAGTAATAAAGACCTGTGTTTATATCTTGCCTCAGATACTTAGTAGCTGTGTGATGTAGTCTAAGTCACTTAATCTCTTTAATTTCCTTATCTTTAAAGTAGAGGCAATAATAGCACTCATACCACAAGTTTCTTTTTTTTTTTTAAATAAGGATTAAATGCAATATTGTAGAGACTTCCAGGCAAGCAGGCAGAGAGAAGACAGGTACTGTGCTGAGGTCTCCTGATCTTCCCTCATATATAATATTTAACAGACCTCTTAAGAGAAATTCAATCCACAAAACCCAGACCCAGAAAAAGAAGCTAGATGAAGAACAACTACCTCAAGATTTGTCTTTGGGGATCGAGGGTGAGCCAGGCATAGAGCCTGCTGCTAGGGTTGAGAGCCAGAATAGCCTAGGATCAGCTGCTGAGGTGTTGACTGTGGGAGTAGCAGTTCAAGAACCAACTGGGTTGTGGAGACTTTGGCTGTGGGACTGATGGTTTGGGTGCTGATGGGGTGCTCCATTAGGGCTAGACGGCAAGTTCCAGGATGAAGAATTGTGGAGTGCAGCTGGACATCAATCTGCTGGACTCCTCTGGTCCTCCAGAACTCAGACTCCATATTTTCAACCCCCGCCCCCCCAAGGTTCAAGCATAGGCAGGAGAGCTCCCTCAGTTGAATAGGGAGAGTAATTACCTTGCCCCAGGGCACAGTCCATATTGTTCAAGGATAACAGTATCTAGCATTACAGTACCACCTCCTCCAGGCCAAGGAGAAGGGCCTCAAACCTAACAACAGACACTCCAGAGAAGGCAACCAGCACCCCTTACTGGAAGGCCCATGTGGAGTTATTGAACTCAGTGAATAAAGCCTCTAGTGCCCCCTACTGGCTGGACCACTTGGAGTTACTAAAGCCAGTGATCAATAGCCTCTAGTGATATCAACAACAAACCTCTGTGAACTAGCCCCTTACTCAAATCAAAATCTTAGGAAAATGAAGAAAGACAGCGGAAAGGGAGGGGTGTCCATAGAAAACTACCTATAAGGCAAAGACTAACCCTAACTCAGAGATATCTAGAACCACTGAGGAGAATATGATTTGGTTTCTAGTCCGAAAAGACTTCCTTGGAAAAAAATCAGATAGGAATTTAAAAATCAATTGGAAAATTTGGGAGAGAAAATTAACACCATGCAACAAGAAAATAAATCCTTGGAAAATACAATTGGACAAATGCATAAAGAAAATAATTCTCTCAAAACCTCAATTGATCAAATGGAAAACTTCAAAAATAGAATTTACCGATTGGAAAACGAGTTGCAAAAGGTAAATGAAGAAAATTCTTCTCTAAAAAAAAGAATGGCATCTGTGGAATGACTTCATGAGACAACAAGAATCTGTTAAACAAAACCAAAAAATTGAAAAAATAGAAGAAAATTTAAAATATCTCATTGGCAAAACCACTGATCTTGGGAATAGAATCAAGAGAGACAACTTAAGAATCAATGGGATCCCTGAAAATATTGAAGGGGGGGCGGCTAGGTGGCATAGTGGATAAAGCACTGGCCTTGGAGTCAGGAGTACCTGGGTTCAAATCTGGTCTCAGACACTTAATAATTACCTAGCTGTATGGCCGTGGCCAAGCCACTGAGACCCATTTGCCTTGCAAAAACCTAAAAAAAAAAAATTGAAGAGGAAAAAAAACCTGAGCTCAATATTACAGGATTTAGTGATGGAAAATTGCCCTGACATCATGTAACCAGAGGGCAAAATAGTTATTGAAAGAATACATTGACCTCCTCCAGAAAGGGATCTGAAATGAAAACACTAAGGAATAGTGTGGCCAAACTACATATAAAAGAGAAAATCCTGCAATCCGCCAGAAAGAAATAATTTAGGTACTAATGAGTCCCATTAAGGATTACAAAGGACCTGGCTGCTTCAAAATTAAGGGATCAAAAGGCCTGGAATGTGATATTCCAAAAATCAAGGGAGCTTGGAATGCAGTCAAGAATTCCTATCTGGAGAAATAGCCTTCTTTTCCAAGGCAAAAGATGGACATTTGAGGAAATAGGAGACTTCCAACTTTTCCTGATGAAAAGACCAGAGCTTAATAGAAAATTTAGACTTTAAACAGGAGATTCAAGAGACACATGAAAAGGTTAAAAAAATGGGTAAAGAAAAAAACTGCTTTCCAAAAAAATGAAACTGGCTATATCCTTATCTAGGAGAAAGACTCATAACTCTCAAGAATTGTAACTCTTTTAGGGAGAATATACTCAGACAGAAGTCATGGATATTCATGACTTCTCTGTGACTCAGATAGAATGATTTTAAAACAATTCCTCCATAAAAAGGGGAACAATAAAGAGGCAGGAGATGGAGAAGATTGAATGGGGGTAAATCTCATTACATTAAGAGGTACAAAGGACCTATTGCAATAGAGGAGAAGAAGGGAGGAGGTGAGAACTGCCTGAATCTTACTCTCATCAGATTTGACTTAAACTTAACATATATACACACAGTTAAGAAACTTGTGTTACTTTTCAAGTATTAAAAGGGGAAAGGGGGAACTAACAGAAGTAAGAGAAGGAAGAAGGGGAAAGAAAGAGGGTGGGATTGGCTATAAGGGGGGCAAACACACTGAAGGTGTTGGTCTTTATAAATAAAATACTGGGGAATATAGATAAAGTGAAAAAAAGGGGAAAATACAGAGAGAAGATAGCATGGAGGGCAATAAAGAATTAGTGATTATAACTTTAAATGTGAATGGGATGAATTCTCCCTTAAAACATAAGTGAGTAGCAGAGTAAGTTAAAAACCATAATCCTACAATATGGTGCTTACAAGAAACTCATTTGAAGCAGAGCAATACATATAAACTAAAGTTAAAAGGTTGGAAGAAAATATATTTTGCTTCAGCTGAAGTGAAAAAAAAAAAGCAGGGGTAGCAATCCTTATGTCAGGCAAAGCAGCTGCAAAAATGGATCTCCTTAAAACAGATAAGGAAGGAAACTAAATCCTACTAAAAGGTACCATAAACAATAAAGTAATTTCAATACCAAATATGTTTGCACTGAATGTGTAGCACCAAAATTCTTAGAGGAGAAGTTGAAGGAGTTAAAGGAAGACAAAGACAGCAAAATGCTACTGGTGGTAGATCAGTACATTTAGATAAATCTAACCAGAAAATAAACAAGAAGGAAGTTAAGGAGGTAAATAGATTGTTAGAAAACCTAGACATGAGAGACCTATGGAATAAATTGAATGAGGAAAGAAAGGAACATACTTTTGTTTTCTGCAGGATATGTAACTTACACAAAATTGACCATGTAATAGGGCATAAAAACCTAATAATTAATTTCAGAAAGGCAGAAATAATGAATACAGCTTTCTAAGATCATAATCCAATAAAAATCACATGAAATAATGGACCAGGGAGAGATAGTCCTAAAACTAAATAACCCCATTTTAAAGAATGAGTGGATCAAACAAGAAATTATAGAAAGAATTAATGATTTCATCCTAGATAATGACAGTCATGAAACAACATCCTAAAACCTATGGGATACACCCAAGGTGGCTTTCAGGGGATATATTATATCTTTAAATGCTTACATGTATAAATTAGAGAAAGAGGAAATCAATGAACTAAATATGGAACTAAAATAATTAGAGAAAGAAAAATTAAAATACCTAATTAAATATCAGATTAGAAATTCTAAAATTTAAAGGGGAGAGTATAAAAAAAATTATGAAAAAACATTAAAATTGATAAATTTCTGGTTAATTTAAAAAAAATGAAAACCAAACTGCTAGTATCCTAAATGAAAAAGGTGAACTCATCACCAATGAGGAAGAAATTAAATTAGTAATTCAGAATTATTTTGCCCAATTCTATGCCAATAAATTTGATAATCTAAGTGAAATGGATAAATATTAACAAAAATATGAGTTGCCTAGGCTAAATGAAGAGGAAATTAAATAACTAAATAACCCTATCTTAGAAAAAGAAAATCAGCAAGCCATTATTGAACTCCCTAAGAAAAAATCTCCAGGGCCAGATGGATTTACAAGTTAATTCTATCAAACAATTAAGGACAATCAGTTCCAATTCTATATAAACTCTTTGGAAAAATCAATGAAGATGGAACTCTGCCTTATCTTTCTAAGACATCAGTATAGTGTTAATACTTAAACCAAGAAGAGTGAAATCAGTGAAAGAAAATTATAGACCCATCTCCCTGATGAATATAGATGCAAAAGTCTTAAATAAAATCTTAGCAAAATGATTATAACAAGTTACCCACTAGGATAATGCACTATGACTGAGTAGGATTTATCCCAAGAATGCAGGGTTGGTTCAATATTAGGAAAACTGTTAGGTTTGTTATTGATATAATTAATTATATTTTTAGAAATCATATGATTATATCAATAGATGCTGATAAAGGTTTTGACAAAATACAGCACCCATTTCTACTAAAAACACTAGAGAGAATAAGAATAAATGGATTGTTCCTTAGAATAATAAGCAGTATTTATCTGAAACCATAAACAAGAATTATATGCAATCGGCATAAGCTAGAGGCATTCCCAATAAGATCAAGGTAAAGAAACGATGTCCATTATCACCACTACTATTCAGTACTGTTTTAGAAATATTAAATTTAGCAATAAGAGAAGAAAAAGAAATCAAAGGAATTAGAATTGGGAAGAAAGAGACAAAACTCTCATTCTTTGCAGATGACATGATGGTATACCTAGAGAATTCTAAAAAATCATCTAAAAATTACTAGAAATAATTAGCAACTTTAGCAAAGTTGCAGGATATAAAATAATCCCTCATAAATTCTCAATATTTCTATATATGGCAAGCAAGATGCAGCAGAAAGAACTAGAAAGAGAAATCCCATTCAAAGTAACTTCAGACAGTATAAAATACTTGGGAGTCTACCTGCCAAGGCAGACTCAAACTTTTTGAGAAAACAATTACAAAACAATTTTCACACAAATAAAATCAGATTTAACTACCTGGGCAAATATCAACAGCTCATGGATAGCCTGAGCTAATATAATAAAATTACAATTCTACCTAAATTAAGCTACTTATTTAGTGCCCCACCAATCAAAATTCTAAAAAATAACTTTAATGAGTTAGAAAACATTGTAGATAAATTCATATGGAGAAATAAAAAGTCAAGAATTTCCTGGGATTTAATGAAAAAAAGTGCAGAAGAAGATGGCTTAGCCCTACCAGATCTAAAATTATTTTGTAAAGCATCAGTCATCAAAACTGTTTAGTATTGGCTAAGAAATAGCATGATGGATCAGGGAAATAGACTAGGTGCAATAGCAGGACATTATTATAGTAATCTGCTGTTTGATAAACCCAAAGAATCAGCTTTTGAGATAAAAACTCTTAGATAAACCTTGGGAAAATTGGAACTAGATCAACACCTCACACCCTATACCAAGATAAGATCAAAATGGATACAGATTTAGACATAAAAACAATATTATAACCAAACTATGAGTTCAAGGAAAAGTTTACCTGTCAGATCTACAGAGAGGGAAGCAGTTTGTGACCAGGGAAGAGATGGAGAACATCATTAAAAACAAATTAGATAATTTTGATTATGTTAAATTAAAAAGCTTTTGTAGAGACAAAACCACTATAACCAAGATCAAAGAAATGTAGTAAATTGGGAAACAATTTTTACGACTAGTATTACTGACAAAGGACTCATTTCTAAAATATACAGAGAACTGAGTCAAAATTAAAAAAAAAGTTACTCCCCCAATTGAAAAATGGTCAAGGGATATGCAAAGGCAATTTACAGATAAGGAAATCAAAGCAATCCACAGTCATATGAAAAAACTGGCCCAAATCACTACTTATTAGAGAAATGCAAATTAAAATATCTGAGGTACCATTTCACCTCTCAGACTGGCCAATATGATCAGAAAGGACAATGATCAATGTTGAATGGGATGTGGGAAATCTGGGACACTAATACATTGTTGGTGGAACTGTGAACTCATCCAACCTTTCTGGAGAGCATTTTGGAATTACTCTCAAAGTGAAATAAAAATGTGCATACCGTTTGATCCAGCAATACCACTACTGGATCTATGCCCTGAAGAGATCATGCAAAAGGGTAAAAACATCACTTGTACAAAAATATTTATAGCAACTCTGTTTGTGGTGGCAAATAATTGGAAATTGAGTAAATGTCCATCAATTGGGGAATGGCTGAACAAATTGTAGTATATGTATGTTATGGAACACTATTGTTCTGTTAGAAACCAAGAGTGATGAGAATTCAGGGTAGCCTGGAAAATTTTGCGTGAACTGATGGTAAGAGAGCTGAACAGAGTCAGAACATTGTACACACTAACAACAACATGGCGGGGGGGGTGGGGTGTTGATCAACCTTAATGGACTTGTTCATTCCATCAGTGCAACAATCAGGTACAATTGTGGGGTATCTGCAATGAAGAATACCATCTGTATCCAGAGAAAGGATCATGGAGTTTGAACAAAGACCCAAGACTATTACCTTTAATTAAAAAACCAGTATCTTATTACGTAATTTGCTATCTCTTATACTCTATTTTTTCCCCTAAAGTATATGATTTCTTTCTCATCACATTCAACTTAGAACAATGTATACCATGGAAAAAAATGTAAAGACTAACAGACTGCCTTCTGTGGGGAGTGGGAGAGGGGGTGGGAGAAGGGAAGGGAGAGTATGAGAAAAATTGTAAAATTCAAAATAAATAAATAAACAAATTAAATAATAAAAAAAATGCATTTCAATTGCTCAGCAAACTGAGACTAGAATCCCTTAACCTTGGCACTGGACTCTAAAAATAAGGAAAGACAGATTTTTATACATTAATATAATTAACTAAAAGAGAGGAATTAATTGAAAGAAAATATATAGCCAGCATGCCAAAATTAGATATTTTAATTACTAATTGAATGAAAGCTTAGTAATATTCCAAATTGGGCAAAAGAAAGCAAATGGTTGAAATTCCCTGAAATCAGAAAAATAGGCGTCCCACTTTTTTCCACTCACTTTATTCAATTAAAAAACATGCAACTAAAAAATGTAATATTATATGTAAAAGTCTTTGTAAATTTTCAATTAGCATGCATATATTAGCTATTATTATTATATTTTCTTGATCACATCTTTTTTGTTATAACAAAAATCCATGTTCTCCTTTGCCTCCAAAGACCTGGGTATACTCATCTCTTTCAGCTATTTTGAGAATTGCTTTCTGAATGACTTTAAAATTATAGCTGCTACTATAGCTCTTCCTTTGTAACTGTTATTCTGATGTAGTTCCTATTCCTACCTTGGGCTTAGTACTATTTCTCTTTCCCCAAGCAGTACTTTTAGAAAATACAGTTTTTTCTCCCTGGTTTTTGCAAGGCAATGGAGCTTTAGTGCTGTGCCCAAGGTAACACAGCTAGTAGGTATTAAGAGCCTGAGGTTGGATTTAAACTTCTAATTCCAGTGTCTATCCACTGTGTCACCTAGGTACTCCTGTGACACATATTTTAAAAAATTCTGATATAGAGACATAAAAAGCCTCTAAGCCTTTGACTGTTTTCTTTTATTAGCCTGAAATTTTTTCCAACTTATATGTTGCAATTAAGTATTAAGTTATATGCTGATTAAATTTGGAGTGTCTCAACAAGTTTTTAATGGAATTTCTGTGCCTTCTGATCTTCCATTAAGTTAAGTTCCAGTTGTCTCTATAGGGATGTGATTTTTAGCAAATACTTTGAATAAAACAATATGATGTCACTGAAGTAGAACAAATAACAAATTATTTTAGTGAGGTAATAGGTTATAAGGTAAAGTCACTAAATTCATCCACATTCTCAAAGCCTAACAATAAAGATGAACTAAAACAAGGGGCATATTAATGTCAATAATAATGACACATAAGTTCTATATAAAAATCCTGTGATATAAATAAGAACAATAATGATAAGAACTTGACTGTTGACTATAGTATAATTTTTGCTTTTTCTACTATAATCAGCATGTTAAATGAAATATCATTGGATTAGAAAATTCATTGATAAACTTTTGACAAAACTTATTGGTAGAATAGTCAAAAGCATTAAAAGATAGATTAGGGAGGAGTTGTTGCCCAAATAGTTTGCACTGCCAAAATATAAAAATATTATAAATTTAGCATTGTAATAAACTAAAGAATCTCAGTCAAAAGCAGAAATCGAGCAGTGTAAAATAATACATTTATTAGAATCAGAATCAAATGGATCCCAATGTGAGTGTACAAATAATCTTTGGATATCAAACTGAGGAAAAGAATAAATTGATGCATGCTTCAGTAATGTGTGTTTATTAATATGCCAACAATTCAAAAATTATAATACCTGGCATTTATATAATGCCTAGTATGTGCCAAACACTGTGGTTTGTTTTTTTATGAATAATGTCTCATTTAGACCTCACAATAACCCTAAGTAATGAATCCTATTGTGTCCCCTATTTTACAGTTGAGGAAACTGAAGCAAACAGGGGTTAAGTGACTTGCCAGGATCACAGAATTAGTAACTATCTGAGGTGGGTTTTCAAAACATCTTCCTGATTCTAGGTCCAATATGCTGTTCACTGAACCATCTAACTACCAAATTAAATTAGATATATATTTCTCACCTATATAGCTCAATAGCATTCAATTAGATCAATGTGTTTAACATCAAAAATTATAATAATAGTATCAGAAGAAATTTAATACTATATTTACAAATAGAGATGTAGATAAAATTTAATTCCCAAATAAATTAAAGAAATCACCAAGTATAAAATAGTCTATAGAACTTTTAAATATTAAAAAAGTTTACAATATAGCATAGATAAAATGAATAGAAATGTGAACTATTGCAAAAAGAATTTTACCAAATACTATTATATTTTTAAATTGGAATTCAGAATTGTTAAGTAACTGAATAATGTTCAACAGTAGTTTCAAATCTTTAATAAATCAATGATAATCAAATATGCATAAATCTTTATAAAAGAAAAACATATATTATAAACTACCCTTTGAAAAGTTGATCATTTTCTAGTAAAAGAAATGAAAATAAAACATTTTTAGGATATCAACTGAGTGTTTGTAGGACTATTAGAGAATTATTGTGGTAATTTATTGTTCATGTCATTGTAAATTTGTTCCAAGTATTTGACAATCAATTTAACCAACTATAAGAGATAAATAAAACTGTTCCATTTGACCTGACAATCCATGACTGAAAACAGACCCTTAGAATTTAAGAAATACTATATAGAGATATGTTATAAATTGTGGAAAACAGCCCCAGGTAAACTTGTATGTACTTTGACAGTGATGGAAGGGAATGGATAAACTGTAAAAGTAGCAGACATAGTTGTTACTGTTAATTTATGTACACACACACAGAGCCTCAAATGTTATTATATGTTGGGTTGTTTGCTGCAATGTTTCAAAATTCAAAATAAAGTGACATTTTGCGTTTTCCATTTTATTTGTTTGGTATAACTGAAATATTAGAAAAATGCTTTGGACCATCTCTTGTGTCTGTGCTCATACATAGAGGTCCTGATGCTGACCAGTTGAATTGGGCTGTCATAGAACAACGTTTTCTATTTTAGCAGACATCTCTCACTGTTCCACAAATTGTTTGGCTGAGAACTGTCTTGATGAGTGGGTGTTCTGTGTGAAAGCCAGGACTTGGCTAATTTCCATCCAGGTTTTGAGTCAAGAATCAAGCTACTCATATTTATGTCCTATTGTCTTCCTTTCCCATTCTCCACCTCCATTTTTGTAGCTTGTGTATTTTAATGGATTTTTTAAGTTAAGAAATAGGTGGATACAAAAGCTGCTTTAACTCAAATATGCTATCTTACCCTCTGAGGAAATCCTTCTTCAGTGAGCAAGCTGTACATCTAGGAAGTAGAGTAAGCTGTCTCATTCTCTTTTGCTCTTGGAGTATGCAGCTGGAGAGGTTTCATTCCTCCTCCTTCTCCCACTGCTCCCTCTCCCTTTCTTCTCTGTCTGTCTCTCTGTCTCTCTGACTTCCATTCTCTGTCTCTCTGTCTCTCTGTCTCTCTGTCTCTCTGTCTCTCTCTGTCTCTCTGTCTCTCTGTCTCTCTGTCTCTCTCTCTGTCTCTCTCTCTCTCTCTCTCTCTCTCTCTCTCTCTCTCTCTCTGCTTCTCTGTCCTCTGTAGTTCGAGCTGTCTGTCTCTCTGTTGTCTGTCTCTCTCTCTCTGTCCATCTGTCAGTCCCTATCTCTAGCAACAGCTAATGTTAGGCAGGTATACTATAATGTAGATGACTACAAATTATATTGTAGGCATAAAGTACTCCTTATTTCATTGAAGAACTCAGCATTAAAGACTTTTTGAAGATTGTTTCTATAGCCATTCATATTTTGTGTGGTTTCATATTAGAAGATATATTTATGGAAGAAATACTGTTTGAAGTATTATGTGAAAGCTCTAAAAGAGTCATATTGATCCATAGTTTCTAGACCAAATTAACCCAATCATTTTCAGTGGAAGCTTCTTGAGGACAAGGTATTTTGTCTAATACCCTTTGTTATATCATGCTTAATTTTGCAAAGTATTTCACACATAACATGAATTTATGAAGCCTAGTTGAATGAATGAGTAAGTAGACTAAAAGTAGAATTAAGTTTCTAGTCTTCATGATAACTTTCTGGCTATATCAGTTCCTTTTCTATCGCTTTTTTGTTAAATGACTGTATCATACTGAAAACTTTCAAAGGATTAATCTTTTTTAATATATATATATATATATATATATATATTTTGTAAACTTCATAGAGATTAGGAAGGCAAATATATTTTGGAAGGTTTTAGTCTTGTCTATTACAAATTTTTTTTAAGGTTTTTGCAAGGCAAATGGGGTTAAGTGGCTTGCCCAAGGTCACACAGCTAGGTAATTATTAAGTGTCTGAGACCAGATTTGAACTCAGGTACTCCTGACTCCAGGGCCAGTGCTTTATCCACTGCGCCACCTAGCTGCCCCTCTATTCCAAATTTTGAATAAGAATATCAAGTAAGCTCATTGCTTAATCCCTGTGGTACCATGTAGGTATTCAAATATTGATTAATATTTGCATTAGATTTGCATTAGATTTTTGGAATTGTTTCTGAATAAATATAGCAGCAAGGAAAAAAACTGCACAAGATATGAAATAGTATTAGAAATGGTTGAAGTAGTTCAGTACCTTAGGGAAAAACAATTTCAAAGCTCCAAGAGCTTCCCTGCAGCTGGAAAAGCAAGTTCATGTAAAACTTATTTCATGGTTAACTTTCAAATGTGAATGCTAATTCATTTGTCTTCCCAAAAGGACATATCCCTATTACTATTTTCTGGGATTCACATGCATGGTTTCCTCTACATTAACATGAGAATATACACTTTCCATTGCTGATAGCTCCTAGTCACAATGTACACAGGAGTACATCAAACCTGTGAGGATTAAATCTTCTATCTTAAAAATAAAGGGCTAATCTTCTTTACTCTATCAATCATTTTTAGATGGAAATACCTGTTATACATTCCAGCAAACTATAGGAATATGTTAAAAACTCACTGGCATCCAGTATAGAATCATCAATTTTAGAATGTCATTGTAACCAGATTTACTAAATTTGGACTAATTAGTAGCAAAGATTTTGAAATTTGTAATATAATTGGTCAATAGACCTTTATTAAGTACTTTTTAAGTGCTTATGTATCTAAGAAAGGTAAAAGACTTAGTCCTTTCATAATCTAAAAGGGGAGAGAATGTTAAATAACTGTGTATAATCAACCTCTGAATAGTTTAGCATTCATGTTATTGAGAAATTAAAATAATAGCCCTTTAAACCCCATACTAAAAGCATTATTTTATTCATTGGTTTCCATTCCTATATACTTAAAATTATATGTAACAGAGAGATAACCATACAAAATACATGTCTATGATAAATTCCATCAGCAGTCTTTGCTTTGTTTTACCTACTCTACAGCTAGTTCTTTAACTGATAGTTGCTATTCTCATTACATTTTAGAGTATTACAAACATATTTGTTAAACCTGACAAAATTCCAAAATAGTATAGAATATTAGCACTAAAAACAATCCTGGAAGTCATCTAGTCTGCTATGTCCTTAAAGTTATTTGGAAACAGAGGCCTGAAATGATAAGTGACTATTCCAAATTTAGAGATGTATGCCAGATTCAGGATACTGCCCCTGTACTGCTTCTAATACTTTCTTCCCTCTACTCTGCTGAAAGATCTCACTACCTAGAAAGGGATATTTAAGTCATCATATCTTTCATTTAAAATTGATCCTTGGGGCAGCTAGGTGGCGCAGTGGACAGAGCACTGGCCCTGAAGTCAGGAGTACCTGAGTTCAAATTCGGACTCAGACACTTAATAATTACCTAGCTGCGTGGCCCTGGGCAAGCCACTTAACCCCACTGCCTTGCAACACCCCCCCCCCCCAAGAAATTGATCCTTCTCTTTCTTTACTAAAGGTAGTTGTCATTCTATATAGCATTTAGAGATGAAATTAGAAAATACTAATAGCAGCATTCATTAGTTACATAAGTAAAATCACAAACTTTAGAAGCAATTTTTACCAAGTGGTATCAATTTACTAATATGATGACTACAGGTGAATTCTATCTGAAATATGAGCTAAGTAATATTTGAGTGTTTTGAAAATTGTAAAAGAATATAGGATGTTAAAATATTTCTATTATGAATAATTATTAGGTCAAACTTTATCATACTAATATTTCAATTATTTGATCAATTTTTAAATAATGTTTTGGCTTTTTTATGCTTTTGTTGGGTCCATATTTTGTCAGTGTAAGAAATGCCTGGTAGAGAAGCTTACTCTACTAATCAAGGGTAAAATCTGTGCTTTAGCTTGAGTATTGGAACAATGGTTTTCTAATTTTTTTTTTTATTTCTGGCACAATGTAGGAAGCATGCTCTGGATTACTCTCTTGAAAGCAGGCCATCTTTATCTTCCCTCTCTAAGGCTACTCTGATAGCTTTAAAGTATGTCCTGTCTACTACCTCCTGATTGAGCATCTATTAGTTGGATTCTCTACTAGTTTATATACACTAAGTGCCATTGATTTGTTTTAAAAAATGTATTGCTGGGGGAGTTAAAGAACTAGTCTAGAAGGACTTGAGTTCAAATGTGACCTCAGACACGTGATACTTACTAGCTGTATGACCTTGGGCAAGTCACTTAACCCCATTGCCTTGCCAAAAAAGGAGAAAGAAAACCATATTAATAACTTTTAAAAACATCCCCCAAATTTCCTCTTCTTTTTCTTCCTAGAGAACCATCCCATGTTAAAAAGACTATTAAAAACACAAAAAGAAGACAAATCAGCAAAACTGATTACTATACATAAAAGTCTGAAATATACCTTACCAGTGGGCTTCCCTCCTCTATGAGATGGAGTATCTTTTTACATCTCTTCTTGGGAGTCATATAAATCAATAGCATTTCTGAAATAAATTTGAATTTCTGTTTACTGCATATCTTTTTCCTCTTTTTTTATAATTTCTTTTTTTAAATTTTTTTCATCCATAGGCATATGTATATTTTTAAGTAACAAAATTCTTCCTCCCTTCCTTCCCACTCCCTCCCCTCAGTGGCAAACAGTCAGGTTAGTATTGTACTTACATATTTTTTGCAAGTGACCTTTAATTTATTATTACTATTATTTCAATAATTTTGTTATAAGAGTAAACATAAATCCTCCCCCCCAAGAAGATGAGAAATCTCAAAGAGAGAGAGAGAGAGAGAGAGAGAGAGAGAGAGAGAGAGAGTACTTCAGTCTATGTTCATATTCCAATGGCTCTCTCTCTGGGGTGAGTTGCTTTCTTTATCATAAGTCCACCAGAGAAGTTGCTTCAATATTTTTCCCACAGTTGTTTTTACTAGCTGTACCTCCACTCTCTTCCTCCCCACTCTCATTTATTCTATTATCTCTTTCCTTTATCCTAGCCCTGTTCAAAATATTGTTGTATCTGAGTAACCTCTCCCACAATCTTCCCTCTCTTCTATCATCTATCCCCCCCTTCCCTCCCCCCATTCCCCCTTATCCCATCCCTTTCTTCTCATTTTTCTCTAGGGTAAGATAGATTTCCTCACCCTATTAAGTGTGTATGTTATTTCCTCTCTGAGCCATTTCTGATGAGAATGAAGGCTCACTCATTCCCCCCTTGTCTACTCCCTTTCCACTCCATCGAAAATGCTTTTTCTTGATGCTTATGTGAAATTTCTTAACTTCATCTCCTTTTTCTTCCTCCAAGTACTTTCCTTTATCACTCATTCATTCCATCTTTTAACTATATTATACCATTATATAATCCTTCCTATGCCCTGTCTATATATGCTCCTTCTAACAGCTCTTATAAATCAGAAAATTCATATGAATTATCAATATCTCCTTCCCATGCAGGAATACAAACAGTTCAACATCATTAAGTTCCTCATAGTTAGTCCTTCTCATCCATACCCTCTGTGGTCCACTAGAGTCCTGTACTTGGAGATCAAGCTTTCTGTTCAGCTCTGATTGTTTCAGTAGGAAAGTTTGAAAGTCCCCTGTTTCATTGAAAACCCATCTTTTCACCTAAAAGAGGATGTTCAGTTCTGCTGGGTAGTTGATTCTCAGTTGTAAACCAAGAACTTTTTGCCTTCTGGAATATCATATTCCAATCCCTAATGAGCCCTTAATGTAGATGCTGCCAGATCTTGTGTAATCTTGACTATGGAGCCAGTAGTTGAATTGTTTGTTTCTGGCAGCTTTAAGAATTTTCTCTTTGATTTAGGAGTTTTGGAATTTGGCTATAATATTCCTGGAAGTTTTTCTTTTGGGACCTCTTTCATGGAGTTATTGGTAAATTCTTTCAATTTCTATTTTACCCTATGCTTCTAAGATCTTAGGAAAATTTTGCTGTATTATTTCTTGAAAAATGAAGTCTAGGCTCTTTAGCTGATTGTGCCTTTCAGATAGCCCAATAATTTTAAAATTATTTCTTATGAATCTGTTTTCAAGGTCAGTTGTTTTTCCAGTGAGATATTTCACATTTTCTTCTAATGTTTGGTTTTTCTGGAAGAGTTTTATTTCTTCCCAATTTCTTGCAAAGTCTTCCACTTCCTTTAATTTCATTCTGCATTTGAAGGAGTAATTTTCTTCAGAAAGCTTTTTTAATCTCCTTTTCCAGCTGGTCAATTCTGCTTTCTAAGGCAGTCTTCTCCTCATTTGCCTTTTGTTTTGCTTTTTCCATTAGGCCTAAACTGTTTTTTTTTTTAACATATTTTCTTCAGCATTTTTTTGTATTTCTTTCACCAAGCTGTTGATTTGGTTTTCATGATTTTTCTGCAGCACTCTCATTTCTCCTCCCAACTTTTCCTCCACCTCCCTTAAGTGCTTTTCAAAATCTTTTTTGAGAATCCATAGTCTGAGCCCATTTTCTATTTCTCTTTTAGGTTTTGGATACCAATGCTTTGATTTTGTCATCATCTGAGCATGTTTTAATCTTCCCTGGGACTGAAGTAATTCTCTATGGTCAAATTCTTCTTTTTCTGTTGTTTACTGATTTCCTCAGCCCAGGACTAAATTACAGCACTTACAGGGCTTTGAGGTTTTTTTGGGGGGGACACCCCACTGGGACCTTTATTCCTCCAAGTCTTATGCTCTCTTGCTTGTGCTCTGCCTGAGCTGTAAGGAGGGGTCCTGCTTGGCTACTTAGTATGAAAACCCAAACTGCAACCTGGATCTGAGTGTGGGCAAACAGCAGAGTTGTACCATGAGGGAGAGCAGAGAAATTTTGGCATTCTTCCCTGGCTCCCTTACCGTCTGTGGGCTATACTCTAGGGGTGCTGCTTCCATCCAATTCTCGCTGCAGGTTCTCACCAGTGCTCCCTCACTCCACACTCATTTTGGTGTAGCAGAATTCTCTCCCTGCCCCTTCAAGCTGTTCCTGGGCTGTGCTGCGACCTGGGCTTTTTCCAACTCCAGGTCCTGGTGAAACTCACCTTTCCCACAGTCATCTTGGACTGGGAAATTATATCACTCAGTCTTTCTGTGCATTCTGCCCTCTAAAATTTGGCTAGAGTCATAATTTGTTGGCTTTTGGAGTTTGGGGGGGAAGAAGTTCTGGGAATGCCTTCACAGAGCCCTCTTGGCTTCGCCCCTGTACATACATATTTTTGTTAAACTTGTTTACCGATTATTCATTTTCAGTATAGGGAATTAGGATGAAAGGAAAGAGATATATGAGATAATTTTTATAACATGTTCATCAGATTCTGAAGGGTTTGTTTGTTTGTTTTTCTTCCTCTGGTTGGGGATAATATTGTCCATAGCCAGTCTAAAGCAGTTGTTCTAGCTCTCTGAACTGCTGAGAGAAGCTGCTTCCATAAAGGTTGACCATCTCACAAGGTTGCTGATGTGCATATTGTTCTTTTGTTTCTGCTCCCTTTGTTCAGCATAAGATCACATAAGTCATTCCATGCTTCTCTAGAGTCTGACCATTTATGGTTTCTTAACAAATAATAATATTCTACAGTATTCTACAGCACCATAACTTGTTTAGCTATTCCCCAACTGATGGGCATCCCTTCAATTTCTAATTCTTTGCCACTATTAAAAGAGCTGCTATGAATATTTTGGAACATATGGGACTTTTCTCATCTTTTATGATTTCTTCTGGATATGGACCTAGATTTGGAAATGCTGGGCCAAAGGGAATGAGCATTTTTATTGCTCTTTGGGCATAGTTCCATATTGCTCTTCAGAATGGTTGGATTCATTCACAACTCCACTAGCAATGCATCAATGCCCCAAATCCTCCCATAACCTCTCCAACATTGATCATTTTCCCTTTTTCTCATCTTGGCCAGTCTAATAGGTGTGAGATGATACCTCATTGTTCTTTTAATTTGCCTTTCTCTAATCAATAAAGATTATATATAGCTTTAATTTCTTCATTTGAAAACTATTAATTTGTATCCTTTGAACATTAATCAATTGGGGATTGACTATGCAGCTTTATAAATTTGATGCATTTCTCTTTATATCTTAGAAATGAGAATATGATGGGCAGCTAGCTGGTGTAGAGGATAAAGCACTGGCCCTGAAGTCAGGAGTACCTGGGTTCAAATCTGGTCTCAGACATTAATAATTACCTAGCTTTGTGGCCTTGGGCAAGCCACTTAACCCCATTTGCCTTGCAAAAATGAAAACAAAAAAAAAGAATTAAGAGAAATGAGAATATGGGTACATATGAGACCTTCATCAGAACTCCTAGCTATGAAGATAGTTTCCCAGTTTTTTGTTTTCCTTCTAATATTGGCAGAATTGATTTTATCAGTGCAAAACCTTTTTAATTTAATATTTAAGTTAATATGGGCAATATGTTGTGCTGAATTTGTTAATTGTTTCAAGGAATTTTTAAGATGATTTTCTCTTGTTTTCTAAGTATACTATCATATTAAGTGCAAAAAGTGAAAGCTTTGCTTCCTCATTGTCAATTCTGATTCCTTCAATTTCTTTTTCTTCTCTTACCGCTACACTAACATTTCTAATACTACCTTGAATAGTAATGGTTATAATGTGAATCCTTGTTTCACCCCTGATTTTATTGGAAATGGTCCAAGTTTATACTCATTACATATAATATTTGTTGATGTTTTATATAGATACTATAATTTATTTTAAGGAAAACTCCATTTATTCCTAAACTTTCTAGTGTTTTTAATGTTGTATTTTATCAAAGGCTTTTCTAGCATCTATTAGGATAACCACATCCTGTATATCTTTATGAAAAGAATTAAGGCCTTAATGAAAAATTAAGGAGAGAACCCTGTTTTAATGCAAATTTCTTTGGGGGTTTAAAAAAAAAGTATGTTCATTTCTGGACTTGTGGCTAAAGAAACTTGTGTTAATTTATCCAAAGCAGATATGAAGCAGATATCACACTAGCTAGCAGTTTTGGGGAAAACATTTACTATATGGTAGGTACTATATTCAATGCTGGAAATAGAAAAACAAGCAAGATGTATTAAAAGATTATTCATTTTTGAGAAGTGGGAGACATGTAGAGAGTAGATAGCACAGAATTGTGATGATAAGGACTGGTGAGTCAGAAGCACAGACATGAGGGAAAGGAGGTAAAACAGACTTGAGATCATCTCCTAAATAGATGATCCTAGAAGAAATTGCCAATGGGAGAAGGGGGTCTGTATAGTGGAGGGTTGTTCAACTATAGGAGGGCTTCAGATGGTGAAAGAATTCCCAAGGTAACGCTCCCAACTCATTACTCCAGAGAACTAGAGTAAAATTTTAGAAAGTAATTAGAGAGGAAACCCAAGAAGGAAAGTGGAAACAGAAAGCTGAGATTACAATTTTTATTGTAAAAAAAAGTTTCTCTTACAGAGTGTAGAGTGATAGAATAAGAGTTGTACTGAAAAAAAGAAAAGAACAGGCTTAAATTAGTAGCTTATAAAGGATTTAGAATAGTTGAAAAGAATCTTAGAGTTGTTGACTTTATGTGTTCACAGATGAAGAGTTGGAAGTGACTTTGGAGGTCATTTAGTCCAATCTCCTCATTTTACAAATGAAGAATTGAAGCCCAGAGATTTTAAATGGCATACTCAAAGTCATACATATAGCATATCTAGAGTACAAAAACACAATTTTCTGAATACAAATCTAATACTATGTCCATTCCATTACTTTGTCTCATTCTAAAGTGAATTTATTTAATCTCCTCTAGATTTTTCAAGTGGCTATAAACTTCTTTAGCTAGGATGCTTTACTTGTTAGCCTTTGGGGAAGAATAAAGTTGGAGAAAATGACTTCTTATGGTCCTTTATTTTGCTGGACAAATCTATGTTAACCATCTTCACCCTACCCAAGCATCCAAATACATTCTGCTAATAATGACACTGTCTAAACAAAGGAATAGCAAACATGTGACAGTCTTGCATTTAAAGTTTTAGAAGGATTATATTTTGGTATTTATGACTCTTCCATCCCACCTGTGACGAGCAGAGATAATTCTTTCTCATTTTTACTGGGTTTTTTTTGGTAACTTGACAAAATATATACACTCTAAAGTTGCTAAGGCATTTAATGTTGTGACCATCTTCTGGATACTCTCTCTTTCTTTGGGTCTTTATAATGATTCTTACTGGTTCTTCTTCTTAAAAAAAACAATCTGATTATTCTTTCCAATTGGTCTGACTGCATTTTTCCTTATGTCATACTAACTACCTAGGTGTCTCCCTCAAGGCTCTGTCCTGGACCATATTCTCTTTTTTCAGTTTATGTCCTCCCTTGATTGTTCCCATAAGCTCCCAAGCATTCATTTAGCAATTATGTGAAGATCATTCTTATCTTTATATATCCAGACTAGTATTTTTCTGAGATCTAGTCCTCTATCATCAATTGTCTATTGCAGATTTTAAACTGGGTGTCCCACAGTATTTCAAACTCAAAATGTTCAAACCTTCTCACTATCTTTTTTCCTAAATCTACCTCCTCCAAAATTTTAAGGTTTCTACTATCTTTTCAATAATTTAGATTAAAATTGCAGTCATCTTCCAAATCTCACTCACAATCATACTATCTATTACCTTCACTAATTCTGTAATATCTTCTTCCTCAGCCTTCCTTTGTCTCCTCTCAGATGGACACAATTCTACTTCAGGCCCTCATCATATCTGACGTGGCCTCTTGAAATAAACTTCCAATTATACTCCCTTACTCAAGTGACTGCCATTCTAATCCATTTTCCAGTGTTAAAAGCATGATTTTCTTCAAGTTCAAGTCTGACCATGTCATTCTGACCATGTCATCCTGCCCTACCTCTTCTCAGTAAACCATGTAATATCTCTAGGATCAAATAAAAGCTTATCTGTTCAGCATTTAACTCTTCTAGGCCTGACTCTTCCTCTCTTCATTTGCATGTCATCATATCACCTTTTTGGTGTCATGGTTCACTTTGAGAATGAAGAACAAATTCTCCATCCTCTACAATCAATTCATAGTGACTTACTTCCTGTTTTTATCCCATGTCTTCCATCTCCCATCTTTATGTTCTTGCTTTTTGTTTTCTACATTGCCTTTCTTCTCTCTTTCACCTTTAAGAATCTCTAGCATTTTTCAGCCTTTCAGCAGAGTCAGTGTAGGAAGCTTCCCTTATGGCTTCAGGCTTATGTTATCTTTACATTCCTTCTATCTATTGTGTATCTTACATTTAATTTTATTTGTGTTATTTGTGTTATTAGAATTTGGGCTCCTTGACAGAAATTGCTTGTTTTTCTCTTTGTTAGTATCTTCAGTGGGAAACAAAGTGGCATGATGGATAGAATGATAGGCCTAGGAGACAGGAAGACTTGAATTAAAACCTGCCTCATGTAGTAGCTCTATTAACCTGGGTGAATCACTTAACTCTACTTGCCTTAGTTTCTCATCTATAAAATGAGCTGGAGAAGGAAATGACATACCAAGGAAACACCATATGGGATCACAAAGATTTGGACATGATTGAAATGACAAAAACACAGTAACAAATTCCTATTATATAGCACAGTCCTTAATAGGAAAAAAAAAGATCAGTCCTTATTGATTGATTTAAAGACCTATTCAAATAAGAATGCTAAGAGTATTATGATAATAAATTGGAAAAGAGAGACATAACTATGGAATTTTGTATTTAATCATGTTGTCTATTTCAGTTTTCATATAATATATGTTCAATTTATGTACATAATATATGTATAAGTTTGTATTGGCAAAACATATGATGTTTTCAAGCTTCTTTCTCACAGAGAGGAACTATAGAATGTTAGAACTCTGGAGGACCTTAGAGCTAATGTAGCCAAAACTCATTTATTAGAGATGATAAACCTGAGGCACAAAGAGGTAAATGACTTGTCTAAGGTTACAATAGTGATGATTTATTTTCAAAATATCAATAATTTTTAAGATTTCTATTTATTTATTTAAAGAATTATTTTAAAAGTTCGAGTTCCAAATTCTCCCTCTTCCTCTCTCAATGTCCTCCACCCACCTAGAAGACAAGCAATATGATATCAATTATATATGAGGAATCATGCAAAACATTTTCCATATTAGCCATATTGCAGAAAAGCAAGAAAAATAAAGTAAGAAAAATATACTTTTATTTGCACTCAAAATTTTTCACTTCTCTCTCTCTCTCTCTGGAGGTAGATTGCATTTTTCCCATTATGATTCCTTTGGAATTATCTTAGATCATTGTATGGATCAGAGTAGCCAAGTCTTTTCACAGTCATCATCGTTACCAAATTCCTGTTTCTGTTCATAGTGATCTCCCAGTTCTTCTCCCTGAACTTTGCCTCAGTTCATATTTCCTTGTCATGTTTTTCTAAAACCACCACTTCATCATTTATCATAGCACAATAGAGTTATGTCTCACTTATATGCCACAACTTACTCAGCCATTCCCTAATTGATAAGTAATCACTCAGTTTATAACTCTTTGCCACCACAAGAAGAACTATTATATTGTTGTGCATTTATATCCTTTAACCAGAGTAGTAATGTTGTCATTCATCCTTAATTTTCAAAGCGGACCAATGACATCATAAGGTTGATGTCTTAACTTGTACATGAATTGGATATAAGCGAGGGAGATTTCTATAGACTTGTCAGTCTTATTCTTTCCTCCAGATTCATTGAAGTCCAGTGGCAAGGCAAAAGTTGGGATAATTAATGATATCCCAGAATGCAATGGATAACTTTAGCATCTTTGATGTCTAACCAAGTACAGGCTCCACAGTGTCTGCTTCAGCTACCTTCATGGCTGTTGGAACAAATTGTTCTAATCCACCTTTTTTTGCCAGGAGGTGTCTTCACCCCTAATTCTTAAACTGGTTTGTGATCTGTTGATCACACTCAAGTTGCTTACTCCATCTGCTAAGATGGTTTTACTGGGGTATGACTGTTCTGCCTGTTACAACTGCTTGGAACCACAGGTGAGAGTGGGTAGAAGGGTGGGCACAAAAGATAAATGAGTGTCCTGAAAAGAGCTTGATGAACTCTCAAGCTAGAGGTGCTAGTCCATCCTGAACAGACCATAGAGTACCTAGTAATGGTATTGCTTAGTCAAAGAGTATACACATTTTTTTTAGTTTTTTTTGCAAGGCAATGGGGTTAAGTGGCTTGCCCAAGGTCACACGGCTAGGTAATTATTAAGTGTCTGAGGTCGTATTTGAACTCAGGTACTCCTGATTCCAAGGCCAGTGCTCTATCCACTGCGCCACCTAGCCGCCCCTAGTATACACATTTTTAATAACTCTCTGATCATAGTTCCAAATTGCTATCCAAAATGATTGGACCCATTCACTGCTCTTTTCTGATCCCCTTCAGCATTTATCATTTCTGATACATGTAAGATGCTACCTCACAGCTGTTTTATTTTGCATTTCTCTAACCAATAGCAATAGGAGAATGGCTCTTATTTTTATAAATTGGCCTCAGTTCACTATATATTTGAGAAATGAGAACTCTATCAGAGAAATTTGCCCTGAAAATGTTAGATATGATTTGTCTACAGCAACTTTTAGCAAAACACATGGTACCTTTCTTCAAATAGGTCATTTTAAAAATGTAAACATGCAAGAGTAATCATAAGGAACTCAAAAATGATAAACCTTGGACAAGGGGAGATGATACATGAAACTCCTAAGAATTTTTTTCATTAGTTGGACTGTTAAAAGGGAGTTTTCATGGACAGAGAGCATTGATAAGCATCAATTATGTTAGAATGATCTTAAAAAAATTAAGGGTGTAAGAAAGACAGATGCACTGTGAGAAGAGGAAAGAGTAAGGTAGAATAGGGTAATTTTTCCTCATATAAAAGAGGCAAGAAAGTAAGAACTTTTCAATGGGGGGGAAAATGGGGATTGGAGTTATGGGCAATACTTAAACCTTACTTATCTAAATTGGTTCATAAAAGGAAGAATACATGTACGCTCACAGCCATATACAAAAATCTAACCCAACAGATAAAGGGAGGAAGGGAATAAGAGATAAGGGGCTGAAAACTCCTGAAGCTGTTGCTATTGTTTGCTGCTGTTGCCACCAAAAAGTATGCACTTGGGACAGGCATCCACCTCAATTTAACAGACTTCTTGCTCACCTCCCAAGTTTTTTTGGATCAGAAAAGTGTCTCACCTTGACCTTTTGTGGGTCAAGTTGTTCCAAAACTTGAGTGTTTATTTTAAGTTTGTTAGAAGGGGAATGTTGAGAGAGGTCAGCTGATTTGCTGCCACTAACCCATCTTCTTGGCTCTACCTAATATTGATTATCAAATTAGCCAAATTTTTCTTGTCTTTGCAGATTTTGGAGGATTAGGCCCATATTTAGAAAATAGAAATAATTCTCTAGAATATCACGTTTCTTTTTTTCAAATAAAAGGTATCATGCAAACTGGAGAACATAACATTTTCTTCTACACAGGAAACTGAATTCAGGAACTCTCTATACTAGCTTCTCTCTTGGTATGAATGGCACCAGTAATGTTTTATCTGAAACTAGAACCCAGATCTCCTGACTCCCAACTTAAAGCATTTTCTACTACCAGTCTTGGTGGTGGAAGAGTATTATACAAGTTAACTGACCCTGAAGAAATTTATCATTGTAGTTATGATTTTTGTTATTGTCAAGTAACATGACCAGCAAACATTACTTGATCCCCAATCATATGAGTCCAAATCTGACTTCTTACCAGTATATTGTCCTGTTTTTAAAAATGTGTCTTCCCACTTGTAAACACCTCCTACTGGAAAATGATCTTGTCTCATACCATATTAAGAGATGAGATTTTGAGTTCTGCTTTAATATAGAAAACACTTAATTGTTCTCAGGTCTTCCTGCTACCAAAAACTTCTTAAGATTCTGTTATTCTGGAAACTGCTAGAGAAAGGACCTCATCATTAGTATTACTTGCATTTTCAGGGTTATGCTAAAGCCAAATCTCATGGAGATCTCTCTTTGGGAACCATATTTATCTATTTTTTCTTGCTTTATAGGAAAATGATGGTTACAAAAACACATTTAAAAACAGATAAATTACAGACTTCTCTGAGTTAAATATAGTGGTAACCTATTGTTTTTATTTGTCTTGCCATAGTTCTGACAACTGTAGTCTTGTGACATTCACATGACCTTAGTGCATTATTTTAAAGAGTCAAACACAAGAATAAAATATACACCTAAAATACTCATAGAGATTTAGCACATTGATTCTCTAAGATTAAGAATTTCTTTTTGTAAACTTGCATTTGTAAATGCATACATATAGTGCATATATATGTACATATGCTCACATGCACACATATACAAATGTGTATATGTGTTTTGTTTATGTATTCATATACATGCATGCTTATGTATATATATATATATATATGTATATATATATATGTACCTCTACATATACATACATATTGGTATCTTTCTATATATTTCTATCTTGTCCTGGATCTATATAAGTCCTAAAAGTAGATTTGGGGCAGAATTGTAGACAATGTCTTTGTGCACTAATATATGATTGCTTTTCAAATCGTTTGAGCTTCATTTGTCTTTTTAAAGCTCCCAAAGCATGATATCATTGCAAGATAGGTTTATTAGAGGAGATGGTTTATGAAATGTTCTTTTTGTTTAAAATGAAAATTAATTACTCTGGGCTTAAGTTTACTAAGAAACTGTTTTTGTATTATAATCTTTGTAAAGCCAAGAATATTATTTTAAAGATAGATTCTATGAACAAGAATGACTGGGATACACATAACACATTGCATCATTTTTCTAAAGACACCCTTGTCATTATTACCTGCAATTCTTTACAATCAAAAGCTTATAATTTGGCCACCTCTTTGAATTGTCCTAGAGGTGACATCTACGAAATAAATTTTCTTATTTGGGTTTTTGTTTAAAAGTAATAATCATTGAGAAACTGATCATCTCAGATAACCTTCATCTGCTATCTACCAAGTTAAAATCATTCACAGATCTCTCTTCCTTAACTATCAAAGACAAGAATTAAGAATCTTTACCTTGCAAATAATATTATGTATCTCCTTGTCCCTTTAATCAGATGACTATGAAACTGAATCAAAAAGTAGTTTTGAGTGGAAGTCAAGATTTAAAATACAATTAGATGGGAAGTATAAATTTTAAACCAACATTTGCTTTTGAACAAATCCATTTTAATACTTTGAGTGTATGATTTCATTCTCATAGCTGCTACCCTAAATATAGATAGCAAAATGGATCTTTTTTCCCCCTAATTCATTTTTTGCTGGTGAGAGAAAGGCCATTATGTACATTGTCCTCTTTATTCTACTTATTTAATTATGCCTCAACTCAATTCATAAAAATCTCTCCTTTTTCTCTAAATTGCTTACATGCATTGATAATTTTGGCACAATAAGAATATATTGGTACATTCACATAAAGAAATTAGTTGTTATTTTTAAGTGATTATCTTGCATTTCCATTGCAGTTTCCTTATACCATAAAATGTTTTGTTATGTGTCTCTGTGTATGTACACACACACACACACACACACACACACACACACACACACATAAATAGAATCATTCTCTCTGACTTGGACTTCCCTAGAGAATTTGTACAGCAGCAACATTATAGGGTAAAAGGATATGAATAGTTCATTGATTTTTCTCACATAATCTCAGTTGTTTTCTAGAACACTTTAATTCACAATTACAGCAGTGTTACCTGTATTTTCACTTTTCACAACCCCTTAGCATTAGGTGTTTTTATCTTTTATCTTTCCTAATTTAACAGAATTAAGATGAGAACATGGAGCTATTTTAATTTGTATTTTCTTATTAATGATTTGGATTGGGCTTACTTTTGAGAGAAGTACTGATTATATATTTGGAGAAATCTATACTATAGATTTTTTAATAAAGATGTATAGAAGGATCCCTGAAATTAGTCATAATTCCTAGATTTAAGTCCTATATCTATTATTTATTAAGTGTTTAACATTGGGAAAGACATTAGACTATGCTAGTTCTCCATATCCTCATCTTTAGAATGTTTTGTTAAAGATAACTTCCATCTAGCTATAATTCTAGACTTCATGATTTTTCTTTTCTTCAAAAAAGTTGATAATAAGGAAATAAGTACTCCAGTTATCTTGTGTCCAAAATCTGAGAGTGGACCTCTACTACTAGAAAACTGGGCATCATGGAATAGACCATTATTATGGTCTTATCATTTCTCAACTATGTTAATCATTTCTCAGAGCTTATCCTACCCTCTACTAATTAATATTAAAGCAGAGGAAAAAAAGAGAAAATATATCTTTGAATGTTCACAGGTAAGAAATTAGTGTCATGATTTTCTACAGACACTATCATTAGATTGAGTTTTAATATGATAAATGTTTATGTATTTTTCTTTTTCCATCATACTTTGTACATGGTTGGAATCAAAATAGCTTATTTTAATTTGTTTTATAATGAAAGTATGTAATGAAAGTATTCTGTCTGGTTCCTGTTACAAATTGATTTCCTTTTATAGAATTACCCTATTGTTCCCAGATACATCCCTACCGCTATTAACAAAATGTGATTTTTAAAAATTAATGTAAGTATTTTTCTCATTGACAGGTTTTTTTCCTCCTTCATAGAATATCTGTAGTTGAATGAAGTAGGGTGGGAGTGGGACAGAGAATAGTTCACAACCATTCTTTATTGAATAATTGTAAAAAGTTATAGAATAAAAATATCCATCATCTGGCAGGGAACCCTCTGGTGATAAACCACTGCGACTTTTGCAAGACTGGTTACCAAAGAGCTCTTACATTCCCCATTAAGCACAACTTCTACTAATAAGGAAGTGGCTATTTCTTAAATGATCATTCAAAAAGTTTTACTTACAAGTACTTATAAGTAAATCATTTTATAAAAAATATGCATTTGCTACCATCACTTGTTAATTACTTCCTGTCTGCTACCTTATGCATTTAGAGCTAGTGTTAAGTAGAAGTAATGAATGGATTGGAGTCAGGACAACTGAGACCTAAATGCTAAAAAACCATGTGACTTTCACAAGCCACTTAGCCATTTCTCAACTTTATTATGATATTGTAGTCAATACAGCTTAAGGATATATCAAAATTATAATATTATTGTAAGCTCCATTAACACCATTTACCTTTTTGGGATTTATAGGTGACTCACTGTTCTCAAAAACTGTTCTGTAATAAGGTTAAGTGGGAAAAAACTTTGAGTACGAGCTTTGTGTGTTTATTGTCAGAGGACCAGTACTGGGCTAGTTGTGAGTCTCAGTTTCCTAATTTTTAAAATGAAGGGATTGAACTTAAAGGCCTCTAACTTCCCTCCTAGTAATAACTGGTTCTGTTATCTCAAAGTTGATAATATGGCACTTTTCTCTAACCTACTCTGTTTCTCTATCCACAAATGCTACAAGGAAAGACATCAAATAGAAGTTCAATTAGTGGTCTTCAGTGGAGCATCCCAGAAAAGAATTATGAAGCATCAGATTTCTTGTTTTCCCACTTTGTATTCCTTTCTGTATCAGTTTTGATTTCAGACAAATGAGTTTTCTTCCTGACTCAAGAAGGATCTCTTGAAGCCAAATACAGAGGATGTCTAGATGCTGCCAAAAGGACATGATGCATATGACAAATAAAAAATACAAATAGATTTGAGTGGAACACCTATAAAGCACAGGAGAAACTCCCCATTTTGAGGTAACTCCAGAAAGGAAAACTCAATAACCTTTTATAAAGTAGAATTTTAGTTTTGTCGTCTTTGGGTTTTTTTTTTTTTGACAGTAATCATTTATGAGTTGAAGTTTTGTTTCTAATAGTCTCTTTTTATAAAAGACTGTTTCTATGACTCTGATGATTGTGGTAAGCCTAAGATTACCTAGAGATAGGAGTTACACAGGTGGGATTGGAAAATAATTGTTTGACTGCTGACACTGCATAAAGATGATTCTCAAAGAACCACTCTTTAAAAACAAACCCAAACCTTTTTCTGTTTTCATTATGGCCATGGCTAAAGTGTGAAAATGATTTCTATTTTTTTAGTCCTTACTTGTCCTTGTTATATTGGCCATGTTCCACCTGGCAAAATAATTTATTTTTCCACTGTGTATTTGCAACAATATATTTGGAGTTTGTTTTCAAGTAAATTTATGATGTCAACCCTAGTAGAGCAATGACTTTAAATGAGTCTAAGTCATTTGCTTAAGGCAACAGAACAAATCAGTGACTGATTCTGGGTGAGGACCACTAATAACTTCCAGTTCCCATGATCTAATCCTTTCTCATCTGGTCCTTCCTCATCATGAATTTTAGCTACCAAGATATGAATAAAAATTAGGGAGACTGTTCTACCTCTGTAGTGAAAGGAAATTTGCCACATGTTTGCATTATCCTTCCATGTGTGTTTTGATTCATTTTATCATCACATACATTGTATATATCAAGTTATTCACTGTCCAAACTGATCTGTTTTGATTTGGGAAAAAGTAAGGCAGGAAAAAAGGATTGCCCCAAAAGAAGGAACTATAGCATTCTAATGGTAGTTCAGAGGGCAATGAGATTTCCCTTCCTAGGCGATTTTAGATTGGACAAGGGTTTAACCTTGAGACTTCTTTAAGATAATTTCAAGTTTCATAGGATATGGAATTAACATGTCCCCGAGTCTACCAGCTGTACTACCCTTAGAATAGGGCCCAGTGAGGGGAAGGATAATACACTGAATAGGAAAAGCATTGTACTTGAATGTGAAATCAGCTTTCCCTCTTAATAAACATGGGATTTTGTTCAAATTGTTTCTCTCAACTTCAATTTACCAGTCTATCAAATGAGGAGACTAGATCATAACAAAGATTCTTAACTTAGGGTCATGAGCTTGCTATAAAAATATTTTGATAATTTCCCTATTGTTATGTTTTGTAATTCTATGTTTTATATTTAAGTGCCTTATTCTTAGAAGGGTTAGATTGGTTTTACTAGGTTGCCAAAGGGATTAATGTAAAAAAAAAAAAAGGTTAAGTACTACAGTAGATGACCTTAAAGGTCTATAATTGCTGTGCCATCCTATGAATCTCTAAATTATGCCTCCTGCAACAACAGTAAGCAATGGGCATATATTAGGCATTCCATAAATACTTGTTGATGGATTATGATGCCACCATAAGTAGGGTGCTTACGTAAGCAATAAGCATTCCAAGGGAAACATTATGAGACTCAGGGCATTAAGTGACCTTGGTGATGAACAATTTTCAGTGTTGCCTATCTGAGCCTTTGACTCATATCATTTGTCACTGTTTGCTGCTGTGTTTATTTTCTCTCATTTCTCCTCTTGTTTCTCTCCGTGTTTTATCTTCTTGAATGGTAGATCCTTTAATGATGACTATCATTCCAAATTTTTCTGATCAAAGATCTTGATTGTTTTATAATTGAATGAATTTTTTTCTATATGACATTTAATATGCCTAGAATTTGGTATTGTGTGTACTTTGGGATGTAGAATTTTCCTTCTGGTCATTATTAACTGTGTAGTGGCAATAAACTGGAACATGGACAGTAAAGAGTTTTTAAAAAAAAAATAACAAATGGCATTTCAATTACTTTTCAAGATATTCAAATTGTTTGGTATGTCACATCATTTGCTCTCTAGGGAATCATTTAGCGTCTCTAGAGCTCAATTTTTTCACTTATAAATGGGGATAATACCTACCCTATCACTGTAGAAACTAGTTTTGAAAAACATTTTACAAATCCTGAAATAAATGTGTTTTGTTATTATGTGCTGTCAAATATGTCCCAGATTTTGACATGAAATTTGAATTTGTCCTTGGTGCCTTTCCCATTGTAGTAATAAATTTGGTCTAATTTTTAAGGGAGATAGTCTTGGGGGAAGTGGTCTAATATTTATTTTAATTTGATCTTATCATTTATCTCTCTCTATCTACTTATTTATGTGTTTGTCTCTCTACATGTCTACCTGTCTGTCTTTCTCCCTAGGTGTCTGTCTGTTTCTCTCTCTCTCTCTCTCTCTCTCTCTCTCTCTCTCTCTCTCTCTCTGTATGTGTGTGTGTGTGTGTGTCTAGGTGTCTGTCTCTCCTCTCTTCTTTCGCCCTAAGTGTCTGTCTCTCACTCTAGATGTCTGTCTCTCACTCTAGATGTCTGTCTCTCACTCTAGATGTCTGTCTCTCTCTCACTCCAGGTGTTTGTCTCTTACTCAAGGTGTCTGTCTCTCTCTCACTCTAGGTATCTGTCTCTCTCTCTCTCTCTCTCTCTAGGTGTCTATCTCTCACTCTCACTCTAGAGGTCTGTCTCTCTCTCTAGGTGTCTATCTCTTGCTCTCACTCTAGATGTCTGTCTCTCTCTCACTCTAGGTGTTTGTCTCTTACTCAAGGTGTCTGTCTCTCTCTCTCACTCTAGGTATCTGTCTATCTCTCTAGGTGTCTATCTCTTGCTCTCACTCTAGATGTCTATCTCTCTCTCTAGGTGTCTATCTCTCGCTTTCACTCTAGATGTTTGTCTTTCTCTAGGTGTGTCTGTCTTTCTAGGTCTCTCTCTCTCTCTCTCTCTCTCTCTCTCTCTATGTGTATGTGTATGTGTGTCTCTCTAGGTCTCTCTCTCTCTCTCTCTCTCTCTCTCTCTCTCTCTCTCTCTCTCTCTAGATCTCCTATTTCATCATGACGAAGTCAAGTTGTCATTCGTAGGATTCGTCTCAGTGTTCAATGGTTCAGAAGTTTTGACTTGCTTTCTTCCTGGCTGCCATTTTCATCCCTCCTTAATCAAGACATTGCATTGGCCCCCACTACTGGAGGCTCTCTATTTTAGTGCTTCACTTGAAGTGATACCTGATTGGCTTCAATCCTACTACAACTCAGTAATCTCAAACTCAGGATATCCTCTAGCTTCTGCCTCCCTGGCTGCAGGGATTATCACTGTGCACCACTGCACCCAGTGGGAAAATAACATAACAAGTAAGTAGTGTGGTATTGTAGCAAAGAGGATGGAACTGGGAATCTGGAGAACAGGTTTTTTCTAGCTCTGTCACCAACTTACTGTTTTGACCAGGCACTAGTCTCAACCTGTTTTATATTTAACTTCCAAATCAGTAAATGAGATATTTGGATTTCTGTGGTCCCTCATAGGTCTAAAATTATTTTAAATTGAAGAGAAATTTGGGTTTTATCTGATTTACTTTACCCTTTAGCAATTTTAGTTTAGAAACAAAGAAATGGTCCAGAAAAATGTCCTCTATCCCAGGATATAGCCATAGTAGTTTCTTCATGTACAATAGAAACAATAGAAGTTAGGTTTTAAAAAAAAGATTTAATATGAGTGATACAGATATTTTAGCAAAATTTCAAAATATTTACAAATATTTTGTCATTTTTTTTCTATGTCCTATGTTAATGGCCTCCTTGAAAGTAAAGTTCCTAAATTTAATGGAAGATGTTATTCTACTAGTGTACTTTTCCAAAGTTCCCCACCCCCAACCTGTACAACCAACATTGAGTGGTTTAACTAAGTTATCACTTTTCTAGAAAAAAAAGCCAATTTTTTTGTTTCTTTTCTTTTCTTTTTTTTTTTGTAGCTAATGTGACCATGTCTGGTGGTAGGTTTTAGTGAATATAATTGTAAGGGCATTGCTAGTAGGAATTTCAAGATTGCCAAGTATGGATAAATTTGGAAAAATCATCCTAGAAATGCCAACCAATTTTCTGTTCTCAGCTGCATGTCCCAAAATATAATATTTCATTTGCATTTTTAGCATTTGTGTATTAAAAGTGAGGATTTACATTTGACCTTGCAGCATTTAAATACTTCTTTCCCATTGTTTTCTCTGCCTTCTGTTACTCTCACTTTATAAAACATTCCCAATTTTCAGGAATGGTTAACAAGCCTGCAACTGACCTTGTCCACTAGAGTACTCAGTAGTCCTATTAAACATTTAACGAGGCTTCATGAAAATTGCATGCAGGTGGATCAGGATAAAATGCTTTAAGTTCAGGATTTCTGAACTATAAATCATTTCTTATTTCCAGGGATGCTATTTATTCAGTTTTTTCTTTACACATACAATTTCCTGTGGGAAATTCAACAATTAAATGAAATATCTTTAAAATATCAACAGTAATATGTCTTACCTTTTCACTTTTTACCTACATCTTCACATATGTAAGCAAAGCAAAAAACAAACTCTAATGTAAATTTATAGAAACATACAATTGGAGAGTTAAAATTTATTCAATAAATACCTCTCCTGGCATGAAAAAATGACTTTCTTGAAAAGAGATAAAATACTATATTGATTTAGGGGAAGACATGGATTATTTATTTTGAAAGACTTTTCTCTTTAAATTGAAGAACTTTATTTCCAAATAAGTCAACAACATAAGGCATAGATAATAGAATATCCATGCAATTTATACACAAATGGTTAGTTTGCTATCCCTTTAAATATATTTAATACCATCATTTTAATGATAGAAATTAATGTCTTAGTTTTTGATGTTTCATCTGAAATTTTTGAAAGTCATGATTGAGAATTATTCCTTCATAAAAGAAATGAACTTCAGTATTTCAATTGCATTGGGGAAAATTCTGTGAAAGCACAAGTACATAGTAATTGTAGTTAAACTCATGAAGTGTTTATTTGTAGAAGGCTGAGATGAGATGTATGATGAATATTTATAAAAAGATAAAAATACAAATTATTGTAGAATATGAAAATAATGTTAATTGACATACTGAAAAGCAGCTGATGGTGCAATAGATAGAGTACAAGGAATGAAATTTGGAAGATTTCAGTTAAAATGAAGTTTTACCCGTTGTGTCATACAACCTGTTTGCCTTAGTTTCCTTAATTATAAAATGGGGATGATAATAACCCCTATCTTGCAGGGTTGTGTGAAAATCAAATAAGATATTGGTTTTATAAAGTACTGCTATCAGTGGTTCCTTTCCTTCACCTTCTCTTTTATTTTAAATGTCACGTCATGATTTAAATTACTGATCCAAATTGTTATATTGAAGAAATACTTAAAAACAACTCCAGGGGTAAAAAAAACTCCAAAAAAGTTAATAAATATTTCTATTTGTGCCTACAATTTTTTAATAAACATATTTATTCTTATTCTTAGTTTTGTACAAATGAGGTTTTTTTATACATTACTAAAATATTCTTGTTTAAGAGTAAACAAAATACCCCTCCCCCAAAAAATATAGACCTGCATGAGCAATAAAGTAAAGGAAAGAGAAAATAATAATAATAATAATAATAATAATAATAATAATAATAATGATGATGATGATGATGATGATGATGATAGGTGTGGCCAGGTGGTGCAGCAGACAGAGCACTGGACCTGGAGCCAAGAGAACCCGAGTCAAAATCTGGCCTCTGACACCCAACAATCACCCACTTGTGTGGCTGCAGGCAAGCCACCCAGCCCCATTTGCCTGGCAACACCCCCAAAAGAATAATAATATAATAAAAATGTGTTTCAGTCTGTGTTCCAACACCTCCAGCTCTGTCGTGGGTGGATCACATTCTTTAGGATAAGTCCCTCACAAAAGCTACTCCCATATTTTTCCACCATTACCATTGCTGGTAGCAACTCCTTCCATTCATACTTCCCCACTACCATACACTACATTTTCTCTCTATCCTATCACTCTGTCCCTCTTCTTAAATGTAGTGTAGGATAGCTGAGTGGTGCAGCAGGTAGATCCCTGGCCCTGGGGCCAAGAGGTCCTGAGCCCACATATCACCTCTAAGGCCCAACAACCACTCAGCCCTGTGTTCCTGGACAGGCCATCCAATACCAGCCCCTTGCAAGAAGTAAAAAAGAAAATGTGATATATCTGACCACTCTCCTCCCATGGACCATCCTCTCCTCCATCACTCAAATTCCCCTGCTTCTCCCTGTCCCCCTTCTCTCCTTCTTACTCCAGATGTCTATACCTCATTGAGTATTCATGCTGTTTCCTTTCCTAACCACCTCTGATGAGAGCAACCATTCCCTCATTCCCCCTTGCCTCCCCACCTTCCATATTATTGCAATAGCTCATTGTAATAAAAAAAAATCTTATTATATAAAATATCTTAGCCTATTCCACCTCTCCTTTTACTTTCTCCTATTACATTTCCCTTTTAGCCATTGAATCCATTTTTACACTATATTATATCTTCTAATTCAGCTCTCTCCTGTGCTTCATCTATAAAAGCATTTTCTACCTGCTCTATTAAATGAGAAGTATCTTATGAGTATTGTCAGTATCATTTTTCCATGCAGGAATACATGTACTTCATCATCATTAAGTCCCTCATAATTTACTCTTCTCCTTCACTCTCTATACTTCACCTGAGTCCTATATTTGAAGATCAAACTTTCTGTTCAGCTCTGGCCATTCCAAAAGGAACATTTGAAATTCCACTGGTTCATTGAAAGTCCATCTTTTTCTCTGGAAGAGGACATTTAGTTTTACTGGGAAGTTTATTATTGGTTGCATTCCATGCTCTTTTGCCTTCCAGAATATTATATTCCAAGCCCTATGAGTTTTAATGTAGTTGCTGCTAAGTCCTGACTGTAGCTCCACTATATCTGAATTGTGTCCTTCTGGCTGATTGTAATATTTTCTCTTTGACTTGGGAGTTCTGGAACTTGGCTATAATATTCCTAGGGGTTGTTTTTTTGGGATCTCTTTCTAAGTGAGATCAGTGGATTCTCTCCATTTCTATTTTGCCCTCTGCTTCTAGGATATCTGGGCAATTTTCCTGTAGTAATTCTCTGAAAATGATGTCAAGGCTCTTTTCCTGATCATGACTTTCAGGTATTCCAATAACTTTTAATTTATCTTTCCTGAATCTGTTTTCCATATCAGTTGCTTTTTCAATGAAATGTTTCCCATTTTCTTCTAATTTTTCATTCTTTTGGTTTTGAAGTATTGTGTCTTGATTTCTTGTAAAATCAGCAGCTTCCCTCAGTTCCATTCTACATCTGAAGAATTTGTTTCCCTCAGGGAGTTTTCTTATCTCTTTTTCCATCTAACCAACTCTGCTTTTTAAAGAATTCTTCTCCTCAATAACTTTTTGAACTATTTTATCCATTTGACCTATGCTGGTTTTTAACATGTTATTTTCTTCAGCATTTTTTGGATCTCCTTCACTAAGCTGCTGATTTCTTTTTTCATGTTTTTCCTGCATCTCATTTTTTCCCAATTTTTCTTCTATATTTCTCACTTGATTTTCAAAATCTTTTTTGAGCTCTGTCATAATCTGAGCATAATTTCTGTTTTTCTTTGAGTCTTTAGTTGTAGGAGCTTGTACTTCCTCATTTTCAGATTGAGTGTTTTGATGCTTCTTGGGATCATAGACAAAGTATTTCTCAATAACGTTCCTCTTTTTTCTCTGCTTTTCTACAGAGCCTGGTTTTGGGGTACTTCTTGAGCTTCTGAATATTGTTGGGACCTCCCCACCAATGATCTCCCTGTGTGAAGTTCTGTCTTCCCTCCTGGTCTGTGAATGACCACAAGCGCACCCCTCTGCCATGGGGCTGAGGTGGGGGGGGGCTGCTTTTCTATGGGGGGCCTAGGCTGTGATCTGGATCTGAATGTGGTCAGAGCCCCAGAGTCCTGTTCCAGGTACAGAGGATAGACCTCAGTGGTCTCTCTCCTCTCCCTTACCCAGGCTGAGCCTGTGCTTACAATATTTGCTCTTTTAAAGGAAGAAAACTGAAGTATGGAGAAAGAATATGTAAAGACATGGGTTTGAATCTTGATTTTGCTATTGACTAGCTATGTAACATTTGAAAAGTCACTTTCAAGATATTGATTTTTAAAACATTAGAGGACTGGACCAGATTAGTGGTATAAAAGTCATATAGAATGGATCTCTGAAATTGACATGTTGCCTTAGAAAACAAAAAATCAAATATCTTTGTTGTGTATTTATTATTTAATTGTTTTCCAATTAAATTTTAATCTGGTTTGGCCTATACTTAGGAATTTTGTGAGCTCTAGTTGTAAATAATGTAATCTTAGGAAAATAGGTTCTTTTTTCCTATTTAGTAACTATGAAAGGACAAAGAAAATTTCACTAGGAGCATTCTACCTAGTAAATTCTGATATAGTAAGACTCATAAACACACTCTCTTTGTTTACTTTGATTCACAGGATAATGGCTGCATTCTTCAATACCTTTTTAAAAATTCCACTTTCATAACAATCCAGTGGGAGAGCTTTGGCTAATTTTGATTACTTTTTAACCACTGAGGGGAAACTGAGATTGAGGTGAAGTTGATTCCTTAAAAAGAGATGCATCTGAAATTTAACTTAGATCTTCTCACATAATTTACTGTTGAGCTAGACGCCTTTCTTGGCAGGTTGGGGTTATGGTGGATAGACTGGCAGCCTTGGAATTAGATGAAACTGAGTTCAAATGTAGTCTCAAAAAAACCTACTAGCTTTGTAACCCTGGACAAGTCACTTAACCTGTTTGCCTCAGTTTATCTGTAAAATGAGCTGGAGATGGAAATAACAAACCACTCCAATATCTTTACAAGATAAGCCCAAATGGAGTCATAATGATTAAGACATAACTAAAATAACCCAACAGCAATAATAGGCTCCTTTCTCCCACAGTGAACATTCAATCAATTCATATATTTGTGGCAAATAGATTCCTCAACATACTTTGCCTATCCCAACCCTGAGAACCATAACTCAGATCCTCAGTGTAATCACACACACAATTCAAAGCCCTCTGCCTGACCTGTATTGCCCTCCTCCTCAGACTCTTGGTCTTCTGGTTTTAGGCTTAAGAAGACTTAAATAATTATATAAGTGCTACCACCATTCAAGAGCTCCATAGCTCTTCTGTTGTAAATAAAGCAGCAGGGGAGGGAAGAAGGGAAGAAAGCCAAGTGAGAGAAGTAGAATTGCCAAGAAGAGAGCATGAAGAGGCTTGAGGGAAGAAGTATTCTCTTTGCAGTTCTTCAAACTTTTTAAAAGATAAATTTTATTGCACTTTTTTAATATCACTTTTATTTCATATTTGATTGCTCCTCTTCCAACCCCTCCCAAAGAGATTCCACAATCTCTTTGGAAATTTCTAATAAAAAATTAAGGAAGCAAAAGAGCATGGAAGAAAATTCTACAAAACCATTTATCAAAAGAATTATGGTTCTATATAAAGTTAGTCACATCCATGCTCCTCCATTACTGAAAAGGAATGGGGGAGATGGTTTTTCCTAACTCTTCTTCATTCACTATAGTCATTATATTTATATAACATTTGTTTTAAATTGTTTTGTTGCTGTTATTTCCAATTATAATATTATAGTCATAGTATATATTTTTCCTTGTTATGTTTACCTGACTGCATTATTTCATATAAATCTTTCTATTATTCTCTGTATTTGTTATTTCTTTTGCCCATTAATATTCCATAATATTTATAGACAATAATTTAGTTGGCCATTAAAAATTATTGCCTACAAGTGAATGAGTATAGAGTGATTTTGAATATTTCTGAACTATAAGTAATTGCATACTTTCATAGAATTATTTATTCAGTTGTTTATATGCAGTTTCATGGGGGGGAATCAATGATTAAATTAAATACTATTTGGGTTTCCACTTCTTTGCAATCCCCCAAAAAGTGTTATGATAAGTGTTTTTGAAGCATATACTCCAAGATGTTTCTTTTAGTCATTCATCTCCTCTGAGTATATTACTAAGATCTCATTATAAACAATGGAATCTCTGGGGAAAAGAATATGAATATTTTAATCATTTCCTTGATATAATTCCAGATTGCTTTCAAGAATGATCAATACAATTCTTTTTTACCAGTAATGTTTTAGTTGTGCCTGTCTTTTACAAACTCTCTCACATTGACTGCTCACATCTTTTGTCATCTTTACCAGATATGAGGCAAAACTTCTTTGTTGTTTTGATTTGCATTTTTCTTATGTAATCAATGATTTGAAGCAAATTTGAAGCAAAAGAAATTTGAATTTCTTTCAAACAATATGTATTAATATTCTTTGACTTCTTGGATTCTGGTAATTGACTTTTGTTATTATGTATTTGCGTTTTATGTTTGTGACATAGCAGATTGTGCTTTGAGAGTTTATCAAACAGTGGACTGAGTGAAGCTTTTTCTGATTTTTCTTTGTTCATTTTTTTCTATTGATCTTTTTTCTGTTCAATTAGTACCAAAGGCTTTTGATAATTGCTTCTGTGATAGAGTTTGAAGATTAGAAGTATTATTCCCTAGGGGTGACTAGATGGTGCAGTGGATAGAGCACTGGCCCTGGAGTCAGGAGTGCAAATCTGGCCTCAGACACTTAATAAGTGCAAGGCATTAAATTTTTATCATTTCCATAAAGACATTATTGATTATAAAATTGGGATATAATGCTTGTTGATCTTCGTTATTTAAAGTGCCTTAATGGTTTAAATTGTGCTTGTAGTTTATTGTCTTCTAGAAATCTTCCAAAACAACTCTTAAAAAAGTTAATTGACACATTTCTGACCATATCTGTTGTTATTAATATTTTAAGTGAAGAAAATATTTAGTTTTTGAGGAATAAAAAAATGAAGAATAGTTTGGAATAAGAATTCAATTCAATAAATAGGAGACAACTTGCAAACATATACATATGTACAAAAAGGTGAAAAGTTCAAGGGAAACAGGTTATTTTAAAGGTAGGTCTAAAATACAATAATGAAGATGCTAATGCCAATGAGATGACAAAATACAGTTTGCCTAACACCTACCATACTCTGCTGAAGTAGAAAAAATGCAGTTCCTTTTGGAGTCATAGGACCCAAACCATGCCCTACCATTTGCTACCTAAGTGAAATGTGCAACTTATTGACTTATTGAGCTTCTTGAAGTCTCAGTTTCCTGAGGGTTGTGACCCCTTGTGATCTCTGCATCCCTTCTATACCCCCCCACACACACAAGACAGATATATATATATATATATATATACATGTGCAAATACATACATTTATCATATATGCACATATTTATATAATTCTATAAATATATTCTGAATATATATGTATAATTCTATATTTATGTCTTAAAATACTTCAGTGATCATGTCACTGTCTATACATTTGTGAACCCATTCCCTCATATTGTAGTGTCCTTGTTTATACCTCTATTTGTCTTGTACCTACTCGAAGTGATGGAAACCTTCCTCTGGTTGTTAGAAATCAATCAATTTATAAAAATTAATATGTATGGATATAATAATAATAGTATGGATAAAAAGAAAGGAAAGGAAACAAATGCAGAAATTGTCTTTGTCATCCAACGAGCTCATATCCTAATGGGAGAAGCCACATGTGTATCATAAGGTACATACACATGAGATGATAGAAATGGGGATAGAGTAGGTGAAAAGTAATCTCAGAAGGGAAAAGTACTGGAACAGAAGTGGAAGGGGAGGGACCAGGAAAGATTTCTTGTTGAAGGTGTGATTTGAGCTGAGGCATGAAGAAAGCCAGTTATACTGAAAAAAGGGAAATAAGGAAGGAATGAGGGTGTTTAGTCTTGGAGGACAAACAGTACAAATTCATGGAGATAGGAGAAGCAAGTATGAAGAATGGCAAGTAGACCAGAGTAATTGAATCCCCATTTATTATAATGACTGTGTATGCCTTATTCTTACAGGGTGATTCACCATCACTTAATTTTCATGTCCTACGTCAACAATTAAACAAAATGTGTGTGTATATATTCACCCACATATATATATAAAATATAATAACAATATATGTATTTGTTTCATGTGTATTTATGTATATAATATATGTGTATATAATATATTATGTATATAATGTTATAATATAATGTATATAGCATATGTATATATTATGTATATATAATATATAAGCACATACACATATAATATAATAATATAAAATATAGTTATAGAATGCCATAGTAAAATATATTATTTTATACAATATGTATGTGTAATTACATGAATATATACATATAAATATATATATATATTTATATGTATGTAATTTTTTTTTGGAAATATCCAAGGAGTTAGTAGAGAGATTCAGAGTTGGAAAGACTTTTACTCAAAAAGGACTAGATCACAGTGTGAATACCAATGAGAGAATTCCTTATAATGTGCTATAGGTGATTTCAATTTAAAACTTCAAAAGTTTCTTACAAATATCCTGTCCAAATCCACTAAAGTTACCTAGCCCTGTCTTTGTCCAGACTCTCTCTCTTCTTTGCTACCTATATCTCAGTTATCTCATTAATTTTGTGGTTTTTCAATCATCATTTCTTTGGAACTGTTTTTTTTTTAGGTTTTTGCAAGGCAAATGGGGTTAAGTGGCTTGCCCAGGGCCACACAGCTAGGTAATTATTAAGTGTCTGAGACTGGTTTTGAACCCAGGTACTCATGACTCCAGGGCTGGTGCTTTATCCATTGTGCCACCTAGCCACCCCTCTTTGTAACTATTTTTCAAAATTCTCTATAAAACTAGCACTAAGGAAGGCAGCATGGAACTGGACCTACTGTTGTAAGCAAGGCCTGGGTGAGTCCTGTTTGAGATTTCTATTTGCTATGTGAGGTTGGACATATAACTTAATCTCAGGCTCTGTTTCTTAATCTATAAAATGGAGGGGAGGTGGTGATATATTTCTCCTAAATTTGTTGGACTTAGTAAGATGATGTCAAAAAGCACTTTCTAAACCTGACAAAATCTAGAAATCACAGTTCCCTTTTAATTCTCCTCCTCAGCTGCTGCCTGGATTCACTACCTGGATACTTATAGGCAGATTAGATTCATTATTTACTCAGTTATTGAGGATTAGTATGCTGAAAAATGATGATGCTTATATTTGTACTCACTATTTGAGAAGAGTACACTTACTGTTGTGCTTTCAGATTGGTATGTAGAAGAGGATTATTGACCATGCTAGTTTCCTAATACAAGGTCCAAAATATTAGTCAGTGCTTCTGAAAAACCAATGGTTGGTGTCAGTTTTCTGGAATCTTGGTTGGTCTCAATTCAAGATGAGAATCTTTATGTGACAGAAGCAGATAAAAATATGTGTACATATAGTTATATAATATACATGTATATGTACATGTATGTGCATGTGTATATACATTAGATAAAGAAATAGTCTCAAAGTCAGGAAGATTTGTCTTTATTTTTACTGGAACATAATAAAACTTAAACTCTCAGTGTCCAAGATGACTCTAGTGTAGTATAAATTTTTACCTCCTTGTTCTACATGCCATTGAAATTAGATCTCCAAGATGGCAGGCAGTGTGAGGGCAGCAATTCCTGGAAACTCATCCCCCCCAACTCCAAAAGCCATCAAATTATGATTCTAGCCAAAATTTAAAGTAGGCAGAAATCAGAGAAAGATTAGGTGATACACTTTCACATCCAAGATCTGCAGGAAATGTGTATTTCACCAGACCTGGGGGTTAGAAAGAGCCACTGCAGAACTGCATTGTTGCACCAGAGCAAACCTGCTCCAGCCAAGAACAGCCTGTGGGTCACCTGGGTCTGTGGCAGAGGGGGCAATTTCGAGACCTCTTGACCCAGGGATCACCAGGGATGGCTTAAAGGGGCTGCAGGAGAACCCTGCCACACCAAAGTGAGCACAGAGTGGAGTGGCAGCCTCAGAGCAGCCCTTTAGTGTGAACCTGCAAAGCCACCAAACACTTCCAGAATATGTAGCCTACAGGCAGGAAAGGTATGGGTAGAGACTGCAAGATGTATCTCTGCTATCCCTGGGGCAGGACTCTGCTATTTTCCCACATTCTGATGCAGTTCACAGTCTGGGCACCCATACTCCATGGCAGAGCAGGGACCCTCCTCACAGCTCTAGGGCAGAGGGGAGGGCCTGTGTTCATTCACAGACCAGAGAACAAGCAAGAGATGAGTCAGAGCCTCTTATGAGACTGTGTAGGAATTAAGAAAACTGTGGGGGTGTCCCAATCTCCCCCCCAGCCTTGGCATTATGGTAAATCTGTGATAGGCTGATGAAATGAGCAAACAGAAAAAGAAGAACTTAACCATAGAAAATTACTTTGGTCACATTAAGGATCAAACTGATACTCAAAAGATGGCAAAGTTGAGGCTTCTGTATCCAAAGCCTCTAAGAGAAATAGGAAATGGGCTAAGACTGTGGATGAGCTCAGAAAAAACTTTGAAAAACAAGTAAGGGAGGTAGAGGAAAAATTGGGAATAGAAATGAGAACGATGCAAGTAAATCATTAAAAAAGCAAGTCAGCAACTTGGTGAAAGAAATTCAAAATAATACTGAAGAAAATAACATGTTAAAAACTGGTTTAGACCAAAGAAAATAACATGTTAAATACAAGTTTAGGCCAAAATGGGAAAAAGCAACCCAAAAGGCAAATGAGAAGAAGAATGCCTTAAGAAGCAGAAATGGACAGCTGGAAAAAGGAGATAAGGATGTTCTCTGAAGAAAATAACTCCTTCAAATGTAGAATGGAGCTAAAGATACCTAATGACATTGTGAGAAATCAAGAAACAATAAAACAATACCAAAAGCACAAAAGGCTGGAAGAAAATGTGAAATATTCCATTGGAAAAACAACTGATTGGACTACCTGAGAGTCATGACCAAGAAAAGAGCCTAGGCTTCATCTTTCAAGAAATAATGAAGCAAAATTGCCCTGAGATCCTAGAAGCAGAGTGTAAAATAGAAATTGAGGGAATCCACTGATCACCTCCTGAAAGAGATCCCAAAAGAAAAACTTCCAAGGAATATTATAGCCAAATTCCAAAACTCCCAAGTCAAAGAGAAAATACTACAAGCTGCCAGAAACAAACAATTCAACTACTGTGGCTCTACAATAAATATTACATAGGATTTGACAGTATCTACATTAAGGGTTCATAGAACTTGGAATATGACATCCCAGAAGGCAAAACTCAGCAAAACTCATCATCCCCTTTCAGGGGAGAAGATGGAATTTCAATAAAACAGGGGACTTTCAAACTTTTCTGTTGAAACATCTAAATCCAGGACTCAGGTGAAGCACAGAGAGGGTGGACAAAAAGGACTAATTATGAGGGACATAATGAGGTTGAACTGTGGTTATTCCTGAATGGGAAGAAGATACTGATAAATCATCTGAACCTTCTCCTTTATAAGAAGAGTTAGAAAGAGGAGCATTTATAAAGCACAGGATGTAATTTAATATAATGGTATAATATAGTATAAAGATGGAGTTAATGAGTGATAAAGTACTTGGAGGAAGGGAAAGGAGAAGTACAATGGGCTATGATCTTTCAGATATAAGAGCCAAGAAAAAGCTTTTACAATGGGATGGAATGGGGCAAGTTGAGGGGGAATGAGTGAGGCTTTATTCTCATCAGAAATGGCTCAGAGGAAAATAACATACACATACTCAATAGGATATAGAAATCTATCTTATTCTAGAGAAAAATGAGAGAAAATGGATGAAATAAGGGGGATGGGGGGGAGGGAGTAAGTTATAGAAGTGAGGAAAGGTCATGGGAGAGGGTAATTCCATACTACACACTTCTGAGCAGGGACAGGGTGAAAGGAGAAAAAGAGAATAGAATAAAAGAGAGTGGAGAGTATTAGAATGGAGGGAAATACAACTAGTGATAGTGACTGTGGGAAAAGATATCGAAGCAACTTATGATAAAAAAGGCAACTCATCCCAGAGACAGAGCCAATGGACTCTGAACACTGACTAAAGCATGCTTTTTTCCCCTTTCACTTCACTTCTCTTGAGGGTTCCCTATCTTTTTTTGCAGGGGAGGAAGTTTATGTTTACTTTCACAAGTTTGTTGTAATAACACAAAATTTGGAATAGAGGGGCAGCTAGGTGGTGCAGTGGATAAAGCACCAGCCCTGGAGCCAGGAGTACCTGAGTTCAAATCTGGTCTCAGACACTTAATAATTACCTAGCTGTGTGGCCTTAGGCAAGTCATTTAACCCCATTTGCCTTGCAAGAACCTAAAAAAAATAATAATACAAAATGAATAAACCATAACAACTTTTAAAAAAGAAATTAGATGTCCAGTCCCTATCCACCTATATGCATGTATATGTATGGTATATTGTGTTACACTACACAGAGACAAATAATTCAAAGACATATGTATATTGTGTATTCATGTTTTGTATTGTTTAACAGTATAAACAGACAAATAATCCATGGACATGTCTATATTTACAAAAAATTACATATATACATATTATTTACACATAGATATAAGATGTATGCACAGATACCTGCATATCATATAATTTACATGTGTACCCATTTGTATATTTGCATAGGTATAATAGATACTTTATGTACAATGTTTATATACATGGTACCATTCCAGAAATAGATGCCTATTACACAATGCATGTATAGATATAATAGTTATAATTATGTTCAAATATATATATATATATATATATATATAAATACACATACATGCATAAATATAGACAAGTAGAGGAAAAGGAGGTGGGTTGGATTGATTATTTAATGAATGAAAATGTATGAACAGGTATAAAACAGTGGAACCTTTGAAAAATTACAAGGCCTAGAGGATGGTCTCTGGCCCTTTGGCTGTATCCTCTACAAAGAATTTCTGAAAGGTTGTAGATGGGAATCATTTGGGACATTAAGGAAAGGATGAGCTGTTACCTCAACTGCTAGAGGGAATTCCCATGCTGATGAGATCACGGATCAATGTATCAGAATAAAAAGTCTTGAAACATGATTACTGCTCAGTTATTTTGGGATTATAATATATGACTACTGTGGTTAACTAGCCTTGTTTAAATTTAGAAAACTTGAATATGAATTTATTTTTATTTTTCATGAATAATTTCATTAGAAGTTCTCCACTGGACATTTCCTTGTTAACTCTTGAAAAAATAAATTAGCCAAACTTTACTTTCAACACTTTTGTTATGACTCTGAAAGAAAGCACATTAGACAAAGATTTTAACTTTCATTAGTTTAAAAAAAATCATGGAACATAGATCTGGAAGGGACCTTTTGAGATCAGTTAGAATAAAATCCTTCATTAGATTGGGAGAATAATGAGACTCAGAGTTCAGAGATACTATTTTCAAGATCACATAAAGCATAAATTGCAGGGCCAGGGATTCAAACTGAGCACTTTTGATTAAAATCCCAGTGTTCTTTCCACCAAGTCATGCTGCCTCACAAAGTTCTCTACCTAAGTAAATTGCTGTGTTTTAAAAGCAAAAAGAAGCCTTGGGGAATGACCTTAGAAGGATTCAATGGGGAGCTATGGTTTTAAAATTTGCCTCTGGCTCTGACTGAGCATGTGACTTTTAATGATTCATCCATCCATCTTTCTGGACCTTCTGTTTCTTTTCATTAAAATTCAAATTTTATTCCCAATACATATAGGTATATCTCCAAGTATCATTAAGCATCAGTGTTGCAGACTGTAGTTAAGAGGTCAGTTCTTGTCCCAGATCCACTGTTTACAATACTGGCTGTGTGGTCTTCACCAGATTTCTCCATTTCTGTTCTCTGGCACTTGTTTTCTGTGGCCCCAAAAGGCAGAACTAGGAGCTTTAGATAGATATTTCAATGTTGCAAATTTAAACTTGATGCTAAAGTTTTGCTACATGACAGAAAAGGTGGGAAAAATTAGAGGTGTCAAAAAATCAAATCAGATTTTTTTTCTCTGGGGGGATTGCTGCTCTTTAGTGGAAGATCTCAATAGCATATAGGGTGATCACGTGTAGAGAGAATCCGTTTTAGGGCACAGATTGGATTAGATGACCATTTGGGCTTCTTCAAGGCTTGATTTTTGTGAATATAAATTGCTGCTTAGACCACCTTACAGTGTTTTTTTTTTAAAGGAGGCAGAGGTCATAATCCATAATACAAGTGACTTTATCATGCATTAAATGAAATATTATTTTTTAGATTCTTGACCATGTCTCAAAGGGATTTATGTTTCAAAGGAAGATATGAAATAAACAATAAAACATTGGTATTTATCACGTTTTACTCTACATTATGGCTATTTATATTCAAGTTTTATCTTTCCCAGTGGATGGTTCTGTAAAGGCAAGGGTAGAATTCTCTTTCTTTGTATTTACTTCTACTGCCTTCTTGCCATTAATCTTCATACTGCTAATTTGTTAAACCGAACCAAAAATAGTAGCTCAAAAAGAATAAGCATTAATGAGCACTTGATATATTTCAAAAACTAATTTAGGAGATGGGTTTTTAGGGGGAAAAGAGAGTGTAATTGGAAAAGTTCCTGCCCTTAAAAAACTTCTGGGTCAAATGAGGTTACATACTAGGTAGTTTGAGAAGGGCAAAAACATTTATAATTGGGAATTGGAGAAGGTATCATGGAGAAGGGGACTTTTGAGTTTAGATTTGAAGGAAGGCAAGAATTCAGAGCAATGGGGTTGAGGGTTCCCACTCAAAAGCAGCTTCCCTTTCATTTTTTTATCTGTCCTCTTTGGGTCATCAAGTCTAAGCTTACACAAGATGATGTAACAGTATGACCACAACATTGGTTAGAAAGTAGGATACAGATGTCAGGGAGTCATGGGATGAATAGGTACAATCAAACTGAAAATGATCAATAAATGTTAATGCCATCCAATAGAGTGACTTTTCTCAAATTTCTACTGTTTGAAATCCTTTTCAAGATATATCTAATTCAGTTATGCCTCCTTCAGGAAGCCTCAATGATTCCCCCTCCAGCTTGAAATGAAATATGACTTTCCATCAATACTTAGTTCAGATTCACTATCTTTACTTCACTACTCTTATACACATGATCTTTTTTTTCTATCCCGAATCATAATTGTGATGGAATTATACTCTGCACAAGCCTATTTGGGGCAGGAGGGGTAATAATTGTGCTACTTGTTCTCTATGCTTGTCTAACACTTAGTTTTTGAAGGGAATGATTTTGATGAATTGGTTTATATTCATATCTTGATTAACTACTATATGAATGACTTGTGGCACTTTTAAATAACAGCCAACTATCCCTCTGTGGTTGTTCTCCCAACAGTTAAATGTTGTATACTTAGGGAACATAAATATAATTTAATAGTAATCTAAGCAAAGCATGAAGGAAATGTATCTTTGTACTCCAAAGCAAAACAAAAAAAAATGATTTCTATATGACATGCTTTTTGGAATTATCTGTACTCTATTGTTTCCCTTTATTGAATGTGGATAATTGGAGAGTATCTTTAATTATAAGTAGTGTAAACTATTCTTAGACCTAAGCACTTAAGTCCCATGTTTACATTTGGAATTCTCTCCCTCTTTTCCCAAACTAATGGACTAAGGGGTTCCCAATAGGGAATAATTCATTTACTTCAGGTTCCTTGATGGAGTTAACACTACCTCCCACAAGGCTAGTCTAGTCAAGATACTTTTGGGCCACCAACAGAATAACCAGTTGCCAAAATAAATGTTTTCCATCAAGATTTCACACTTAAACTTAATGAAATAGACATTTTCTGAACTGTTTCTTTAGAGCTAAGTTTTTCTTTAAGATTTGTAATGAAAATATTTCATGACCTGTTGACACATTCATATGGTGATTTTCAAAAGGCAGATTTCATTTGTAAAATGGACTTGGCAATGAGCTGAGATATCTGAGAAGTGGAACAAGGCTGTTGACAGGGAAAATTAGGCCTAGATCATAACTGACATTGTTTTGCAGCTGTGCCATTTAAAGGATTGACCAATGGGTTTAGGCCTACAGAGGCCTAGAAATAATAGTTCTTAGCCTGGCAACTAGTAAGCATTCATAATGGATAGGGAATTGCATAGATAGCATCTGACAAATACATGCAAAATTTGCATTAATTCCCTATAGATGATTTGTTCTTGGAAAATGTCAATTGAGGAATGATACAATTTGGTTTAGGAGAATTAATATTTAACCAAATCTCTCAAACCATTTCCAAAGAGAAATAAAGAAAATCTCTTTTATTCCTCTATTGATTTTTTGGAGTATGTTCAAATTTATTACCTCTCTTCAGTACTTGATAAATAGAATTACCATACTGACTGATAAAATTCATTAATCCTGTCATTTTTATTATTTATTATTGCTTTGTACTCCTACAGGTTAAAGAACTGACTTGGAATCTTAGAATGTAAGATGGAAACCACAGCTATGAAAATAATTCTCGTAAAAATTCATTCAAAATAAAAATCAAAATTTGCAGAATTTACATTCATCTCATCCATAGTTCTCAGATCTATAAATTGACTTCTCTCCTTATCCATTTTCCCTATGAGTACTCTCATTATAAATGACCAAAGAAAAAAATCTGACTTCCAGAAATAGATGAAGAATTTTCTCTTACATTGCTTATATTCCCATGAATAACCAAATACTTTCAGAAGGGGAAGAGGTAAATTTGAGAAATTTCTTCTTAATGCTAATTGCCTCCAATTTAATGTCAGGAATCATCAATGGAAGAGGTAATATTTGAGCTGGGCCAGGAAGGATGAGTAGCATTTAGACAGGTCAAAGAGAAGTGAATACTGGTTTGTACTTTTGGTCCATGAATATAATGGAACAAAGGTTACAAGAAATGATGAAAGGGATAGTTTTAGAAGAATCTGGAAAGACTGATATGATTCTATGGGCAGTCAGAAGAACCAGGAGAACATGGTTTTATAAAGACAAATAGCTTTTAAAGGCTTAAGAACTTTGATCAATGCTACTCATATTCACAATGTCATTAAGGCCATAATTCCAGAAAACTAACGATGATATGCACTTCATACATCATACCACTACATACTGGGAGGTGTTGAAATTAGAGTTGAGACTGAGATAATTTTTTTTTAACACGACCAATATGTGAATTTGTTTTTGCTTTATTATGCATATTTGTTTTATGGGTTTTGTTAATAGTGGATAGAATTTTAGACCTAGAGTCAGAAAGACCTGGCCTCAGACATGTACTAGCTGTGTGACTGTCTGAGTCAATATCCTCTGGCAAAATGGGGATAATTATCGCACATACCACAAAAAAAGTGCTGCAATAAATATTTTGGTACACATGGAGTCCTTTTTGCCAATTACTGCCATGGGGTATATGTTGATTAGTAGAATTTGTCAACCAAAATCCCATGGATATCTTAGTCATTTTATTTGTATAATGATATATTGATTTCCAAAATGTTTGTACTAATTCATTTCTAACAGACAATGTACTAGTATGCAGCTCCTCCAAAACTGATGATTTTCATTTCTACTCATCATTGTCAATATTCTAAATGTGAATTGAAACTTATTGCTCTGATTTGCCTATCTCTTATTATGAATGAGAATATACATAATTTGTTCATATGGTTGATAATAGTGTGTGTGTGTGTGTGTGTGAGATTTTTTTTTGAGAACTCTTTGTTTATATCAATTATCATTTAAAGGAGAGTTTTTGGTCTTATCTATTTCTTTTTGGTTATCTATAAATCTTAGAAACCAAACCACAGTTAACAATAATTGATTAAAAAAGATTTCTTTTCCCAGTAATCACTTTTCTTCTCTTCATAATTTATAATGAGTATTTGATAATATGATTCAAGTCTGGAAATTTTATTCGTTCCCCTCCCATTTCCTGCATTTAATCACTATTTCCTTTGAAAATATATAGATTTTATTCTTTTCAGGTAAATTTTGTTATGATTTTATTAAGTTCTATAAAGGATTCCTTGGGTACTACTGGGATATCTTTGTCATTCATGTTATGGAGAACATTCAACTGCATTAAAAGTGATTGGTATTTTTTCCTGTAGATGATGAAAAATGATTTTATAATTTTGAACAGAGGATTATCATGAGTAATGTGGTCATCAAATTTTTAAAAAATAGGTAATCATTGATTTAGAACTGGTAGGGTTCTTAGACCTCCTAATTTTAAAGATGAAGAAATGAAGCCCAAAGAGTTTTCCTAAACAGCTATTATTGAGTAGCAGAGAAAGATCTCAAACCCAGATTCTCTTGCTTCAAATTCAAAAATCAATTCCATTTGTCTATACTTGTCTATTATGTTTGGGTTAAGTTTAATCTGGAAGGAACTTGGAAAAAATACTTTAAGTATAAAAAAGCATTTCATAGAAATCATAAGATTTCAGATTAGGAAGGGACCTGGAAGTTCATCTTGTCTAACTTCATTTTACAAATGAGAAAGTGAAGGTTAGAGATTTTAAAGGAATTGCCTAAGGTCACAAAGTTAGGAAGTGATAGACCCATGATTCAAGCCACTTAAGTTTTCACATTCCAAATGTCATTTTCTTTCCCTTATTTCATGATATATTCTTCCATTATCATACATGACACTGTTAAGCATTTGTGTCATACAGAAATGTCTAAGACCCATTTTCTGCCTTCCTATGGGTCTATTCTCTGGAAAGAATTGTTATATTACACAAAAACTTCAATATATTGTAGTTTATGATAAGTCATATAATTTACATATTTTACAACTTTGAATATAAATGTAAATTACTGTTATTACTGTTACAGAAATTATTTTATTAATTCAGAGGAGGGAAATATATTCTGGCTTGGAGGATCAGGGAAAGAATCATGGAAGAGCAAACAAGTGATTTTATTTTGAAGTACTGGCTAAATCTGATTGGCAAAGAGCCAGGAGGGAAGCATATTATGGGCTGGTGATAGAGCAGGCAGAAAGGATGAAGCTGGAAAAAAAACTTATGGGGGTTTTCATGAGAAAAACAATAGGTCAATTGACTGGATCAATACATTTGGGTAGAAAGTAGACCCAGGTAATCCTGGGAAAGAATAAAAGAAGCAGTTTTGGAAAGTATCGAAAACTGGTTTGCACTTTGATTTGTAGATGATGGAGGGAGAGATCAAAGGTTTTTAAATATGGAAATGTGTGAATGATGGAGTTGGGGGAAGGAGTAACAATACTGAAAACACAGTGAAACAGATAGTTAAGTGGCTCAGTGAATTTCTGTTCACTGAATTTAGTCAGAAAGACCTGAGCTCTAATCCTGTATCAAACATATACTAATTTTGTGAATCTGAGAAAATTACATTACTTCTTCATCTATAAAATGCAGTTAATAATATCACATACTTCCCAAAGTTGTTTTGAGGATCAAATGAGATAAGATATGTCAAAATACTTTGGAAACATTAAAGCATGATGTCAATGTTAGTATTATTTATCATAATAGATATTATCATTGGTGTTATAATCAACTTCATTACTATTACAGTAGAGGGAATAGAGATCTGCCAGGATGGCTGATTCTCTATCTGCTGGGTCACCTAGCTGCTTCCACTCTATAATCACTTGAGAAACTTCAGAGATAGTATTCGAACCTCTGTTTTATCATGCACTTTCAAATACAATTGATTATTCGTTTTGTCCCAAGAATAATGCAAGTTCAGTCATGTCTGACTCTTTGTGAATCCATTTGGGGTTTTCTTAGCAAAGATACTAGAGTATTTTGCCATTTTTTTCCTCCATTTCATTTTATAGATGAGGAAACTGAGACCAAGAGGGTGAAGTAACTTGCTCAGGGTCACATAGATAGTATCTGAAATTATGTGAACTTGGGTGTTCTTGATTTTAGATCCAGTGTTCTGTCCATTGCACCACCTAAGCAACAGTGGGTCTTAAACACACATAGCATGACTAAATCTAGTCTCTTTCCCCCTTCATTGTGCTACCTTTCATACAAGAATGAAAAAGTTTTCTGAGAGTTTTTTTTTTTAGTTTTTTTGCAAGGCAAAGGGGTTAAGTGGATTGCCCAAGGCCACACAGCTAGGTAATTATTAAGTGTCTGAGGCTGGATTTGAACTCAGGTACTCCTGACTCCAGGGCCGGTGCTCTTATCCACTGCACCACCTAGCTGCCCCATATTGAACTAGATGGCACTAATCCTTGTAGAAGGTGGTGTTAGTGACCTAGGAAAAGATGGAGTCTTAGTTCTCCAGGAACCAGAGGTCTACCTCTATGAAAGGGCTAACAGTAAGACCTATCCAAATTCAAACTCACATTGGCAGGTGTAGGGCAGCAGGCCTGTTGCCCAACAACAAAGCATCCTAACAATGGCATGTCTGAGGAATAAAGTGGGCAAAATAAATATGGAGGTTATTTTCCCTTTTCTGGGTCAGAACATCTCTTTTGCTTTTCTGTGTATGTTGGTTATCACTCAAATTATGGAATATGAATGGTTTAGAATACTCCTTGCCATATAAAAATTTGGAAATGAATGATTTCATAGAGCTGTGGAAACACTTATGCGAAGTGATGCTAAGATAAATAAGTAGAATCAGAAAAACAATTTCTATTATAATAATTATAAAAACCAATAAATTTGACAAGATATTTTCAGTTAATATTGTGATACAGTGATACTATTGACATGTGATACAGTATCACTACTCTACCATGTATCTGGCCCTGACAAAGTTAAATTGTGCATTGTACTAGTGTTTATACAAAAGGCCTAAGGACCATGTTGGGTCTTTGCACCCTGGCAGATATCTAATCATGTCCCTGACTCCAGGAGGGCACTGCTGTGTGGTGTGTGTTTGTATTAGGCTGCAACACAGTCACTAGATCTAGTGAATTTGGGGAAAAATAACATAAGTTTCCAGCTTCTGCAGTCTTGTTCCTTGTATGATGTCCCACTATTCTTTCACTTATCTTGGGAGGAACAAATCTATGAATGGAAGGACTATCATGACCTAATCATGTGAGAAATGTTAAAACTGGCATGGACTTTTCTCAGAATAGACACAATATCTTTTTAAAGAAACAAAAGAAGTTTTTATTTTAAGCTTTGCATGGTTATTAGCTCAAGTTTAATTGTATCCCCTGGTCCTTCCAAATTTAGAAACTTTTGTCTTGTCTCTTTTCCTCTTCCTGGAATGCCATTCTCTCTTTCTTATCTGTAGGATTCTAGCCATTCTTTAAATTTCATCTCAACTGCTACCCTCTCAGCTTTTCCTGAAGCTCTCCCCTCCATTTTTTCTTCAAAAACACTGTCATTTAGGTAAAAATGATCCATTGGAGCTAAGGGACTGCAGTTTTTCTGAACTTTTTTCTGTCCCACCCCTACCCCCCCCCCCCAAATATACACTCAATATTCAGGTCTACACACAGTAGGCACTTAATAACTGTTCAATGTGATGCCCTCATTTCCTTTAACCAGATAATTTTATGGTGAGACCCAATTACTGGAATGGGGACTCTAGTGGTACTGGCTTGCCAAGTTGTAGACAAAAATTGGAGGGAACAGGCTTCTGTAATAATGTAAAATGAAAAAGTCTGACTGATTACACAGATTTGGTCAACCAAAGAATTAAGACAAAAGATTCAGTTAATATCAAAAACTAAGGAAATATAGGTAAAGAAGCAAAACAGCAAGAGTAGTGGTATTGAGTAATATTTTAATCACTGATCCTAGGTCAGAAGACTCTTGGCTGTCTCCTTTGCACAATGTTCCCAGCTGAGTGTGGGAAGTTTTGGGCCACAGGTGTTGAGGATGGTCAGAAAGAGGTCAGAAGCCTACAGGGAAATACTCTTACTAAATGATGCATGAGTAGAAATGTTAGGCTAACCTCAGGTTGTATTGCATATACCTCATTTTATTCAATAAAATGTGTGCATAAAAAGTTGCAAATGAATAATCAAGTTTTCACAATTGAAGAATTTTTATGTTAATGCATTTGTTTTAAGTTAAATTTTCATAAATCAAAATTTATGATTTGTTTTCCTTTTAATAATTTTTTCCTGGTGATGTCATATAACAGCAAATCTGGGAATGAAAAAATTTCAGGAGAATCAAAGTTCAAAGTAATACAAAAGATAACAGAAAGATTCATATTGAGATAAAAAGGCATGTTACCGAACAGTATAAAACAGAGGTGCCAGATTTTTAGTCAGCAAAACTCCCGGTGGAACAAAATTAACCACTTGGAGAAATAGTTAACAAAATAAATAAAAAATACAATTGAACATAGGTAATGTCAATTTATGGCTACATCAGTATGAGGTCACAGGGATTCATTTCTATTTGATGCTGATATCACTGCTATCAATCTGCATTCATACTGGCAAGAGACTGTCATTTTCAGGGATTGTCAATCAAAAGATATTGCAAAACTATAAAGGGAAATGGGGAACTGACAGTGGGGATAGAGTGATCAAATGGCAAGAATAGGACAATAGACAGCCAAAGAGTTACATTGATACCCCTGAGAGAATATAGGAAATCAAAGAATGATCTCTGTTGCCTTACAAGATGCCTCTCTGGAAACTTTATGAAAAAAAATAATGGATGAGTATTATCTAGGTTGAGAGGATCAAAAGGTGTAAAGGTCTGCAGCTGTTGAGGGGCAACTTCACTGATAAAATCTTATATCCTTCAGGGTATTAAAGTTATAGTTTTATAAGTACAAATCTGTACAACTAGCTAATAAAACCTTAAGGTTAAATTAATTTTTATTGATGTCTTTGTATAAGATCCCATGCAAGGTCTTGGAGGTGATATAAAAAGGAGGACCACTTGTACTCCAAGAGTTTATAATTATGGATTTGCTTATAGATTTATAAATATAGATATGGATAGATTCATTTAAAAAACTAATGCAAGGTAGAATATTAAAATGATTTATGAGAGGCAACCTATCTTATAACAATGTTCCATTCCATTATTCTCTGGTTAATTATGAAAGAAGTGACATTTGGGTTGAACTTTGAAAAATAAGTAAGATTTCAATGAGGAATTGGAAAGGGATTGTTTCTGTGTTTGTGTGTGTGTGTGTGTGTGTGTCTGTCTGTCTGTCTGTCTGTCTGTAAAACACAATCCCTGAATGAAGAGTAAAAGAACCATAAACAAGTCATCTAAATGGTAAACTACAAGGCATTCTCAGGAAATGGAAAGTAATGGCAAAAAGGTGAAGAATTCAGATCAGAATAGAGTAAGTCTTGGAGAAATGGAATTTTATTCAAGAAAATTTAGAAATTTGTGAAAAGGGAACCACAGATTCTGTTCTGGAAAGGAAAAATAATTCTAGAGGAATTTTATGACAATAAGGGAGGTAGGAACTTTAGAAAGAGATGAGGAGACAAGGACATAATTTAATTATATAATTGGATTTATAGTATTAAATTTGAGAGAATATGCCTATACTTGATAGCTTTTGTTTAACTTTAGCTTGAACCTGCACTCATGATCTTGCATATTCCCTCAATGTATTTATTGTACATGTAACTCCTAAGCCTACTTTCAAAAATACAGACTGTTTATTGAGGAATAGGTGTAATTTTTTTGCACTCCTGGAATATTTCATAACAATCAAGGATGCTAAGTATATTCAGGATAGAAAGACTTCTCATGATATATACCAAATTAAATTGGGAAAGGTCAAAGGGAGCATGATCATTTTCACTGAAAATTAAGGACATCTGGATTTTTCATTGTAAATATTTCATATACTTAGAAGTAGGCTAACTGATGATTTTAGGGACAATTTACAGTCTAGCACATAACTTTTTATGCTTTTTACATGCTACATATACTTTAAAAATCAAGGATGGATACCTATGATTAAGTTTCCTCAAGAGATGTGATAATCCTGTTAAAGATTTGTATATTTTTTTTCAGAATTTGAGCTAATTTAAAGAAAGAAATTCTAGGGAGGGAGGGAAACTATATAAAGTATTTTCTATTTTTTTCTTCTTTAATAAGATAGCTGTAGATGTATGAGTTTCTGAAAAGCTGGTAAGTAAAATCAAATCCAAGACATAAAAAATCTTATAAATAGATCTTATAACAAAATAAAATTTTATTTTCTGAAAGTGTAAAAATTGTGAATTTTAGGCATGGAAATTATATAGTGTTTTTCAAAATAACATGTGTCTAAGGACCTGGTTTTATGAGTTGTTATGACCTGGGGGAAGAAGTACCTCAACTGATGACCAGCCATTGCTTACCTAGGATTGTTTTTGAATGTCTAATAGAATATCCATATCTGGACTTTTCCAAGATTTTTCTAGCTTGGTGATAACTACCAGTGTGTGTATTCTGTTGGCACAGTCTTAGAAAACTCAGTTACCCAGCCACCATAGTGAGAGACTGATGAAGGTTTTTAGTTTACTCTCACATATCAGTACAAAATTAAAATAGCATCATTTTCTAAGATTAAGTAGATTTTATAAAAGAATTTGCTTTACAGTCATTCTTGTGGCTCCACATTAAGCTCAAAGAGCAAATATAAAACCTTCTGGTTGGCTTTTAATCTTTTTACTAATCTAATCACTTCCTATTTTCCTGATCTTGTTACATTTTGCTATTCTTCCATAGACTCTACAATCCAGTGACACTGACCTTCTTACTGTTCCTTAAACATTATTTTCCATCTCACCCTTCCATGAAATTTTATTGGTTGTCCCTCATACCTGATATTCTTTCCTTCATTTCTAACTTCTACCTTCCAAGAAGTCTCATCTAAAATTCCACCTTCTACAAAAAAGGTTTTACTCCTCTTAAGGTTAGTGCCTTCCTTCTCATATTAACTCACATTTATGATAGATAAATATCTCTGTATGTGAATATATATATATATATATGTGTGTGTGTGTGTGTGTGTGTGTGTGTGTGTGTGTGTGTGTGTGGTATTAGAGATATAGATATATATTTCTGATATCTCTTTTGCTTATTCATAATTGTTTACATGTTGTATATTGTGCACATGTGTGTAGATTGTGAGTTCCTTGAGGGCTCGCAGTTTTTGATTTTTGTTTGTAACAGTAGGGCTTAGTATAGTATCTGGTCCATGTTGATTTGAGTTTTATAATCCTCTTTAATTGCTAGATTTTTAGACCTATAGAAAAAAATTAAGATGTTTCTAGAGATATTGCTGCATTGCAAAAATAATATGGCCCAGCAGAATAGTAATATTTCAGCATAAGTCAAATAAATTAAAGAATATAGACTGTTTCCATGGGGAAGATGTTGTGGAAAGATTCAACCTCAGTAAATTGTATACAAAGACACAATTCTATTCAAATCAATGTTACATTATCCCACATGGCTACAAATATAATGGCTATATGGCTATATAAATATATATACATATATATGTGTATATATATGTATATATACATATATATGTATATATATATATATATATATATATATATATATATATATATATATATACTGACAAAATAGTCAAGCAATCTTTCCTGAAGTTTAGACCAAAAGTATCAGACTTCTTCATTGTCAGAACTTAAACAAGAAAGGATCCAAAAATAAGTTTGCTGTTGGAAGAGATTTCACATGACAGACCACAAACATTTTATAAGAACTGAATGCTGTTTCCTATAACACAACTATTTAGCAGTATCTGCCTGAGGATTCTTTGATTATTTGTTCTACAGATGTTTCTTCTCTTTGAACTTCAGAGGTGCAACTCATCACCTTCATCCTTCCCTTGGAGCAACTTAAGACACCTTTTAAAAGCCATCCAATCTATCCTTGTGTATTGCAGTGAGCAGAGAGTAGGACTTGAGCTGAGAGAAATCTGATTGTGGTGGTCTTTTTCTGTAGCCTCCTTGCTCTGCAGTTCATTCTTACTGATTTAGAAAAAGAAGAAGGAGCCAGGGAAGTGTGTGAACCTCAAATGAATAGACATTTGTTTTCAGATACAATGCTTCAGCCCAGGGATTGCTGGCCCACACTGTTATGCATCAGCAGAAAGCTTTAAAAATGCAAGGAAAACATCTTATAAAGTGAAAACCTATCATTTGTAAAGCTGCAAAGAGGGAGCTTTGTTTGCCCACACTACATTTCCCATTGGAATCCCTGAGGCCATGGTTTTCAGGACAAGTTTCAACTTTGTTTAACACACATTTATTGTGTGGTTCATAAGAGAAAAGAACTAAATAGGCAATGGGGCATTACTGTGAATTCTGTAAAGATTGCACTGTGAGCAAGATTGCTGTCTTGGTTTCAACTTCAGCCAATTTACAATTATCCGTGATCCTAAACATAGATCATAGCAAATGAAGGCAATGGATAACATTCCCCACCCCCCATCTTTCTCAAAAACAAAACTATTATACTCATTTTTGTTCTATTTTTCCAAGAGCCAGACCATTATCAGAGTTCCATTTTGTAGACTAGCATTTCACTTTCTCATCCTTTCTTTAAGTACTTCCTAGTTTGATTTCTAATCAAGAAGAAAAAGTCATCAAAAAAGGGGGAGCCTTAGAGACATGAATTACCAATTTATATATATATATATATATATGTATGTATATATATATATATACATACATATATATATATATATATATATATATATTTTAAAAATGGTTGGCATTGCTTGATAACTGAATAGTGTGTGAAAAGGAAGAAGATGGAGTGGCTTAAAAATAAATTTTCTATAAAGTTAAAAAAAGAATGATATTCTTAAATGGCTCAATGGGATAATAGAGGAAATAATAAGGAGACTACAATCTGCTATCTGCTGTAGTATACAGTTTAATCACTATGTCTTTACCTTGACCTTTCAGTCTAAAAAAATATCTCTTTCCTAAATTAATGTTCCACAACCAGATTCTTTTTTTATTGAATCACAAAAATTTAACATATAGATTTTACATGTATTAATTGGATGTTTATAAGTTACTTTTTCTTGCTTTGCCACTGTTGGTAGGATTGCACACATAGGAGCTTATATTCTCCTGGAGAAGATATATAGCTATCTATATAAGTACATTCAGCATATAGGTATTTGTGTATACATATATATGGGTGTATATATATATATATATTTTTATATATATATATATATATATTTTTATATATATATATATATTATAGATAGATCTGTGTGTGTGTGTGTGTGTGTGTGTGTGTGTACAGTGTGTACAGAGAGAGAGAACAGAATGGTTAGGGGAAAATGAGGAAAAGATTAAAAGCAGGTAGCAGTGGAGTGAAATCTTGAAGAAATCTATTTTTGTGTATACAAAGGTAGAAAAGGAACAGAATCTAGAAAAAAATGAAAAGGATTCTTTGAATGATGTTTGAGGGAAAATGAGTAGATATGCTCTGTTAAAATGTAGAGAACACAGAGTAAGAGTAATGTGAAATGTTTCATTTAAATAGGCAGATACTATATTGTAGAAGGTTTACCTAAATGAGGAGTTTATATTTTGTCATAAAAGTAGAAAGGTAACCATGAAGATTTTTTGAGTTAAGGAATGACAAGATCAGACCTATGTTTTAAGGGAATTACTTTGCAGTTGTGTAGATGGTGAATCACAAAAGTAAGAGAGGAAACAGGGACGTTCATTAGGAAGATATTACAATAGTCCAAACTAGATGGAATAAAGACCCGACCTTGGATATAGTCATGAGTGGAGAAGATGAAGGCAGATGTAAGCAATATGATAGGGACAGAAATAAAAAGATTTGCCAATTGACTAGCCACGGGGAAAAGAGAGGAAAATCCATGTTTTTAACAGTAGTGACTACAAAGATGGAATTATCCTTAAAAAGAATAGGGAAGTGATTGTTGGGAATGGATAGAGGAGAATGGTTCCATTTTGTTATGTTGATTTAGATACTGATGGAATATATAGGTGAAATTTTCCTATTATAAGTTGGTGATAGTATTGTAAAACTAAAGTTCAGGATATAAATTGTTTGTATACATGCTTAAATATGAAAATATTTATACTATATATAATATTTACATATATTCATTTGGATACATAAACTTATTTTGTATATATATATGTATATTTTATTTCTCTGCATACAGATAACATCTTTCTTCATATCATTTATGGTTAATTTAGTTTCTTTTAATAGTCAAAATTATTCACTCAAAGTCATTCTTAGGACAGTATTGTTTTTACTACACACTTCTCTCTTAGTTCTGGTCAATTGTAGATTTATATGTATAGCTAAAGGATGATTCAAAAGTTTTAATGTAGTTTTAACCTATTAAAACTTAAAACTTCACTAAGAGTTTTGGGATGCTATATGTATGTTTATATATATATATGTATATATATATATTAATTAAACGTATATTAACAACACAACAACATATTTCTCTTGTTATACACCTGTAAATCATCTGCATAGACATAACTAAATACTTGATAGCAGATGACACCACCAAGAAAAAGTGTATGAGAAGAACGAGAGAGGGAATGGATGATAGTACCATGAGAGGATCACATGTGTAAAGGGGAAGGCTATTAGTGATGAACCAGCAATGGAGACTGAGTACAAGTGATTGGAAAAGCAGGAGGGGAAGAACCAGAAGTTTAGTGAAAGTTTTTAAAGAATGGAGTACTATCTAAATATAAAAACTATGACATTTTTGCTCTTATTCTTATGTTCCCCTATTGTCAAGGTTATAGTTGATAAAGACATTTGGTAGAAGGGTCCATAAACAACAGCAAACCCAACATTTGTCTTACTGATGAGCAAGCAGAGACCTACCAAAGTTAAATGATTTGATCATATCTCTATTTCTATAGCCTGTTGGCTAATTTTATGTGAATTTTGTAACCCTGAAGCTCTGCAGTTAATTTTTCTGTTTCAGTTACTAAAACTGTAAATGACCCAAAAGTGACTGAAAATATTATAGGAATGTGTAACAAAGGCATTGTTTTACCTTTCTGAAACCAAGGAATAAATTGATTACTAGCCCATATTTAATTCATAGCATTGTTATATTTGTATACAAGTTAATGTACATAGGTGTAAATGTACCTATCTATATGTATATAAATGTAAATGACTGTATAAATGTACAACTCTATATGTATATATGTATTTGTGTGTATATATATATATATACATTTATCTCTTGAACATATCTCTTGAACATATTAGAGTTTTATATACACAATAAAGAAATTTTAAGGATTCTTATGGGGTTACCAAGACAGATAATGAGAGAATAATGAATCTTAATAAAAGACTGACTGCTCTGGGATCTTGAAAAAAATATTTAGAAGATAATCCCTTGAGTTTCTGGCAAGAAAATTAAATGACCAGAATTGTGCTCTATGCAATGTCAATGCATGAAGCCTCTTTAACTCATTTGTATTTATGTGATACTTTGTACTTTTAGGATTTTTCTTTTCAAACATCAAAGCTCTTTAAAAAACATGAAGTCATTTCTATGCACAACTTACCTGTGAAGTAACTGAAAGGGCAGGTGTTATTACCTTAATTTTACAGATCAGAAAATTAGGATGAGTACATGGTGGTTTGATGCCAAGTTAGTGGCAGAACCTGGAGCAGAGCCCAGATTTCTAGGTTTACCATTTTGACCTCCACTCCCATTCCTTCAGTACAATGTTCTTTCCACCAAACCACCAATCCTTTCTGGTTAGAAAAGTTAGAATATAGAAATGAAATGTCACCAGAAAGAGTTATGTCACAAAAAGCTAAAGGATGTGTTTTTGTAGTTAGTGGTTTTAAAAAGTAGGTCTTTATCAGGCCCTAGGGTAGGGGATTTCCAAAGCTGAAACCTCTTGAAAGAAACCCCAGGGATTAGGCAGAAATATACAGTTTGACTCAGCTACTCTGAACACATAGTATTAAGAGCCTGACCTATATAAAGTGCTGTGATGGTTGCACATGGGGAACTTCAGTGGTTTAAACAGGTATTTTAATTTTCATTTATAAATGAATAGCTTAGAGAGTTATTGGTGACCTCGAGCTTTCTGCATCTTTGAAAAACTTTATCCAGTTTTAAGCATGTTGGCTACAAGTTAGGTTAGTTTACCTTTACTGAATCTTAATAGTTGAAATCCAGTCAGTGAGAATAGTGTACATTACCATCTAAAAGCAATTCAAATCATCAGCCTTCCTGCCACTCCCTAGAAATTTATTTTTTTTACCTGTCCATGGAACTTGAGGAAGCCTTTCCTTAGGTGCTATATTATATCTAGGCCTGCCTGAAGAATATATTATTCTAACCCCAAGGAATGATTCACTGATCTTTGATTCAACCTTAGTTTTTCTTTGACATGTATAATAATGGTGCAGCTGCATCATCCTTTTTAGGCAAATTTAATGGATGCAGAGTGAATGGCCATGACTTAGCTAGGTCAGTTGAAATGCAAGGAATATGAAAGAAAGTAAAAAGCCTTCATCCTCCAGAACCTTGTGTTCCCAAAGATAAAGAACAAGATAAGAGGCAGGATAACAGCAATAAACTGATCTGGGCTTTATTCGGGTCATTCTTTTAGTCCCTGTTGACCAAAAACAGTGTAGCCCATCTCTTCGGCACTATGAACTGACCCTGTGGTGCTCTAGAATCCTGGCAGCATCACACAAGTCCTTTGGCCAGTGTACAACCTCTGTTGTCATTTGGCCCATGTGCAGGGAGTGATTTACAATGCCTCCTGCTTACCACTTGTCCCTGCCTATAAAATACAGGAGTGCAGACAGAGCGACAGATTATAACAATTTTCATTCCATCTGCAGTATTAACTTTCACTGCACCATGCAAATTAATTTGGGACATCAAAGACAAAGAAATTCAGAAAAGAGAAGGAGCTAGAGGATAGAGAAGCCAACCTAAGCCCTTCCTATTTTTCTCCAAATCCTACTTTCCAGTACAAAATCAGCTCTCAACCTATATGCTTTCCCCCAAGCACTAGTAATTCCTTTCGTTCCTTTTCCCAGAGACTGTTCTGTATTATCTGCCTTTCTTTTCACCAAGGTAGCATCCAAGAGATTCATTTTGGAAGAAAATTTGTGAGGATAGTTTTATTGAAAGAGATGAATATGGATAATGGTAAATTTAACACTGACATTTCAGATAGTTCTAAACGTGTATCTCTTTTTTATCCAAAACTTATCATTCTATATTTATCCTGGGATAGCCTGGGATATCTGCAAATTGAGAGACTGGACTGACTCCTATTCTACCCCTCCTTGTAATCCTCCAAGGATCCTGAGAGCCCTGGACAGGTTTGGAGGGAAACTCTACAGACTGAAATCATTTGTCCTGGATTGAGTAGAATGATAGGATCACAATCCACCTGAGATTCAAAGTTATCTTATTTTACAAAACTAGACTGAATACATTCTCTACTTCCTGCCCTTCTTCCAAGAGTACTAACCTAACTTAGGAGTTATAGACAACACAGTATATTAGACCTATATATAAACAAAAATCATATACTAACTATACCTCTCTTACAGATGAAGAAACTGAACTCCAGATAAATAAAATTATTTTCCCAAGATCACAAAGCTAGGAAGTGGAAAAGCTGGGACTCAAACCTATATTTGCTTATTTGAAATTGAATGTTCTTTGTACTACATCTTGTCTGTCTCCTCCCTCCTACCCTCCCTCCTCCCTCCTTCCCTCCCTCCCTCTTACAAAATTGTAAAATTCAACATTTATCTTCAATAGATGAATATTAAGGGACCAAAAGAAAAAAATGATCTTATATACACAGTATGAGTGATATTTTCTTACTAAGTTTATTGGTTGATTTTGAAGGAAAGTAAAACTTAATTATAAATGCGTTCTATTTACAAACACCAAGAAGCACATATGTTTAACTTTACCCATTCATACCATTGATCTGGTTTTGAGTTGATATGAAACAAATAGGTGATCATGTTCTCCATAAGCACATTTTCTACACTTTAGTGACTCATAATCAACTGAAGTTTTTTCTTGAACTTTTACATATTAAAAATAGCAATGTAATTAGCATTATGTATTTAAATTTGGTTAAATTTAGGTGCCCATCCTAGATCTGGACCAAATTCTCATGATAGTATATCTGTAGCATCTTCCCAGATTGATTGTATGACATGGTTATTCTCTAAGCCAATAGCATATTCTTAAGTTTGGCAAATCCAATTATGTTTTAGATGTAATATCTCATGCTAAAAATAATATTACACTGGGCAAAATCCCAGATAAATGTTGTCAATCTCTTTTTCACTTAATCTTTAAACCTTTATGTATTGAAAGGAAATTCAATCCATATGTTTTTCATTTATTTACACTTAAATCATCAGAATTTTGTTTTGTATGAATTATTTGATGTCCAAGAAGCCATTTAAACCATTTTATTGGACTTTTTTACTTTACTTTGAGATGAGAAGTCATTTTTTTGCCAAAAACAAAATCATTCAAGCTCTATCCATGCTATCATCATCAACATCAATACATATTTATCCCATCCCCTACAAAGTTAGTAATATAGCACAAATAATACTGAATATCAAATTTGTGAAGTGTTAGTTTTACTTTTGAAGATTCTCACAGATGGGATGGATCCTGAAGGCAGTTAGGTGGCATAATAGATGAAACAAAGGACTTGGAAGAGAAAGACCTGAGTTTGAATTATGCCTCAGATAATTACTACCTGGATAAGCCACTTGACCTTTCTGTACCTCAGTTTCATCATGTTCAATGATTCAATTTGTCTTTATAATTTCTACTCAGGACTCTTGGTTATGCTTTCTGAGACCATACATCATAAGACTTAACACCTTTTCTATATTCAAATACTTTAAGACAACTCTCATGATATAAGGCTAAATATCACATTATTTCAGCGGATTCTTTTGTGGCACATGACTTCATCCAGCTTTGCCATCTAAGCTGCCTTCCTGTACATGTTCTCTATCAGTATTCTTGGGGATGGTTTTCAATGTAAGTTTGAATGTGGAAGATTTATGATTACCAATCCTGGAGATGACATAGCTTCCCGCTCTGCTTGACCTTGGAATATGTTTCACTTAGAACTTATATTTTAAGTCCAAGACAAAGGTAAATGGAATAGTTTTGTGTTTTTTTTTTGTGTTAAGTACAGGAAAACTAGTAAAACTGGGAACAATTGCCCAATAAATTCTCCTTCTGAAATTGTCTCTAGGACTTTGCTTCTGAAATTGCCTATATATGAAGACATAAAGATGTTAGATCAGTATCTGGAATCTGAAATGCCAAGAAAAAGGAAGACACATGTTTAATCCCTTGTTGATAGTATTGGCAGCTCTAGAGAAACACGTGGGAGAAAACGCTTAAGCCCAGAGTATAGGGGGAATGGCTTTTGCACATGCATGAAGCTTATCCAGAGACATGGTGAGGACAGAGAGGAGAGTTAAAAAAAAATCACTGCAGTCAGACCTGATGAGGTAAAGTAAAAGATGTTCTTGTTAACTTGCAGATGCTGTAGTTGGGGACTTTTGGCCATACATATGTCCTGGGTAACCATGGTGTATCTAAGACAATCCTTGATTTTTTTCTTTTTCTTTTCAGATGTCATTAGACTGAACTCCTTGAGAGCAAGGATTATTTTTTGCTTTTTTTTTTTTGTATTCCCCATTACTAAGTACATTGCCTAACATATGGTAGGCATTTAAGAGCTGCTTCTTGACTTGATCTGAAGAGTGTGGTTAGCTTTCTCAACAACTTGCCTCTTGCTATATCTTTTGTAAATTCCTCAATCTTCAATGATAACTGAGTCAATTGGGGGAGGTTTCTGGAAGGGAATTATTTTAATTTTGACTTGCCAAGTTAAAAAAAAAATCCCACCAGTCAGCTGAAATTGGTTTATGAATTGCTGGAAATCCCTAAACAGATCTCCATCAATTCAAAACATTACAGATGATCTTTTATTTGCAATGGACTTTGAGTTATTCATGAAATCCTATTGAACATCTTTTTTGCATTTAGTGATATTTCTCACTGACGTCAAGGTGATGAAAAATAACACTAAAACTTCCTTGGCCGACTGAAAGCTTGGAATGCTACCAGAGTCTGCTACAGTTAGTTTGTTATAGGTAGGCAGGCAGGCAAGGAGGAAGAGCAGTATTGATACATAATTAGGATGATAGTAATAATTCAAATTAAAATATTATAATAAATTAATTCATTAATGACAGTACCTGTCTAGTAGTTCTAATTTTAGGACTCTTTTTGATGTAGAGGTGAACCTGGATTTTCCTAGGCTTTATCAGCAGAGAAGAAATTTTGATAGAGCTTTCACTCTGAGTCTGGTAATGGACTCTATTTCTGTTGCCTGGACAATCAAACTAGTTAATTAGAGAGGTTCAACATCCAACTGGCTAGAAGACTAAATTTTTTTTTCAGCCACAGCTACTTAGAAGGGCTATCAACTGGGTTAAAGAGAGATTATGGATACTGGTGAAATGACAGATCCTTGAACTATAGATGTAAAAGAATCCCAACAGTAATGATGGTGTTAATCATAATAGTAATGATAGTTGTCACTGCTATAGCTCTTTACAATTTACAAAATGTTTTACCTTTATTTATATATTTTATATTATGCATATATGTGTGTATGTTCATATGTGTGTATATTATATATATATATATATTTTATATATATATATATATCATCTCTCCATCTCCATCTATGTATCTATCTATCTGTATATCAATGTATTTTATCTGCTTTGTGTAGTGGGACAATGAAAATATAACCCCATTCAAGCTGGAGGGCCTGAATCCAGGTAGCCATTAAATCCTATCTCTGATATTTATTGTCCATGTGACCTTGGTCTCATGACTTAATCTCTCTGGATCTCAGTTTCTTCTTCTATCAGATGAAAGATTTGACTCAGTGACTTCAAAAGTATCTTCCAGTTTAAACTGAATGAACCTATAAATTATGTGATTTATAATCATACATTATTACAAGTGAAATAACAAAAGATAACATTTCCATTAGAGAGCAGCCCAGGAATGAGCCTGTTCTAGACTATTCTGGTATGTTGTACAAAGCTCTTGGAATGTGAAAAATGTTTTAGTAAATGGGGCACAAAGAAAACCTTAATGAATTGTCTGTAACTTTTTTTGACTTTTCTGAAGTCCCATACTTCATTTTCACCTTCAAGTTGCCTTTCCCAGAAAAATTTTAGTTCTTTCTTAAATATGAGTAACTTCTTTTTCTTTGATCATTGAAATGTTTGAAAATACTAGTATTTTGGAAATAATTATTGCCATATCATTTCATAATTTTCTTCAAAGAAAATGTATTCATTTTTTCTTCAAGTCCTTGTCATCTGGCTCTACCAAAACTTCTTTTCCTCAGATTATCTCCTACTTATAAAATGGAGTGGAACTTTTCAGGCCTCTTCCTTCTTGACCTATATGTAGTATTTGTTATTCTCTCTGGATACCTTCTTTGTTGGCTTCAGTGACACCACATTTAACTGATACTTTTGTTACTGATAATTCTCCATCTCCTACATTAATTTTTTATCCTCTTCCTGACCATTTACTATTGTTATGGACTTTTTCTCTTTATAGTCAGTTTCTAATGATTCTTGGCATTTTTCCCTTTTCATTGACCACTACCCCCCTCAAACCTGATAATCCCATTGCTTCTCATACCAGAGATCATACCCTAAAGATTTTAATTCATTAGTATTCAGAACTTTGGGGCTCTAATGCCCCATTATCCTTATAGGTAATTGCTTCTCTTTGACGATTATTTTGGTTAAGTTCATTATGATTTATTTACTCTTCATTCTTAAACTATATTCCCCCCATAGTTTCAGCAATTTTGTTACTACTTCCTCTCCAGTTCTGGAACCATAAAACACAATCACATCTGGACTGCTATTGTTCTTGTATAGGATGTACCAATCGATGTCTTATGGCACAACTCATCTTTTCTTTTACTTTCTGTATCGATTCTTCCTACTTGTCCTTCACTGGACAGTCTGCATGGTTCCTTTCATTAACATTTAAAAAAAAGTACTTGAGGGCAAGGATTGTCTTTACTTTTGTAGTTGCATTCCTTTGCTTATTTTGGTGCTTGATATGTATTAAATGCTTATTATTTTTTTCCCTATATCTCAATATAATCTGGTTCAAAATTGAACATATCTTCTCCTTAAATCTGCTATTCTTGACTTCAGTATCTGTGTCAGGGATATCACCCAAGTTCTCTGAGTCCAGCTTCTTTGGACCCCTTCTTCTCCATCACTTATTATAGTCTGACTATATAAACTAGACTATATAAGTAATATAAATGACTACATTGAGATTGTAACCTTTAGGTCTGTGTCTTTCTCTGAATTAGCACTTTTATTGGCCTTATAGAATATAACAATTCTCTTGGACTATGATAGCTGCTCCTGCTTATTTCTTTATACCATTGCCAGATTAAATTTCCTCATGCATAGTTATAGCCATGTCATGCTTTGCTCAGTCAAAAAAAGATTTCATCTTTACTGTTGAGCAAAGCTCATGCTGCATTGCCTGGTGTTGAAGATTTGCTACAGTGTACCAAGCTGACTCTTCATCAGTATCTCATTTTACTCATCTTTACTTATTCCACATGGTACCAACCTGACTCTCCATGGATATCTCATGCTACTCACCACTACTTAAACTATGTTCCATCTGACCTGGTCTTGACTGCATAAACATATACATCTGATACTTTGCTGATTTCAAGACTTTGATGCAAACTACTTGCTAACAATGGAATGACCTCAACCCTCCCCTATTCCACTTTGGACTTCCTATTCATCCTCTAAAAACTAATTCAAATGATATGTTCCCTGGGCAATTATGTCTGATTCTTCTTCCTTCCTTTGACATTAATGACCTTTCTCTCCTTTGATGCCCCATGTCCCAATTCTCATGAAATGATTTCTCATAAAATTATCACTGGTTACTTATCATTATTAGTGTTTTTACTTTATCCTTTATCTTATTTTATCCTTGCCTGTGAAGGCAAGACTATTTTCTGATCTTTACATCTTTCAATGCTTAGAATAGTATATATGAAATGCATTTCATCAATATTTTTGAATTGAATTGATAAAACATGAATTCTAATTTTGCCAAACTACATAACCTTTGACTAGTCACATAACATATTTGGCCTCTCTGGCTCAGGTCTTTCCTAATCAAGCTCATCCTCCACATGACTGCCAAAATGATTTTCATACAATACAAGACTAACCTTGTCACTTCTCTATTCAGTAAATAACTATGATCTATAATATAAAATATGAACTCCTCTGTTTAAAGTACTCTTTACTCCCATCCCATCTTTCTAACCACATTGCATATTAATCCACTTCATGTTGCACTACAATTCAAACTAATTAGCCTCCTGCCTGTTCCTCCAACACAGCGATGTATCTCTTTTCTCTATGTTTTCATCACTGTTGGCTCCCTATGGAACATTCCTCCCTTACCTTTGCCTCCAAGACTCCCTGACTTCCTTTAAGACAAAGTCCAAGAATAGTTTTCACACAGCCTTTCCTGATCCTTTCAGATCCTGCTACATTCTCCCACAACCACATTTTATGTTCATTTTGTATATACCTAATACACGTACCTCAACAAAAGTGATGGTTTCACTTGTCTCTGGCATCCAGTAAGTACTTAAAAACTTTTAATTGTTTGAAAGAATGAAAGAATAAATCACCCCTCTGAATCTTAGATGCTTGTCTGTAGAATGAAAATTCTAAATTACATGATTTCTCCTATCCATTGTACTTTAAATATGATTTCTCAAAACCAATTGAATATCACCTCTACATTTAAAAAGTACTTTGTTTTATGACATAGTAAAAGGTGAAAAACAAGAAGAAATCTCACTGCTTGAATAGTGAAAAACAAGTGAGTAGCACTAAAAATTTAGATGCTTTTCAGAGAAAATAGAAGTAATTTTCAAGAATTACAGGAAACGGTGAGACATAAGAAAGTAAGCTAGGATGATCAGCTACTTACTATGTTTTTCTTTTAATCCTGAAAGTGCTTAATAAGTAAATAATATGGATCAGGCAATAAGTGAGGTTCTAGTCTTAGGCTACTTGCATCTCCTGGAAAACATACAAACAAATGACATTGGAAAAGCACTTTAACCTAAATAGTCAAGGGCATTTATTCTAGATACATAATTAGATCATTTAGTATAGAGGACATATTGGAATGACAGCATAGAATATATACTTTATGGAGAATCTAAATTTTATTCACTCAGTTTCTCTTGGAAGTTAGTTTGAACATGCGTCCTTGTGTCACTACATTTACTCTCATTAATGATGTTAAAAATGCATTTTTATATCTTGTTTGTCTCTGGATATTCTGTGTTCTCTCAGCCTTTAACATGCATGAACTTCTTTCTCAGTTAATGATATACGACTGGTTAGCAGGGCCATCAGATATCTTGTTAACAGACATTACATGGGTATCAGATGTCACTGCCCTGTGGCTAAGAGGAACAGACTATTTTCATTAAAAGGCCTATATCTCACATACTGGCCATCCATGGGTACAAGATGAATAGGAAGAAAACACACACTGATGAAAAGACATATTTAATAAACATTTAATAAGCAAATTTTTGAATGTAGAGTGCTATACTTACAAGTATTTTTGGGAGAATCATTGTATAATTTCTACCAGTTTCTATAGCTTTTGGGATGCTTAGTTAATATCACTTATTTTTCTTTTTAAAAGAAAATATAACCTTTATGCTTAATTTTTATATTTGCTTTCACTGTTCCCTTGCAAGAATAAATAATTGCATGCCTTAAGAAAAATATTCACCAATGCTATTAAATCCATAGCAAATGCATTGTCATCTTAAACGTCGAAAATCTTAAACACCTGACAAATGGGTCTGGATCTGATGCCCCTAGGGACAAATACCCCCTCCCTTATGGGGGAAAATAATATAGTGAGGTTTTTTTTTAGCATGTTTTTTTTTACCTCTTAAATTTAACATTGTAGTTTAATGCACCTCTTTATTGAGGTTGCTTAGAAATAGAGAAGTTGGGTAAGATTTCTGGTTTACTGAGTAACATATTACAAGAATTGCACTGAAGTGATTCCAACCTTTTCAAAGAATATGCGCCCTGGAAATCTAGGACGTGATACTAAATCTATTTCTATTTTGGTTTAAGACTGCCTGAGCAATAAACAGGCACTGAAGGTAGCAAGTATCCAAGGACACTGGCTACATGCTCTTCTACCTTGTTTGAACATTCAGTTTATGTAACACATGGCAGTTGGATGAAGTCCCGTCGTTAAGAACATCCCTAAATGAAAGTGCCCCCTCATTACTCATGATCTGATTGGTATGTTTAAAGATGGGGGACAGCCAACTCACAGTCTGAGATCTCCTTTAAAGGGGGAGAGGGAAAATACTTTGGAACCATGGGGGGAAAAAACAGAGATAAACATAGAAACAGCATGGCCAAGTGTTAAAATCACATCATGTAGATGAGGCAGTTTTATCGATTTACACTTAGGCTTTAGGATTAGGTGTGTCTTAAATTCAGAGCTGTCTGCTGAGTTGTGAATTTGACACTGAACTAGACAAATGGATATCAGAACCTCATTCAGTTAATATCAGTTTATTTAAAAAATAGCATATCAATCAAAGGGGAAGCATGATACAGTGCAAAGCCCATTGGATTTGGCATTGGGACACTTGGATTTAAAAGCCAGTTCTGCTGTTTTTCTATCTGTGTGACTTTGGCCAAATTGTGTATCCTATGTGGACCCCAGGTTCCTTACTTTTTCAAGGCAGGGTTTAAACTCATTGATCATAGACTGGAGCTGGAAGGGACCTCAAAGATCATCTTATCCAAGCAAATCATTTTACAGGTAAGGAAGTCAAGAGCCAAAGAGATTAGGAGGCTCGTCCAAGGTCACAGTGGTACTAAGTGGTCTGAGGGAGGATTTGAAACTAGAAATATGATCTGATGGGCATCCAGCCCATATGCCATCTTTGCCCTGTTACTTCCTGGGGTCAGCAGTTTGGTAGATTAAGAGATTCTCATTCTGTAATGCTGCCAAGGAGTAGAAGAGGAACATTTCATTTATATTGAGTTTGTTCTTTATAGAATAAGAGGATACTTACTAGAAATATGTATACACACATTCATGAGAGGCTGAGGATATTAAACTGGTCTGGATTTTTTAGGAGAAGTGAACATGGGGATCTTTATCAAATTTTGGAAATCACTTTTACAAATGACTGGACATATACATATGTGTGTGTATACATACATATATGTGTGTATACATATATATATATATATATGTATATATATATAAAATATATAGAGAGAAGGAGAGAGGCTAAAATTTGTATACCACTATAAGGTTTGCAAAGGGCTTTACATATATATCTTCATTTGGCCACAAAACTTCTCTGGGAAATAGGTATACAATTATTATCTCTATGTTATATGTAAAGAAATTTATGCTATTTTATATAATATATAACCGATATATATGATCAAAGCTTCAAGAGGAAGACTGGTAAGAAGTTGAGTGAACCCATAGCCCAATGACCATGTTGCTGGAAAGCCCACTAAACCCATTCCATTAACTACATTGTTGGAGAAAGTAAACCAGCAGCTTTACAGGAATGAATGGATGTAACCACATGGGAACTTCACTGACATCAAACTAGAAAAACTGAGGAAAGGCAGCTATAGGAGTCTTCTTCAGACTGGCTAGAAGTACAGTCTTAAGACTCTACGAGATCCTTGACCCTTATACCAAATAGAACTATATCACAGGGGCACTTCTTAAGTATTCCAGGAAAGGAGAAAATGATATTCATCTAATCAAGAAGTTGTCCATTACTGTTTAGTTACTTATTCTATTTTAGATTTATTAGTCCTACTGTCCTGTGGAACATTAAATACACTTGCTAAATAGTGTATTCTGCTCCTTTAAGGACTAAATTCATGTTCCTGAAATCTTGAAGGGAAAATGATTAACTATTCTCTGGAGCACTCAGGTAGCTAGTGCTTATAGGATTTGGGAGAGTAAGTACAAAGGAGGTGTTATTTGTCTTTCCCTCTGTGTTTGTGTGTGTGTGTGTGTCTGTCTCTGTCTCTATCTCTGTCTCTCTGTCTCTCTGTCTCTGTCTCTCTCTCTCACACACACACACACACACACACACACACACACACACACACACATCTCTTTTTGTGTGTGTATCTCTCTTTTTTTCCCTTTCCCTCAATTTTTTTGAAAAAAAATTCTCAAATGGGGTGCAGTGGATAGAACACTGGCCCTGGAGTCAGGAGGACCTGAGTTCAAATGTGACCTCAGACACTTAACAATTACCTAGCTGTGTGACCTTGGGCAAATCACTTAACCCCATTGCCTTAAATTAAAAAAAAAAATCTTAATGCAAATGTTCAACCTACAGTCTCAGTAGTTTAGGACAATGAGAAGTTAATTAGCTTTCTCATGGTCACTTAGCAAGCATTGCTAAGAAACAGAACTTGAGTATATTTTCTTTGAGGTTAACTATCTGCTACATCATACTGGCTTTCCAACGTGTGTGTGTGTGTGTGTGTGTGTGTGTGTGTGTGTGTGTGTGTGTGTGTGTGAGTATGTGTGTGTATTCATACAGACATAGAAGATTTCAGTAAAGGCAGGAATAAGTAATAGGTAAAATATGTTGTGAGACTTGCCAACTTTTAAATCATAAATGGTCATTACCACCAATCATATTTCTTTAAAACAAATAAATAGGGGCAGCTAGGTGGCACAGTGGATGAAGCACCGGCCCTGGAGTCAGGAGTACCTGGGTTCAAATATGGGCTCAGACATTTAATAATTACCTAGCTGTGTGGCCTTGGGCAAGCCACTTAACCCCATTTGCCTTGCAAAATCCTAACCAAAAAAACAAATAAATGTTTTAATCTTTTGTTTAGAAAATTGAAACCTATTATCAATGAAAATAATTCAAACTATAACCTTTTAGTTGGTAAATATATATGTATGCATTTAGGTGTGTTTATACATAAATAAATGAGACTATATATGCATATATTTGATAGGTGCACATTCATGATACAGCTTCATATAGGAACACATTGTATACACATACACTTAAATATGCATTTATATTTGTTGCTATAATAATGAAAGCTTTTTGCTCACTTAAAAAATCAAATACACCCAGGTTGGCTGACTTTCCAGAACATATAAGCCAACCAAAGCTTTTTCTCACAAGAAAATGTAGGTGGAGTGCCTCAGTGACATTTCAGAAAAACATTTTTAAGATAAGGTTTGTTTTTATTGATGGCAGATGGGAATAGACTTCCAAAAGAGACTGTTGGCTGAAGGAAAAAGAAAAGAGTTTTGAAAGTCATCAACTGACATTCACAAAATGTCATCAGAGACTTTTTTCCTCTTCTCTAAAAACAAATAGCAACAATTCTCCTTAAAGAAAATGGTTCATGTAGAAAACGTCACCATGTGTTTGAAATAATTACATTTCTCTTCAGCAATCATGAAGATCCTTGATAGCACACTAAAAAACTCCCAACGAATTTGTTTTTCTGCTCTTAATTAATTTGCATTGCTTTTAGTTGGCACTGAAATTGAAATTCCAATTTACTTGTTCAGTACAAGCCCACATCCCTAAAGGAAAAAAAAATAAAATTGTTGAAACCAATACCATTGAGTAGCATCTACTTCAGCAAATGGACTCTTTTTATCATGAGATAATTAATTTCTGATTACATAAAATGTTTTAAATATCCTGGTAAAATGATTAACATTGATAAAAACTGATGAAAGGGATGATTTTAGAGAGACCCCAAAAGACTTTGTGGATGTTATGCAGAGTGAAGAGAGTAGAATCAGAATACTTTTTTAACAATAAAAACAACTTTGTAATAAAAATATCCTTCATCATCTTAAGAATTCTGAGCAATGCAATTACCAATCACATTTCCAGAGCACTGATGATGGATATACAGCTTAAATCCTGACAAAAAGGGAGAGAATTTAAGTAATTCTTAAGTTACTTGAGCAGAGTTATACAACTAGTAAATGTAGGAATCATGATTTGAACTCAGGTCTTCCTGATTTCAAGTTGGGCACCCTATCCAGAGCAATGCCTAGCTATTTCATTAGCATTTGAATGTGGAGTGGGGGGGAGAAGTAATTAATTTTTCTTTAGTATTTCAATACCTTGTGTATTGCTACTACTAAGTAGATATTAAATAAAGCTTATTGATTGATTGATTCAAGGATTTAATATAGCAAAATTCATCTTTGACTTAATTCTACTTTAATTATCCCATTTTTTTTTAGGTTTTTGCAAGGCAAATGGGGTTAAGTGGCTTATCCAAGGCCACACAGCTAGGTAATTATTAAAGTGTCTGAGACCAGATTTGAACCCGGGTACTCCTAACTCCAGGGCCGGTGCTTTATCCACTACCCCACCTAGCCGCCCCATCCCATTTTCATAGTATTGAAAGAACTCAGATATAAAATTTATGAGTCATCTATGAGTCATACTCATAGAATGTTGTAAAGATCAATGTATTGAAAATTTTGAGAGACCATTAAGTATTATTTGATTGTCACCATTTATTCAAAAAGGGAAATAATTATGATGAAAAAACAAAAAGTATATAACCAATATAACACAACCAATTTGTGTTGTGCAAAAAGCAAGGATAGGTAACCAAATGAATATAAAAGCTGTGATGGTCCTTTGAGTATAAATACAGAAATATTTTAACAAAAACTAAGTTTGGGGAAGAAAATAAGCACAACAAAAGGGTTTTGTTTTTGTTATTAATGTTTTTACTATATACTTGGATAAAACCTCCTTATCAAAATATTGGTGTCACAAAATAGGGAAGCATAATTAAGGTGCTGAATGACAGATTTACAAGTATAAGATGAGGTGTGGGGATGGGGGGAGAGAGATGTTAGCAGTTTTTCTGGAAGAGATCTGTGGGTTTTGGGGGACTGAAAATGAAATATGAGTCAGCATTGCGATATGGCAGCCAAAAAAGCTAATGTGATCTTGGGTTGCATTAAGAGAATCCTAGCTTCCAGAAATAACTCGGAACAGTGGTTGGAAATGTAGAAATGAATTGAGGCTTGATGTGCAGGAGAGCTTTACCACAATTTCAACTCATGCAGAGTAGATTAGCTGCCTCTGGAGGTTCCCTTCAGTGGAAGTCTTCAAGCAGAGTCTGCATAAATACTTTTGGAATATATTTTAGTAGGGATTGCTTTTCAGGTTTGAGTTGAACTAAATAGTTGTTTAGGTAGCATTCATTTCCAGATTCCGTGATTTATTTTTTCCTTTCTCTACTATATTTCTTTATTCTGAAGAATGTTCAAAGTATTCAGATTCATATTCTTAAGAATCAGAAGGTATAGTTTAATTTTTGCATTTCTCATTCCCTATATTATCTTTTTTTTTTCCTGTATGGTACAGAGGAGGGGTTTCTTTTTCTTCAAATAAAAATCCAAACTATCTATAAAGGATATATTTAGAAGAGAAATAATGGAGAAATAGAAGTATGTATAGAATATTTTCACACATACCCACATATATACATACATACATATACACACATACTTATTTGTGTCTAATGTAGCCATCAATGAGGCTGGGGAGAGAGAGGGAAGAAAAAAGGGGGAAAAAGGAAATTGAGATGATCATTTTGTTGTATATTTAAAAAGAATAGCAAGTTTTACCTAGTGAATTTTCTTATACTATTATCTTTTTATTATACAATGTTATAGTAATGCTTATTTTATTCCATAAATGAATAAATTTAAATTTTTAAAAAACTAATTCTTAATGTTTTTCAAATTACTATTTTCACTAAGTATAATCAAGTATAAACAATTTTACTTAATTTTTCACCCAGTAATTGTGATCTGATTAACATGGATACACCCTCCAGCAGTGAAATTCATAATCAGTTCATGCTTTCTTGGGTTGTAAAATCTTTTTTTCCCCCATAGCAAACCTACCCAGTGTTGGAAACTTTCTTATGGGCTTTATATTAATAGTTTCTGAGTACCAGTTTATTGCTTGAACTAGATTTCTTTTACTCATTACTTTCCTTATAGAACTGCCAAATTTTCTTATCTGATTATACATTTTCCTAATATTTATATGATAATTTTGAAAAATTCAATAATTAGATTCTTGGAAAACTTGAAGTTTCCATCAGTATACTATACCTCTGTCATAGAGATACATTAAGCTCTATGAGCAATATTTCATAAATTCTGTCATATTTCAGGAATTGTGTTCTTTGCAGGAAAAAAAGTTGTATTCCCAAATAGATGTAAAGTTAATTTTCTCATGAGATAAAAGGGCTAGGAACATTTAACCTGATGAATATAACAACTTACAAATCACTTTAAAAGGATATTTAAGATGCACAGATATGAGAAAACAAGACTATTATTACTTTTGACAAGAATGTTGAAGTGGTTGAAAGAAAACACATGAATAAAATGTGAATCAATAACATTGATTCTATGATCTGAAAATAAGATATTTACAACTGAGTAGACTAAGTTAGATTTTCTTTCTAGACCTTAAATGTATGTAAATCTCAAGTCTAAAGTGGATTTTTGTACATTATTAATATAAAGATTTTCTGCATTTTGTTTAAAAACCTGTAAGTTATTGACGAATGTTTTCTTAACTGAAGAACCATCATTTGATTATACTAAATGCTCCCTAAGTTCATGGCAATTTAAAGCTTCTTTCTATTGACATCTTAATCTTAAAGCTCTGGTTATTTAACAAGAGAAAATAAAAATAGGTTTTTTTTTAGATTGTATAAACTTGGTTTTGTGGTAATACAATTTTTTTCAGTTGTTGAAACTCAAGTGCCATATGAGTTTTATTTATTTATTTATTTTTAAATGTGTACTTCATTAAGATTCAGGGCACAAATATAAGCTTTTGAAAAACACATTGACTTATGAATAGTTTGAGTGTGAGGAGATGGTGGGAGTTCCCTACCCAAGGTATTTAAGTTGATCACTCTCAGCAGAATGAACATCTCTTTTACCAGTCAGGGTGGGGAAGGAGAAGGACAACAGAGACCTTCCAAGCTATCCATCCGTCAAGACAACATAGGAGAGCAGGGAGGCATCTAAGGGCTGTAAAGAGAAGATTTCAACATATAACCGGGGACTTAACAGTGTCTAACACATGGCACAGCTGTGGGACTTTTTTGCCAGGCAGGGTGAGCTAGTGGGAAAGCTTGCTAAGCCAACCAGGCCATTTAGACCAAAGGCACTGATGTTGGTAGGAAGAAAACAGATAATAAAGCAATTTTGCTTAATAGTTCCGGAAAATAACTTTGTGATTCACTATCTAAGCCACCAGATGTATTGTACTAGACTGTACTACATCACTGAGACAGCATTTTCTGATGTAATAGTAATGTAAATGGGTGTGGGTGTGTATGAATGGAGTAGGAGTGGAAAGGAGAGGGAGTTGAGGGGAACATTAACAAATTGTTGATGATGCTGTGTATGTGTGTTAATAGAAAGGAAAAGCTAGTTTGAAGCTGCCCTACTCTACCACCCTGGTGGGCTTGAAAGGGTAATGCATGTTGTCACAGTTCAGATCTTTGGCACACTCCACATGGAAAGTTTTGACATTTTGTCATACTTCTTTGAAGGAGTCATTGCTGTCAGGGCTGGGAAGGTTAGTGACCTAGGGACTGGGTGTGGAGACAGGAGAGGTTCAAATTTCTTTGGCAGCTTACCTCTGGTTCACAGGAAATGGATAGCCACAGTTTCTTTAGTTCTGTTTAGGACTTGTGGAGCGGTGACAGGAATATAAGAATATGGGTTGTGCTTTTTTTCCCCTCTCTTGGCAGCAAGCAAACACATGTTCCCCTCATGTTTCCACGGCACTCATGTGGCAATGCAATATGTTAGAAGAAATCTTATAAGAGTGTTCAGAAGAGGCATTTGCAAATGGATAAGGGAAAAGAAAAGAGATAATTGTCTTAGATAGTTTGTAAAAAAAGAAAATGGGGGGAGTCAGGGTTGGCAGATGGCTGTTGTGTCTTATATACATTTGAAAACTGCCAAATTTTAATTATTTACATGGACCTGTCAAGTGGTTTGCATTTTAATTATGTGATCTGGAGTTTATAATCTTGTAGAAAATTATCTAATTGCACAAGACCTCAAACACAGGTGAAATTCTGTGTTTGTGTGTGTTTTCTGTGTCTGTGTGTATATGTATTCTTTCCTTCACAATAGAAAATAGAGTGAAGAGACAGAATGAAGGAAAAGACTGGACATTTTGAGTATAAAGAAGTTATAAGGAGATAAGAAAATAAATATAATCAGTTATATTGAGCTTTATAGATTTCATTATACTTTCATAAATATTATCCTGAAAACTATATACAACCACTTTACAAGATAGAAAGATAATTGAAAAAAAAGGAGAAAGACAAAGCAAAACTTCTACTGTATTTTTACACAGGTTCATAAGTACAAGAGATACTTAGAGTGGTGAAGAAAAAAATTGTCAATATGGGTAAAAGAAATTCTGTATACCATATGTGGCATTCTGTTGGTTTCCATTTCCAATTTTTGCAGTCTGTATTAATTAATATTGCCAAATACATATCTATATTTCAAGTGAAATAACATCACTTGGAACACAGATATATCTAAAAAGGATTTGGCTTTGCTAAAACAATTTTTAAAGCATGTATATTTCTTCCTTCCCTGTCTCTTCTTCCCTTCCCACCTCTCCTTAGCAAACATCCAAGGAAGTAGGTATTTTGCACTGGGGACCATCTCATCTTACAGGTGCTAAAGTGTTTCAATATGTTTCATATTTTTTAGGAAGAAGCAATATTTTATTTGCATCTTCCGCATTATCAATTGAAAAATGTGGCAGAACTCATCTATGAAATAGGCCCCACTGAGATTCTAAATGTTTCATGCTTTATTTTATTTCTGTTTTTGCAAGTGCTTTGCAGGATTTACTTATTTTGGAACCTGGTATTTAAACACTAGGTTTTAGCTGCGTTAATGGCTTGTATTTTATATCTGTGTTGAGAGTAGTATAAGTCCTCATGAGTATATTGTAGTATGATCTGAAGATAACTATATACTAAAAATATCTCTCTTATATGCACTATTACCTGAAATTCCAACTCATCTCCTTTTTTGTTAAGGGCTTATGTCCAGAATGCCTCTACTAACATATTCTTTTACCCAGCTGATCATTTTCCAAGCAGGGAACAAGTTTTTTATAGTATAGATGATACAATAGATGGGGGTTTTATGGGCAATATGTCACAGAAACAGATTGGGGAATAACTGACCTAGTGGTGGTATATGAATGCAATGAAATATGCATAATAATGTTATAAAAAAGAATTCAAAGAAACAATGGAAGGCAAGGACATGGAGTAAAGGAAGTAGAGAGAGAATAATAAAATGACTACTACTCAATAAATAAAAATAACATTAACTGGAAAAAGCAATCAAATAAAAAATGGTTTAATGGGTGCTTATCTATCAGAATCAAACCTAAAAATTAGTATCAGTAAACTTCAAAAGTATAAAGGATGCATTCCTATCAGGCATAATCACTTGCTGGTTTACTAATTTCAAAAATGCAGGAAAAGGTACAAATCAGACCTGAATAAAACATTAAGGTAATGGGACCTGGGTAGTCAGGGTTTTCTAGACAATGGATGAATGAATAAAAATCATTCATTAAAGGTATGTTATATAAAATAGGAGGGATATATAAAGCCTGAATGGTCCTACACTCAAGGAATTCATATTCTACTATGGATTGATAATAAATAAAGAAAAGTATAATGGTGGGTAGACAGATGGAAAGGCCTCAGAGACTTTAAGCAGTGGAGGGATGATGACCTGAATAGCTAGAATTAAGTTGGATTACATCATCGATGATGAATCAGGATAACTGGAGAAGAGGGGTTAATGGGGGATGAGGGTAGAATGGTGATGGAGTGAATGGAAGGACCAGGAAGAAAAACACAATCACAATTTTGCCTATGGTGAGATTAGTCTCCATCATTGGTTGTTATTGTTATCAAATAATTTTTTCAAGGCTTCTATTATTTTTAGATAAGTAGGTAGAATAGTGGAAAAAATATTGGGTTTGAAGTTAAGCAATCCTAATTTGAAAGATTGCATCAGACACTGAAACTATGTTACACTGGTTATATCATTTGACCTTTCTCTTCCTCAGCATTCTAATCTGTAAAATGGGTATTATTATCTTCAGTGTTTTTGTTTTTATTATGAGGATCAAGTGAAATGATGTCTATAAAGCACTTTGTATACCTTAAATCAGTATACAAAAGTGAGATAATATCATTATTAAAAAACTTTATATCTGGGTTTATAACTTGTATTTCATTCTTAACCAACAAAACATTATTTCTTCTCAGCAATCCTGAATAGCAGCATCTACAAAGCAATGATTGTGGACTCTAGAATAGAATTGAGGGTAATAGTTATAGCTGCCATAAAGGGTTAAACTCTTGATAAGCCCAATCTTGTTCTCTTTAAAGATTCATCTTTGCAGAAAATGTTTTAGACACTTTTTTAAAATCCAGGAAAACACAAAATCATTGCTGATTAGAGGAATGCAAATTAAATAAGCTTTGAGGTACTATCTCACACCTATCACATTGGTCAATATGACCAGAAAGGTCAATGTTCAATGTTGGAAGGGATATGGGAAATCTGGGACACTAATACATTGTTGGTGGAGCTCTGAACTCATCCAACCTTTCTGGAGAGCAATCTGGAATTATGCCCCAAAGGTAACAAAAATGTGCATACCTCTTGATCCAGCAATACCACTACTGGGTCTATACCCTGCAGAGATCATGAAAAAGGGTAAAAAATATCTCTTGTACAAAAATATTTTAGCAGCTCTGTTTGTGGTAGCAAAGAATTGGAAATTAAGTGAATGTCCATCAATTGGGGTATGACTAAACCAATTGTGCTATATGTATATTATGGAACACTATTGTTCTATTAGAAACCAAGTGGGATGGGAATTTAGAGAAGCCTGGAAAAACATGCATGAACTGATGCTGGGTGAAGTGAGCAGAACCAGAAGAACATTGTATACCCTAATGGCAACATGATCAATCTTATTGGACTTGCCCATACCATCAATGCAATAATCAGGGACAATATTAGAGTACCTGTGACAGAGAATACCATCTGTATCCAGAGGAAGAACTGTGGAGTTTAAACAAAGACCAAAGTCTATTACCTTCAATTTTTGAAGTAAAAAAGTGCCTTATGTACCACATAATTTTGCTTTCTCTAATATTTTATTTTCTCTTCAAGGAGATGATTTCTCTCCCAAACACATTCAATTTCAATCAATGTATAGCATGGAAATAATGTAAAGATTACCAGAATTACTTCTGTGGGGGGATGGGAGAGGGAAGGGAGGGTGGAGGAAAGATTGTAAAATTCAAAACCTTACAGAAAATGATGGGTAGAATTTACTATTTTATATAATCGGAAAACAAGTAAAATCCAAGGAAACACATTATAAAAACCTAGTAACTATTTTGTATCAAAAGCTACATTGTAAGACATAAACTCACATAACCAAGAACATCACTAGTAGAAAGGATTATTATTCCAGCAGTCTGTGGTATCCGTCTAGCCTCTCTAGGGTAAAGTTAGCAATAAGTTTTTCCTCTACTATGTAAATACTTTTTTTTTAATACTTCAGAGTTCCATAGTTTCATTGGGTTGAGTTGTCCTGCCATTGATTCAGTGTAAATAAACACACACATAGTCTTCATAAGTTGCTATGGTTAATTTTTTTAATTACTTGCTCATACTATGTACATAAGAAAACAAGAGGAGATTCACTATGGGTTTAGAGCTGTTGTAGCCATTATCAGCATTTCCAGGCTTTCTTGGTAAATAGTGACTACCATTGGTAGCTCTGCTAAAGTTGGTGGTCTTAACCAGTTCCATTAGAAACTTAAAGGTGGGTGGGCTGGCAACATAATGGCATATTCTATTGGAGGTAAGAATTCAGAGATACCTGGAATCCACAAGGAGAGGGTAATCATAGAAATGAAAGATGCCTAAGACAAATAATTCTTTCCAGCTCTCTCCTTTAGGTAGGTGGATATCTATTTCCCTTTCCTGTTTTCTTTAAAGTTTATTAATATTTTTTATCTAACTGTATCATGATGGTCATGATTTCAAGTGTAATTATATATAATTAACAACCTCAAATAACATTATACATATTCTGGGTCTGGTGAGTCCAGCTGAGGGACAGAGGCAGGGAGACCTCTTCACCAACCTTCCCCAGGGGTCAATCCCCTCAGCTTCTGGAATCAAGGGGTCTGACTGGCCTTCTCTGAGTCCAACTCTGGAGTCCTGTCTCACAGGGCTCTATTTGCTCTTTTCTCCCTATTTCAATTTGATCTCAATGTTTCTGTAGATTTAATTACCATCTCGTCTAATGATTCTCAAAACTACTTATCCAATATCCATTTCACTTCTGACCTCTAAACTTTCATCTTCAATATTCTTGGCACTTACAAGGGAAAGAAATCCCAAGAACTTCCACAGCATCCAGACGATTACCAGAAGTCCTACTTCCCATCAAATCAGGCAATGGGGTGAAAACAATCTCCAGTAAGATTTTAAACTCACAGAATTTACATTTTAATAAGGGAAAAATTTACTGATGCGTTAACACAGATTATATATCCTTCTTGAGATGTCTTCTTGTAACAAAGTAAAACAATTAAGGAAAATCAAAACACAGTGGTCTCATCTGAAAATACATGTATCATTCCACATTTTTAGTATTACCTTCAATTTCTCTATTTTAAACTTTTCTTTTATTAACTGAAATCTAATTTCCTTCTTTCCTACTTTCTGCATTTCTATTGAAAAAGAAAATGAAAAGAAAAAAAATATTTGTAGTACATGTACAATCAAGTAAAACTAATATCTTCATTGTTTTGTATGCTATATCCTGTGACAGTGACTAATATATTTAATTATCACTGGTTTCATGAATAACAATTTTATCTGTCATTTTACATATAGCTTTAAAAGTTTCACAGTGTTATTTTTATTATGTAAATCTTTTTATGCTACCTATTTAATTTTTCTTTTACTTTGAAAAGTCTTCAAACTGTTAATTTTTAAGTATTGATTTTATAGAACAAAACATCCTTCCAATGTTTACTTTGCTCATATAAGACTTTCCACATCATTTTGAAGTCTTGAATTTCTTCAATTCTTACAGGAATTAAAGGATTTCATCACATTCATATACCACAATATAATACAATACAAGTTATTTACCTATTCCGGAATTATTTGACATCCTTGATTTTCTTTACTTTTTTTTTAGTTTTTATTTTTTTCCACTACCAAAAGAATGGTTGAGAGTATTTTCATACATATAGAAACTTTTCTATTTTTTATTATTTTTGTTTTAGGCTGATAGAATACTGGTTTAAGTGACATGCACTATTTAATACCTTTTCATGTATAATTCTAAATTACTTCAAAAATCATTACATCTAATCAAAGGAGGTAAATATGTCTGTTTTCCTACTACCTTTGCAACACTTATCAATTTCCTCTTTTGTCGTCTTTGCCAATCTAATGAATAGAAGATGTATTCTCAAAAAGGCTTTAATTTGTATTTTCCTAAGTAGTAAATGATTTGGGACATTTTTCATCTGACTGTAGAAAGAATACAAAGAATAAATCTACTTTTTCCCTTGAGAACTAACTCATACTTAGACTATTTATGATTTGAGGATTAAATAGCTCATTACAAGTTTGGATCAAATTTTTATAAGGAAATCAATCAATATACTTTGGAAATTAAAATCGTATCAGAAAACAAAACTTACTCCAAAGGTATTTCTCAATTATTTTACCTAAAATCTTAAAGTTAGTGGATTTGTTTGGGCAAAAACTTTTAAATTGTTTAAATTTTATATCATCCAAATTATCCATTTTACCTTCTGTGATGCTTTCTATCCCTAGCTTGGTCATGAGTTTTTTTGTCCTCTCCATGTTTTACCATGCCTTTTTAATTCATTTATATGATTTTTTTATATATGGGTCATGTATCTACTTGGAATATCTTTTGGTATGAGATATGAGGTATCAATCTGAATTTAATTTTTTCTATACTGCTGTTATTTTTTCCCAGCAGTTTTTGATAAGTAGTCATATTTTTGTTCAGTAGCTGCATTTTTAAAATCAAATATTATAGTTCTTGATCAATTTAGCTAATCTGCCAAAAGGATCAGTCTCACTATTTTTTAAAGCCAATATCAATTGTTCTGAAGTACTTCTATGTGATATGGTTTTAGGTCTAGTACTATTAAACCCCTTTTCCCCCACACTTTTCATATTTCCATTAGCTTCTTGGTTGTTTTTTTCTTTCATATAAAATTCATTTTTTCCATATCTACACTTTTTGTAGAGTATAACAAGTTAAAGCAAATCAATTTAGACTGTATAATTTTTATTACAGTAACATATTTACAGTTTTTTTTTACAAAAAGCTCCTAATTTTATTTAATCACTTGATTTTGCTTTTAAATCTTGTTCATTTCTTTTGTGAGTTTCAGAGTTTCTATTTTTGTTTGTTTTTGTTGATGTGTTAGTATTTTTAGTTGCCTTTCCAGTTTTTTAACCTTTTTTGTAATAAAGATATTTAGTCTCTAGAGACTTATTTGGTGGAATCCATAACATATTAACATACTCTTATTTTTAATGAAATTACATATCATTTTCACTTGTTCTTTAACCCATCATGCCTTTAAGCCGAGTCTTCAGTTATTTTCTAATACATTTTGATAGTCTTTCATTTTACATAATGTTTACTGCCCTGTGCTCAGTAAAAGAATGTTCTGCCTTTCTTCATTTTTGTAAGATTTTTAATGTCCTAAAATTTATTTTTTTGATAAAAGTATCATATAAAACTGCAGAATAGACATACTTCTTTCTAGTTCCATTCAGAATCATAATATTTATTTCACATAAGTTTTATAATGTCTCTTCTTTTTGTTTATTTTTGGAAAAATTTATTTGGACTAGTAGTGATGAAAGCAAATTCTCCAGACATTATAGTTTTACTCTCTATTTATCTTTGTAATTCACTTAATTTTCCCTTTAAGTATTTAGAAGCTTTGTCATTTTGTATACAAAAATATTGAAGCACTTCATCATCTATTTTACTTTTTCATCAAAATTTACTTCCACCCCTCTTGATTTTTTCATTAAAATCAATTTTCAGCCTAATATGACTACCTCTATTACTCCTTGTGATGTTTGAATTTTGAATGAACCCTTTAACATCTCCACTCAAAATTATCTATTTCACCTAACCCTGGATTCCACAAAAAATATATGAAAAAACTTTTGTGGAGATAATTCCACTAACTATTGGCACATGAAATTGGCAAATTTATGGACAACATGAAATTCAATAAACATGAAAAATGAACAGCCTTTTTGGGGAAAGAACTCTTCAGATTTTGCATCCAAATAGCCTTGAGTGAAATAAAACATACAAATGAAGAGCAACTTACAGAAGTCAGAGCTGGGTATTTCTTTTTCTAGAGTAGCCACAGTAATTGGGAGCACTGTGAAATTGGTATAGATTTTGGAATCAAAACTTATCTAGTCAGGGGTGGCTAGGTGGTGTAGTGGATAAAGCACCGGCCCTGGAGTCAGGAGTACCTGGGTTCAAATCTGATCTCAGATACTTAATAATTACCTAGCTGTGTGGCCTTGGGCAAGCTGCTTAACCCTATTTGCCTTGCAAAAAACCTAAAAAAAAACTTATCTAGTCAACGTGTTTGCATGCTTCCCAAAAGGAGTAAATGACAGGTTCATGACAATGTGATTGCCACTTGTAAGAAATGCCACATAGACATGAATAGTGCAAATGCTTCCACCATGACAAACCCTGATGAGGTCAAAGAAAAAAATTATGAAGACCTGCAGAAGCTCATCATCTATGTACCAAAAGAGAGGAAGCTTGTAATTCTAGATGACTTTTATGTTAGAGTCAGCACATTCTGTCAGACATGGCAGGGTGTCTTTGGGGAGAAGAGAGTTGGAAACAGTAACAGCTGTGCTAACTTACTACTGAAGATTTGTGCATTTCCTGACTTTCTCAATTGCAGCATTGTTTTCCATTTACCTAAAGACAATAAAACTTTGTGCATGCACTCTCACAACAAACATTGGTATTTAATAGACTCTTAACTGTAAGGAGAAGAGATGGACAAGATTTGAGAGTAAGGAAGGTGATTTGAGTCACAGAGAGTAGAACTGATTATAGACTTATCCTCTCCAACATAAATATTCACATTCAATAAAAGCAGCAATCCCAAAGCAAGACAACCATCAGAAGAGTCAACATCAACAGATTAGAACACTTCCCTATGCATGACCAGTTTAACTTTGGGAGAAAGCTGAGTCAACACACAACTGTCAGCAGTGGAAAAGACAATTCTGAGATTTGCTGTGGAGCACTGCATTTGCTCATTTGGGTCAAAACACAACATCAAGACTGGTTTGATGAAAATGATGGGCAAATTCAAAAGCTGCAAAATGAAAAATAAAAACTCCTAAAGGTTTAACTGCGGGTTAGTTCATCTATTTTCAAGAAGACCGTATCAGACTTCATCAAAAGTAATTTGCACATGAAGCTTAGATAGAGAGATTTACTCATTAAGAAGACAGATGAGATTCAGGTTTATAATATTAATAAACCAAAGCAATTCTATAAAGGCCTGATAGCTACTTCTGGACCAGAGACCTTTGATCAATATCACTGCTGAGTAATTATGGAACCACACTAATCAGTGATAAGGACACTCCATAGCATTCACAACAATCATCAACCAATGCTGGAGTCATAGAACTTCACTGAAGAAGAGGTTTTAAATTCCACTCATTCCATTCCAGCATAGATGTACAGGAAAAGGCATCTTAAATCTTCTGGATTGCATGGCAAGGGAAGTTTTCCCCCCAAGAAATAAAAGGTATCTTCATTATCCATCTCTATAAAGGAAAAGAGAACAGATTGTCTTATGACAAACACGGGGATGGAGGGGATGGAAAGTCTCTCTCTTAACCATTTACAAGGGAATGAGATATGTTTGATATGGTGTTTGCTGTCCAACTCCAGGAAAAATGCTTGAAGCAGAAGATGGGTTTGTACACAATGATCATCAATCTGATCAAGGACATTGGAAGAGCATGGCAAAAATTTGGTTGCCTGAAGAAATTCATCAGGATTTCACACTACTTTCACAATGGCATACTTACATGGATACTGCATAAAGGATTTTTCTCACTCTTTCCCAGTTATGTTTTTTAGCATGTTTTTCACTATATTGTCTGATACCTCCAAAAAAGGACAAAAATGTAATCAAGCTTAACTACCACACTGACAGTAAATTATTTAACCTGACAAGTTTTCAAGCCAAGATTAAAGTAGAGGGAGAATGTTATATGATTCTTTGTGCACAATAATTGTACACTCAGTGCCACCTGTCAAGATGAGATGTAGCAGATATGGATTGATTCTCTGCTGCATGTGCTAATTTTGACAGGACAATACTAAGAAAGTAGAAGTTCTACAACAGCCAGCACTGTACCATCTATATATTGAACCAATGGTTACAGAATATGTAAAATTTGTGAATGCTGTGGATAAGTTCACTTACCTTGGTAGTATACTTTCTAGAGATGTACATACAGACAATTAAATTGATGCACAGATGACCAGAATCAGCTCAGCATATGGGAGAACACAAAATAAAAAGTGTTAGAGAAGATATATTAGACTGCCTACCAAACTATAGGTCTACAGAGCAGTTGTACTGATTTCCTTGTAGATCTGATAGTCTACCAGTACCATGCCAGAAAATTGAACTGCTTTTACTTAGGAAAATTATGAAGATTATGAATTATGAAGATCAACTGGGAAGTTAAGGTACCTGACACTAAGACCCTCTACAGAGCTAAGCTGACAGGAATTCAAATTCTACTGTAGAAAGTGTAACTTTTTTCTTTCAAAACAAATGGGGTTAAGTGGCTTGCCCAAGGCCACACAGCTAGGTAATTATTAAGTGTCTGAGACCAGATTTGAACTCAGGTACTACTGACTCCAGGGCCTGTGCTTTATCCACTGCACCACCTAGCTGCCCTTTGTAACTGATTTTTCAAAGGTTTGATGTAGGCTTGCCTAAAAGACAATTTTACCAAGAACTCATATAAGGTGAACACTCACATATGGATCTTTGGTAGAACTTTTGGTAGAATTTGAAGATCTTTGGCATTTATTGTGAAATATGGAAGACATTAGTTCAAGACCATTGAACATGGCATGCCTGTTTCAAAGAAGTTTCTATACTCTATGAGCAAAGCAGAAATGAAGAAACTCAAAAGAAATGTGAAATGTACATACTTATCTCTATCCTGAGTATAGTTCCTTTTTAGTTTTGTACTATTTTTCCAAGCAGGAATGTTTGAAGTTCCTCTGTTTTATTGGAGGATTTCCCCATGTAGGATTATACTCAGTTTTAGTGGGCAAATTATGCTTAATTGTAGAATTTTCTCTTTTGCCTTTTAGAATATTCCTTTCCATGTTCTCTCTTCCTTTATAATAGCTACAAAATCTTTTGTGATCCTAATTATAGTTCCTAGATATTTTAATTGTTTCTTTCTGTATGATTTTATGTTCTGTATATTTTTCTTTTGTCTGGAAGCTATGGATTTTGGCAGTTCTAGAAGTTTTCATTTGAGTTTTTTGGGTTTATTTTTTGTTTTTGGTTCAGATAATCCTATGATTCTTAACTTTCCTTGATGTTTTATAGATCATTTGTAGATCATGTATAGATCATTTATAGATCACTTATTCTCTTGAATTTTGTTTAAAATTTATTGCTCTCATATCTATTGTATTCCTTCTATTAATCTATGAAGAATTTCCCATAGTTCTCATTTATATTATACATTTTTTGCATCTTTCTTACAAATATATTTATAAACTACTGCATCATTTCTTTGAGCAATTCCAATTGTTTATGTAGAAAAGTGTTTTTTTCTTTGAAATTTTGATTGTAGGGATGGCTAGGTGGTGTAGTGGATAAAGCACCGGCCCTGGAGTCAGGAGTACCTGGGTTCAAATCTGGTCTGACACACTTAATAATTACCTAGCTGTGTGGCCTTGGGCAAGCCACTTAACCCCATTTGCCTTGCAAAAACCTAAAAAAAAAGAAATTTTGATTGTAAGTCTGTAATTACTTTCTTCTCTATTTGTGTCTTGGTAAACTTGACAACGTATAAATTATTTTTTTATTATTCATTTTTGTTTCAGAAGCCTCAGAGATCTAGGTCTACCTAAATCAGTGGATCAAATGAAATTAAGAAATTTTTCTTTGCCCCAAGGGTTTTTCTCCAAGACAAACTCTTTATTCTGGTTTGATATTTGTGTCTTTTTCTTCACCATGGACATCTCTCCTGTTGTCAGCCTTTTTTCCCCTTTGAAAGAAGATGAAGAGGATTTTTTTTAATCCTCAGGTAATCTGAGGTTTGTTTCTTCTGGTTGAAAAGACTTATTGGGACTTGTAAGGTATATCCAGAGGTATAATTGTTCCAAAAGTAATTAGAGATAGAACTGGAATGATTGGAAGACATCTTAATTAAAAATGTTAGCCTAATTATGAAATTTTTACCTGAAATGCTAATTGTCCTATTTAATTGTCCTTTCTAGGCCCTTAAAGAACTGCCTCAGAAATCAGTTAGCATTTTAAAAAATATTTGACCATTTCATAAAAAATGTAAATTAAATTAAGTACCACAACTTCTATGTGCAAAACTCCTTTATGAGGGACTGAGGGAGATACAAAGTTTTGATAAAATACAATCTCTGACTCCAGGAAACTTATTCTGTGGATAAGGCACCCACATTTGTAACTATAACCAAATAAATAACCTTACCAAATTAAGTTATAAAAAGTGCTGCAGGAGCTCTGAGCCAGAAATTTTTTATCATACAGATGGACTGAAGACGATTTCACCAAGGAGAAGAATTGGATTGCACTTTCAAAGATAAATATGCATTCACTAGACAAAGATGGGGAAGCAGGTTATTTCCATTGGAAATAATATGAACAAACATATGGAGGTCTGGGGAGGGCAAGCTGAATCCCTGGATAGAGCACTGGCCTTGGAGTCAGAAGGACAGGAGTTCCAATCTGACCTCAGACTATTGACTCATATTAGCTGAGTGACTTTGGGCAAGTCACTTATCCCTTGCAACCAGGGCCATCTCCAGTCAGCCTGATTCATATCCCTGGACCCAGATGGCTCTGGAACAGAAAAATGAGACTAGTGACCTAGCACAGCATTCCTTCATTCAAATCAAAATTGCGTACTTGTCTTGACATCACCTCCCTGATGTCATGGTCTTCAAAAAATGAAGGACAAACATTTTATTATTTCTATTTCTTTGCTTTTGCCCCTGCAATTTACCCTTGCAGGGATTCTCTTCCTTTCCCTTTGTTTATATCCTATGTATTCTATAAGGTCTAATGCCAGTCACAGATTACACCCATTATATTTTCCCTGGCTACTTCCTTCTTTTTTTTTTCTGAACTTCTAGAATTATTTATGGTTAATTTTACCCAGTTCTCCACTAGTCTGTGAATGCTTTCCTCTTCTCTATCTCTAATGGATTATTCTTGTTCCACATGCTAGATTATGAGTTACCTCAGGTCAGGGACCATATCTTACTTTTTCCCCCCTATTCCCCAAAACACCTAACATGGTTGCTAGGCACATAATAGGTGCCTAAATATTTGTTGATTGGTTGATCCCCAGAGAGGAAACAGGATGAATAGAGGTATGCAGATGGGAATGAGCAAAACATGTGTGGGAGGTTGAAAGGAATCGGATGAGTTGGAGCAGAGGACAGAGCTCAGAAGGACCTAGGATTAAGACTGAATAGGTATAGAAATCCATCTGGGTACATTAGTGGCAGTTATATAATTACAAATATATACATACATATATATTATACATACATATATGTATATATATATATATATATATAAAGGAAAAGAATTTTTCAGCATTCAAAGCAAAATGGCAATGCTAACAGCTATTATTAGTACTGTAAAGGCCAAAAATATTGGAGTAAAGGTTTTAGATATTCAAAAGACAGGTATTTGAGGAACAATAGTGAATAGTGGAGATGACATTGGATATGAATTTGGAAGATGTATATTTATAATCCTAACAATCACACTTTAGCAACATGACAGTAGGTTTGTTGCTTCACCTCTCCTGGTCCCTGTTGCCTCATTTGTAAAATGAAAACAATAATACTTTCAGAGCATATCTCACAGGGCTTTTGTGAGAAAAGTGCTTTGTGGCTCACAAAAATGTTATTCTTATTAGTTGCTATGATGATGTTGTATAAATTATGAGGATCATGAAGGTGAATTTTTTTTGGAAGAAAGGATTGTTAGTGTTTTAAAGTCATAGGTAAAGTTCTTTTCAGAGTTTTCTCAGTTATATCAATCTATATTTGTCATTATCTCATTTAATATTATTCTATAGGTTCATTACTTATAGAATCACATTGAGTAATTTATCAAGAACTGTTTCTCCTATTCCCACTGTTTTATTACACTTGTTCTCTGAAATTTGTGAGTATTTTTTAAAAAATCCATTATATCACTGGCAGAGATTTAAATAACTATTTTAATGAATGAAGCTATAAGCAAGGAGCTCATTTTTATAAAGAAAACAAAAAAAACTAATAAGACTTTAAATTAAACCATTATATATCTTAATATCTATTTATTTTGCTATAAAATTAAATGAATATAAATGAAATAACTATATTTTATTCTTCAAAATATGAGATAGGATAAAAAAACAGCAAGTCAAGTATTATTGTTTGCTTTATCATTAAGTATTTCTCTGTCAGTCAATTCTAGGTATACCAAAAAAATGGGAAAAAATCCCACCCCATCCTCCAAGTTGCTTATATTCTAATGAGACAACAAATTAGTGACTGTAAATATATATATATATATATATATATATATATATATATATATATATATATATATATATATGAAAGATAATTTCCAAGGGGGAATGCTGAAGACCAAAGATCTGAAGTTACACAGAAGATCGGCATATTGCCTCTGTTACAGGCAATCTTAGAGGAGCTCTATAGACTTCAATCTATATCTGAAAAATTATGGATGGATCCACTGCTTCTTGTGCTAATTTTGACACCTTTTGGATACCCTAAAAGTCTCTCTTAAAAACTTTGGAATTGATTGTGTGGCACAGGATTACCAATGGTATGCCCTCATGAGAGAGGGTGATGTGTTTTATGAGGAATGCAGAATTGAAGCAGCTCAAAGGAATCATAAGATGTGAAGTTTAGAGTAGGCAACCCAAGTGTTCATGTGGACTTTTTGTGCAGGATCTGTTGTAGAGTATTCCAAGAGCTCTGTAAAGGTCTGACCACTCACTCATGGTTAGTCAATCAGTATGTAACTTGTGTCTAACATAGTGATATCATTTCAGTCTTCTTTGATAATGAAGGACAGGAATCAGCTATACCTGAAAAAGAATTCACTCTTCAGTGTGTCTAACTGTGGCTGTCCAACTTTTTTATGGATAGATACAGTGAGATCAATGCCACCTTCCTTTAAGTAAATCCAGGGTTGTCCAAAATGCACCTGCTGGCTATATGCTGCCTGAAGTGTGATTTTATGTGACTCTTACTGTGGGTTTACTAAATGTTTTAGTAAATGAAGCAGAGCTACTGTAGAGTTCTCACTAAAATGGCAAATCAAAATATATTGTTTATTGTTTCAATAAAAGCTTTTAAAAGTAAGGTTGGACAACTCTGAATCTATTCCTCTTTTGAGGCTATGAGAAAATGTTTTTCCTTAAATTAAAGTTAAATTTGCTTTTCTACCATATGAAGATATAAAAAATATGACCCTAAAGAGAAAAAAGGAAAATGATATGAATCAGGTCAGAAATCTTGATGCTCAAAGAACACTGAAGAATCGATTATTGAGATAATGAGAGTAAAGGAGAAAATGGATGATTGTAAAATATGAACATTAGTATACTTAACTTAAAAAAACTTAAAGATGATCAATAAATTACTAACCCAAATGCCTAATTTTCACCTCCAAATATCTTTATAAGAATGATATATATGCATATCAATGATGTACATCATTGGATAAAAATATAAGATTTGAACAGGTAGATTTTTGCAAATAATATTCAGTGGAAGGATCCATTATATATTAAGAATAAGGGGGTAACTAGGTGGTGCAGTGTATAGAGCACTGTCCCTGGAGTCAGGAGGAATTTAAATCTGGCCTCAGACACTTAATAATTACCTAGCTGTGTGTCCTTTGACAAGTCACTTAATCCCATTGCATTATAAAAACTAAAAATAAAAAGTGAAGGATAAGAAATGGACAATCTACCTGGGGTGAAAGCCCCAATACCATAGGAAAGATTTACCATTGAATGTCATAAATTTATCAAATGAAATCTGTGTTCCATTAATATTAAAATATTGAAACATTTCTATGCAAAGAATATGATAAGTAAATCACTTTTTTTTATAAAATTCATGACAGAATCTCATGTTCCTTTTTCATCTTTCCAATCTTCTTATTCTTTATTTCCCTTTAAATTTTCTTAAGATCTACCAACATTTACTTACTTGCTTTTCCTCAACCATGTTATGCCATTGACTGTCCCCTCAAATATTCTTCCTTCTCACTTCCAACTCCTGACTTCCTTCAAAGCAACTAAAATTCTACCTTTTGCAGAATTTGCATTCACTGGTATTCCATTTACCCTGTGTAGCTCTTGTATGAATACAATGTTTTATTTCTTGTATTCCTTCTGTTTAGCACTGACTCATAGAACATGTTCAATAAATGCTTGCTGACAATTATTGAATTATCTTCCTCTGGTTTATCAGCTTAATAATTGTTAAGTGAAGTTCATAAAAGTGAATACAAATGCTTCTACCTATTTCTCCATTTCTATTTTTAAAAAGAAATCTCTTGACTCTTCCTTATTTCTTTCTTTTATAAAATCCCAAAGTGTGTTCATATTTCTGACTTGTTTTTACTTGACTGAGGATGATATAATTTATTTTATATTGTTTATTGTTTTTTCCCTTGGTAGTGTATTTACCCTTATTGTTTATCTGTTGTTTGGTTTATATGTAAGTCAAATAATATGCTCATATCTCTTCTTTTTTTCAGAATTGATTAATAAGTCTATTTATTGAATTTTCTTTTTTTATTGTTGATGAGCTATGTCATTTTGGATTGCATAATGGTTTGCTTGTCTTTTCAGTATATATATATATATATATATATATATATATATATATATATATATTACATTTCCTTTTTTCATTTTTGGTGAGTTAAAAATGGCATTGTGGGGTTTTTATGATTTTTTTCCTTTTATAGTTGAATTCATTTCACCTAGTTGCTTACAGAATGTATAGTTTGTCATTTCAACTGTTTAATCATTATGTATCTTGTTGTTTGCAGCATAAAGTTTGTATTTTTATTCTAGATGATCTGTTATTCCTTTGATTAGTGTTTTACTTTGGTATGCATTAGTCTTGAGCAGTTATATTATTTCTTGCATTATAATGTTCAAATTTTCAATTTTTTATATCTTATTGGAAACCTATGATCCTTAAGTTGCCTTTCTATATTTTATCTTTTGCTTTTATCAAGATCATGTGCTCATTTGAAATTAATGTTTTAGCTTCTTTTATTGCAGATTGAGTTCCTAATTATCATTGCATTCCTTGTCTCTTTTTCTCTATTTCATTTCTCTTTTTCTTTGAGAGACTAGCCACCATGTATTCAAATTTATTTTCTGATAATTTTTTTTCTTTACAAGCTATAAATTCTTTGATTTGTCCCTTTCTAAAGGGACAGCAGTCAGATGTCAGAATCAAGATTCTAATTTCTTTTTTCATTTTTATTTTTCTTTTGGGCCATTCTGGAACATCTTGCTGCAATTCAGAGCTTTATTTGGAATCTGTTCAGAGTTTTATATTTCATAAGGTATTGGTACACTAGGATTTTCACTTAGATAGATTTGTGATTTTTTGGATATAGTGGTATTCATCTTCCTTTCTACTTTTAATATCTCCAATGTTGATTTATTTACTTTGCTCTCAGCTTTTATTTGGATTTTCTTCTTCTTGGTAATTTTAGACTTTTCACTCTCTTGTCCCCTTTATAATCCCTCTTATTCACTTTTTGAGTCTTTCCCACCATGTTTGGTGAGTTTCCTCCAATGGGTAGTACAAGTCTATCTCAGTCTTCTTAGGTCATGGAGAACTTCGTATAGTAGCCTTGATAAATTGAACTTGAATAACAATTTTGTCCATTTAAGATCTGTTCTTTTTTTCTCTGACTGTAATGAGTTCATATCTGCCACTTTTTTCAGGATTATAAAACAGTAAATCAATATTCCAGGCAAAACCTTTGTACCTTCATGGTTACCTGAATGAGGGGTTACCCACCCTACCAGAAATTGGATTCCTTCCTTCTTACACCTCTTCTCCCTTGTTATAACTTTTGGCAGAGCTGATGACTGCTTGTTCCAACATGATGATGTGGAAAGAAAAGGTGGATTGTAGCTGTTTTTATTCTTCAGTACTCTGGAAAATCCTGAGTGAGCCCCAGAGGAAAAGCCTGTAGATCAGTATGTCCTCCCTACCAGAAAGTGGAGGTTGGTAGAAGGATGTTGAGTGAAGGCATTTAGATTAGCATTGTTTACTCTTAATAAGACTGTGACTTTGTTGGACAACTTGCGTTTGGATCATGTGGATTAAGTTGTAAATACTCTACCTCTAAAAATCAGTTCCTCTTTAGGCGTTTTTTGTGAGGTGGTAGGGATTACAAAAAGGTCTCATCTTCTATCTTGTTGATCATATGACACATGAGAAGGTTTGGTGATCACTAATATTCAAATGAATAAATACAACAACTAACAAGGAGTATGTAGTTATCGCACTTGTTTACTGGTGATAGTTGTAATTATTATTTGATTATTTGTTCTACTAATTAAAAGCCTTGGGAATATAATTATTACCTCATTTTAACTTTAGGTTTGATTTTAGATATTAATAAATGGTGAATTAGACCAAGATAAATTTTGTGTCTATTTAGAAAGAAAACCCTAAAATATAGAAAATCTACAAAGGCATTGTGAAAAAGAGAGTTAAGCAATTTGTTGAGATGTGTTAAATGGTTATCATGCTAGTGTTTGACATTTGCAAATTCTTCCCATAGTAATAAACATTTAGCTTGAGTACTAACGTGACATTAAGAAGTGCTGGTCTATGTAATATTCTCAAGCATTCCAGAGGGCATTTTTTTTTCCTGCCTTAAAGTCAACAATCTTCTTTAAACTAACTAAGGCTATTCGACAATATGCAAGAAAGAATACACTAGAGAAATTAAACCCTTGCATCTGAAATGATACTGTGATCCTCAAAATAGAAAACAGGATGACAGGGTTTGTTATGGAGACAGACACCTCTTTCCGTCATGGAGACAAGAACTGGAGCCAATGTATAAAGACATATCAGGAAAGAGTAGGCTATTCATGAATACAGTGTCACAGGAAGGATAACAGAAGCCATCATTTGCAAGAATAGTAGGTGAAGGGGATGTGGAAACAATGAAGATCTATTGTTTCATTTTGAGAACCTAAAGTTATACCTATACTTTATGAAAATTCACTAGCAGAATACAAAATTATATCTATTGTAACTCAATCATTTCTACCACAAGGTATTAGGTGTCGTGCATTTTGTCATCTCTGATGATACATTGTCATCACATTGATGAATTGGAAAAGATCTTAAAAATCATCTAATTTATGCCCCTTTTTATGGAGGAAGAAACTTGTGCTTCAGGAAACTTTTCCCTCAATTTACTATCTTAGGAAGAAAAGAGAGCAAAATTATTAATGCTACACACACACACATATATATATATATATATATATATATATATATATACATATATGTGTGTATGTATATTCAGAAGAACTTGAAAAGAACTGACTGATATTGTGAGGAAGATAAAAACAGCCCAGAGAATAAAATTTTAATTGAAGTAACTGGATCGGTCGACTCTCTCTGCATATATTATCTTCTGTGATTAAGGAGTACCCAAAGGGACAAGTGATGAAATTAGTCCACTTAGTTTTTTTTTAATTATATTTTTTGCTTTTTTCTTTTGTACACATTCTGTTACATTCATGTAACCACCAGAATTTTAAAAAACTTAAAACCATTCATAAAATATTAATTAAAATATATAAATATAACAATAGAAATAAGATAGAAATTTTTATGTATATATAAACACATTCACATATATATTTAAATAATAGAACACAAAGAACAAACACTTGACTTTTCATATCCTCAGTCTTTTTTCATAGATCATGACAAAGAAAAATTAAATTTTAACTTGAATACAAGTATTATATTTTCATTTTAATTCTTTCTGTATAAGTTTTTTGGTTTTTTCTCCACATGAATAAAAAAATTATTTGTCCTGATAACGAACATTACTTTGTTGTGTGTGGTCCAGCAGTAAATTAATCTATCTTTATTTGGTCCCTGGTTTTCCTGCTGAGAATTTGACAGCTTATGCTGAGACATTTGTCAATTTAACATTGAACTGAGAGGTTCAGCCTGTGTCTTGTGACTTAACAGCCATGGAATAGAAAAAAATCTGAATTTCATCTTTCATTTTATGATCATTGCTTTCTTGCCCTCTCATTCCTCAACCTCCTATTATTTTTCATTATATCCTTTCCTCATCCTCTTCCTTATACTTTAAATATTTGTTTAAAAGTAGACATAGATTTATTATTCTTAAGTTCAGACAGCAGAGCTAGGACCAAAGTGTTGAAAATTATGGGGTAAATTTCAACTTAGGATAACAAAGAACTTCCTAACAATTAGAGCTGTCCAGCAATTAAATTAACTGCCTTGAGAGGTAAGGGGTCTTTGAGCACAGGATCAGTGAACAGAAATATTAGAGAAAGATTTCATGCTTCACTGAGAAATCCTTGAAAGTTTTGTTCAATGTTATTCTTTAATTTTTCTCCCTTGAGTATTCATATCTCTTCAACATGGCATTTTATTTAGTATTGCATAAAATTTTAAGTAGAGAGAATCTTAAAGTTTATGATATTGAGATATTAATTTTGAGGACATAAGTTCCCATGATTTTCCATAATTAAATTAAATGGTACATTTATTAGAAATTAAATATTAGCTAAGTAGTTTTCTTGGGAAGAGTGAAGAAAGGGGGAGTTATAGGAATTATTCTAGTTTTATTTATTAATCTGGGTGAGATAAACCTCAACAAACTGAGAAGGTTGAGGGTTTGATTTGGAAGAAAAACCAAACGTATTAGCAAAGTAGTGTTTTGTCTGGAAGAGTGAATAAAGGGGCAGCTATATGAATTATTTTAGTTTTTCATTGATCTAGGACAGATAACTCTCAACAAGCTGAGATAGTTTGGGGTTTGATTTAGAAGAAATATAAAAAACAGGAAAGGATTACTCTTACCAGCAGTGTAAAAGAATATTTTTTTTCCCCTAAGGGTAATGTAGGGTAGAGGAAAACTGAGTGCCAGAAAGGCTGAAACTATTGTCCTAGGTCACATTTATAGTATGGGATTTACACTTGGTGCCCTGATTGCACACCCAAGACTTCTCTTCACATTCATCATGCCACTAAAAAAAAAAACACAACAAAATCCTTTAACACAGATGAAGCAAGATTGTCTAGTAACTGGTTTTAAAATTTTTCAAGAAGTTGATTTTGGTCCCACTGAATGATGAGAAGCCCATGTAAGACCATAAGAAGAGAAGAAAGCAGAGGGAAAGGAAACAATATACAGAGAAAACATTTTTGGGGAATCAAAAGAGAAGAAAGCCTTAAGACTGTATCAGGACAGTAAGACTATCTGGCATTAATATAGTTCTTAAAGTTTGCAAAGCATTTATACACTTGATCTTACTTGACACTCTCAAAACAGCCTTTTCATATGTTAAAAACTGAGATTGGGTTAAGGATTTCAAATGAGGAGACTAAACCATAGATAAGGAGCCTACAAGTACAAATTGTTCTTAAAAATTACACATTAACATTATGTTTTTCATTTTATGACACCAATATGGTGATGATATCTAAGCTATTTTCCTAATGAATATTGATGCAAAAATATTAAATAAAATATTAGCAATGAAATTACAGTAATTTATCACAGGACAATACACTATGACCAAGAAATCGGGGTTGATTTAATATTATGAAAAAACTGGTAAGATTAACCATGTCAATAACCAAGTTAACAAATCATTTGATTATCTCATCAGCAAGCATTATATCTAATGGTATAAGCCAGAAGCATTCTCAATAAAATCAGCATGTAACAAGGATATCCAATATCACCACTATTATTCAATGTTGTACTAGAAATATTAGCTTCAGCAATATGAAAAGAAAAATATTAAATGAATTAGAATAGACAATTAGGAAACAAAGTTATCACTCACTGCAGATGATATGGTTGCATATTTAAAGAAGCAACTAAAAAAACTACTTGAAACAATTGACAACTTTAGTGAAATTACAGGATATAAAATAAACCCATGTATATCATTAGCATCTTTATATATTTCCAACAAACACTCAGCAGCAGAAGAAATAAAAAGAAATTCCACTTAAAATAGTGTCAGACAATAAAAAGTATTTGAAAATCTTTCTGTCAAGACAAATACAAGAGTTATATGAATATAATTACAAAACACTTTTCACACAAAGTAAGATCTAAATCATTGAAAAAATATTAGCTGCTCATGGGTAGAAATGACAATTCTTCCTAATTTTATTTGCTTATTTTGTGCCATACCAATCAAACTACCAAAAAAATATTTTATAGAGGTAGAAAAAAATAACAAAAATTTATCTGGAAGAATAAAAGATAAAAAATACCGAGAGAATTAATGAAAAAATGCAAAGAAAGGTGACCTAGCTGTACCACATCTAAAATTATATTATAAAACAGCAGTCAGCAAAATTGTTTGTTACTGGCTAAGAAATAGAATGTTGGATCAGTGGATCCAGGTTAGGTTCACAAGATACATTGTAAATAGCTCTAATGATCTACTGTTTGATAAATCCAAAGACCAGTTTCTGGCATAAGAACTTATTGTTTGACAAAATCCGCTGAGAAAATTGGGAAATAGTATGTTATAAACTAGGTTTAGAGAAACATATCCTGCCCTATACCAAGATAAAGTAAAAATTGGGTATAGGATTTAGACATAAAGGGTGATACCATAAGCCATTTAGAAGAGCAAGGAGTTGTTCACCTATCAGATCTTTGGAAAGAAAATTTATAACCAAACAAGAGACAGTAAACATTATAAAATGCAAAATGGATAATTTTGATGACATTAAATTTAAAAGTTTGGCACAAAAAAAGTACAACCAAGTTTAGAAGGAGAGCAGGATGCTAGGAAACAATTTTAAAGACATCACTGCTAAAATATATAGAGAAATGAGTCAAATTTATAAAATATAAAGTCATTCCCCAATTGATAAATGGTCAAAGAATATGAACAGACAGTTTTCAGATGAAAAAAATTAAAACGTTCTATAGTCATATGAAAAAATGTCCTGGATCACTATTAATTAGAGAAATGCAAATTAAGACAACAATGAAGTACCACCTCACGCTTATCAGATTGGTTAATATGATAGAAAACAATATTGGATTCAATATTGGAAAGAATGTGGGGGAAATGGGACAGTAATGCACTCCTAGTGTAGGTATGATCTAATCCAAACCATTCTGGAGAGCAATTTTGAACTGTGCCTAAAGGATTGTATAATTGTGCATGTTCTTTGTTCTAATATTGTCTGTATCTGAAAGGGATCACAAAAAAAGGGGAAAAGATCCATATCTGGAAAATATCCACAGCCATTCTTTTTGGGGAGGCAAAGATTTGAAAATTGAAGGGATGCCCATCAATTGAGGAATGGCTGAACAAGTTGTGGTATATGAATGTAATGGAATATTATTGTTCTGTGAGAAATGATGAGCAGGTAGATTTTAAAAAACCTGGCAAGACTTAATTGAACTGATGCTGAGTGAAGTAAACAGAATCAGAAGAGCATTATACACATAAATAGCAATATTCGGTGAGGATCAATTATGATAGACTTAGCTCTTCTCAACAATACAGTGATCAAAGACAGTTCTAAAAGACTTCTGATGAAATGCCTTCCACATCAGAGAAAGAACTATGGAGTCTGGATGCAGATTAAACTCTACTATTTTAACTTTTTCTTAACTTTTTAAAATTTTTTCTTTCTCATGGTTTTCCACTTTTGTTCTGATTTTTCTTTCACAGAATAACTAACATTTAAATATGTGTAACATGATAGTGCATGTCTGACCTATATCAGATTACTTGCTATTTTATTTCTGGGGGGAGGGAGGATGAATGAGAGAAAACTTTACAAAAATAAATGTTAAAAACTATCTTTATACATATATATTATATTATATATATTATATTATATATTGTATATATATTATATATATTATATATATCATATATATTATATATATATAAATATATATATATATATATAAATGAAAATTATTAAATAAGAAGGTTCTTTTAAAAAGTTATCTATGTTTTATTGTATTTTTATTCCTAACAGTTAGATGGCTTAGTGGATTAATTACTGTCCCTGGAGTCAAGATGACCTGAGCTCAAATTCAGCCTCACACACTTACTAGTTGTATGAGCTGGGGAAGGCACTTAGTCTATTTCTGTCTCAATTTCTTTATCAGTAAAGTGTGGACAATACCATCTCTCTCTCTCTCTCTCTCTCCTCTTCCTCTTCCTCTTCCTCCTTCTTGTCCTCTTCCTCTTTCTTTCTCCTTCTCTATTTTCTTAATGCATGTGTAGGTGTGTACAGACAAATAAACCAGATTTACTTGGAGTGAGAAAGTAACTTAGAAGTCATTTAAACCAACTTACTCACCAAAAAAAAAAAAAAATGAGTTCCAGAGAAGTTAAGTATCTAGTTCCACGGTCATACAAGTCATAAAGACCAAAACCAAAATCTGAATCTAGGAACACAGATGCCAAATCCTTGCACTCTATTAAACTGATACTACCTCCTATAGAGTATGCATAACTAGCCGATAGAACCCACTTGAGCTTTTTACAATCCAGTAAAAATAGATAACTTCTAAAAATAGTCACTTTACATTTGATTTCCTCCAAACCATTTATTCTATTTTCATTTTAAAATGACCTTTTGGAGTTCTGACCTTATTTTAATGTATGTTTATACTGTCTCTCTTTGCTTCCAGTCCAAACATCTAGAGTGTAGAGAACTGGAGGGTGCTGAAGTAGAATCGAATATGCACCTAAAAGATTCAGTCTGTCAATCTCTCAATTTCTTTCCTTGGGGACTTCAACAGAGAAAACTTAGAATTGTTTGGTGAGAAAGGGAAACTACTCTACACAGATTCAAACCACCCATGAATAAGATATCTTTGTTCTGTGTGTGTGTGTGTGTGTGTGTGTGTGTGTGTGTAAGTCTTCTTTCTTGATGTTAGTTGAATGAGAATTGTAATATAAATGCTTAGGTAAACTGGTGAGATCATGAGAGCAACAAGCAAAGTGGCAGAATTTGGTAGCAGAGTCTATTAGAGACAGTAGCAAAAACCATCAGAGCTAAGAAGTGACTGAAAAGCAAGCTTTAACTGTATATGGTCAGGTGGTTGCTTCTTGTCCTTCATTATTGAAGAAGATCAAAATGACATCACTAAGTTTGAGACAAAATACAGCATTGTCCTACTGTGACTGATCAGATCAATACTATCGTGAAATGCTCTATCACAGGTTGGGTACAAATAGTCCATATGAGTACCTGGAGTGGGTACTCTAAACTTACTTATGTCATGTTTCTTTTAAGCTGCTTTAATTCTACCTTTCTTATAGAGTGCAGCCCCCTCACGGATGAGGGCATGGCATTCTGGGCAGTCCTGTGCCAGTGTCTCCCATGTTGTACAATCAATTCTGAAGTTCTTCGATAAGAACTTCAGGGTGTCTCGGTATCGCTTCTTCTGACCCACCTTGTGACTGCTTGTCCTGTATGAGTTCTCAATAAAATAGATTTTTGGTCACATTTATGTCTGGCATTCTAACAACATGCCCAGCCCATTGCAGTTGCTCTCTGTAATAATGTTGGAATGATAGGCAGTTTAGCTTGAGAAAGGACCTCAGTGTCTGGTATCATCTCCTGCCAGGTGATCTTCTGAACCTTGCTAAGAAAATTAAAATGGAAATGATTTAGATTCCTGACATGGTATTGGTAGACTGTCCCGGTTTCACAGACATATAACAATGAGGTCAGCACAACAGCTCTATAGACCTTCAGTTTGGTCATCAGTCTAATACGTCATTTCTTGCATACTTTCTTTCTGAGCCTCCCAAATACTGAACTAACTCTGGCAATGCGAGTATCAACCTCATTGTCAGTGTGTACCTACTTGGAAAGGACAATACCAAGGTAAGTGAACTTGTCCACAGTACTCAGAACTTCTCCATTTGCTGTAGTCGATGGGTCCACATATGGAAGGTGTGTTGGTGACTGATGGTGCACCTGTGTTTCCTTGGTATTAATTGTTAGACCAAAATTTTCACAAGTAGCAGAGAGTTGATCCATACTTTGTTGTAACTCAGCTTCAGAGGCTGCATTGAGGGCATAATCAACTGCAAACAGAAGATCATGCACCAATATGCCCTGCATTTTGGTCTTAACTTGGACAGGTTGCTACTTTGTGGGAACTGCAGCATCTATAGAGAATTCAGGATAGTTGTTGAGTAAACTGACATAGCAATAACCGTGCCTTGAGAGGAGCCAGCACAGGAGCTCAGTGACAGATGGCATTTTCTCCTTCCCAGATGCCTGAAAATGGGTAAATAAAGTTTACAATTATTGAACTGAAAGCAAACAGAGAATGTTTTCACTTACTCTAAATACTGATCCTCAAGGGACAATTCCCATCCATAATATAATCGTGTCACAAAATACAGTTTTCTTGACCTATTTATTAATTCAGTTCAAAGTTGTTTATTTTTAAGGGTTCAGATTTTGTAACTATACTAAAAATTAATGAAATGCCTTTATTGTGATTCAGAGTATATTCAGGTTGAGGAGAAAGTTGAAAAACAATAAAATTTAGAAATATGTAAAAACTATTTTCATGATTAGTTTTTGTTAATGTCTCTTTCCTCTCACATATATAAGGTTTTCAAATACTCTAATTGTAATAAGTTTTGTAATCTTAAAAAAATCCTTGATGTGAATTCTGAAGAAAACAATATTTAGAAAAAGATAACACACTTACTTGAAGTTTGTGAGTATAAGGTGCTAAGTAAAGTCTTTAATCTGAGTCCTTTATTTTTATTTAAAAATCTCTGGAAATATCTATTTTTTCCTACTCCCCAATAGAATTCTTTCACTTACAAAATGAATTTTTTTAAAAAAATTATTAAGTATCACATCATCATTTGACCAAGGGAGAACAGAAAGAATTCATCTTATAGAGGAAACCGAAGCCTAAGTGTCTTCCTGTCACTCAAAATCTTAGTTATCTTTGAAATCCCTTCACCTTCACCAACCTTTCATGTCTGATCAGTTTCCAAGTCATGAAAGAAACTATTCCTGTACATTCCTGCTTTTTCTGAAGACAGGAAAATGTGGTGGAAGGAATAGTGAATTTGGGTCCAGAGGACCTGGGTTCAGGTCCTGACTCTGCAAATAATTAGCTTTCTGACCTTAAGGAAATTACTTAATCTCTCTGGTCAGTTTCCTCATCTATAAATGAAAGATTTTAAAATCCTTTTCAGTTACAAATCTTTGATCTTAAGATCTAATTTCATTTCCTTTTATTCTACCACCAGGATTGTTTCCAATTTCATCATAACTCATTTAAAATTCTGTAATAATCTATGTTCTTGTAATAATTGCCTCTTAATTCTCTAATCCATTCTTTAAACAATTTCCAAACCATCTTTTTTCATGCACAGGTTTGGCTCTATTGCTTGCTTGTCAAAAACCTTCTGTCATTCTTTAGTGCCTGTGGGATAGGAGGCCAACTCCTTAGTTTGGCATTTTATTAAATTACTAGAAAGGAATGCAATTGTAAATGTTTTGTGTAACCTCACATGCTTAAAATTACTTTCAAACATCTGTGGTTTAATAGATCAGGGATCACTACACATCCCTACTTTTCCTTGCCTTAATAGATAATCTTTGTAAGTTGATGCAACTCCTTTATTTATCATTTAGTGATCAATTTTGTGGTAATCAATCAAATTTAGGTAAACTAGTCATTAGATTTTCCCTTGTTTACCTTACAAGAATGTAATTCATCTCTAATCTATCAAGAAAACTTGAAGTAAGATTCAGAACGTGAAAGTAAAGCATTTAAATGCTATGACTCCAGATCCAGGGAGAGGGTTAACATATAGTAGTACGTATTCCAGTTTTCTCCTATAAATTACTGCTGCTACCTAGTGCTACCTAAAACTTCCATGAATTCTGAATATTATCTCCTCAACTTGGAGCGGGGATGTTTGCCACTATCTATCTAAAATTTTGTGAATAATCCCTATAATAATTATCATGATCTAATCTGCCTAAAAATACAATTCAATATGTTATTTTGAAATTTAGTGTAGTAAAAAAGCAAACTGTTCTCTGAAAGTTAATCTGAAGTGGTGAGATGATTGCATTTTGAATTTACTGGCTGAGATTATTCTAGCTATTATTAGGCAGAAATACCTGATTTCTATAATGTCACATATTGGTTGCATTTTAGGACCACTATCTGAGGCTACATATGAACTTTTGATATTGTATTGCTTACCCATTGCTCTAGCATCTGGAAAATGACAATAATGCTAGAGCTATGAGAGAGACATACAGAGAGACAGTGTGTATTTAGAATAGGAGGAGTGGTTTAAGAATAGTTTTGAGTTTGACTATTGGTTTAATTTCTGAGGAAGTTACTAAACCTTTGGTTCTTATTTATTCCTCTCCACTACATATCTGTCAAATATATAATAATTCTTGACAAACACATTTTTTCCATAAATTTATTTTTCCATTTACGTGAAAAAATAGTTTTCAACATCCATTTTTTTTGGTAAAATTTTGAGTTCTAGACTTTCTTCCTCCTATTCTTCCCTCTTTGTGAATAATCTGATATAGGTTATACATGTATAATTATTTTAAACTATTTCCATAATATTGACTAGCATGTTTTAACACAAGAAAATTGGAAAAAAATATTGACCTCCAATTAGTTTAACTACATCCATGTTACTCAGTCTGTCAATCTCTTTGACAGGAATAGAGAAATGAAGTTACTTGTCCTAGGTTGCAATGGCAGCAAAATTGGATTTTAAACCATGCTCCTCTTACTCCAAATCTGGTAATCTTTCTATTGTACTATACTCTTACTTAAAATTTCCTGCAAAAACTCACCTTTGTGAGGTAGAGGATGAACATATACAGTAATATGTGGTTGATGGGTCATTTAGTTTTATTGAACTATTCCCCCATTATTCATTAAAAGGGTTGGTTCTCTGGATGATGGAAGATAGGGACAAATGAGAAAATACAGGTGATTTAAAAAAATGAAAGAAATCTATAATTTATTTTTTAATTATTGCCATGATACAACTTTTATTCTTCTTTTCCAAGTGTAGAAGATTATAGATTTAGAACACTGAATGGACTATAAGAATTAGTAGATGGGATGCTTAGTTTTTTTCCTTAAAGTTACCATTTATTTATTTGCTTTTTTAGTCACATGAAAAACTGTTCTTATTTTTTTTATTTTTCCAGGTTACAGGCAAAAACAAGTTTCAACATTCACTTTTAAAACCTTGAATTCCAAATTATTTCCCTTCTTCTCACCCATTTCCCCCTCATTGAGAAAGGAAGTTATTTGATAAAAATTTATAGTCTTTTTTAAAAATTTAAGACAATGGGGTTAAATGACTTGCCCAAGGTCACACAGCTAGGCAATTAAGTGCCTGAGGATGGATTTGAACTCAGGTCCTCCTGACTCCAGATCTATCCACTGTGCCACTTAGCTGCCCCCTAAAAATGTGTAGTCTTGATAAACATTACTACAATAGTCAAAGTATACATCACCTCCCCCCCACAAAAGTGAAATCTCAAGAAAAATAAACAAATAAAAAACTTACTGCAATCTATATTCAGACACCAGCAGATAATAATCTTAATCATAAATCCTTCAGAGTTCTCTTGGGTCGCATTGCTGAGAAAAGGTAAATCGTTCACAGCTAATCATCCTACAATATTGCTATTATTTTGTATACAGCACTTTTCCCACTGCATCTACTCATGCAAGTTTTTTTTTTTTTACTGGGAGCATCCTGTTCATCATTTCTTATAACAGAATATCATTTCATCTTAATCATATATCACAATTTGTTCAGCTATTCCCCAACTGATGGGTTTTCCCTCAGTTTCTAGTTCCTTGCCACCAGAAAAGAGCTGCTATGAATATTCTTATACATTTATGTCCTTTTCCTTCCTGTTTATCATCTCTTCTGGAAAATAGACCTAGTAGTAGCATTGCTCAGTCAAGGGGTAGGTATGATTTTATAGCCCTTTGGATATAGTTCCAAACTACTCCACAGTATTATTGCATCATTTCATAGCTCTCCCAACAATGCATTAATGCCCCATTTCCCCTATATCCCCTCTAACATTTATCATTTTCTCTTTCTGTCCTGTTAGCCAATTCAGTAGGTATAAGGAAGGACCTCAGAATTGTTCCAATTGTTCCAATAATTTGCATTTATCTTGCAAATAGTGAATTGAGACTTTTTAAAATGATTTTAAAAAATGATTTAGAGAGCATGGATAACTTCATCTGAAAATGTTCATATTGTTTAATTATTTATCAATTGGGGAATTGCTTTTAATTTTTATAAATTTGACTTGGTTCTCAAAGTTTGAGAAATGAGATATTTATCAGAGAAATTTGTTTCAATATGTTTTTCCCAAAGTTAGTATTGCTAAATGTATTTCCCTCCATCCTATTCCCTCCTCACTCCTATTTATACTATTCTTTCTCCTTTCAACCATACCCTCCTCAAAAATGTTTTGCATCCATCTACCCCCCTCCACAATATTCCTCCCTTCTAATGCCTACCAGCCTTACTCAACCTTCCCCATTACTTTTCTCTCCTACTTTCCTCTAGAGAAATATGGATTTCTATATTCAAATGAGTGTTTATGTTATTCCCTCTCTGAGTCAATTCCAATGAAAGTAAGTCTCACTCACCTCCCCTTCACCTCTTCCCTCTTTCACTACACTGATGAAGATTTTTCTTACCTTTTTATGTGAAATAACTTAGCCCTTTCTACCTCCCTCTTTCCATTTCTCCCTTTCTTTCTTCTTTCACACATTAACTGTATTTTAAAAATATGTCCCTTCAAATTCAACTCCCACCTGTGCCTTATCTAAATAAGCTTCTTCTAACTGCCCTAATAAATGAGAAAGTTTATTTGAGTTGACAGTATCATCTTCCCATGCAGGAATATAAGCAATTCAATATCATTAAATCCTTACAATTTGCCTTTCATGTTTACTTTTTTATGCTGCACTTGAGTCTCATATTTGAAGATCAGATTTTCTGTTCGGCTCTGGTCGTTTCCTCAGGAAAGTCTGACAGTCCCCTGTTTCATTGAATGTACACTTTCTCCCCTAAAAATTCACTTTTGCTAGGTAGCTGATTTTTTTATTGTAATTCAAGCTCTTTTGTGTTCCAAAATATCATATCCAAGCCCTATGAGACCTTAATGTAGAAGCTGCTATATCTTATGATATTCTGACTTTGGCTCCACAATATGTGAAATGTTTCTAATCGCTTGCAGTATTGAGAGCTCTGACATTTGGTCATAACATTTCTGGCAGTATTCATTTTGTAATCTCTTTAAGGAGGTGATGAGTAGGTTCTTTCAAATTCTATTTTACTTCTAGAATATTGATAATTTCTTGGAAAAAAATGGTTCTTTTTTGGTCATATCTTTCAGGTGGTCCAATAATTTTTAAATTATCTCTTCTGGATTAGTTTCCAGGTCAGTTGTTTTTCCAGTGAAATAGTGCATATTTTCTTCTAATTTTTCATTGTTTTAATTTTGTTTTATTATTTCTTGATTTCCCACAAAGTGATCAGCTTCCCTTTGCTCCATTATATATTTTAAGCAACTATTTTCTTCAGTGACATTTTGTATCTCCTTTTCCAATTGGTCAATGCTACCTTTTTAAAACATTCACCTCCTCGTTGATTTTTTTGGACCTTTTTCCATTTGACCCATTTTGGTTTCTGAAGATGGTATATTCTTCATTTTTTGTATCTTTTTTACTAAACTGCTGATTTGGCTTTCGTATCTCTCTCACACATTTCTTTTTCTAATTTTCCTCTACCTCCCTTATTTTATTTTCAAAATTATTTTTGAGCTCTTCTATCACCTGAGCCCAATCCATATTTTTCTTGGAGACTTTGGTTGAAAAAACTTTGGCTTTCTTATTTTCTTCTGAGTATGGATTTTGATTTCCCATAAAACTATAACAACTGTCTGTAGTTGGATTTTTTTTCTGTTGCTATCTCTTTTCCCTATTCTGTGACTTGATTTTTAACTTTTTGTTAAGCTCTCTTCCAGTGTGAAGGGCACACTGTCTCAAGCTTTTGAGGATTTTTGCAACTGTTTTCAGGTTACTTCTAAGGATCTACAAGTTTTGACTTTTTCCAAGGTTTTATGACTATTCTCCTTGCTTGTGCTACGGTCTGTGGGTGACCACCAACACTCCTTTCTACCCTGGAACTGTGAGGAGAGTCCCTTCTCTGCTTAGCCAGTAACCTCTGATGTCCTTCTATTCCTCTTTGAGGAATTGGGGCCCCAGATTGTGACCCAGATCTGAGTATGGGTCAAAGCAACAGTCCTGCCTCAGTGATAGAAAAGAGACCCCTGTAATTTCCTTCTCACGCCTTACCATCCATGGAATGAAAACTCAGGTAGCAACTGCTGCAACTGATTCAGTGGCTCCCAATGCCTGTTCCTAGTCTGCTAGGATCAGGTCTGTGCTGATGAGACCTGTGCTGGACTCTGCTCCAAGTTTTCTGGTGAAATTCCAAGTTGTCCTTGGCAATTCTGAACTAAGAGGTCTGGAGTCTGACTGTTGCCAATGACTCAGTCATCTGGCTTCTTGTTCCTGGAAGGTTGGTGCTGGTTCAACTTGGCACAACTCGCACTCAGCACAATCTCTCTCTCTCCCTGCCAGTCTGCCACCTTGTCTTAGATTCAAAAATTGTTTCATCATTGGCTCTGTCTTTTATTATTTATTTTTTACATTCCTTTCTTTTTATATGAGTTAAAATTTTCCTTCTCTCTTCTATCTTTCCACTACCCATAAAAAGAAAAGCAAAATTATCTCAATCATGCATGTAAAATATTCAATGGTCATGGGTAGCAAGCTAATATGATAAAAATGACAATTCTACATAAATTAATTTACTTAATTATTGTCCAAATATGTAAGCTTTGGGAAAAATAACTTGCTATTTGATAAAATTTGTTGGGAAAACTGGAAAGTAGTTTGGCAGAAAATAGGCATAAAGCAATTTCTCAAACTATATATCAAGATAAGGTCAAAATGGGTAAAAGATTTAGATATAAAGTGTGATACCATAAACAAATTAGGGGAACATAGGTAATTTGCTTGTGAGATGTATGTTAAGTGAAAAACTTATGACCAAACAAGAAAAAGAGAGCATTGCAGAATATAAAAAGAAATAGATTAAATTAAAATAGATTAAATTAAAAATGTTTTGCAAGGGGCAGCTAGGTGTCGCAATGAATGGACTATGGCCCTGGAGTCAGGAGGACCTGCATTCAAATGAAGCCTTAATAATTGCCTAACTGTGTGACCTTGGGCAAATCACTTAATACCATTACCATAAATAAATAAAAGAGAAAAATGTTTTGCTAAAAAAAACCCAAAACCAATGCAATCAAGATTAGAAGCACAGCAGAGAAGTTGGCAGATGAAGGGGCGGGGGGATATTTTATAATATGTTTCTCTGATAAAGGCCTCATCTCAAATATACAGGGAACAAAGTTAAAATTATGAGAATATGAGTCAAAAAAAGAATATGAGTCAATTTCAAATTGATAAAAGGTCAAAGGATATGACAGGCAGTTTCCAGATAAAGAAATCAAAGATTGTATAGTCCTATGACATAATCTCCTAAATCATGACTAATTAGAGAAATGCAAATTAAAATACTCTAGAGTACCATCTCCTATTATCATATTGGTTGATGTGATAGAAAAGGAAAGTGACAAATTTTAAAGGGGATGTGGAAAAATAGGGACACTGATGCAGTTCTGAACTGATTGGCTCCAACCAGTCTGGAAAGCAATTTGGAACAATACCCAAAGGACTATAAAATTGGGAAGACAAGGTCTGCATTCCTTTTTCTAAAATTGATATTTAGTTTTTCCAAATACATAATTATGAAAGTTTTTCGACATTTGTCCATATGTGTATGTATATTTTTTAGGTTTTAAAATTTCCTTCCACCCTCCCTTCCCACCCCCCTCCTCTCAGCAATGAATAGTCAGGTTAATATTGTATATACACATTTGTGTTAAACATGTTTACAGATTAGTCATTTTCAATATGAGGAATTAGGATTAAGGGAAAGAAATACATAAGAGATATTTTTAAAAAGTAAATATAGTGCTCATAAGATTCTGAAGGATTTTTTTTTGTTTTGTTTTCTTCCCCTGGATGGGGATAGCATTGTCCATAGCTGGGCTAATAGTGTTGTCCTAGCTCTCTGACAGAGAGTAGCTGCATCCATCAGGATTGACCATCTCACAATGTTATTGTTTTTTTAATTGACATTTTATTTGTATTCCAATTCTATATGATAGTAGTATCTACCTATCATTTTCTGTAAGGTTTTGAATTTTATAATTTTTCCCCAACCTCCCCTCCCCCCCACACAAGGCTGTCTGATAATCTTTATATTGTTTCCATGCTATACATTGATCAAAATTCAATGTGTTATAAGAATATAAGAATAAACTCTCATTCCCTCCTTCCCCCACCAAGAAGATGAGAAACCTCAAGAATATATATAGAGAAAATAAAACAAAAATGTAATTCAGTCTGTGTTCAGATTCCAATGGCTCTGTCTCTGGGGTGAGTTGCTTTCTTTATTGTAAGTTTACCAGAGAAGTTGCTTCAATATTTTTTCCCACAGTTGCCAATACTAGCTGTACCACCATGCTATTCCTCCACTCTCATTTATTCTATTCTCTCTCTCTCTCCTTTCAACCTGGCTCTGTCCAAAATTGTGTTGTATCTGAGTACCCTCTCCCTCGATCTTCCATCTCTTCTATCACCTATTCCCCCTTCCCCTCATCCCATCCCTTTCCTCCCATTCTTCTCCAGGGTAAGATAGATTTCCTCACCATATTAAGTGTGTATGTTATTTCCTCTCTCTGAGCCATTCCTGCTGAGAATGAAGGCTCACTCATTCCCCCTTGCCTTTCCCCTTTCCCCTCCATTGAAAAAGCTTTTTTTTTGACTCTTATGTGAAATTTCTTAGTTTTTTCTTCATCTCCTTTCCCTTCCTCCCAGTACTTTCCTTTATCACCCATTAACTCCATCTTTTTACTATATTATACCATTATATTCTGCTCCTTCCTATATCCTGTCTATATATGCTCCTTCTAACAGCTCTTATAAATGAGAAAACTCATATGAGTTATCAATATCTTCTTCCCATGCAGGAATACAAACAATTCAATATCAAGTTCCTCATAGTTAGTCCTTCTCTTCCACCCCTTCTCTATGGTTCACCAGAGTCCTTGGAGATCAAACTTTCTGTTCAGCTCTAGTTGTTTCAATAGGAAAGCTTGATAGTCCCCCATTTCATTAAAAGTCCATCTTTTCCCCTGAAAGAGGATGTTCAGTTTTGCTGGGTAGTTGATACTCAGTTGTAAACCAAGATCTTTTGCCTTCCAGAATATATATTCCAATCCCTACAAGCCCTTAATGTAGATGCCACCAGATTCTGTATAATCCTGACTGTAGAGCCACAGTAATTGAATTGTTTGTTTCTAGCAGCTTTTAGTATTTTCTCTTTGACTTGGGAGTTTTGGAGTTTAGCTATAGTATTCCTGGAAGTTTTTCTTTTGGTATCTCTTTCAGGAGATGACCAGTGAATTCCCTCAGTTTCTATCTTACCTTGTGCTTCTAGGATCTCAGGGCAATGTTGCTGTATTATTTCTTGAAAAATGAAGTCTAGACTCTTTTGCTGATTGTGCCTTTCAGATAGCCCAATAATTTTTAAATTATTTCTTCTGGATCTGGTTTTGAGGTCAGTTGTTTATCCAGTGAGATATTTCACATCTTCTTCTAATTATTGGCTTTTTTGGAAGAGTTTTATTTCTTCCTGATTTCTTGCAAAGTCATCAGCTTCCTTTAGTTCCATTCTGCATTTAAATGACTTATTTCCTTCAGAGAGCTTTTTTATCACCTTTTCCAGCTGGCCAATTCTGCCATTTTTAATGCATTCTCCTCATTTGCCTTCTGTTTTGCTTTTTTCCATTAGGCCTAAACTGGTTTTTAAACATATTAGTTTCTTCATTATTTTTTTGTATATCTTTCACCAAGCTGCTGATTTGGTTTTCATGATTTTTCTACATTTCTCTCTCTCATTTCTCCTCCCAATTTTCCCTCCATCTCCCTTAATTGCTTTTCAATTGTTTTTTTTTAATCTCATCCTTAGTCTGAGGTGGTTTTCTATTTCTCTTGGAGGTTTTGGATACAGAAGCTTCGATTTTCTCATCATCTGAGTATTTGTTTTGATCTTCCATGGGACTAAAGAAATTTTTTATGATCAGATCCCTCTTTTTCTGTTGTTTACTTATTTCCTCAGCCCAAGACAGCACTTCCAAGGCTTTGGAGGTTTTTTTTGAGGGGGGTCACCCAACTGGGACCTTTATTCCTCCAAGGTCTTATGCTCTTTTGCCTGTGCTTTGGTATGTAGATGACCCCCAATACTTCCCTCTGCCCTGGAGCTATAAGGAAGGATCCAGCTTGGCAATTTAGTATGGAAGCCCAAATTGCAACTCTGCTAGCAGCAGAGTCCTACTCTGAGGGAGCACAGAGAAATCTCTGCAGACTTCCCTTACTGTCTCTGGGAGTGCAGTCTGCTTTCTCCAGATTCTTGTGGTAGATTCTGCAGCTGGTGTTCCTAACTCCACACTCATTCTGGTGTAGCAGAGTTCTCTCACCACCCCTTCAAGCTGTTGCTGGTGATCTCTGGGCTGTGCTGGGCTGCTCTGTGGCCACAACTTATTTCCAACCCCTGGTCTTGGTGAAACACACCTTTCCCATAGAACTTCTAAGTTATCTTGGACTAGGAAAATGTATCACTCAGTCTTTCTGTGGGTTCCATTCCTCCAAATTTTGGCTAGAGTCATAATTTGTTGGCTTTTGGAGTTTTGGGGGGAAGGAGTTCCTGGGAAATGCTGTCTTCATGCCACCATCTTGGCTCCACCCCTCACAATGTTATTCTTAAATGAGGTCTGTATTCCAAAGAGATTCTTTTTTGAAAAGAAAAGAATCTACATGTAGAAAAATATTTAAAACAGTTGTTTTTGTGCTGAAAAAGAATTGGAGATTGAAGGGATGTCTTTCAATTGGAGAACAGCTGAACAAGTTGTAACATATGATTGTGATGAAATACTATAGTGTTTTAAGAAATTATGAGCAGGACACTTTCAGAAAAAACCTGAAAATACTACCATAAATTGCTGCTAAGGGAAGTGAGCAGAACCAAGAGAACACTTTATATAATAACAGCAATATTGTTGATCATCAGTTGTGATCGTTGTGGTGATCAACATTGATATTCTCAGCAATACAGAGAATCAAGGTGATTCTAAAGGACATATTTGTGAAAAATGCTATCCACCTCCAGAGAAGGAACTCATAGAATCTGAATGAAGATCAAAGCATACTGTAAAAACATCTTTTTATTTTTCTTGGTTTTTTTGCATTTTCCTTCCCAATATGTCTAGTGTAGAAATTGGTTTTGTATGTCTTCAAATGTATAGACTACATCTGGGGAGGGAAGGGATTGAGGGAGAGAATTTGAAATTAAAAGTTAAAAAAAACCAAGAAATCTGCTATGAAAATTTTTGCTAGTACTTCATTGTCTCTAACAGTATATTTTAGCAAAATGTAGTTTCCTTGATTTTATCTTTTAATTAGGCTTACTTTTGCTTGTTTTGTCTGAGATCATGATCACTACCCCATGTTTGTTATTTGAGCCAAAACATTATAGATTCTACTTGAATTCTTTTTTTTAAATCTTAGAAAGGTTTTATTTATTTTGAGTTTTACAATTTTTCCCCCAATCCTTAATCTTAACTTGTATTTCTTTTTTTTCAAGCACGTCTCTTAAAAACAATATATTGTGAAATTGTATTTTTTAATTTCATTCTACCCACTTCCATTTTGTGAGTGAGTTTATCCCATTTACATTTACAGTTATGGTGACTGTGCATTTTCTTTCATCTTTTTTCCTCCTGTTTATCCTGCTCTGTCTCCCCTTTTTGCCTTGATCCTCCTCAAAAATCTGTTTTTCTTCTGACTATTGACTCCTATAATCTACCTTCTCTTTTGTCATCCCCTGCCCCATATCTCTTATTGGGTTAAACAGATTTCTCTATCCAACTGAATGTATGTGTATATTTATTTGTTCTTCGCTCATTGAAACAATTCTGATGAGAGGGGGGTTTAAACATTGCTCATTCCCCCTTTTTTTTTCTCTTCCCACTATCCATTTTAGCTCTCCCTTCTACCTTCTTCCAGTGCATCTCTCCTTTGCACTTGTTTTTGGAGGTCATCCCAACGTAATCAACTCATATTCATACCCTCTGTCTTTCTAACTTTTTTTAATAAAAAAAAATTTCTTAAGAGTTACATATGGGAATGTAAACAGTTTAACTTTATTGAGTCTCTTTTGCTTCTCCTAAGTCTTCTATTTGTATGAGACATTTTCTATTCAGCTTCTAACTTTTCATCAGATATGTTTAACCTTCCTCTATTTCATTAAATATTCATATTACCCTGAAAGATTGTACTCAGTTTTGATGGGTAGGATATTCTTAGATATAATCCTACCTCCTTTGCCTTCCAAATATCACATTCTAAGCTCTTTGCTCCTTTAACATGGAAGGTGCTAAATCTTGTGTGATCTTGATATTGGAAATTTTTCTGTCTGCTTGCAGTAGTTTCTCCTTGATTTTGGAACTCTGAAATATGGTTCTATTATTCCTTGGAATTTTCATTTAGTCATCTCTTTCAGAAGGTGATTGGTGTATTGTTTCACAATTTGTACTTTAACCACTGAATCTAAATAATTGAGGTAGTTTTCTTTTAAATATTTTTTTTTGCAATATGATGCCTAGGTTCTTTTTTTCAATTATGGCTTTCAAGTAGTCCAAATAATTCTTAAATCCTTTCTCCTTGTTCTATTTTCTAAGTCAGTTGCTTTTTCAATGAGATAATAAACATTTTCTCCTCTTTCCCCCATTATTTTGACTTCATTTTATTGTTTCATGATGTCTCATGAACTCATTAGCTTCCACTTGCTTTTTAAGGAATTATTTTCCTCAGTGAACTTTTCTATTTTTTTTCCAACTTGACCAATTCTACTTTTTAAGGAATTTTCTTCCTTCAGTGAATTTTTAATGCTTTTCTTACTATTAGACCAATTCTTTTTTTTAAGGTATTATTTTCTTCTATGTTTTTGTTCCTCTATTCCTAAGCTGTTAATCTTTTTTGCAATTTTCCTGAATCACTTTCATTTCTTTTCCCAATTTTTCCTCTGCCACTCTGATTTCTTTAAGTCTTCTAGGAATTCCTGTACTTCGGTTCAATTAGCGTTTTTTCTTTGAGGGTTTGCTTCTAGTTCTTTTTCACTTTGTTGTCTTCTTCTGAGATTGGGTTGGTTTTCCTTGTTACCATAATGTATTTTTATGTATAAGTTTTGTTGTTCTTTGCTCACTTCCCCAGAGTATTTCTTAACTTTGAACTTTATGTTAAAGATGGGGCCTGCTTGCCTGCAGGTTGGGAGGCACTGTGCCTTGGAGTAAACTTTTTTCCTATTCTTCTATTTTCAGAACTAATTGTGTGTGGGGGGGGAGGTCTGCAAGTTTTTGATTATTCCAAGACTATGTGATCCAGAGAGAGTTGTGGTCACTGGTCTTTACCCAGATATGTCCTCTGTTCTCCCACAGTCACAAATAGTAGCGCTAATGCTCTTCTTGGCCCTAGAACTGTGATAAGATCCCTTACTCTTTTGCTGCCAGAAGTGCTAGTGATCCTCTTTGCTCTGGAACTTTGTCTTGAATCCCTGCTTCCCTGTGACTGACTCATAACTCTTATTGGGTTAAATATATTTCTCTATCCAACTGAATGTATGTGTATATTTGTTCTTCCCTCATTGAAGAAATTCTGAGGGAGAGAATTTGAAATAAAAATTAAAAAAACAAGAAGTCTGCTATGAAAATTTATGCTAGTACTTCATTGTCTCCAATGGTACATTTTAGCAAAATGCAGTTTCCTTGATATTGGAAATTTTTCTTTCTGTCTGTTTGCAGTAGTATCTCCTTGATTTAGGAACTCTGAACTATGGTTAGATCACTCCAGAAGTGCTCTCCTCAACCTTTAACTGTGACCTAGAATTGCATATGGGCAATTGCCTATCAGTGCTAGATGCACCCAATGCCAGCGAAGGATCCCCTGTAATCTCTTTCTGATGCATTTTTTTGATCCCAAACCTCCATCCCTGACTATATCTGATCTGAGACTTCCTGAAACTCCTGATGCTATGGCTATTGCAGTCATCTCCAAAGATGCTGCTAATGCTGTAGCCTAGGACCCACTCCTGTGTCACAGACCTGTCCTAACAACCTCCCAGGCTGTCTTAGGCTAAGAAAATGTCTCACTCTGACCTTTGGTTGGCTCTGCTATTCCAAAAAAAATTTTGAGGAGTATTTTTAAAGTTGTTTTGAGGGGAATGTTAACAGTTCCCCTGGTTTGCTGCTTGTACTTTACCTCTTGGCTTCCCCTCTCATGGTTTAGATCTTTTTTTAGATTTTTTTTTTGCAAGGCAATGGGGTTAAGTGACTTGCCCAAGGCCACACAGCTAGGTAATTACTAAGTGTTTGAGGCTGGATTTGAACTCAGGTCTTCTTGACTTCAGGGCTGGTGCTCTATCTACTGCACCACCTAGCTGCCTCTTCTTTTTTATTTGTTGTTATAACAGTTATTGCCATTGTCAGTGGAGATGAGAAATATATTGGAAAATGAAGGTGAAACTGAAAGATTGCAAGAAAATTTATAAAAGCATGACTATGAATAGAATAAAAACCTTATCACTCTGAGATTTTCTTACATAACAGATGACAATGAATAGTTTGCTTTTAAAGACTGAACATCAGGACTATTCTGTTGTATATTCTAATAATATCATTTCTCTTTTTCCATTCTCCGGCAAATAAGAAAAAGTAGAGACATGCAAATCAGACTTGATCTAAACCTACCTATAGTTTTAGGCAGAAAAACTTTTTAATAAGTTATTCAAGCCATACCTACAGGTATAGTGGCAGATGCTTTTGAGATTTCACTCAAACTGATCAGCTGCTCTCCATCTGTATATCCATGTGTCCAGCAGAAGCCTAGAAAATTCATTCATGTAACAAATTATGACTGATTAATTTGAATGAAACTTAGAGTTGTAACAGTCCTGAGAAGGTTCCACTGCTCTGGGTGTGTGTAAACCTAGCCAAAAGTTCAGTAAAACACTTTTGATTTTGAGAACTCAGATTCTTCCACTGATTTGATTTAAGCTAATGGTGAAGGACCTTGTATAACCCTAGGAAAAACTGGAAGATCAGGGTACCACTACCTCATTTAATAATTATGAGTTTGGGTCACCTTAACTAATGAGGAGATTTAAGCTCAATTACAGTTCTGATTTCATTACTTCAGCCTAAATATATCTTTCTTTCCCACAGGCTATGGATTGTTTTTGAATTTCATGTCATGGATTGGTTTTGCTAGTGGTGGGGGGTGTCAGTGTTGCTTAGCAGCCATATTAAGTTCTATGGTGTGTTTCTTCTCTTCTGGGTTTTTGTCACTCCTTTTGATGCAACCATATTGACTTGTTCCCTTGTCAGAAGCCTATGGGTCAAGTGTAGGCGTGTGCGTGATTTACAAATGTACCTCCTTCCTTACAAATGTCTGTTCAAGATGTTGGTTGCTGGTGGTTTTGTTTAACAGACATTTCATGCTGCAAATTCTTGAGTGCAAATCACTTTTTGTTCCCTTTGTCCCCTGTTATAATGAAGGAATGAAATGGAGCTGAAATAATTCCTCCAATGAATACATTAAACAGACTCTTCTTTTGTAGAGGTTTAGGGACTGAAAATAATTTGCACAAAGCCACATTTCCTTCACCAAAGTTTTCAAAGAAGTCAGGGAATTACCATTTGGGGAACCATTAATCCAGGCTCTGTAGAAAAAGAAGTTGGGGTGGGGGAACTGGGAGCTTAGATATATTTCAAGACTGACTAAAAGATTTCTGGTGGGAACATTTCATCACTGAAGAAAACATTCCCTTGGGAAATGTATTGCTATTTGGACTTGGATTTTGTAGTAATTTGTGGTAATCTTTAGGATGGAGGAGCAATGGAATTCATTTTGTACTAAACTATTAAACTTTACCACTGAAAGGCAGCATATAGAATGAAATCTTAGTGACATTTTACTACCAAAGTTATGAAAAACCCTTAATATTTTTGTCTAATGATGTCCTGAGGCAAAATTAAAGAGGTGAAATTAAATAGTGCCCTTTTGATCACTCCTGAGGTCTCCTCCCTGGCACCTACACTGCATCTCCATCTTGTCCTAATTACTGAGGAGATGTTAACTAGTAAAATTATAGAACTTTGAGATCATTTAGTTCCACATCCTCATTTTATATATGTGAAGACTTAGCTCCAGCTAAGAAAAAGGTAATTTTTCATGGTCAGAGTTCTTTAATAATAGAGTAAGGACTAGAACTCTGGTTGATCTTTTGATACCCTAACCATTGTACTTTCTTTCCACTACAACATTCTGACTATGTTTTCAACTCACTGATTAACAGTTTAAAGTATGAAACAGGAAAGGATCAACAAAATACTGAGAATGGTAAAGAACAAAACAATATATGGAATATCTATAGGATCCCCATATTAGATGACTTTATGAAAAATCACTTTTCACCAACCAGAGGGAGGCAATCAGTGGTGAAGGACTTTGAATTCCATGAAATGAGAGGATTTGGTTGCAGTAACTAGGAGTGTTTAGCCTGAGGAAGAAATGATTTAGGGGAAACAGAAGAGCTGTCTTCAAATATTTGAAAAGTTGTCATGTGAGAGAGGGATTAGACTAGTTCTGCTTGGCCCCACAGGGCAAAAACTCAGAGCTCTGGGTTGAAGTTGCAGAGGCAGATTTATATTCATATTACAATCTTTCTGATCATTAGAATCATCCAAAGGTAGAATGGACTGACTCAGGATATAATGATTCAGCCCTATTTGGAGGTCTTCAAGAGAAATCTGGAGAGTTCTGTCTTGGGGCTGACCATTCTATAAGGTTTTGAAGTAGCCCTCTGAAGTCCCTGCTAATTCAAAGTTTGTATGATTCTGGGACAGTCTTATTTATTTTTTGTTTATTCATTCATTTATTTTTAAAATATATCATTCTTTGCTCCTTCAAATGAACAGGAACTAATATAGATTTTATAAATACTCACTGATGATTGTAACAAATGGGCATTGATACACATTAAATAATAGTGATGTATATTTATATGTATATATAGATAATATTGGTGTGAATTTATGTATATATATATAATATATACACATCCATATATAAAGATATATACTCCTATACACACACATACACACACATGTGGATGGCTTCTTACATGGATTATATGTATATAAATATGAATTTGTATGTATTTGTGTGTAGGTATATGTACATGTATTTCTATATGTATGGGTTATGTGCAAATGAGTGTATTCATAAGGGTATATACATATATGTTTGTGTGTATATATTTACACATTCTCAAAATAGTGCTTGGCCCTGATTTATCCCTTGAATGTCTAAATCTCTGCTCAGCTCCATTTGTAGAGGACGTGCTTTTCTGGTAATCTCTCTCTCTCTCTCTCTCTCTCTCTCTCTCTCTCTCTCTCTCTCTCTCTCTCTCTCTGTCATAGGAAAAAGAATTAATTGTTGATATTTTATAATTTATCCCTTTTCTATCTCCCAGTATACACTATAGAATCATAGAATCATACACTGACAAAAGTTGGAAATGAACTAGGAAGTCAGTTGTTTCAACTTCTTCATTTTAAGGAGATGCTAACTCAAGACCAGGGAAGTTAAGTGATTTCCCAGGATCCCATAGGTAACTTAGGTTCAAGTTTAAAGGTAAACTGTCCCATTTCACAAAAAAACATGTTAAACTATAGTACTTTCTCTATTGAGGTTTGTTTAGTTATAAACATAAAGAAATAAAAAGAATGCTTTGCTAAATTAATAAATTTTATTTTGAATTCTAATTCAGGAGTAGATCCTGAAATGTGGGTACATTTGGTCACAAATATATAAGCATATCTTAACTTTTACTTTAAGCAGAACCTCAGATAAATGGGAATATCTGTACTAGAAATTATGAAGAATCATTAAGTATTTTAGTCAGTATGCTTTCTGCAATGCATTTTTTGTACAAAAAGCTTTAACCTTTTGCAATTGTTGCAATCTTTAAAGATGCTAATTAAAGTTATAGAACAAACAAAAAATCTAAAACAGAGAATTTCATCTTCTGAACTCATCTATAAGCATTAATTAAATAAATTTTGTTAAAAGGATACACATCTTAATCACCTCGGTCTTTTTTGGGAGTAATAGGGAAAAGATGGGAATCATGCTAACATTTGTTAGGATAACAACACTGATCACTGAGGGTTTAACAGCCATTAATCATCTTGAAATATCTGGAGCTGTTTCAAGAATAATTTCTTGAACATGTAACACCATGTTGTAGGTCTAGTACAAAGAGCTCAAGACTTGGATTTAGAAGGCTTTGAGTTCAGTTCTAGCTTTATTACTCACAAGTTGGTTGACCTTGGAAAAGTCACTCAGAGGGTTAGAACTTAATTTCTTCCCCTCTAAAACTAGGATATTGGGTTAGATGATTGCTCACATCTCTTTTAAATTTACTGTACTGTGATACAGATTTTAAAATTAAGCTGTATCTATATAGAAAGAGATAATAATAATAATACTAAGACTAGTTTTTATACAATGTATGGAAGATTGACAAATCACTATGCTATATATTTGATTCTCATAACAATCCTGTAGAAAAAATGCTAATTCCTCATTTTACAGATGAGGAAAATGAGGGAAAGAAAGGTTGAGTGAATTGTCCGTAGTCCAACTGGCAAATGTCTAAGGTTGTATACTTAAGTAAAAAAATTCTGATATACTCATCTACACAGCAATGGCAAAGCAATTTCAGTAAAAACTAAATGGGGTTTTTTTTCCTCATCAGAAGCTCTAAAGCAGTAAAAATTTCTCATTCAATATTCTTGCTTTCCTGGTGGCTCTTCAGAATATCATTCTGAAGGAGCAATCAGGTAGTTAGTTTTATCATTGTGATTGAATCAACCATTTTTTTTTTTTTTTTGAGTAAGGTGCAGGAAGGAATTCGGGTGTAATTACTTTGGTACTAGCATATACTGTGTACCATAGATTTTTAGCAAATTTATAATTTTTTTTACTTAATTTTCTTAGATGATTCTAGTATCTTTGCTGCTTTTGTGGAATAATCAGATTGTAATAAAGCAAATAGTATATCATACTTAGAATTCCCAAACCTAACAATAAGCATGAAACTTTTCTATCAAAAAAATTATTTGAATTCACTTGCTCCTACTACTTTGATGATAGGCAGTCAGAACCATTTATAGGCTTCTCTATGCATAAATTTTGTCTTCCTCCTTTTCCCTTTGCTCCAAACCTACTGCTACCTATTGGATCCTTACCTATTGTTTAAGGTATAACTGATTTGCCACTTTCTGAATTCAAATTCAAACTTAGACACTTACTAACTGTATGACCTTAGGCAAGTCATTTGGCAAGTCATTTGTCTTCTGCTTGCTTCAGTTTCCTCATCTGTAAAAAAGAGTAAGTAACAGCACTTATCTCCTAGCTATTGTGAGGACTAAATGATATAACAATTGTAAATTGCTTAGCCCAGGACCTGAAACAAAGTAAATACTTTATAAATGTTTCATTATTTTTATTATTATTATTATTATTATTATTATTATTCATCCTTCAATTCCACATAGCCCTTTATTTTATAGCTCTCTAATGCATTTATCATGTATTGCTTATTTTAACCATTTGTGTAAATATCTTATCCTTTTTCTAGCTTTAAACCCTATGAAGCTTATTTATTGCTTATCTAAAACCAGATTTCTTCCATCATTCAACACAGGTCTCTGCATTTCATAGATGCTTAATTAAAAAAAAGTATGTTTAATTTTTCATCATTATTTGGGGAATTTTCTACCTGATTATATCAGGACTGATCATTTGTACAGAACCCTTGGGTCAAAGCATATCTGTAATCTAATGGAGGGGATAAGAAAGAAATAAATGCTCATAAATGTCTTGTATGGGTCACTTAAATTCTCTCTGACTCAGTTTCCTTAACTATAAAATAAGGGATCATAGAAATAGAAATAAGAAGGGATTTGGGGCTTATCGAGTCCAATCTGTTTATCAATGAAACAACTGAGAAAGGCTAAATGGATGACCTCAAATCATAAAGATAGATGGTGATAAAGATCAGTTCTTCTGACTCTAAAACCAGGACTTTCTCCATTGTACCAAGGGGATGTAACACATTGATATTGAAGGTCCTTTCTATTTTATAAGAAGTAAGTTTTTGGAGGGTATAGCAAAATATATAACTTTGGAAATTGTTTTAAGCTCGTATTCAATTTCCTTAAATATTGAGTTGCATAGAGGCAGGATTAGACATACATGAAATTGGTATTTGGTGTCCTCCCCCCAAACGTTGCATTTCTTGTCATTATTCACAAAGTTAATAGTATGGCCCAGATAATTAGGAGGTAGAGAGCTTTTTGTTCTGTTTAGTTTTTTTTACTTTAATTTTCCATTAATCAATGAAGAAAAAGTTAATCATCTGGAGAGCCTCTTGAGGTAGGCAACTAGTATACAAATGCTAGATTTGGGAAAAAAAGAGGAAATTTGTACAAATTCCAACTGTGTCATTTATGATGTGACCTTTGGAAATCACTTCAATTCTCTCAGTCTGTTTCTTCATTAGTAAAATAAGGCAATTATACTATATGAACCCTAAGGTCTCTTACCAAAATTGGTAAATTATGGTATTTATTTTATGAAAATGAAGACTTAAGGGAGGCAAAATATTTGTTTTCGGGCATTTGTAAGTCTACTATATAAGGGGTTAATTAGACTCCTACTTTATCTGGAGCCAAGATAACATAATTAGGCACTGTGGGTGAAAATTGTAGAGAGGCAGATTTAATGTAAATAGAAAGGGGAAACCTCCTCGTAATTCTCAATGGCTAAAGCTGGAGTAGACCACTTGAGGAATTTATAGGATCACACATCCAAAGTAGCACTGAACCTTTAAGGTCATCTAATTTATATTTGACATTGTTCCCATTTTGTAAATAAGAAAACTATGCTGATATAGTTCCTGTCTTTCTTGACACTTTGATATAAAAGGAGATAAATTTTTCAGCTCTGGATTTAACTTGATGACTTTTAAGATCCCTTCCAATTTTAAGACTGTGATTCTTTGTTTTTAAGTGAATTTGTGTGCATTATGTATTCTTAAAAGAGATTAAAATTTGGCAATATGCACTTAATTTCACTTCGGGGCTATGTCCTCAATTTTTTAGTTTGCACACAGTGTTTGAGATTAAATGATAAGGTTATTCATCCTTTGGTTTCATGAAAAACTCCATAAGGGAGTCACAAACTGGAAGACCCTTATTCTTGGAAACAGTAAAAGCTTTAAAAAATCCACTGTACCCTAAGTAGATCTTATCTCTTCCATATAACCACTGTAAACCCAAGGCAGCATGGTGTAGTGGGAAAAGCAATAGATCTGAAACCAGAGATCCTGGGATTTAATCCCGACTTTGCTCCTTTCTTCCTCTGTGACTTCAGGCAAGTCAATTAACTATTCTGATCTTCAGTTTCATCTGTAAAATGAAAGGTTTGGGTTAGATGGATTTTCTGGCTCTCTTTACCTCTCAATTCAATGATCACATGACAATAACTAAATTGAGAATAAGAATGTGTTTGGACTTTTGATTTCCTATCTTCTCCTGGTTAAAGTCAAATCGAGAGAGAGAGAGAGAGAGAGAGAGCTTTGACTCTGAAGCTATGAGCTGTCCCCCAAACTATCATTACACAAATCATTTCAGACTTCACAGCACTGGAAATACAGATAAATCAGTTGATCCATTGGTTAAATCATATTAAAAACTATTATTTATATAGCGCTTAGTACTTCTAGGCACTATGTCAAGTATTTTATAAATGTTATCTCATACAATCCTCACAACAACTCTAGGATTTAAGGTAATATTATTATTCCCAATTTACAGTTGAAGAAACTGAGGCAGACAGATTAAGTGACTTGCTTAGTGTCACAAAGCTAGTAAGGGTTTAAAATTGGATTCCTGAATTGAAATTGAAACCTGATTCCAAGTTTTATATTCTTATCTATTGCATATCTAACTACCTCAGATATAATAGTTAATAGAGCAATTTTATATTAAAATTATTATAGAAATCCTTATTTTTATTCAGAGTTGTAATTAACCTGTCTTGACCCCTCACATCTTGCAAGCTATAGAAGTATTTAAAGGGATCTATTGTATTTTTTATTTAAAAAGAAAAGACTTATAATAGTAATATCTGTAAGTAACATAGAAACCTAAATCTTACTAAGGAGAAACAATCAGTGTTTCTATTTTCAAACAGAAACGAAAAACACAACAAATATTACCCATTCTCTAGGGGAGTTATGTTTAAATATCTATCATATTTGTTGCCATTAGCAGAGGTGACTAATTAATGTTGACAGAAAATATAAAATATTTTTCATGTTCTCTACTTCACTTTCCAAAAGTCTCTCACCAAGCTCAATACCTCTTGAATATAGTAAAATCTATGAAATGTACCAGATCCAGGCAAATGGTGAGTGAGTTTTGACTCCAGAGAGCCTGAATAAAGAACAAATTCCTTTTCTTCCACTCTTTGTCTTGTTATATCCCCACCCCAGTACCATTGGGAAAGATTTACTAAATTTAACTGTGCAAACCATATCTAGAATATTGAATTCAGTTTTTATCACCATCTTTAAGGAATTACATGAGTAATCTTGAAGGGCATTGCAGGATGATTAAGGGCCTTGGCATCACATCATTTGAAGATTTGGTAAAGGAACTGAAAATTTTTAGCTTTAAGGAGAGAAGGCATGGAGAGAGATAACTGTTTTAAATATTTAGGTTCATAGAAGGAGAACTCAAAAGGTTCCTTAGCAATCATCAGTTTAAAACTAGTCATTTTAAAAATGAGGAAATTGAGACCCATTAGATCGAATGATGTATTCAAAGTCATACAGATAATATGTAGCTGAGCCAGGATTTGACCCCCATTCTTTTACCTACAATTCTATCAGTTTCTCCACTTTTCTACTTGAAGGGTTGTTATGTGGAATGTTGAAATTAGAACTAATGAATGCATTTTTTTTCCTTTTGTTTTTAGTTTATGAAAAAAAACAAGCATTTCCATAACAGTATAAGGCAGATTTAAGCATGATATTTGTGTTGTCTAGAGGGGTTACCAAAGGAGTGAGGGGGTTTGCCCTCAGAAGAGACTATTAAGAAAAATTTAGATGTGCATTTGGGAATATAGTAAAAGCTATCTTCCATTAGACTGGTTAAAATAGGTTGCCTTAGAGCACCTGTCAAACACAGATGATAGATCTTAGGTTACATACTTCTTGATGTGAAAAGTAAAATTTGTAAATAGTAATGTTAATGATGATATCAGCTTTCATTTAGACAGTGAAATTAAGTTTGCAATCTGAATTTACATTTACTATCTCATGAGAAATTCAAAACTTAGAAATACCCCAAATATTGTCCAGATGTTTATCACATTGCTTGGCATTTCAAATCATAAGTATTTCCTGACCATCCAATTCATAGGTATAATTATCTTAATTGACAAACTTATCTTTGACACCTCTCTCTTCCCTCCCATATATTCCAAAAGCTGTTGTCTTTTTAATAAGTGTGTGTGTTACAGAATATAATGGGTTTGTATCCTAAACCTAAAAGAGCTTCTAGTAGATAGGAGACATTTAAAAAATTCTTCTTAATTAATGTATTGAGGATATGTACTACTTAAGAATGTTAAATATGTAAACATTTCTATCTCTCTATATATAGCTATATCTACATGAAGTAAATATTTTATTTCCTTCACAAGGGGAAGAAGGACATTTTTCTATATTAATATATGAAAATATGGTGTATATAGATATATATTTCTGCATTATTATACTGTGCATAGAATATTCTAAGGAACTAATTTTTAAGATTTTACTTTTGGCTTTGTACTCCTATTCCACTTCCTCTTTCTGTAATCTCCTTGAGATCACTCTCTTTGTTGTTCCTTTCCTCTTCTCCCTCTATTTAAGATAATTACATTTAGAGCTAAATGTGAACTTGGAGTTCATCTAGTCAAACCTTCTAATTTTATATGTGAGGAAATACAGGGCCAGAGAAGGAACATGACTTGCCCAAGAATACATGAATAACAAATACCAGGACCAAGATTTGAGCTAGGCCTTCTGCCTTTAAATCTTGTGCACTTTCCATTACATTGTGATATATTTACTCCCTGCTCCCTGAGTGGTCTGCACCCGTTTGAGCTGAAAACCCTCTCAGGACTGCGAAGGAGTACGTTCCCTTTTGTTTACATTCTTTGAGCTGGCCCTGCAGTTCACCATGCTGTTGTTTAAAGATGGTGTGACAAGGACTCTTTGTCATAGCTGGCAAGAGGCAAAGATGAATGGATAGTCAGCTTCTTAAGTAGAATGAACTTGGATCAAAATAGCCTGTGGTAGTGGGAAGAAGAGTAAAGTAAGGGGTAGCAGAGAGAATCAAAGGCTCGCTGTTTAAAAAAGAAGAAAAAAATTAACTCAGCAAATATTAATACAAAATTATTGACAGGGAATTACACATCTCTGAGAAAGTTCAAATGCCAATCTCCTAGTTGTTATTAAGCTAGAAGTCTTAGAGATATGGTACTTTTATTAAACTATTGGTGATTATCCCCTACAATGTAGACACAGTGATTAATACTGTGGTAAATCCAAAAGTGACATGAGTTTTTCCCACCAATTGCTTATAGTCCAATAAGTAGTAATAACAGGTAGTCTAACAAAAGACAAGTTTGCAAGTATCATAAAGTGTATAATAGAAGTTTTATCTGAAGACTATTGAGGAAAATTTCCTAGCAAGACTTGAATTGATTTCAGGGATTTGGGAGCTCATTCTGAGACAAGGTTAAAGAGAAATCATTGTTACATGACTGCAGTCAATGGATCATTCCCTCTTGACCAGTTTTTGAATAGCTCTCTTGTAACTTCAGAGGAGTTAAATAGACTATGTATGTGTGTAATTTTTAATTGCTCTACTTAGAGTTGAAATTAGTAAAAGAGGCTATATGCCACTCACAGATATAATAAACCCAAATTGTCGCTATTTATAGGTTATGACTAAATCCTTAATTGTATTATATTCTTATTTCAGGTATGTGGAGATCAAAGTCAAGGAGCTGTTTTTTTACGGGAATTTACGTTGATTCGAAGAGAAAGTCTTCACGATGATTTCCTTTCTGATCTCCTGAATAGTCACAAAATTGAAGATGCGGTACTGTGCTTACTCTGTTTTATTCATAGAAACATAACCTCAACATAACATTTTTATTTTGGCATTTAGGGCATGACTAAACTTCATAGTGATGATTTTCTAACTTGGTACATCTGGGATGTGTTAAACATTTATTTTAATGTTAAAGCCTCTTTTGGGAGGGGGAATTTGAGGAGAGGGAGGATTTGGGCAAAAAATAATTGATGTTTTGCCAGGGAAGCAGTACATGATATGGTAATAATTGAAATGAGAAAAAAAGAGGTATATGCATAAATTCCATATTATTATCAATTTAGTTTCCTTGGAATATCTCTGTATTTGTTTCCCTCTTGTTTTTGAATGTTCCGACTCCTGAGTGCTAGTCATCTTAAATTTATCAACAATTGTTTCTCTGATGGTGAGATTAAAGGAAAGGGAAATATGCATTAATGTAAGTTTGGTAGAATATATTTCCATGTAAAACTTTCCAGGGTACTTTAATCACGATGGCAGGAATAGAAAATCTCCCTTGGCTTTTAGATTTGCAGCAGGCTGCACGGTATGGATTTTAGATGAAAATTGGAGTGTGTCAGCTGCTTTGCTGCTGTTGAAGATTTTGCTAAGTATTAGGACAGTGACTGTGTTGTGAAGCATTCAGGCCATGGAATTTCAGTATCATTTGGCTTTTTGGCTTTATAAATGAAAGAACTCCACAGAGAATTAAATAGAATGAAAAATGTATAAGGGTTCTTACATATTGTTGGTCACAATGAAATGAAGATTACTTTTGAACTTATTCTTGAAAACATTTTCTCATGTAAATGTCTTCCCCAGTGGCTCAAGTCTTACGACTAGCCTAAGTGTAAATTATTTTACCTGATATAAATTATTTGGGGATGGAGGGGAGGAGAAGGATCATGGTCTCTCAAATTTACATTATTGCTGGATGCTGTCTAATGATGTGGGATCACTAAAGAAAACATATATAGTATTTGGTGCTCAATAATTCATGTCTGATAATAGAATGACAAGATATTTCTAGGTTATTTAATAGTCAACTAAAGGAGGTTCACTTAGACATGGTACAAAAAATATACTCAACAAGGATGAGGTACCTAGCAGGGATAGATGAATATTTTCTCCTTATGGAATTAGATCTGAGTAGGTCAATGGGATGAATCGCAAAGCTTTGGTACACCTGTCAAGTCTAAAGGATTCAGCTCTATATGGGTGAGTTTTGGACCTTTATATGAACAAAAAATATGTTCCTATGATCTGAGGTCACCAGGGGACTATTTGAATTTAGCAACAGAGATAGATCAATTACTGGGGAAATAGCTTTAGATTTTGAGAAAAAGAAAGTAACTTAATCTACAGGTCTATTTGTTTTTATAAATGTATTTCCCAGAGTGAAACCAACTTTAACAAGTTTGTGAAAGCCGATTATCAAATTAATAAATGCTATGAATTACAAGTTTTTTATGTTTTCTTGTCTAGCCTTAAAATGATGAAGAAAAATTTAATAATATAGATTATACAAAAAAGCACGTTGTATATGACCTTTATTTTTCTCAGAGAGTCAATTGTCATTTAAGTATTCTATTTCTTCTTATTTCTCTGGGCAATTTATGTTTTGGTAAATATTCATCCATTCCACTTAGATGTTACTTGCATACCTTTGAAAAAATATCTCCTAATAATTGCTTTTATTTTCAACTTTATTTGGTGGTAAAAATCACCTTCTTCCTTTTTTTTTGTTTTTGTTTTTTACAAGGCATTGAGGTTAAGTGACTTGCCTAAGGTCACATAGTTAATTTATTGTTAAGTGTCTGAGACTGAATTTGAACATATTAAGTTTTCTTTCTTTTTTAAAAAATCATATTAACTAATAGTTTATCTATTATCTGTTGTGTTGTGTTTTTTAATAAAATACCAGCTCCTATTTTTATTTATTAATTAAATTTTTTTACTTTCAATTTTGTTAATCTCTTCTATGATTTTTAGGATTTATTTAGGTGTTTAATTGGAAGTCTGATTTATTCTTTGCCTAGCTTTTAAGTTGCATTTCCTGTTTATGGACCTTTTCTCTCCCTCTTTCCCTCTCCCCCCATTTCCTTCACTTATTCCCTCTCTCCCTCTTTCTGTTACTTACTGACTCTCATTTAGAGAGATAAAAATTTTCTCTTAAGTACTTCTTTGGCTGTATCCCACAAATTTTTGGAATGTTGTCTAATAGTTGTCCTTATCTTTAATGAAATTATTATTTCTTTGATTTGTCCTTTTTCTACTTATTCTTTAGGATTAGATTATTTAAATTCCAATTAATTTTTAATCTGTGTTTCCATGGTCCTTTACTGAAAGTAATTTTTTGGCATAAAGTCTGAAAAGAATATATTTAATGTTTCTTCATTTTCTGCATTTAATTTTGAGGTTTTTGTTTCATGGTCAGTTTTTGTGAATGTGCCATATAAAGCTTAGAAAAATGTATATTCCTTTCTATTCCCATTCAGTTGTCTCCAGAGATCTATGATATGTAACTTTTAAGAATTCTAGAGGTGGCTAGGTGGTATAGTGGATGGAGTACCAACCCTGGAGTCAGGAGTACCTGAGTTCAAATACTGATTCAGACACTTAATAATTGCCTAGTTATGTGAACTTGGGCAAGTCACGTAACCCCATTGCCATAAAAGGAAAAGAATTCTATTTGCTTAATTTTGTTTTAATTTATTTTATTGTTAGATTTATCTAACATTAGAAAGGAAAAGTGGCATAGTTTTACAAAAACTAGCATAGTTTTACCGTTTTCTTCTGTTATTTATTTAACTTTGGATACTCTGCTATTTGGAACATACATGTTTAGTATTTGTATTGCTTCATTGTCTCTGGTTCCTTTTAGTAAAATGTAATCTCACTATGTTTTTATTCGGTTAATTTTTGTTTTTTATTTATCTAAAATAGTGGTCACTTTTTTACACAAGTCTTGTACATTTGCTAAAGCATAATGGTATCTTGACTGGCCCTTTATTTTAACTCTGGTTGTGTCTCTCAAGTGTTTCTTACAAACAACATATTGTTGGATTCTAGTCATCTCATTCATATTTACAGTTATGATTACTTACTTACCCTGCATTTCCCTCTAATTTATATTCTTTTTATCCCTCTCTCTCTATCCTATCACTACTCAAAAGTCGGCTTTAACAAAACATGACTTCCTTTATCCTTTTTCTCTTTTATCACTTCCCTTTTTTGATCCCTCCCTCCTACTACTTTACCTTAGGTCAGATAGTATATAGGTCCTTTGTGATCTCTTCCAATCCCTTTACAGTCTGTGGCTTGAGACTGTAAAAGCTTCCGTTGCTTCTGTCAAGAAGCTCCATGAAGTCCTACAACTAGTGTTCCATCCATTCAGGTGGACTTCTGGTCAATCCCCAGCCCATGGCCTTTTTTTCCAATTTCCTAAGTTGTCTTTACCACAAAAATGTCTCACCCTGTCCTTTTGTTGACTCTACTAATCCAGAATTTGATTTGAAGTATTATTTAAAATTCTTTGGAGGGGAATTTGGGGAAGAGTTCATCTATAGTACATTCTCTCTTCTACTATCTTAGCTCCACCCATAAAGAGTTGATTGTTAAACTTTTACCAGCATATTTCTATGCCAGTGTCTCTAGTTGGAATATAGAAGTTTAAGATTTTTCTGTTATAAACTATTTACAAGGAAGGGTACAGGGGGGTAGTGGGCTCACATTTGCATCAATGCTGGGCTTTGCCTAAAGTTAGGAGATGAAAGAGAAAGCGTATCTGAAAATAATTTGGCCAAAAATGCATACATGTGAATTTTTTTTATTTAAGAATGAATGATTGAGCTCTAAGATCTCTTGGACAGAACTGTTCCATAATGCAAAGTGCCTTATCAATTATGCTTTCCATTAGAAAGTAACACACAGCAATTCAAGCAATATTTACTGAGTGCTTAATATAGTCTCCTTCCAAATCATTTCATTCATCACTAATGGTGAATCCTCAAATGCTAGGTGATGGTTCCCCTGTACCCTGGTTTCCTTGAACCACTAACACTGGATTAGTTTTCACAAAAGAATATTTACTTTAAAATGTACAATTAAAAATATATAAATTTATTCTCAATATGTGGGAGGTATAACCCTTAACACTGTTACTCTCTAAGTCTGTCTGGAAGAGAAATGGATTAATTTTAAAGTTTAACTTAGTCCCATTAGAGAACAGCCCCAGTTCCAAGTACAAAACCTACTTTAGACTTGAGTTCCAGGTATCCTGGATTCTCAGGGCTTTCCTGCTGAGCTAAATGGTGAGAATAACTTGCCTTGAATCCTGGCTGTTAGACCACCATGGCTCCTCCCTAGTCCAGTGGAGATTTCCACCAGCACCCAAAACCAAAGATAAACCCACAATACATCTTTTAGATCAGGGATTTTTATACTTTTTTTTTTTATTTCTTCCCCCCCCCTCCCAGTTTAGCTCATCTCACCCAAGTTATGGATGGTCTGTGATCTTTGCCAGGAAAGAATGTACAGTATAGAGAGTGACTAGAGTGACAAGAAAGAGAATGACTCAGTCTTAAAAAATTTTTAAAATACATCTTTCTGGTTAAGTAACCAATCAAAGAAGGATCCTGCTTGTTAGGCAATCTGGGCAATCCAGATAAAACCCTAACACATTTACCCCATTTGATAAAACTCCTTACCCATTTTCCCTATTTGATATTTTCTGTCCCAGGAAATTGGCAGTTCTGCTTTGTTTTAAGTCACAGACCTCATTCTCAATTTCAGAGTAATTTTCTGTGGTCTCTGGGGAGGAATAACCAATTTCTATTCACTTGCTTTCCTAGTGCTATACATGTAAAGATTCAATGCTATACAGCAATATTGTAGTATTGTAAACTTATATGAAATCCCATATGTATAGCTAAAGATCACAATGATTACCAAGGTTTAACAGATTCAAGAAAATAAGTAGCATTTTACAAATTTTATCAAATATCTCAGCTTACTTACCCTTAGCCTTACATCAAAACAAAAGCTAAACAAAGAAAACTGACATCCATCTCTTTTTCTCTTTAAATTTTATCTTATTTAAAGCAATGGGGTACCCAAGGTCACACAGCTAAGAAAATATTAAACATCTGAGGCTGGATTTGAACTCAGATCCACCTGACTCCGTGGCTGGTACTCTATCCACTGCACCACCTAGCTGCCCTCTGACATTTATCTTAAACAGATACTTGGTCCACAAAGAGCTTTCCAAACTCCATAGAACTATGCTCATGGAATTTGGCATCACTTCATTCTCAAATGAAAAAGCCTATCCTAGGTGGAAACCCTTCCAGTAACTTCATCTGTGCATCAGGTCATCTACCTGGATCTACATAAAATCAACCTGAATCTTCTAAACAAGTCACACCAAAATCTCCAGTAAGCCCTCTAGAAGAGATGATTTCCGCAGAGTTTCCCCTCTTGGTCTCTCATCCCAAAAGGTATCCAAAATTCTCCCATGGATACTTGCTGCTGCTTATGTAAACCAAATGAAATTGGAAACTCCATAAGAAGACAAATAGGCCCACTAAAGAAATAAATAAGAATATCAGCTGCTCATGCTTTATGAATTTTATCTATAAGCTTCTCACCCTAGGAAGTTATAGGTCATTTTACTTTCAGAAAAGTCTTACACTTTTAACTGAACTGTAGTGTGTTGGCATGAATAAATTTGAAATAACCACCCCTCTAGTTTCCTCTCAGAGGAGTAATTTCATGTACCACATTGTGAAAAGTAGTTTTCATGTTGCCATTTTTCTAGAATTCTCTAGAGGCAACCTAACTCTGAATATCTGTAGCAGGACACTTAAACTGTTTGCAGAAAAGAAATGAAAGACTTTTGAAGGGTTGCTATATATTACTGTCCCATTCAAGAAACTTCACATGTTAGTTTCTGTTGTCAACATACTTAGTGCAGTGACAATGATAAATTTCCCAGAAAAAAATGACATTTTTATGGGCACATAGCAATTCTGAACTATTTTGGGGGCAAAAATTTATGATTAGGTTAGTAATTTTAGTGCTTGAAAAATAGTGATTGTTTTTGTGGAATGTAATAGTAAAGCTTCCCTTTTCAGTATACATAATTTCTTTTTCATAAAGAAAATCATCAATATTTTGATTCTCAGATAATGTTGATGAGGACTCATTTTTTTGAAACTCTGAAGTTTAGAAACTATCTTTGCATAGTCTAAATCTTTTCATCCTCTTGAAAGATATTTACTGTGGGTATCTAGTTTTACAAATGAGAAAACAAATTCAGAGAATTTAAATGATTTAGCCATTGCCATATAGCTAGCAAGTATCAGAGGTATGATTCACACCTACCTCACTTTTGAGTCCTCTGATCAGTGTACCTTCCTCTATAATATTATCAGAAATTTGAAGTTCATCAGAAATATTCCAAATTAGATGCCAGACATTTAAAAAAAAGAATATATATATATATATATATATATATATATATATATATATATATATATATAAATGACAAGTACAAAATACATATTTAAAATAGCTTTTGATTTTTTTTTTGGAGTGTGATAGGGGGAAGGGAATGGAGAAGACCAGAAGAGGCAACTGGCAATTTGAAGAACTTCCCTGCTCTATATTTTACACATTTCAATAGTTAAAAGAATTATTTAGTTGGAAATTTTTATTTTAAAGTTTAAGTATTTCCAAAAGGAACAGGGATCCAAAATTTGGCATTCTTCTTCTGAAAACTGCTAATTCCCTCCTTAGTATAGTTGTCCATTGTCTCCCTGTCCTTGTTCCCCTCTTCCCCCACTCACTACAAATTGCATGCCTGTATTATTCAAACAGCAATCTTTACTGATCTTCCTGCTCTGATGCATTCAACAGATCATCATTAGAATTTTCAAAATCAGTTCTTTCATATTTTATTTCATTATAGTTTAAAATCTTTACTATTTCCCTACTGGGATACATCTGTACCTTACTTAAGTCAAATTCACACTCATGTTGGGATATTACCCTCTTCTTGGTTCTCTTGGACTTCTAAGTCATCAAAAACAAAGATTGAACAAGAAAAATTTTTCATTAAATATTTTGTAAGACATTTTGGAATTTGAGTTGTAGAGTTTAAAAAAATTAAATTTCTTTTTTATTTCTTTTTTATTCTTTTTTCAAAAAGTTGGGGCAATTATACTTTTTTTACCATGAGGTTTTCACTTATGCATTCTTGAAATAAAACTCCAAAAAACAGGCTTTTAAAAAGCTCATTGTGTTTGAAATTGAACTGCTTAAATAAAACTTTGAATCTCAGATCATTCTGGCTCACACTGAATGACTAATAATAGCCCCCACCTTAAGACATTTTATCTTGTTAGGTTTTGATGTCCTAGGTGTAAATAGCAATTATTTTTTGTTCTAGGAGGAAACCATAAAGATCTTCCCCTTCCAGATAGAGAAATGGTAATACTCCCATCTTTTGTCTCTGAATGGACTTTGCCTCAAGCAAACTGACAAAAGCCTAATTTTGATAGGTCAAGATTACCCCACACATCTTACACCAAAGCCAGTTGTTTTAAACTTTTGTTTTAGATGAGTCTGGAGGACAGTCAGTACATCACTCTCATGACTTTGATCCTCTTTGAAAATGAATGAGGAACACGATAGTTTTTTAATATAAGTGTGAAAGAATGAACCTTCCCCAAATGAGGACAAGTCCTTGTTGGGTTTGGTCTCTTAGAATAAGCACTGTTACTCTTTCTAGATTTTGTCCTGATCTAGAACAAAAGTTATCAGAGATTTTTTCCTTAAGAAAAACAAAATAGAATTAGGTTAACAGGTATGTTTAATAATTTTTCTCTAAGTCAAGAATCAAGCTAATATGGAGGTGCCCTGAACAAAATGGGTGGATCCTTTGACTTAAATAATAATATCCATCCATAGAAAAACATAAATTGAAACTTCTGACTGATCCAATCCGAGAAGGGTGCAGCTCCCAGTGTACACCTTGAGGATCTATAGCTGATATCACCAGTAGTGTCATTGTTTTATGAGTCCTTTGAAGTACTTTGCAAATGCTAATTGACTTAATTACCAGGAGGCTCTTTGACTGTACCTTCCCACTCCTCTAACTTGTTCCCTAATTTGATCAATATGAAATAGTGAAATTTCCACTTACTTTTTATAGGAATTAATGTTAAAAGATGGTGGAGTAAGCATAGAGACTTGCCTGAGCCCAAACCATTTCAAATGCCTTTAAACAATGAGTCTAACCAAATTATAGAATGGCAGAACCCAAAATACAGACTGAGTGAAACAATCTTCCAACCCAAGGCAACTTGGAAGATCAATGGGAAAGATCTGCTACACCTGAGAGAGAGGAACTCAGAGAAAACCAGCCCTAGCCATCCAGGAACAGAAAGCCAGGTGACTGGGTCAGTAGCAGTCATCCTGGTCCCTGACTTCTCAGTCCAGGGTTTGCCAAAGACAATTTGGAAGATCATCTGGAAAAGTCTGCCATACCAGGTAAAATTAGAGTATAGTTCAGTGCAGACCAGGAGCAGACCTTGGGAACCATCGAAACAACCAGCAACTGTTTCAAGAGCTCTCAACTCCGGCTCATAAGACTTAGATCTGGGTCACAAGCTGAGGACCCCAGTCCCAGGGAGAGGAACTTACTGCCATAGTGGAACAAGACTCTCCTCGCAGAATGGAGTACTTGTGGTTACCCAGGAAGCAAAGCACAGTACAAATCAAAAGAGTAGTCATAAGAACTTGGAGTAATTGCAAACCTGCAGGTCTCTAGAAATATCTCTGAAAATAGCTGCAAAAGCTTGGGATAGTGAATCCTTCACTCCTAGAATCAGAGACCCACCTTAACAAAGCGATAAAATCAAGTTATAGATGAGGAAAATGAACAGGCAACAGAAGAAATAAAATCTAGCTATAGGCAGTTATTAGATCATATGGAAGTTCAGAATACACTCTTAGAAGATAACAAAATCAAAGTTTCTACATCCAAAGGTTCATAGAAAAATATGAATTGAGCTCATGCTCAAAAAGTATTTTGAAAATCAAGTGAGGGAGACAGAGGAAAAATTGGGAAGAGAAATAAGTGGAATGTAGGAGTAGTGGGATGACTGAGTAGCATGGTGAAAAAGATACCAAAAATACTGAAGAACAAAACATCTTAAAAACCAGATCAGATGAAAATTCCCAAAAATCCAATGAAGAGACAAAAACCCTAAAAAATCAGAATTACCAAATGGAAAGGGAGATTAAAAAATAGAATGGAGTAAAGGGAAGCTAATGACTTTGTGCAAAATCAAGAAATAATAAAAACCAAAGATAAAGAATGAAAAGCTAGAAGAAAATGTGAAATATTTCATTGGAAAAAAAAACAATTGACCTGGAAAATAGTTACAGAAGAGATAATTTTTAAATGGCTGGACTTTACCTGAAAAACGTGACCATTAAAAGAACATCATTTTTCAAGAAATGATCAAGGAAAACTGCTCTGACATTCTAGAAGCAGAGGGTAAAATACAATTGAAAGAATCCACCCATCACCTCTTGAAAGAGATCCCAAAATGAAAACTACCCAGAATATTATAGCCAAATTTCAGACTCAAGTCAAGGAGAAAATATTGCAAGTAGTCAGTTATTGTGGAGCCAGGGAGTCAGGATAAACCAGGATTTAACATCTTCTACATTAAGGGATTGTAGGGCTTAGATATGATATTCTGGAAAGCAAAAAAACATTGGATTACAATCAAGAAACTATCCAGCAAAACTTCACATTCTTTTTCAGGAGAAAAGATGGGCATTCAATGAAATGGGGGACTGTCAATCTTTCCTGATGAAATGACCACAACTGAACAGAAAATCTGATCTTCAAATATGAGTCAAGTGAAGCAAAGAAAGGTAAACAAGAAAGGCAAATCACAAGGGACTTAATGATGTTGAACTACTTGTATTCCTGCATGGAAGGATGATACAATTCAAATGAATTTTCTCATTATTAGGTCAGTTAGAAGAAGCATGAAGCATATATATATATATACATACATACATATATATATATATATATATATATATATATATATATATATATGGTACAAGTGGGAATTGAATTTGAAGGGATAGTATATTAAAAAGATGGAAAAGTAATACATGAGAGAAGATCATATTGGGAGAAAGGGAAAGGGACAGGTAGAATAGGATAAATCATTTCATATAAAAGTGGCAAGGAAAAGCTTTTTGCAGTGGAGTGTAAGACTGGGGATATAGGGGGGATGACTAAGTCTTGCCCTCATCAGAATTGGCTCAGAGAGAATAACATGCACATTCAATTGTGTATAGAAATCTATCTTACTCTAGAGAAAAGTGGGAGAGAAAAGAATGGTAAGAAGTGGGGGAGGGGGTCTAAGTAGGGGATAGAAGGGAGGAAAGATTGTGGGAGGAGGTAGTCAGATGGAAAACTTTGAGGACAGAATGAATGAAAGTAGAGAGAAAATAGAATAGATGGGGATGGGGGGAAAAGAATTCAGGGAAATAGAAATGTTAAATGAGCCATTCCCCAATTGATAAATGATCAAAAGATATGAACAGCTTTCATATGAGGTTATCAATGAGCTATCATATGAGGTTTTTAAATCATTTTTAAAAAGACCTAATTCACTATTGACAGGATAAATACAGGCTGGAACAAATATGAGGTACTACTTTATATCTATTAGATTGACTAATAGGAGAGAAAGAGAAAGTGACAAATATTGAAGGAGATGTAGTAAAAATGAGAAATTGATGCACTGTTGGAGGAATTATGAAAGGATTCAACAATTCTGTAGAGTAGCTTGGAACTATGTCCAAAGGGCATAAAACCATGGCTATCCTTTGATCTAGCAATGCTACATCAGGTCTATAATCCAGAAGAGATGAAAAACATGGATATATATGGATATATACACACATACATACATACACATATTGTTGAACAAATTGTGAAGTGTGATTTAGATGAAATGCTGTTCTGTTGTAAGAAATATTGAATGCTCTCAGAAAAACCTTATATGAGTAGATGCAATGGGAAATTTATTATATACACAGTTGTAGGATGTTGTAGGATGATCAGCTGTGAATTCTGTACCTTTTCTCAGCAATGCTGTGACCTAGCAGTTCTGACCAAGAGAATTCTGAAGGACTTATGATAAAGAATACTATCCATCCCAAAGATAGAGCTGATGATGTCTGAATACAGAATGAAGCACACATTTACTTTATTTTTTTTTGAGGTTTCTCTTTTTTTGGGCGGGGGTTTGTTTACTTTTACAACATGACTATCGTGATAATGTTTTTTCATTACTACACATTTTTAATCCAAATTAAATAACTTGTTTTCTCAATGAGGAGTTGGAGAAAAGGAGAGAATTTGGAACTCAAGATTTTAAAAATGAATGTTGACACTTGTTTTTCCATGTAACCAGGGAAAAATAAAATATAAACAAATGTTAAAATTTATTCACTTTTGACATTAGTATAATGATCATCAACACAGTCAACTAACCAAATAAAATGATACAATCATATGTAAAATTACAAATTCCAGATACTTTGTGATTTGTTTAAAGAATTCTTTTTCTACTTGTAATGGCTTTGTAATCTCCTCAACATAGGTATTCCCTCTAAGAGATCACAATCCATATATATCTTCTTCTCCTGTGTTACTCTTTTCTGTGTCCTCCCTTAAGTCTTCCACAGGAAATCAATCAGATGTGATGGAGCCCTTCCTCTAAATCATTTCACTTTACCCAGGTACCATTAAACCATCTGAATTATCCATCTCTTGTTTCTCACTCTTACTTGGATAGAACCCAGTAGGGTTTCTAGAAAGTGTTTAACAATCAGCTCTCACAAAATGTATGCATGACATATTTTTAAGTTTAAAATGATTAATATTTCTTAAGTGCAGACAAACAGCAAAACAACAAACTAAGCCAAGATCTATAGAATTTGAAAATTTCTGAGCTATAGGGGCAGCTAGGGTGGCCTGGTGAATAGAGTACTGGCCCTGGAGTCAGGAGGCCTGGAGTTCAAGTGTGGCCTCAAACACTTAATACTTGTCTAGCTTTGTGACCTTGAACAAATAACTTAACCCCATTCCCTTAAATAAATTTTAAAAATGAAGAAATAAATTTCTGAGCTACAAAAAGTCACAGTTAAAATGTTATAATGAACTCTTTTAAGTTCAAAGGGGATCTGGCTCCACTAGACCTTTGTCCAGATATATCTACTTTTATGATTGTGGATTTTTTAGGATGATAATACATTGCCATTAATATGTTGCAGACAATTTATACCTATCTCTGTCCAATGCATCCCTCCCTTGTTCTTACAATTTTAAATCTCACAATTTAAATTTTAAAATATTCTCCATAATTTTACAAAAACTATCTTAAATAGTAATTGTAAATCAACTAAATACACAAGAGAAATAAGAAAAATGCAAAATTTAGAAATATGTAAACTATTATTGTTATTATATAGGCTATTAATAAATTTCATTAAAAGCTCACTTAAGGAGGGGAAGGGAGGGTTTTGGAACCTATATTTCCATCTATATAGGGAACTCCTGATGAGGACAGGACCTTCTAACAAATGTACATCAGCAACTTTTCTGTGTGTTTTAAATAAATGTATACCCACATATACAAACCTGTGCCAGTGGGTTCTGGGTCTTGGGTAATATATTTATTTAAGGGTTATATAGTCATATGCTATTAGGTTATTTGTATGTACAAATATATGCATATATATGTATATAATCAAAATGTAATAACAATAATAATGAGTTTTTCATAACTATATTCCTGGTAAAAAGACTGATTTCTTGGGAACAGCATTCAGTCTTCACTTTATAGTAGGTTAAAAAGTCAATGACTCTCTCCCTCTATGTTAAATACAAACTCAGGAAGACTATGATTGGGATGCTAGCAGACTTGTCCTGCCTTCAAAGTGCTTAAAGTTCAGGAAGAGATAACAATCAGATTGTTTTGTATAAGGATAATAGACTTTGAGTAGTAATTGAGTAACAATATTGTGCAACCTTCATTGTCAGATCACCAAGCCAAGGAGGTCAATGATTTCCCCAATCCTTTGTTTTTTAGATAAATGTGCCTGGCTCTCTCAGTTTTGGTTGGTCATTACCTTTAATGCCTTTTATCTATAGGTAGATGGTAAATCCTTTTAAAATGACATTTTAACTATATTTTAAAAGTTTTTACAGTTTTAAGTTTGGTTACATATCTGTGTGTGTGTATATATCTATATATCTCTCTATATAAATATAAATATAAATATATATATAAATATATACATATATATGTCCAAATTTGAAGTGGAATATAAGCTCATTCAATACAATGTAACACCTTGATAATTTTGTTTCTTATTTAGTTTTTTCTAGTCCAGTGCCTTGCATATTAGAAATACTTAAAATATTATTCTTGAGTTAAATTGAATTTCATAAATACTCATTTTAGGATACATTTTGATTTGTTATTGTTCTGTCTTTGAGTCCTGTCTGTCATTTTGTGACCCTAATTGGAGTTTTCTTGGCAGAGATACTAAAGTAGTTTGCCTGGTCCTTCTCCAGTTCATTTTAGATGAGGAAATTGAGGCAAACAGGTTTAAGTGATATGGACAGCAAGTGTCTGAAGCTGAAGTTAGGTCTCTGTTCATTACAGTAGTCACTGCATTTTGATTAATGCATGTTAAATGGAATATGTTATATGCATATTGAGTATATGCATATAATCATACTTATGTGTGTGTGACTATATTCATTTTAATTGCTATTTTATTTATTGCTATTTCACTGGCATAGAAAAGTGTTGATGAGAAATTTTAACCAGTTCAGATCAGCAACTTCTTTGTAGTTAATTTTTAGAGAGAACTACTTGGAATATGGAGAGGATAAGAGATGCTCCTGTTAAGTAACAAAAGCATTTATAATCAAAGACTATATTTTAATCTCTTTATTCCTATTTTTGAGAAGAATTTATTTTTACCTATGTCTTTCTTTGTATCTCTGTTACAATATAAACACAAACATGAGTACAATAGATAAAGACTCAGTCCTGGAGTCAAATCTGACCTCAGATATTTGACCCTGACTAGCTGGGTGACCTTGGGCAAGTCATTCAATGCATCTGAGGTCATCTCTAATGATCCTGATTCATGTTTGACCTCTGCACCCAGACGACTCCAGAAGAGAAAGTTAAACTAATAAAGTAGCACAGCACCACTCCCAATCCTATCCAATTCACTTGCTTGCCATGATATCACTTCCCTGACGTCATGATCTTCTTTGTGAATAAAGGACAAACATTATATACTTATGCATACACATGTGTATATGTATGTGTCATGCTTGTGCATGTGTGATGTGTGTGTACAGATAGGCCTACATTTATAGTATATGTGTATATAGTAGTATGTATTATGTGTCTATATACATATATATATGTATTAAGTATAGCCATAATACATAGGATTGTGCATCATTTATTTTTTGCTTATATATGTGGATATATATATATATATAACATTAAAATTATGCATGAACTTTATATGGACTTAAATATACCCATACTTTTATACCTACAGAGAAAAAAGTATGTACACATTTGAGCTTCAATAAAATGAGAATGACAATGCCTTATTTTCTTCTCTTTCTTTATCTGGTCTTTGTTTCACTTTTTGAATGTAACAGATTTTATAGCTCCTATTTTTTAAGATACACTTCAGTGCAATTGCCCTTTGTTCTATGGATGATGGTATTGCTTTTCTTCCTGAGGAGAAGGAAAATTAGGATTTAAGTGCTAATACTTGAATGTCATTCCTTAATTCTGAGTGTTTTAGGGAGAAATTTTCCATATGGGAAAAGTTATAGGAAATGTAGTAAATCAAACCATCAAGTTGAGCAAAGTAATCATAACTATGTCATGCCTATTTATTTTGATGTGCCATAAACATGCCAAAATAATAATTGGCTTATTTTTTTAAATCTTAAACTGAACAATTCAGGATTTAATTCTGTTAACAACAAAAATCCCTCAGTTTCCTCCCTAAAATGGCAAATCTAAATCATTATACTTGAGAACTTGTAATGGGTTATTTAAAGAATTCTGAATTTGGAACTAGAAGAACTGGATTTGGTCATGCCATTCACTTTCTGCATGATCTTGGGTCCTGATTTTGAGTATTTCTTCATCTCTAAAAATGAAATTAGATAACTTCCATTACCCAGATTGCAGGTTTTCTTATAAGGACAAAATATGACAATATTGGCAAAATAATATATATGCATGTATATATGCATACATATACTATTTGTGCACATCTGCACATATATACCCATAATACACATATGTATATGCATGCATATACATATGCATTCTTCCGTCTTGGAAACAATTCTCATAAGAATAAGTTTCAAGCATTGCCTGCTACCATCCCCATTTTTTCCTACAGTATAAAAGTGTATGTTTCTTCCTACAATATAAAAGTGTATATTTCTTCCTTAAGTGCTTCTATGTTTGTGTTCTTTCTTCTCTTCGTGTATCCATATATATATATATATATATATATATATATATATATATATATTTCTTACCTTTCCTCTTTTTTAAGAAATCATCCCATTATTCTTTTTGAACTGCCTCATTAATGATAAAATTCTAAGCAATTATGTGTATTATCTTTCTATATAGGAATATAGTTTAAATTTATTTAAGCCCTCATGATTTCCTCTTTCATTTTTACATTTTTATGCTTTTCACAAGACTTGTATTGGTCAAATTTTGTATTTAGCTTTGGTTTTTGCTTCAGGAATGCTTGAAAGTCTTCACTAAGTATTCATCCTCGTATCCCCTACTCCTAAAGTACTATACTCAGTTTTTTTGAAGTTATTTTTGGTTGTAATGCTACCTTAAAATGCTAAATATTGTATGATCTGAATGTAGCTCTATGATATCTGAATTATTTGTTATGGCTGTTTGCAAATTTTCTTTTTGACCTGGCAGCTCTTTATTTGGCTACAATATTACTGGAAATTTTCATTCTGGGCTCCCTTTCTGGTGATGATCAGTTGATTACTTTGACTTCTATTTTACCCTCTTGATATTGTTACAATTTTCCATAATAATTTCTTGAACTATGATTTCTAAATATTTTGATTTTGTTTTAGTTTTTCTTTTTCTGATTGTGATTTTTTAAGAAACCTAATAATTATTAAATTACCATTCCTTGATTTTTTTTCAGGTCTACATTTCTCTGATGAGATATTTCACATTTTCTTCTGTTTCTCAGTCTTTTGATTTTGTTTTTTTCTTGATGTTTCATGGAATCACTTGCCCAGTTCTAATTTTTTTTAAAACTGATATTTTATTTTATCCAGTTATATGTTATAGTTTTTTTCAGCATTTACCTATTTGCAACTTTATAAGTTACACAATTTTCTGTCACCCTTCCTTTCCCCCTTCTGGATAAAAAAAGTTGTTCATGTACATTTGTGTTCAGCATATTCGCATATTAATCATTTTGTGCAAAAGGAATTACGACTAAGGGAAAAAAGGAAAAAAATCATAAGATAGGAAGAAAAAACATATGAGAAATTTAAGAAAAGTGAACATAGCATATGCATTCTTATTCTGAATGATTTTGTTCTGTTTTGTTTTCCTTTGGATGTGGAACATCCAGATCTCCCTGGCTTACCCTAGATTGATGAATTGTTGAAAGGAGTTACATCCATCATAGTTGTTCATCTCATCATAATTTTGTTGTTATTGTGTACAAAGTTCTCTTGGTTCTACTCCCTATGCTCAGCATCAGTTCATGTAATTCTTCTCTAAAGTTGGACCACTCATGGTTTCTTACACTAATTTACGCAGTTCTAATTTTTAAGAAGTTATTTTTTTTTCCAGTGAGCTTTCGTAACATTTTTATCCAGTTGATATACCCTTTTTTCAAAGAATTCTTTTCATCAATTTTAAATTTTGAATTTTTGTGCCTTTTTAAAGTCATTATAAACCATTTAAACCAATTCTGCTTTTTAAATATGTTATTTTCTTTATTATTTCTTGTGTCTCTTTTATCCAGCTGTTAATTCTCTTAATATTCTTGCATTACTCTCATTTCTTTTCCCAATTTTACTTTTACTATTCTTAACTCTTGCAGTTTCCAGGAACTCTTCTTGTGCTTATGTCCAATTGCATTTTTCTTTGAAACTATGTAGCTATTTCCATCTTGTCTTTTTTGTTTTTGTTTTTTTCAAGGCAATGGGGTTAAGTGACTTGGCCAAGGTCACACAGATAATTATTACATTTCTGAGGTTGTATTTGAACTCAGGTTCTCCTCACTCCACTCTATCCACTGTGCCATTTAACTGTCCCAGTTTTTTCTGAGTTTATGTCTTTTTCTTCCCTGCCACCATAGTATCTTTCTGTAGTCAATTATTTTTTGTCTGCTTATTCATTCTCTCAGCCAATTTCTTGACTTTATGCTTTATGTTAAAATTGGATCTGATCACCCAAGGGAGAAGCACTGTTCTACGCTTCAGAGTTTGGGATTTTTTTTTTTCTTTATTTGTGCTGCTGTTTCTGAACTAGTTCTGGGGCTATGCATATTTGGAGTGCTTTCAAAAATGGTGTAATCCTGGGAAAGGTGCGTGGTCACTGCTTTTCTGGTCTGTGTTCTGTTTTTTTTTTTTTTTCCCAGGAAGGATCCATTTCCCCTGTAATTGCAAGTGCTAGTTGTTCCTCTCTCCCTTGGAACTAAGATCAGTGCCCTTGTTCCCCTGTAACTAAGGCTCTTTTCTGCTCTGGAGTTGTGATGTAGAACATCTTATGAAAAATAGAGTTGCCAATCAAAGTCATATGTACCCAGTGCCAGCAAAGAAAACTCTGAAATCATTTTCTGATCAGTGTTCTAGCCCCCTTATTATCTTTGGGCTGAGAATTCCACATGCTGTTTTTACTCTGTTCTGACCACTTTCAGGGCTTGCAATTGGTCCTACTGCTCTACTCCTTATCACAGACTTTTTCAACTTTCTATCTTGCCTTAAACTAGAAAAATGTGTTACCCTGTCCTCTGCCATTTTAAAATTTGATTTGAGAAGTTATTTTAAAGTAGTTTGGAGGGGATTATTGGGAGAGATCATCTTAGTTGCCTTCACTCTACCATCTTGCCTCACCCTTCCCCTTGAATTATACTAATGACTTTCTATTACAAATATATTTTTGTTGATCTTTCTACCAGCATGACTCTTAGTTTTATATGCATGTTTAACTTTGGATTGAGAAAATATAATAAAGTAAAGAAGTAACTAACATGACATAAAAAGCACAAAGCAAATATGTCATGCTGTGGGGAGTTTAAAGTGATATTATTAACACTTGTTTGGAAGACTTGCATAATACACTCAGGAGTCTTCTACTCTTGAGTAATAAAATCATCTTTAAGTTCTGGCAATAAACGTTTATATAAATCTACAGTGAACAATATTTTTCTATGTTCTGTGCTGATACTTTACAACATTCCTACAGTGCAGTAGACAAAATCTAACATGTATTAACTAACAAGATAATTTAAATAGTCTACACATCAAAAATTGAGACATAAGATAAAGGGAGATATACAACAAATATATGTGAGATTAGATGACAAAATATCCTTTCCTCCTTTAGATCCTGTACATGATGAAAAGGCCAGTTATGAGCAGATTTTTCAATAGCTTCATAAAATAAATTGAATCAAGTCATGAAGCAGAGTTTCTTAGGGATTATAAGCCACTCATGTTCTTTCTTACTGCCACTACATATGAAAAATACCCGAATTACACCCTGCATAGCCTATTGAGTAAATGCCTCAGTGACTTCTAAAGTGATTCAATTTGGTTTTGACATATTTAACATTGTTCAAAATTTTTGAAATGGGGGTGGCTAGGTGACTCAGTGGATAGTCCACTGGCCCTGGAGTCAGGAGTACCTGAGTTCAAATCCAGTCTCAGACTCTTAATAATTACCTATCTGTGTAGCCTTGGGCAAGCCACTTAACCCTATTGCCTTGCAAAAACTAAAAAAAAAAATGAAATGATGCTCTGTAAGGATGGAAAGAAGGAAGGACAGAATAGGGAAAAGAAGAAAAAGGAAGGGAGGGAAGAGAGGGAAGGGAGATAGAAGAAAAGAATAAAGGCAGTGGAGAGAGGGTGGAAAGAAGGGAGAAAGAAAATTAGCAATTCTAAGGAGCTCAGTAAACACTTGGGGTAAATAGCAAGAAAAATACCCTCAAATCAACTTTTTTAAGACAAATTCAGCAGTAGTAGTTGGGCATGGAAAGAGAACTTAGGGTATAACATCCATAGCAGAGTCTTTGATCCCTATCGATGAAGGCTTTGATTTTGGAAGAAATTTAGAGGACAAGGGTGGACCAGAGTCACTTGAGTTGGAATCCTGAGGGAAAAGAAGATATTTTAAGTTGCTAATGTTGAAGTAGATCAGTGCCCTCTAAAGTTCATTATTCTGGGACAAAACCCCAGTCACTCTGCTTAAATAAGTAATTTTGCACAAATTATAGAAAATCAATATAAATCCCTTTTCTTAAACCTGCTTATATATTTCATTCCCCACTTTGTTCAAGAATCTTATTTATGCCTTGGATTGTGTTTTGCTAAAGTCACGTTTCATTAGACCTAGAGAAGATAAGTTACTTGCACAAGGCCACATGGTACAACATAGTAGAAGTTGAAATAGAAAACAGATTCTCTGACTTTAAATTTAGCATTCCTTTCACAATGTTTTCTCTAGTAACAGGATGCAGCAACTCAGACAAATTTCATTTTTTCCTTTTCTTTCAAATCACCTGGAATTTTATTCTTTGGAGGTGTTGGTGCTCTATGATTCTCAACCATTGACATCACACTTGAGGAGTGAGGAAAAGGTCCAGATTTGTGATTTCATAAGGATAGGAAGTTCCAATTTGGGGGTTGGGAGATGGAAATTAAAACAAAACACAACTAAACAATTCCTTCCACTTATGTAGATCAGCAAATCCTCTATAAGTTAGTCTTGTAGAATTGCTCAGGGCAGACAGGGATCAAGTGACTTATCAATAGCCACACAGCTAATATTAACCAAAACTTGAGCCTAGGTCATTTTTACTTTAAGGTCAGCCCTTTATTCACTATGCCATACTACTTCCCTTAATAGAGAAATAGTGTTATTTAAGAAGTGGGATTTTACAACAGGAAACAACTTGGTCCTCTAACATCAAAGGTCATTATCCCCAAATAAAGTAAGCATAATCTCTTGCTATTTAATTCAAGGGCAAGATCTTCACATTTATCTGTAGGGTAATAAATACATATTCATGTATATCCATTATTTCAGAAATAGACTGTTGAATACTTCAGGATCAATGTCTATCATGACCACTCTTAACACTCAATAAATGGTATTTGAGAAGTTCTGAGGCAGAAAAAAAAATTCTTCACCTTTAGGACCAGTTTGGTATTCATCTTCCAAAAAAAGCTGGATAGACCGGTCATGGGACAATGGAGACAAATTCCCTTAGCAAACCCAGACTGGACTTTGAACACCCAAGGTTGCCCTAACACCATAATGAGACATTGGAAGAAAACTTCATGGGGAGTAAATGAACAATTATCTTTAATAAAAACAAAGAAATCACAGTGCTGTAAATAGTGGAATGTGGATATGACCTTGCTCATTGGCAGGCATTGACTCTACTCACTGATTACATTTTCACTCATAACCAGAAAGCCTCCCAGTAGTGCTCCAGTTTCTGTTGCCTTCTATCAGTTCATGAACTATGACTCTAGTAAATACTGTCAAGATGATGAATTTCAGAATTTAAAACAAGAAAATATCTTTTACTTTGACCTCCCAAATCAATTAATACAACCATTAGCCTTTAAAATATTCCTTCTTTGCCACATGCTGATCTCTTTGCAGATTATACCCTTTATATGTTATTTATATAAGTTGTCCACCACTTGATATTATTCTGTCATTTATTTTAAACAATGAATAGATATCAAAGTGAATTATTTCAAAGGAATTAGGAGCAATAAAAGGATGAAGTAGTTTAAAATACAAAATTTTAAAAATGGTACTGAAATTAAAAACAGAGTTATGGCAGGCAGATTTTAAGATAGAGTAACCTCACAAATTTGCTGTAGGATATGATTTTGTCAGAAGAATAAACAACACTGAAAATACATAGATAGCCATAAATGTGAATTTTATAACCCTTTTTGGCATATGTGTAGTGTTTTTTCATTTTTAACATCTGTCACTGTAAGGCACTTCACCAACAAGATTTGGGACTCTTCCAGGATGGATGTCATCTTGGTCTTCAAACGATTCTCACTACATATAAAACTAACATTTTGGTTCCTTAAAGGCTGTATTTAATTTTCCTGAAATACTCCCCACCTGTAATGATTTCAGGCAAAATAATATGTCCAAAAATTGTTGCCAAATATGTTAAATGAAATTTACAGAACTGAGGCACTTGACCTTTTTGGTCCTTCCTTTCCTTTTATGTAGGTATTTTCTCATTTATATAGTCTCTTTCTATAGCTAAAATCCAGCAAAGGGACTTCGACATTGTATTCCTTCAATAAAAGTTTGCTGCTTCTAAAACCCTGGAGAATAAACTAAGAAAATGGCAGACTGTGTATATATCTTGTCCCTACTAAATTGTGAATTTGATATCTAAGTATTCACAATAAATATAATGATCAGGGTTTTTTAAAAAGGATTAAATGATTTATCTACCCTACTGTGCCAAAGAGTGGAAAAAAGATGTACAATATCAGGACTTATTAAGTGCCTTTTCTATCCAGGTACCTTACTAAATACTCATTGAATATTTCATTTGATTGTCACAATCCTGGGAGAAAGGTGCTATTATTATCCCCATTTTACAGTTGAAAAAAGTGAGGTCAAAAGAAATTAAATGACTTTCTCATTTTCAAAACTAATATGTGTATGAGGTCAAATTTGAACTTAAGTCTGTTTAATTATGGTTATTTAGACAATTAACAACTGAAAATGAAACAAAAGCGTTGATTTAAATGACAAATTTAAGTATGTGTCTAAAAATTAGCTTGCTTGATCATATAGTTGGAATGCAGACCTGTCTGAAGGTAGAAATTCTTTTTGAAATTTATGTATTTATTTATTTATTTTGAATTTTACAATTTCTCCCCTAATCTCATTTCCCTCCCCCTAACCCCCATAGAAGGCTGTCTGTTAGTGTTTACATTGTTTCCGTGGTATACATCGATCTAATTTGAATATGATGAGAGAGAAATCATATCCTTAAAGAAAAAAAAAAGTATAAGACATAGTAAAATTACATAATAAGATAACAGTTTTTTTCCCCTAAATTAAAGCTAATAGTCTTTGGTCTTTGTTCAAACTCCACAATTCTTTCTCCAGACAGAGATGGTATTCTCCATTGCAGATAGCCCCAAATTGCACTGATGGAATGAGCAAGTCCATTAAGGTTGATCATCACCCCCATGTTGCTGTTGGGATGTATAATATTCTTCTGGTTGTCCTCATCTTGCTCAGCATCAGTTCATGCAAATCTGAAGGTAGAAATCTCTATGTAATAAAATACCATAGGATTTGGTGTCATTTAGTCTGCTCCACTTATATTATTTCTGAGGAAAAAATGCAGCCTGCTAAAGATTCAGGTGGATCATGAAAGAATTCATGTAAAGGAATGACCCTGACCCAGAAGAAATTTTAGGGACAAAACGATATAGGTATTGTTGTAGTATATGTATATATAGATATAGATATAGATGTATGTGCATATATATTCTGTGTGTGTGTTTATATATGCACACAAAAATATATCTGTAGTATCTCAGAAGATAAGGAACAGATAGACTAAAGGACAGGAAACCACTGATTCCTACACAACCTAAACAGCCTAAGCACCCTAAACTGCAATGAGAGGTTGATCAGTAAGGAAAACTAGAGGAGGGTGGTCCACCAGAGAGAGACCCCAAAGAAAAAAGGCCATCAGGATTTAAGGAATAAGGAAGGGTATAGGGGTATGAGGGGGGGATATGAGTGAATCACATTAGGTTGCCCTTCAAAGGAAGACAAGGAAATCAACTGAGGAGTGAGTGAACTTTTAAGAAGGAAGTAGGGAGATGTAGCTGGGGCAAGTGGCTGGGAGAGCAGGGCATGAGAGATATTGATGAGGGGTAGCTGTTCAAAGGCTTAATCCTTTCAGGCTATGGCAGGGACTTTTTTGATTGTTTCAAGGAAAGGCAAGCTACTTTACATAAAAAGTTCACTGGCCTTATCTCATTAACTTGAACAATGGGATGGAGGCAGGGGAAGATACATGGTCAGAAGAGAAACTATAGATTAATAATTATAAAGTATATTTCTCTGTCCAATATTTCCTCTCCTTCCATATTACATATCAGAAAACTGAAGTTCAGAGTTGAATTGATTTATCCAAGGTCCTAGAGAGTAAGTAGCAAACTAGGAATAGAAATCTAGACTTTGGGAGTTCAAATTTCACCAGCATCTCACTATCTCATATTTTAAGAGTGCTAATTAATTTGTTCTGCACATAGATATGATGCATGTGAAATAGAAATTCACAAGAGATGTGTCCATTGTTTTCTCTGGTGACAAGCAATATTTAAGTGAAGAATTAGGTTTGAGAAGTCAGAGGGTTTTTGTCTTAGAAAGAAAACTGATAAAAGCATGCTTCTGATTTTAGTTAAGTAGCAAGCTTTTATTAAGATGTTATTAGATGTGAAGCACTCTGATAAGTGGTGGGAATTTTAAAAAAAAGGCAAAAGTGCCTGCCCTCAAGGAGTTCACATTCTCATGAGGAAAATTAACATGAAAATATCTGGGTACACAAGTTATTTTTGTTTCTATTACTAGATTGTCAAAATCTAAAGATATTGAGGGATGAACTTTTAATTGGAATAGGGCCAGAAAATTCTTGTTCTTGCTCCCCCCATCTTCCACCCCCCCCCCTTTAGATCTTCAGATGTTCCTATTTAGAAAAAATGTTGAGGGAGATAATGTTTAGGAGTGGGTAGAAATTTTGGTTCCATTAAATGAGTATGTAAAATGGGTGTTGAAGCTAGGTAGTTAAATTAGACTATTTGACAAGAGTGGGTGAGGGGTAGTAGAATAACATTGACATAGTCTTTAAATCTTGTATTCCATTCACTCTAGGTCTTAATAGAAATTTTAGATTCAACAGAAGTACTTGAAGTATCTTATGGTATTTTGTAGGTAGAGACATTTTAATTCAATGACAGTAGTTTCTAAGCTTCTTTATAGTTTGTATGTTTACCTTGCCATTAGACTGTGAACTCTTTGAAAGCAGGGAACCATTTTGTTTGTTTTTTCCTCTTTCTTTCTTTTCCTTTCCTTTCCTTTCCTTTCCTTTCCTTTCCTTTCCTTTCCTTTCCTTTCCTTTCCTTTCCTTTCCTTTCCTTCCCTTCCCTTCCCTTCCCTTCCCTTCCCTTCCCTTCCCTTCCCTTCCCTTCCCTTCCCTTCCCTTTTTTCCTTTCCTTTCCTTTCCTTTCCTTTCCTTTCCTTTCCTTTCCTTTCCTTTCCTTTCCTTTCCTTTCCTTTCCTTTCCTTTCCTTTCCTTTCCTTTCCTTTCCTTTCCTTTCCTTTCCTTTCCTTTCTTTTCTTTTCTTTTCTTTTCTTTTCCTTTCTTTTATTTTTCTCTTCTCTTCTCTTCTCTTCTCTTCTCTTCTCTTCTCTTCTCTTCTCTTCTCTTCTCTTCTCTTCTCTTCTCTTCACTTCTCTTCTCTTTTCTTTTCTTGTGCTTGGAACATCTTAAGCACTTAATAAAAGCTTGTTGATGTGACATGATGAAATAGGGAATTTTAAAAACCTCTCTTATTTTACTAAAGACTTTTTGAACTTAATGTTGAAAAAAACAAAAGGAAGAAATGAATATAATTTAAAGACTACAATTCTGCTTTCTAAATTAAAAACTTGTATTGGCAGAAACTGCAGAGGGCATCTAATCTAGCAAAAAAAAAGATATATAAAAAAATCAATTTTTCATGAGATACACACCTAAAAAGATATCACTTACAAAATGGTATGAGTCCATTTCTTTGTTGACTAAGATACTAGTTAATTAATAATGGTGATTTTTGTCAGCTGACTTTTGGTGAAGTCTTTTGGAAAAACGTTGAGTTATTTAATTGTATGTGCCACTTCTCTTTGTAACCCTAACTCCAGTTTCCCCTTTTAATGTATCCTACAAATCTTTATCAGATTAATTTTTATGCCTCCAAAACATGTAATGAATCCCCTTTTACTGATTAAAGGTGTAACTCCTAAGTCTGATATTCTGAGTCTTCCCATATATTACCTATGTGACCCTGAAGATGTTATTTTTCCCTTTCTGGCTTTTAGTTTCCTTATCAGAAAAACTAAAGGAGAGATTGCAATCTGGCAAGAGATGATTAATACAAAAAGAGTCAGTGCTGAAGAAAATATGGGTAGAGTAATATGAGATTGGTGTTAAAATTTGAATAAATATTTAGGAAAGAAATTCATAATTATTTAAGAAAAGTGACTAATGGGACAGCGAGGTAGCTCGGTGAAGAGAGCACCAGTCCTGGAGTCAGGAGGACCTAAGTTCAAATTCGGTCTCAGAAACTTAATAATTACCTAGCTATGTGATCTTGGGCAAGTCCCTTAACCTCATTGCCTTGCAAAAAACAAAAATAAGAAAGAAAGAAAAAAAATAAATGTGACTAACAATCTATACCTTTTCATGCTGCAATTTTATTACTGGGGATGTATCCCAAGGACAAAAAGACATAAACAATGGTCCAATATATTGTAAAATATTCATAACAGTTTTTTTGTGGTAAAAAATGAAAACAAAGTAGTAGCTCATTGATGGAGAACAGCTTCAAAAAACTACTATGGTACAGAAGTAGAAAGAAATGATTGCTTAGAAAGAAATGACAAATATGAAAATTCAAAGAATTCTTGTTTATTGAGTGACAGAGTGGCTTCTGATATGTGTTAACCTAAGTGATTTTTGAAGATTCAAGATTTCAAAATGTCGAGTTGGGGAAGTATTATAAAATACGACTGGAAAGGTAAGGGTACTTAGGGTTGTGCAAAACCTGTTGGAATGCCCAATCCCAGAGTTGGAAAGTTATAGGCAATAGTGATTGAATGAACTCTTGATATTATTTATTTTGTGCATCAGCCATTGATACTTAATATTTGTTTTCTGTGTATGATTATTCATCTTTTTAACTTAAGTTTTAATTTATGTCTTAAAGCTGATCATTAGCACCTTTGTGGGAAAGAAAAAATTTGTATCTTACTTCTTGGCATCCTTCGTTCCTTGCTTTATGCCATACCTGCAGTGTCTCAGTAAATGTTATAATTATGGAGAATAGCTTATGTTTATGTACTGTTTTGTATATGCTGTAGACCTTTCTCTCCCCCATCCAAGTATATAAAAAAGAAACTCCTCAGTGTTATTTCCAAGAAACGTGTTAGCTTTGTTTTAAGAACAAGCTGTACTAGTACACTAATTCATTGTTCATGGAACTTTAAAAACAAAGATGTGGAAACAAGATGCCCATGGATTGGGGAATAATGGCTAAAGAATTTGTCTATTCATGGGTCATGGACCATGATGTAATGGAATATTACTATGTTACAAGAAATTTTGAACAAGTTAAGTGTAAAGAAACATGGAGGATTGTCAAAAACTGATGCAAAATGAAGTAAGCAGAATCAAGGAAAAAAATAGCATACTGACTGAAGGATGGGATATTAAAGATCCTCTGTGTATGGTATTTCCAATCACTAAATTAACTTTGTTTTGAAAATATATTTTATAGAAAGAAAACAAAAATAATGGCTTATATTTACTTAATGCTTTAAGGTTTGTTTGCCACATTTTAAATGGAAAGAACAGCAACCAAGAATAAAATTAAACTGAAAGCTATGTAATTATAATGATAGTATCTGGTCTTTTTTTGCAGAAGCCACAGGACTATGAACATGGAATATTGTACATATGGCAGATTCAGTTGATGATTTGAATAGTTTACTGGTTTTATTTTTTTAACAAGTGAAATCTCCCTGGGAAAATATATATTTGGAAATAAAAGTGTATAAAGACAAAGACATTAAAAAATAAAAACCAAGAATATATGAGACTGAATTTTATATCTCAAAGAAAAAGGGAAGAAAGCATAGGTTTTCCCTGATTGAGTAGCTAGGAATAAGTAATGACCATGGGCAAAAGCATGAACTTATAAGAGAACCCTGATTATTATGGGATAGGAGTAATTTTGGATTCCTCACTATCTCTCATCTTCCATATCCAAATCTGTTGCCAAAGCTTTCCAGGGTCACCTTTGCAACATCTCTTCAAGATGTCCCCTTTCTCTAATCTGACTGGCACAGCTCTAGTACAGGTTTTTACTGTCTCATGCCTGGACTATTAGAGCAGTCACCAGGTAAGCCTTCTTGAATCATGTCTCTTCCCTACTCCAAATTAAATACCATGAAGCTACTAAAATGCTTTTCCTAAAGCACAGTCTTGATTATGTCAACCTTCTCAATAAACCACAGTAGCTTCTTACTGTCTTCCAGAATAAATATAACATAATCTTTTTGGAGTTCAAAATATTTCAAAACCTTACCCCTTCCTATACATACTCTGCTTCAGTGACACTAGCCTCCTGGCTGTTCCATCAATCTCACACACTGTCTCTAAGCTCTAAGTATTCTCTCTGGCTGTCCCTAATTGCCTGGAATAATCTCCTTTCTCCAGCACAACCACAAACCACCTTGCTACCTTGAAAACTTGAGTCTTTTTTTTTTGGCAAGGCAATGGGGTTAAGTGACATGCCCAGGATTATACAACTAGGTAATTATTAAGTGTCTGAGGCTGAATTTGAAGTCAAGTCCTCCTGACTCCAAGGCTGGTGCTATATCCACTGTGACACCTAGCTACCCTAAAGATTTAAGTCTTAACTAAATCCCCTACAACAGTCTTCCCCAACTCGTCTTAATGCCAATGCCTTTCCCCTGCTAAATATTTTCTGTTTGTCCTGTGTAATGCTCGATTTGTGATTATTTGCTTGCATGTTGTCTTCTAATTAGATTGAAAGTCCCTTGAAGTTGTGAACTATCTTCTACCTCTTTTTGTATATCCTACACAAGAAAATTTAAATATGAAAAACTTCTGGAAAAAAATTGAATGGGGATAGAAAAGAACATACTTGTATTAATTGGTTAGTTGATTGAAGGGATAACCAGCAAATCGTAATATGGGGTAGCACCTGTGCATATTGTAGAGGAATGAAATATGAGAGCCCCTGTGCAACTACTAGCGAGGGGAATAAGATTGGGAGCATAAAACATTCCTCATCCCTATGGCTGAATTGAGTCAGAGCTTGAATGGAAAAGTAATAGCTATGTTTATTCTTTTATAGTTATTAACCCTCTTCTTTTAGTTGCTGAAGAAAATGGTGGGAAGGATTAACAATGGCCCAGCCTCTGACAATAGAAAAACATTCTCAGACAGAAAGAGAAGTCCAACCACTTACACAAGGACTTATACCTGTGGACAAAGGTAAGATAAAACATTCAGGGAAGACAGGTCCCAAAAGAAGAGAAATGGATCTTAATAACTGTGATATCCTGGCTCAGAAGAAAATTTGATTTCAGTTCTACAGGTTTTTATGACATATTTGTTCTCCATTATTTAATGTTATTCAGGTTAAATAAAGTACCTAGAAAAATCCAGAAATATGTGATATTACCTCAAGAATTTCCTCAAAGGATTGATGTTATACTCTATAGTTTGTACTTTATAAGGCATTGTGATGTTTCAATATGAATAATATCTTTTTATAGGTGATGAAATTGAGATTCAGAGAAATAAAATTACTTGGTTAAGGTTACACAGATAAAGGGACAATTCAAATTTTAAACCAGGTTGTCTCTATTTAAACCCTGAGCTCGTTTCATGACATCATGCTGAGGAAATCTGAAAAAATCATATTAGCAAATGCACTGCCTTTGCCAACAGTAAACATTTAGTAAATGTGAGTTGAACTGAATGCAATAGATGGAGAAGTTGGAACATTTTGTTTTCATGCTAGAAAGGGCTTTCATTGGGTACCATCAAAAGGATAATAGCAGAATTTTCACTCAGTTATTTTTCAATTTGGATAAAAATACTTTTTTCTCCTGAAGGATGAAAAATAAAAAAAAAAACACCTAACTGATTTTATTTTTTAAATGAATTAAATTTAGGGTGGAGAAAATTTTCAAAGAAAGTTTTAGCACAAGAAATTTCAGATGAACCTTCCTGGATCATGCAATTGTGTTCATTGATCCTGTTATTGTTTCATATACTCAGTTACTCTTTATCGGTTATCAGAGTTGATTTCTGTGTTGATCCAGGCATATAAATAGTAACAGACTCATAGATTGAACGGGGCAATTTTATCAATTGCTTTGAAACTATAACCAGTTAGTATGACTTGTTGGCTTCCAAGTTACTTGGTTTCCAAGTTTCTTTCAAAACTATTGGCCTTTATACATTACAAATAGCTCAAAATATGAATGAGTGAAAAAATGGAGATCATGAATTGGAAATTATTCAGCAAAACTGCACAGCAAAACTGATTTTTTTATTCTATGTAAAGATTTCATGTAATTGTCTGGAATGGAAGAATGGAAAAACCCTTGGCTTTGTACATCCTCTGTTTCTCTGACAATGCCTAGCTTAAAGGTCCTGAGTCAAGTGGAGACTTGACTTGCTGATTATATTCATCATGATTACTACCTCCCACTGGTAGCGTATGATGAAACGACTTGTTGGGACTATTCTTCAACTCAAAGCACTAAGATTGCAGAGATGTGAAATGGTATCACCAGGGGCCATTTTGGTTGGATACAAAATTTACCTCCTTTCCCACCTCTTCCTCCCTGATCTTTTGAGCATTTTCCTAATTGTTGCTGACTGTCAGCACTGGGAGTCAGCTAGTTGGTCTTGACAAGTGCTGTAAATTCTTTTTGAAGAGTTGTTCCATCTGTTTAACTTGAATTGTTCCTGTCCTTCATTACTTCCTCCTGACAGTCTTGGGTAGTAGCGCCCTCTTTGGCTTTGGAGAAATAATACCCTTCCCTTCACAGATTTTGCGTCAGAATTGTTTTAATGTACATTTCTTTAAAATTATATTTGATTGTAGTTATTGCAACTATTCTATCAAATAGACCCAGGCAGAATCTGTGCCAGGCTGACATCATTCATTTTCACACTGAAACATTCTCCTGGGTTCATTTGGGACATTGCTTCCTATTAACAAGCCCGCACATACATCCCACTGAGGGAGATGAGCCACCATACCATGATTGCTTTTAATTAGGGGAGTTTGTACAGATATTTAAAGCACATGTTCCCAATGTCAAACCTAATGTGATGTAATAAGACAAATTTCTTTCGTTTTCCCTCCAGATGATCCCATATGGTCCTAGTAAGTTTATGGCTTGCTTTTGACATGGATGGGATTTTTATTAAAAATCAAATGGAATTTGTTTTCTGTTTTTTACTCATTTAGGGTATGGATGTTTATTAGAGTCATAGTTTTACAATTAAATAGTGTATCTGATTGCCATTTTAAGGGCAATGTGAAATGTGGGCAACTTTATCTGTTCATATAACATTAAAATAAGTCTTCTCTTCAGGCCAAATATAAATGATTAATTTCATTTGTTGAAAATATATTACAATTTAGAATGAGCGGCACTTCCTAAGAAAGGTCTCCAGTAATATGACCAGCATTTTTTCCTCTAAGCTTTTCCAATAATGGTGAAACATGCTTAGCTTAAAAGATTCCTTGATTCTGCCGACTCATTTTAATTACAAAGTGATTTTCTTACTTTGTAAAATGTGAGTACTTTTGTATAAAGTGATTAAACTTGATTTTCAAATGGTGTAGGATATTTCCCCAGTTTTAAATGAACAGTCTGAAACATAATATGAATAGAAAGAGAATATTGTTCTAATACCTATTAGCAAAATATACTTGTAAAGAAACACCCTTCAGAAAAAAAATGTTGGTCTATTTTGGAAGGAAAATGATCTTTGGTATAGATTTGAGGACTTTGGATCCCTTTTTCAATATGATAGAGTGATGCTTTGCTCATGTAAAAACAATTTAATGTTATAAGAGCACAGAGAAAGTTTTTTTAAAAAAGAAAAAATGTGAGTATAAAGAAATAGTCACAAAAGCACTAGAGAGGCAGATTGCTTTGTTGGAGACTCAGGAAGATGGGTTACTTTTGCAAGTTTGCAGTCTTGAGTTTTATAACTTAAGAGAATAAAAATGGGAAAATTAAAAATGACACAAACATTTGAAATCCAAGGGATGATTTCAAAATAGTTGTTGATTTGAATAGGGATATTGGAAGAGTTGTAATGTTTTAAGTGAGAGAGAGAGAGAGAGAGAGAGAGAGAGAGAGAGAGAGAGAGAATGGAGAATGAACAAGAGAATAGAGTTGGAATCTCCTGAGGTAGAGAAAGAAGTCAGTAGGGGTACTTTTGGACAATTAAATATAATGAGATAGGAGGGCAAGATACATCACTTTTAGCAAAAGTAGAGTTTTTTTTCTTTTTTTTTTTTAAAGAAAAGCATGGTGGGATATAGAAAAAGTATCTTTTTGAGAAGTGTGTCTGTCAGAAGTTGTCATCATAGTGATGACTTCAGGTGAGTGACTCCAGACTGCTCAAAGAAATCTGATGTTGACAGGCAATAATTACTGGGACATTTGCCCTGTGGTGCCACCTAAATTTGGAGAACAGGGAAGATTTCCATACGCATTTAGTCCTCTCTGCTGCCATCTCTGTCTAGAGAAGGAAGAACAAAGTGATTTAGAGACTTGTGTGATATCCTGGTTGAGTTTGCTTAAAGAGCAAACCTGAAATGTATTTCTGAGAGTTTTATTTTGAAAATACATCACAGTATCTGTCTGAATAAATAACTGACTAGTCTGATCTGTGTATCCCAGATGAGTTTGGCAGTTGTTTGAAATAAAGGAACTATTGTTCACTTTAAGAATTCTGGGGGACAAGGGACTTCTGGCCAAGATGGCAGAGGGACTACAGACACTGCACTAAAGTCTACTGATCTTCCCTCATATATAATATGAAACAAACATCTTAACAGAAATCCGATCGACAAAACCCAGAAAGATAAGCTAGGAGAAGAACATCTTCCCAAGGTTTGTTTTCCAGGGTGAGCCTGGTGCAGAAAGCAGATTCTGTCTGGAGCACAGGATGGGGTGAGAGCCTGAGAGTAGAACTAGATCGATCAGTCACAGATGGGCAAATAAATGGAATAAATGAATTGTTCTTTAAAATACTAAGCAATATCTATCTGAAGCTATCAACGAGCATTATATGCAATGAGGACAGGCAAGAGGCATTCCCAGTAAGATCAAGGGTGAAACAAGGATGCCCATTATCACCACTACTATTAAATATTGCATTAGAAATGATAGCTTCAGCAATAAGAAGAGAGAAAGAAATTGAAAGAAATAGAATTGGGAAGGAAGAGATAAAACTCTCACTCTTTACAGATGACATGATGATATACCTAGCGAATCCCAAAAAATCATATAAAAAGCTGCTTGAATAATTAGCAACTTTAGCAAAGTCGCAGGATATAAAATAAACCCTCATAAATCCTCAACATTTCTATATATGACTATCAAGATACAGAAGAAAGCACTAGAAAAAGAAATCTCATTCAAAGTAACCTTAGACAATATAAAATACCTGGGAGTCTACCAAGGCAGACTCAAAAACTTTTTGAAAACAATTACAAAACACTTCTAACACAACTAAAATCAGATTTAGATAACTGGGCAAACATCAACTGCTCATGGATAGGGCGAGCTAATATAATAAAAATGACAATTCTACCAAAACTAAACTTCTTGTTTAGTGCCCTACTAATTAAAATTCCAAAAAATTACTTTGAGTTAGAAAAAATTGTAAGTAAATTCATATGGAGAAATAAAAAGTCAAGAATTTCCAGGCATTCAATGAAAAAAATTACAAAAGAAGGTGACTTAATCTTACCAGATCTAAAATTATATTATCAGTCATCAAAACTATCTGGTATTGGCTAAGAATATAGTGGTGGATCAGTGGAGTAGACTAGGTGCAATAGCAGGAAATGATTATAGTAATCTTCTGTTTGATAAACTCAAAGCATCCAGCTATTGGGATAAAAACTCTCTCTTCAATAAAAACTGTTGAGATAATTGGAAGTGAGTATGGAAGAAACTTGGATTAGACCAACACCTCACAACCTATACCAAGATAAGATCAAAATGGATATAGGATTTAGACATAAAAACAATATTATAAGCAAACTAGAAGATCAAGTAGTAGTTTACCTATCAGATCTATGGAAAGGGAAACAGTTTATGACTACGGAAGAGATGGAGAACATCATTTAAAAAAAAACTAGATAATTTTTATTACATTAAATTAAAAAGCTTTTGCACAGACTTTTTGTCTGTAATCAACATCTACAGAAATATAGTAAATTGGGAAACAATTTTTACAGCTAGTATTTCTGACAAAGGAATTATATGTAAAATATAGAGAGAACTGAGTCAAGTTTTCAAAAAAAAAAAAACCAAGTCATTCCCCAATTGACAAATATTCAAAGGATATGCAAAGGCAATTTACAGATGAGGAAAACAAAGTGATCCATAGTCATATGAAAACTTACTCTAAATCACTACTTATTAGGAAAATGCAAATTAAAGCATCTCTCACCTCTCAGACTGGCCAATATGACCAGAAAGAACAATCATCAATGTTGGAAGGGATGTGGGAAATCTGGGACACTAATGCATTGTTGGTAGAACTGTGAATTCATCCAACCTTTCTGGAGAGCAATTTGGAACTACTCCCAAAGGGCAACAAAAATGTGCATACCCTTTGATCCAGAAATACCACTACTGGGTCTATACCCTGACGAGATGATGAGAAAGGGTAAAAACATCACTTATACAAAAATATTCATAGCAGCCCTGTTTGTGGTAGCAGAGAATTGGAAATCAAGTGAATGTCTTTCAGTTGGGGAATGGCTTATCAAACTATGGCATATGTATATCATGGAACACTATTGTTCTATTAGAAACCAGGAGGTATGGGAATTCAGGGAAGCCTGGAGGGATTTGAATAAATTGATGCTAAGCAAGATGAGCAGAACCAGAAAAACATTGTATACCCTAATAGCAAAATCAGGGTGATGATCAACCTTGATGGACTTACTCATTCCATCAGTGCAACAATCAGGGACAATTTTGGGCTATCTGCAATGGAGAATACCATCTATAACCAGAGAAAGAATTGTGGAGTCTAAACAAAGACCAAAGACTATTACCTTTAATTTAGGGAAATCCATTATCTTATTATGTAATTTTGCTATGTTTCTTCCTGAAGATAATGATTTCTCTATATCACATTCAACTTAGATCAATGTATGCTATGGAAACAATGTAAAGACTAAAAGACTGCCTTCTCTGGGGACTGGGAGAATGGAAGCAAGATTGGGGAGAAATTGTAAAACTCAAAACAAATAAAATCTTTATTTACAAAAAAAAGAATTGTGGGGACAGCTAGATGGCAAAATGGATTCAGCATGGCCCCTGGACTTAAGAATTCAAATGTGAACTCAGACTGTGTGGCTAATTGTGTGAGACCTAGAGCAAGTCACTTAATTCTGCCTTCAAGAGAAAAATAAAGCTAATAGTTTATAAATTCTCCTTTAAGAATTTCGTTAATTGAAAGAGTTTATAAAATATGTTTTAGAGGAAAAAAGAAAGAAGAGTATTTCCTTAAATTTAGTATGATGAGGATCAACAATCAAGTAGTAAGTAGAAAAACAGTTTTGTGTGGTTCAAATGATCTTCAAAGGATCAATAAAAAAGATTAAACCTCTAGTTGGCAGTTCCCAAAGTACATGAGAATTTCTCTTTTATGTGCTTCCCTGCTAGCTTCCTACAAACATGACTAGTTGTGTAAAGATGGGGGCTCAAAAAACCAGAAGATGAGTAGAAGATGAGTAACCCTTTCTAAAGGGTTACTGTAAGAGTTTGAATGCAGTTGTGTGGTGGTAGCCAATTTCTGGGAAGTTAGACTACCTGTTACAAGAACAGGTTAAAAAAATCATACCAAATTCACAAAGTTTTAGAATTCCCAAAAAAAAGACATCATATTCCACTTTGTGATAAACTTTTCTCATTACATTGGAATCAATTACAAAAACTAATAAATATTACACATTAGTAGACGGTCAGGAAGAAAGACGTGTAGTAATCTTTGCCTTGATTTTCTGCAAATCTTTGGACATCATCATTATTCCCAAAGAACTTAATTGTACTAATTAATTTTTATTGAAGACAAAGTAAACTATTACTTAGAACTTTTAATTTTCAAGTACAGACATTCTTAGTAAATGAAACATAAAATAAATGGAACACTGGAATAAGAAGAGAACATGGTCTCCAGGTCCAACTTCAACAGTTCCTATTAGAGTGACATGAACCTCTGAATCTTAATTTCCTTATTTTTAAAATGGGGATGAGAAGGTTTCCATGGTTGTTTTACTTTGTAAGCCATTAAGCACTATATACATTTAATGTATTATCACTGTTCAAATTTGTTATGATATAGTCTTACAGCTCATTGTTTTTACTTATTTTCGACACATTTATTAAATATAAAAGATAATAAAGTAAATGATGATCTTTGGTCAAATCCCTAACACAGTGCCTGCCACATAGTAGTTACTTAACTGACTGACCATTTCTATTTTTAAATTAATTGAAAAATATAGAGAATAAATTATAATAACTACAGATTTGGAAAATATCCTAATTAAAAACTTTGACTATAATAATGAAATTCAAGGCCCATTGCCCTAGGACAACTATGAAAGATGAACATTCTTGACCAAAAAGAATGAACATTAAGCTTCAACCAGTTAATGAGACTAGAACCAGATGGCTATCATAGGTGGAGTTCCTGGACACAATATGAATTCATAACAATTTGAGAAGAATGTTTGAAATATCAGCTATACTTTATATTTAATATTGAAGTTAGGCATAATAAGATGTTTTAGTCTTTTTTTAAGGTTATTTTTTTTGCAAGGCAAATGGGGTTAACTGGCTTGCCCAAGGCCACACAGCTAGGTACTTATTAAATGACTGAGACTGGATTTGAACCCAGGTACTCCTGACTCCAGGGCCAGTGCTTTATCCACTGTGCCACCTAGCCGCCCCAATAAAATGTTTTTAAAAATACTTTTACACCAGAAATCAGGAGAATTGTATGCAAATTTTGTGGTTGATTTTCATACTATTTCTTTCATCCTCTCTGTTTCTGTAGTTGTAGCAAAGATACATCAAAGTTGATGATGAGTTAACATGCCATTACCTTTATTCAAATATTAAAAATAGTTTTGTCCATTTGAATTATAATATGGAGACAAATATAAAAGAGCAATAGCAAAGCACATCAGTTAATAGATTCATCAAAGATGAAGAAAAGAGCACTTTTTTTTAAATCAAGCCTATCATGTCAATGCTATAGAGTAGTTCTAGGAAGGAAACTCCCTCTTTTAAATACATTGGAAGACTGTAACTCAGTCTTAAAGAGTTACCCCACAGCAATAAGAGTTTGAATAATTTCCTCAGGTTTACATTATCCAATGTTTTGTTAAAAAATGTTAAAAAAATTATTTATCATCTCAACATGGGTTTTCTAATCACTAACCTATGCTGCCTCTCATAATTAGTATTAGAATATATGTTGTGACAAAAAGAACAGAAACCAAATACTGGTGCTTTTGTTTTCCTGTGATGAATATTTTTGGTCCTCATCATTAATTTGACACAATTAATGTCTTAATAATCTTCATACTATTGAATCTACTAGCTCTTTAATTTTTTAATTGTATGTTTAAAGGTCACATGAAAAAATTTAACTTCTATGGGTTTGGAACAAGCACCAAGGAACCTTAATGCTACAATTGAGGTAATTAAATATTATTACTAAAATAATTATAATTATTTAGATAAAAAGTGGGATTACAATATTTTTCAAGAAGGACTTGGTTACTTAATGAACTTTTCCCTGTGGCTTTGTCTCAAAATGTTGCTTAAGAAAATGAAATGTACTTTTCATTATGGAAGAAATAATTCTTAAATATAATAGATGTTGACAGGAATGACAAGTAATTCAGTTTGTATGAATTAAATCCAAGCCATTCCACTTCCTACATAAATTTCTTGTTTTCTGTAACTCTTTAAATGTAATTTTAAACCTGACAATAACCTGGTCTAAAATAGGTGTTATTCAGAGGGAAAAGTAAGCACTAAAATCTGTTGTTCTTTGGTCATTTGGGCTTGCTGGGGATCAATGAACTGTTTTACTAGAGAAAATACAGGAAACTTACCTTTTAAGTTCAATTCAAATGAACTTGTTCAAGCCTGTTTGGGCCTGATGGTGGACAGTAAAAGGAAAACTGTTGGCTCAAGTTAACCTATATGTTTATATGAATCATTTTATTACCCATTACATTATAGGAAGATTTTTTTGTTGGGCACTGTCAGAAGATTCAAGTTTAATCTAAGCATTGTTACCTTAGGAGGATGGAGGCCATCATTTTTTAAACTTTTCTAGATAATGGACACGCAGAAGTTCCCACAGAGGGAACAACAGTGGACTGCCATTTCTTCTGATATGCTACTTACCAACCAAGAATCATAACATCATCTCCAATCTTCTTTAAGTATACTAATCACAGTTTCTTACAATTACATTGTTCTTTGAAACTTAAAATATTATTACTTTCATGACAACTCTGGGAGAAAACTATTACATGTATGTGTGCATGCGCACATGTGTGTGTGTGTATATATTTTTGTTTAGATCTAGATTTATGATTTAATGATTCTAGGAAATTCTCTGGCATTGAAATTCACAATATTGAGAAGAAAAGAAAAAATTACTTAGTTAACAACATATCAAAGGAAGGTCTTGAGGTTTTCTGATCCAAAGACTGGTATGGTACTCACTATGCCACACTACCTCTCTAGAACAAGTTTTATCTTTTCCATTTTGGTAGATGGAACAATTGAGGTGAAATCAAATATTTATTTTATTTTTTTATTAGCTATTTTTTGAATTTTATAATTTTCCCCTAATCTCACTTCCCTCACCTCACCCCCAAACAGAAAGCAATCTGATAGTCTTTACATTGTTTCCATGCAATACATTGATTAAAATTGAATATGTTGAGGGAGAAAGCATATGCTTAAGGAAAAAAAAATATAAGAGATAGCAAAATTACATAACTTTTTTTTTAGGTTTTTAGCAAGGCAAATGGGGTTAAGTGGCTTACCCAAGGCCACACAGCTAGGTAATTATTAAGTGTCTGAGACCGGATTTGAACCCAGGTACTCCTGACTCCAAGGCCGGTGCTTTATCCACTATGCCACCTAGCTGCCCCAATTACATAACTTTTTAAAAAAAAATTAAAGGTAATAATCTTTTGTCTTTGTTTAAACTCCACAATTCTTTCTTTGGATATAGATTGCATTCTCCAATGCAGATACCCTAAAATTGTACCTGATTGTTGCACTGATGAAGTGAGCAAGTCCATTAAGCTTGATCATTCACCCCCATGTTGCTGTGAGGGTGTACAATGTTTTTCTGGTTCTGCTCATCTCTCTCAGCATCAGTTCATGCAAATCCTTACCGGCTTCTCTGAATTCCCATCCCTCCTAGTTTCTAATAGAACAATAGTGTTCCATAACATGAACATGCCACAATTTGTTCAGCCATTCTCTACTTGACAGACTATCACTCGATTTCCAAATCTTTGCCACCACAAACAGGGTTGCTATAAATATTTTTGTACAAATGATGTTTTTACCCTTTTTCATGATCTCTTCAGGGTATAGACCCAGTAGAGGTACTGTTGGATCAAAGATTATACACATTTTTATTGTCCTTTGGGCTTTATTCCAAATTGCTCTCCATAAAGACTAGATGAGTTCATAGCTCCACCACTAATGCATTAGTGTCCCAGATTTCTCACATCCCTCCCAACATTGGATCATTGACCTTTCTGGTCATATTGGCCAAACTGAGAGGCATGAGGTGGTACCTCAAAGATGCCTTAATTTGCATTTCTCTAATCATTAATGATTTAGAGCAATTTTTCATATGACTATGGATCACTTGAAATCAAACATTTATTAAACAACTACTATGTGTCAGACACTTTGGTTGCCATGGAGGATACAAAGACAAAAGCAAGAGAATATCAGCCCCCAGAAAATAAATAGTCCTTAAGAATTTACAAGTGGGTTTAATATCAGTACCCTCTTTCAGGTTGAATGTAAAGATGAAATGAGGGACTTTCAACATAGTGAATATTAAACAATGGGAGGTTTACTTTGCCTTATTAGAGCAAGGATATGCAACAATGATGGAGTGCAGTTCAGCCTCTGTGGACCCACCACGCCAACCCCTGTCTCCTTAAGGAAATCTGACTGGTCATCAGGACAGATTACTTCTGTGGGCTTCAGAAATCAAGCAAGTTGACTGGGTGGAACATTTTTGCCCTTCGATGACTAGGAATTTATGTCAGGGAGTAAGAGATCAATCATCCCAGAGTCTTAATTGTTTCAGTTGTTTTTTAGCAGAAACAAATTCCTATTCCAAGAGAAAAGGAGGAAACTTTAGCCTTATCACAGGGAGAGAACAAATACAGATAAGTATACACGATAAATAAAATAAATACAAGTTAAAGTTGTTAGGGAGACTCCAGTAGATGAGTGGTATATGGAAAAGCTTCACATAGTAGTTGTCATTTGATTTGAATTTCAAAAGAAATAAGGGATTCCAAGAGGCAGAGATGAGAGCAGACTAAGGAGCTTGTACAAAGCCACAGAGTGAGTCCCAAGATAGAATGCAGTGTATTTGAAAGAAAGAGAAACCTAGACGTATACAATTATAGTGCAAGAATGGAAATTGTGACTTTCTCTTTATTCTTATCTACTGTGCTCCATTCCCAATACCTTGACAGTGTTCCCTCCTCATCTTCACATCAGGACATGTCTGTTTTTCTTCAGTATTCCTGTCAAGCACTAACTTCTATATGAACTTCTAATAATTAATGGCTTGTGCCTTTCTCAATCTGTCTTGTATTTTGACTTATATTTATTAGTATTTATTCCCTTTTTATTTATTCTGTATGGATTATTTTTATTCTGAATGGATAAATTAATTCATATTAATAAAAATTATCACCCTTATTAAAACAAAAGCTCCTCAAAAGTAGGGATTATGTTATTTATTGCTTTTGTATCCCCCAAGACTGAAATAGTCTCTGGCCAATAAATAAGTTTTATAAATGTTTATTGATTGACTTAAATCTTAGAGTCTCAATTTCTTAATCTGTAAATTGAAGAAAATAATGCTTGTACTATCATTACTTGATTCATTGTGATTTAAAATAATATTTTTATAGTTAAAGTGAAACAACTAGGAATATATGCCTTTTGGTAGTGAGATAGGTCCTAGAGATAGGTTAGAATCAGGTTGTGAAAGGCTTTAACTATCAAAAGATTTTATCTATCAAGATTTTAGAGGTAATAGGAACAGGCAAAATTTATTTGATCTGAATTTATTTGAATATTTATTTATATGAGCAGCTGTAGAAGATGGTTTGGGGAAGAGATTTGTGGAAAAGAGACCAGTTTGGAGATAATTGTAATAATCTTGACAAAGGTATGGAGGGCCTAGACTACAGTAGGTGGCCAAAGAAATGGGAAGAGAGGTAGATACAAAAGTAGGCAGGACTGACAAGATTTAGCGACTTTTTTTGGATTTGTGAAGTGAATGTTAGTGAGCAATTAAGGATAATTCCAAAATTGATACCCTGGTTGACTGGGAGAACATTGGTATCGCTGACAGAATTAGAAATATTAGGAAGGGAGTATAGTTTGGGGGGTTATATGAGTTCCATTTTGGACAGATTGAATTTGAGATGTCTCTGGTACACTGGATTAAAACAGGGTGGGGAACCTTTTTTCTGCCAAGGCCATTTAGATATTTATAATATTATTCATCTGCAATGTTTGGTCAAACATTTAATTAATTCATTCTTTTTTAAAATTTTTAGGTTTTTTACAAGTCACTGGGGTTAAGTGGCTTGCCCAAGGCCACACAGCTAGGTAATTATTAACTGTCTGAGGCCAGAATTGAACTCAGGTCCTCCTGACTCCAGGGCCGGTGCTCTATCCACTGAGCCACCTAGCTGCCCCTAATTAATTCATTTCTAAAAAGCTACTAGATTTATTAAATTTGGAGTCCTGACTGAAGCTGCTATGGCTACTCTAGACCAGGCCAAATGATTTTGTGGACCCTTATATTCCTCAGGTGGACATTCCCCACCCCTGAATTAAAATATCAATAGGTAATATAGAACTGAAACTCAAGCTAGAAATTTCAGAAAAGTAAACAAATGCTATATTTATCTGGGTGAAAGTGATCATGGAAACAATAGATATTTGAAAAGACTGTAGAGAAAAAAGTGGGTCCCTTAAGCCTTTGAGATCATAGCCACACTAGCATATCAATGACAATCTCAGGAGACGGAGAAAAAATAGCAAGATGAGCAAAAGGAAAATACCTTTCTACATGTTACATCAATCTAATGTCATTTATTCATTTATACTTTAGTGGACTAATTAACCTCAAAATTCCTTTTTCCCTCTCTTGTTGGACTTCCTTCAAATCAGATTATTTTAGCCCTCCATCTCTGCATTTAGTTTCTTCCTCCCTGAATCACATTTCTAATGCATTGCCATACTATTCTTTTATATCAGTTTGACCATTTCTCCAATTTAAGAAAACCATCATGAACTCTAATTCCTGTCATTCTTCCCTCTCCTTGTTAAGTTTTTTCTTTGGGGGGGGGCATGTTATCTATGCTATCATCTAAATCAGGGAGTTAACAGTATAAATATACTTTTGCTTACAAAAATTTTATTTTAGTTGGGTTATAGAGAGATTTATTGAGATTAGAAATTCCTTTCCTCCATAATACCTGTTTTCATTATCCCAACAGGACCCTGGACCCTAAACATTTCTCTGGGGAAATAATCCCTTGGTGCCTACACAAATCCTCATCAACACATTCAGCCTGGCCCATCTGACAGGGTCTTTTGGGACTTGACCGCCATACTCTATGGGCAAGATGCAATGTCTACACTGCAGGCATCATTCTGAGTATCAGTGCTCAATGACACAGTAATATGTGGAGAGAGGAAACGCAACATAAGGAAATTTAAGCTCAAAGGAAATTCAATGATTATTTAGTCTAATAAACTCCTTGTTTTACATATATTGGACTAAATGTAGACTAACCCTCTGGAAAGATTTTGAAAGTTGCTTTAAAAAATGTAACTGAGATTTGAATTCATGTTCTCATCATTTTGTTTCTTTTAGAAACAGAAAAGATGTTTTAAGGAAGAGAGAAGCCTCCTCTGATTCATTTTAAATTCTAACCATTAGAGTCCTAGTAAAATAAGGTTTTATTTTAATTTGTCTGTAATTATAGCCTCTTTAAAACCTAGGGAAGCTATTTTGGGGAAAATGGCTAGTATAGGCATTTTTAAATATAATTTTAGCAGTATGTATGAGGAGCAATAGAGGCATGCAGCAGTATCTCTGAAGAAGAAAATAGTACTATTAAATATGTCTGGGGTTCCAGCAAAGATGACAGAGAGGAGCCAGGAGCTTTTCTGAGCTCCCCTGGGTTTCCCTCAGAAATAATATTAATCAAGTCTCTTGGTTCTTGTCCTTTGTTATTGAAGAAGACCCAAACGATATCACTATGTTTGAGACAAATGACAATGTGTCTGACTGTGGCTGATCAGACCAATATGAGATTGGAATGCTCTATCACAGGTTGGATAGAATTAGTCCATGTGACCACCTTGGATGGACACTCTAAACTTATGTATGTCCTATTTCCTTTGAGCTGCTTCAATTCTGCCTTCCTCATAGAGTACAATGCGCTCTCTGATGATGGCACACTATGGAGTCCTATTCTAGTGTCTCCTGAGCTGTACAATCAATTCTAAAGTTCTTTAGTGAAAACTTCAGGGTGTCTAGGTGTAGCTTCCTCTGACCTCCTTGTGAGCACTTTCTCTGGGTGAGTTCTCTATAAAATAGTTTGGGGTGTTTTTTGGCAAGCATATTTCTGGCATTCTAACTACGTTTCCAGCCTATCTTAGTTACACTCTCTGTTGTAATGCTGGAATACTAGGCAGTTTTGCTCCAGAAAGGACCTCAGTGTCTTGTTTCTTCACCTGCCAGGTGATCTTCAGAATCTTCCTAAGACAGTTTAAATGGAAGTGATTTAATTTCCTGATATGACACTCGCTGGTAAACTTTTTAGGTTTCACAGGCATATGGCAATGAGGTCAGCACAAAAGCTCTGTTGACCTTCACTTTGGTAGTCAGTCTAATACCTTTTCTCTCCCCTACTTTCAGTATTCTCCCAAATACTGAACTAGCTCTGACAATGCCAGTGTCAACCTCATTGTCAATATATACCACCTTGGAAAGGTCACTGTCCTTGTCTACAGCACTCAAAACTTCTCCATTTGCTGTAATTGATGGTTCCACATATGGATGGTGTGGTCCTGGCTGATGGAGCACCTGTATTTTCTTGGTGTTAATTGTTAGACCAAAATTAGCACCAGCAGCACAGAATCAGTCCATATTTTGTTGCATCTCAGCTTCATAGGCTGCATTGAGTGTACAATCATCTACAAACAGAAGATCATGCACCAACACTCCCTCTACTTTGGTCTTGACTTGTAATCTTTTCAAGGATTTGCCATCAGTGCAGTAGCTGACCTTGAGGTCATCTTCAGTGAAGGTGTTTGATAACATGCCTGAAAGCATCATACTAAAAAGCATGGAAGCAAGGATGCATCCTTGTTTTAGTCCATTGCTGACTAGGAAATATCGAGAGCACCGTCCACTTTTCAGAACCCAGATACGCATGCTGTCATGGAACTGATGTACAATACTGATGAACTTCTCCAGGCAACCAAATTTTGACATTATTTTCCACAAAACCTCACGAATGGCAGTATCAAAGGCCTTGGTCATATCTACAAATATTACATACAGAACTCCGTTCTGTTCCTGGCATTTTACTGGAGTTATTGGGCAGCAAATACCCTTTCTGAAGCCACATTGGTTCTCATGAAGGTTACTAACTTCCAGAGAAGGACTCTGACAAGAATCTTATCAGCAATGACTAAAAGAGAAATAACCTGTGATTATCACAGCACAATCTTTACCTTTATAAAGATGGATGATGAAGACATTTATGAATTCTTGGGGGATAACCACTTCATGCCATATAACTGGAAAATTTGGACTCTCCGCCTTATCTCAGCTGGAATAGAATAAGACCAGGTTTTTTGCCACTTGAAAGAAACTTAATGGCATTCAAAAGTTCTTTTTCAGTGGGACTGATTAGACTTCAAATTGAAGTAATCAGTAATGGTTTCTACATTGATTGATGATAGTCTGTTAAAAACACTATAGAAGTGTTCAGCCCACTGTACTGTCTGTATAAAATTTAATTTCATCTGCCTTCTTACTGAACCAAGTCTTACATCTCTCCAAGCTTCACTCACATTTTACTTGTAATGGAATTAAATACTGCGTTCTTAGACATGGATGAACTATCCTGCTGCTAAACCTTGTGAAGTTCTCATTTTTCATTTGTCAGCTTCTATATTTCCCTATCATTTTCATCAAACAGGCTTTATGTTTGCAAGTATTCTGGCCTAGAAGAGCAAATGCAGCGCTGTCTACCATATCTCTGAAAGCTGCCCACTCCTTTTCTGTTCCACTGTTGTTAACTGTATGTTGGCTCAGTCTTCCCTCCAAGTTAACAACAAACTGTTCTTGCTCAAAAAAGACACTCTAATCACTTTATATTAATTCTTCTAGTATTCATTTTGCCTTGGAGCTGCTGCTTGGATTGAATATGAATATTTAGCTTAGAGAGGATGAGTCTATGATCATTCCAGCACTCTGCACCACATGCTACCGTTGTCACTCTCACATCTTGTCTGTCTCTTCTTCTTATAATTGCATAATCTAATAGATGTCAGTGTTTGCTATGAGGGTACACCCAGGAGAGTTTATTGGATTTACATAAATGGAAGAGAGTGTTTGTGATGTGAAGGTCATGAGATGCACAAATCTTCAGTAGAAGGTGACCATTGCTGTTATTGTTTCCAACGCTATTCCTCCTAAGGACTCCCTGCCATGTCTGATAATCTGAGACTACTCTAGCATTAAAGTCACCCAGAATTATAAACTTGTCCTCTTTGGTACATTGATGATAAGGGTCTCCAGGTCTTCATAAAATTTTTCTTTAACTTCATCAGTATTCATCATGGTGGAAGATTAGGCACTAATGATGGTGGCATGGTGTTTTCTTGGAAGTGGCAATCTTTTTGTCATGAGCCTGCCATTCCATCCTTTTGGTAGGCATTCTAGAATGTTTACTAGATTAGTTTTCATGACAAAACCTAGCCCAGCTTCCCAGAATTCCCTTTCAGTGCAGCCATGCCAGAAAAACATGTATCCAGCTCAGATTTCAGTAAGCTGACCTTCATTTGCCAACCTTGTTTCACTCAGGGCTGCTATTGGATATCATCCATGCTGAGTTCTCTTGCAACAAGAGTTGTTCGTTTTTCAGGTCTACTGGATCTTGTGTTATCTATGTGTGTACACATTTCATACATTCATGATGAGTGGAGTCTTCTTTGAAGAAGTTTTTGTGTCTTGACCATACTGTGGGATTCCCTACCTGCTGTGGTAATCAGCCAGGGTTGGGTAAGCAGACAATTTTTAGGTCACCTTTTCTAAACCCTTCCTCACATCAGGAGATGAGCAGTGCAGTCTTTAAAAGGACAGCCCAGTCACCCAGGGGGCTGCTGAATCCCACTGCTGTTTTCAGTGGAAAAATGACCCTATGATCCTGGACTGCCTGTGCAGGGTTGTGACTACAGCTCTCACTATATCTGTACCTACTGCTTCATCACTTCTCTGTTGCCACAGGACTTTGAGAAATGGTTATGAGTGGTGTCTTTTGATGCATGAATAAATCAGATTTAAGTGAGGCAAAGTTGCACAAAGACAATTGCCTCAATCTTTCTATGCTGGATCATAATGACTTTGCAAGACAGAGTGAGGCAGTTGACTTCACCCTGCTCTGCCTAAGTTAAATCCAATTTATGCACACAAAAAGACATCACTCAACCATTCATCAAAGTCCTGTGGTGTAGGGTATGTTCAAGGAAGACTAGAAACTTATTGTGAGGGCTGCTTTCTACCTTTGATACTCACCTGAACCACTTAACTCTCACCTGTAGTTCCAAGAAGCTGTAACATGCACAGTGGCTATATTCTGTAAACCATTTTGTCCAGCAGGCTAAAACAGGTTGAGGGTAACCAAAGGAGTCTGAAACTCATCAGTGAGTAGTGGGGGCTGTCTATCCCAAGTGTGTGAAGTCTTCTACTGGTGGAATGGGTGGGGGAGAACCGTTTGTTCCAAGGCCATGAAACCAGCTGAAGCAGGTGTTGTGGAGAGCTTAGAGATTGGTTAGACATCAAAGACATCAAGGTCATGCACTACATCTAAAGCCATTATCAGCCTCTTAAAAGATTTGTAGTGAGAGAACCCATGCTCTTCCAGCAACGTCTGTCATGGTGAGAGTGTGAGTGTACCCAAGGAACACAGAACACCAGAGGCAGGTCAAGGCAGGGACTAACTCATGGTCCTTAACTCTGGGGGGAAATCTCCAGTGGAGGCTTTCAAAGTTCAGACTCAGGTTGTCTGTGTGGCAGATGAATTGGGAAAGCTCTTTTTGTGGGTCCCTGGGACCCACATTCAGTCAACACAATTGGTCTGTGTGGCCAACCCAGATGATGAGCCCCAAGTGTTTCAAACTTGGAAGGCCTGGCCTTCCAATGGTGCAGGCAGTCCAGAGACAGCCATGGGTGTTCCCATCTTTCCCTATGGTTCATGGAGAGGGTCACTGACATCCCCAATCCTAACTATCGAGAGAGAGAGAGAGAGAGAGAGAGAGAGAGAGAGAGAGAGAGAATGCAACTCTGGTATTTCTTATGAGTTGGTCCACTGAGCAACCCTCTGGAGTTCCTAACATCTATGACCCAGGCCAGTACACAAGGCTCCAACACCAAAGGTCTGTCAGCAAGCAAGCCTTCCCCTAACCCAAGAACCCTGGGATAAGACCCAGTTATAGATCCCAAAATGAATAAGAAAAGACAGAGCAAAGCAGGGTCTTTTGAAAGTTACTTTAGAGATGACAATGGGTAAAACTCTATCACAGAAACAGAGGATGAAGGTTACTACATATGAAACTTCAAAGGAGAATATAAATTGTTCTCCAACCCAGAAAGACTTCTTGGAAGAACTTAGAAATTATTTTAAAAACAAATGGAAAAGTTAGGAAAAAATGCAAGAGGTAATTAACATCTTGTGCAAAACGTAGCAGAAGAAAACAAATTCTTGAGAAGTACATTTGGGCAAATACAAAAAGAAAATAATTCCTTCAAAAACAAAATTGGGAAAATAGGAAAAGATAATATCTCCTTTAAAAATAGAATTGACCAAATGGAAAACGAGATGCAAAAGCTAACTGAAGAAAATAACTACTTGAAAAATAGATTGGAACTTGTGGAAACTATTGACTCTATGAGACACCAAGAATCAATTAAACAATATCCAAAATATGAAAAAAAGAAAAGTAAAATGTAAAAATGCCTCATTGGTAAAGCAATTGATCTGGAAAATAGATTCAGGAAAGGTAATTTAAGATTTATTGGACTACCTGAAAGCAATGATCAAAAAAAGTGCTTGGATAGCATTCTTCCAGATATCATCAAGGAAAACTGCCCTGCCTGGAACCAGAGGACAAAATAGTCATTAAAAGAATCTACTCATCCCCTCCTGAAAGGAGATCCCTGAAAGGGATCTCAAAATTAAAACACCAAGGAATATTGTACTCAAACATCAGAATTATCAGATCAAGTAGAAAGTTTTGTGAACTGTAAGAAAGAAACAATTAAAATACCATGGAGCCACAATCAGGATAACACAGGACCTGACTGCATCAACATTAAAAGATCAAGGGGCCCTGTAATACGATATTCCAGAGAGCAAGGGAGCTTGGACTACAACAAAAATTCAACTACCCAGTAAAACTGAACGCATTCTTTCAGGGTAAAAGATGGATATTTAATGAAATAGATGATTTCAGTCTTTCCTGATGAAAACACCAGAGTGGAACAGAAAATTGATTTTCAAACAGGAGACTTGAGATACATAAAGAGATAAACAGGAGAAAAGAAAAAAAGGCTGCTATTCAGTAAGATTAAACTGATTACACCCCTACCTAGGAGGAAGATTCTCATGATTCTTGAAAATTGTAACTCTGTTAGAGGGAGTATACTTAGACTGAAGGTATGAACATAAATTGATTTTTATGGGATGGTTTAAAAAAAGTAAGACATTATAAAAAGAGGGGATTATTATGAGACAAGAGGAAGGGGGAGGTAGAATGGGATAAATTATGTAACATTAAGAGGTGTAAAGAATCGATTATGGTAGATTTAAAGAAGGGAGGAGGTGAGAACTGCTTGTATTTTACTCTCATGGGATTTAGCTCAAAATAGAGAATAACATACACAGTCAATTAGAACTTTATCTTAACCTTCAGGTATTAGGAGGGGAAAAGGGAAGGAGGGAAGGAGAAGGAGGAAAAGAGAGGGTCACTGATAGAAGAGGGGATGGATTGAGGGAGGTATTATTCAGAAGCAAAATACTGGTGAGGAAGGATAGGAAAAAGGAGGGTGGAAACAACAAACAGAGGGGAGGTAGCATGGAGAATAATAAAGAATAATTATAACTGAGAATGTGAATGAGATGAACACTCCCTTGAAATAGAAGTTGAAAGAATGAATTATAAACCAGAATCCTACAATATGTTGTTTACAAGAAACACATTTGAAGCAGAGATACACACAGAGTACAGGTAAAAGACTGGAGCAGAATATATTATCCTTCAGTTGAAGTAGAAAAAGCAAGTATGGCAATCCTTACCTCTTACATAGCAATTGCAAAAATAAACCTCATTAAAAGACATAAGGAAAGAAACTACATCCTCCTAAAAATGAGCATAGACAATGAAGAAATTTCAATATTAAACTTGTATGCAGTGCCAGCTGAGTTCAAATCTAGCCTCAGACACTTAATAATTACCTAGTTGTGTGACCTTGGAAAGTCACTTAACCCCATTGCCTTAAATACATAAAATTTAAAAAAACCTGTATACAACAAATGATATGGCATCCAAATTCTTAGAGGAGAAGCTTAATGAGTTAGAGAAATAAATAGACAACAAAACTATACTGGTGGTGAACTTCAGCCTCCCACTTTTAGATAAATCTAACCATAAAATAAAGAAGAAATTTAAGGTAGTGAATAGATGGAGGGACCTGAATAAGGATAGAAAGGAATATACCCTTTTTTCCATATGGTACATAGTACCTATACAAAAATTGACCTGGTATTAGGGCATTAAAAACCTCATAATCAAATATAGAAAGACAGAAATATTAAATGCATCCTTTTCAGATCATGATATAAGAAATAAAGGACCATTGAGAAATAGACCTAAAATTAATTAGAAACTAAATAACCTAATTTTTGAAAAATGAGTTAATCAAACAACAAATCATAGAAATAATTAATAATTTCAACAGTAAGGTGACAACACACCAAAACCTGTGGGATTCAGTCAAAACAGTTATTAGGGGAAATTTTTATCTATTTAAATGCTTACATGAATAAACTAGAGAAAGGGATCATCAATGTATTGAGCATGCAGTTTAAAAGGTTAAAGAACACATTAAAAATTTACAGTTAAATACCAAATTAAATATTCTGACAATAAAATAAGAAAACTATTGAACAAATAAACAAAACTTAGAGTTGGATGTATGAAAAAAACCAATAAACTAGATAAACTTTTGGTTAATTTGATTTTAAAAAAGAAGGAAGCCAAATTACTATTATTGAAAATGAAAAAAAAAGTGAATTCATCACCAAGGAGGAGGAAATTGAAGTAATAATTTGGAACTATTTAGCTTAACTGTAAACCAATAAATTTGATAATCTAAGTGAAATTGATAAATATTTACAAAAATACAAACTGTCCAGGTTAAAAGAAGAGGTAATTAAATACTTGAATTCTACCACACATTCAATGAACAATTAGTTCCAATTCTATGTAAACTATGAAAAAAATAGGTAAAGGAGTTCTACCAAGTTTCTTCTGTGACACTAATATGGTGCTGATACCTAAACCAGGAAAAGCCAAAACAGAGAAGGGAAATTATAGATCAATTCCTCTAATGAATATGGATGCAAAAGTTTTAAATGAATTATTAGCAAAATGATTACTGCATGCTATCACTAGGGTATTACATTATAATCAAGTAGGATTTATAGCAGGAATTCAGGATTGGTTCAATATTAGAAAAACTATCAGCATAATTGACTATATAAATATCAATCTCAACAGAAATCACATGATTATTTCAATAGATACTGCAAAATTTTTGACAAAATACAGCACCCATTCCTATTAAAAACACTAGAAAGCATAAGAATAAATGAGGTGTTCCTTAAAAGCAACACGTTACATCTATCTGAAACCATCAACAAGAATTATATGCTATGGGGAGAAGCTAGAATCATTCCCAGTATGATCAGGAGTGGAAAAAAAGGGTGCCCATTATCACTACTAATATTATATTAGAAATGTTAGCTTTAGTAATAAGGGAAGAAAAGGAAATTGAAGAAACCAGAATAGGTAATGAAGAAACAAAACACTTTGCAGATGATAAGATGGTATTAAGAATTCTGGAAAATCATCTCAAAAACTACCTGAAACAATTAGCAACTTTGGTAAAGTTAGAGTATATAAAATAAACTCACATAAGTCATGAACCTTTCTATATATTACTAACAAGACACAGCAGCAAGAAATAAAAAGAGAAATTCCACTTAAAGTAACTGAGGATAGCATAAAATACTTTGGAATCTACCTGTGAAGATAATTTCAGAAACTATATGAAAACAATTTTAAAGCACTTTTCACACAAATACAATCAGATCTAAATTACAGAGCAAATGTTAATTGCTCATGGATACACTGATCTAATAAAATCAAAATGGCAATTCTACAAAATTAAATTTACTTAATCAGTGTCACACCAAACTTCCAAAACACTGCTTTTTTGATCTAGGAAAAAATAACTACTGTATATCCCCATGTACAAGATGCAGCCTTTTTCAAAAAAAAATTGATATTTTCTTACAGTGGTTGTAAATTTTTACTTGCATTTCCTGCTTTTTCTCGCTTCTTGTCTTTGTGTTCATTGTTTCATATTTGTTACTGGCATATTGGGTTCTGTTTTACCACATTCTCAGAAAAGATTTTCATAGAGTGTTGAATTCAAGTTAAAAGTGATTCTGTTTGCAAAAGTGAGTGGAAATCATGTTGCTGATTGAAAGCTTGGTCTTCTTCCAACTGAGAAAACAATCTGAGACCAGCTACAGGAAGAAGAAATCCAACTGAAAACACCCCAACAGAAGAAGACCAGGAGAAGCAAGTCAGCCAAATGGCCTGAGTTAGAGAGAAAACTGAAGAGATGATTTTGAAGAGCAAAGGGCCATTGGACTTCTTATGTCCACAAAGGTTGTTCAACATGAGGCAAGAATTGCTGATGAAAATGAAGTTACAGATTTCTTTTTTAAAAAAATTTATTTATTTTCATCTATATGCACATGTATATTTTTAAGTTACAAAATTTCCTTCCACCTTCCCTTCCCAGTCCCCTCCCCTCAGTCAGGTTAGTCAGACATATTTTTGATAAACATTTTACAGATTAGCCATTTTTGGAATGAAGAATTAGGATTAAGGGTAAGAGATAATTTTTATAAAGTGTTCATCAGATTCTGAAGAGTTGGATTTTTTGTTTTGCTTTTTTTCCTCTGGATGGGGATAACATTGTCTATGGTCAGTCTGATGCAGTTGTCCTAGCTCTCTGAACTACTGAGGGGAGCTGCTGTCATCAAGGTTGTTCATCTCACAATGTTGTTAATGTATATATTGTTCTCTTGATTCTAGTCCCTTCACTCAACATCAAATCCTTTAAGTCATTTCATGCTCCTTTAGAGTCCAAGAATTTATGGTTTCTTATAGAACAATTAAATTCCATAGTATTCATGTACCACAACTTGTTTAGTCATTCTTCATTTGAAAGACATCCCCTCAATTTACAATTCTATGCCACTACAAAAAAAAGAGCTGCTATGAATATTTTGGAACATGTAGGACTTTTCCCATTTTTTTATAATTTCTTCTCAATATAGACCTAGAGGAGGAGATGGATGGGAGTTTTGACAGTGATGAGTTGTATGAGTTTTATGATGAATAAAATGAGTTCAATATTTTTATGTAATACATTTTTTTAAATTTCAGACCCCAAAATTAAGGTTCATCTTATTCATGGGAAAATAACAGTAAATTCATATGGAGGAATAAAAGATCAAGAATATCAAGGGAATTAATGAAAAAAATGCATAGGAAGGTGACCTAGTCATACCAGATTTAAAATTATATAATAAAGTACCATTCATCAAAACTGGTTGATACTGGATAAGAATTAGAGTGGTAGATCAGTGAAATAGATTGGGTGCAAAAGAAACAGTAGTAGATGACTACAGAAATCTGTTTTTTGATAAACTCAAATATTCCAGCTTCTGGAATAAGAATTCACTCTTTGATTTAAAACTACTGGGAAAACTGGAATATAGTATGGCAGAAACTAGGTACAGATCAACATCACTTACCCTATACTAAGGTATGATCAAAATGTGTACAGGATTTACACGTAAAATGTGACATTGTAAGCCAAATAGGAGAACAATTAATGCTTTACCTGAAGATCTATGGAAAGGGGAGAAGATTTTTTTTATAGTTGTTTCCCAATTTACTCCATTTCTTATATTTCTTTTAATCGTGATTGCAGTGGTTCTGTTTTGTTTTGTTTTTGGCAAGGCATTGGAGTTAAGTGATTTACCCATAATTATTAAGTGTCTGAGGCCCCATTTGAACTCAGGTCCTCCTGATTCCAGAGCCAGTGCTCTATCCACTGCACCACCTAGCTCCCATGCAGTGGTATTGTTTGTGCAAATTATCCAGTTTGTTTTTTATAATGTTCTCTGTTGAGTCCCTTTCCTGGACTCTCATGTTGAGTCCCACTTCTACACTCCCTCAGTCTTCCCCAGGCAAAAGTTGGAGGGGCAGGAGAAAAGACGAGGAAGACGACGAGGAAGACGACGAGGAAGACGACGAGGAAGACGACGAGGAAGACGACGAGGAAGACGACGAGGAAGACGACGAGGAAGACGACGAGGAAGACAACGAGGAAGACGAGGAAGACAAGGAAGACAAGGAAGACAAGGAAGACAAGGAAGACAAGGAAGACAAGGAGGAAGACAAGGAAGACAAGGAGGAAGACAAGGAAGACAAGGAAGAAGACAAGGAAGACAAGTGCTCCATTTATTCACCAAAACACCAGTGCTTAAATACCTTCCCAGTTTCTAATCCACTCCCACTTAGTAAGATAAGATTCTGGTGTTCAAGGACACCAGGTGTAGATAATTTACAGTGCTTCCATATACAAAGGTTCCTAACATATCCCCCTTTTTGTTTTTGAAATAAAATTACTACATAATGAATGCCACATAAGTTATAAACAAAAGTTCAAAAATAGTTGTTGCCAACAACAAAAAAAAAAACCCTTTCAAAACAAATTCAAAACCCAGAATAAAAGGAGTAACATTTACGTTTACCTAACTATTTCAGTTTAGACACTTAACGCAAACACAGAAAACAATTCTTTTGTATTTCAAATTTATCAAAGTGAGATTGTTGGACACCCTGGCTGGCATCAAAATCTCAAAATATAGAAACATTTTCCCACCTCTCCAGACCAGTGGAGAGATGTAAAAACACCCTACTAATGATTAAATACACACACACACACACACACACACACACACCCCAAAATATTAGCCATAAGCCCAGGCTTCCTTTGGAAGACAAAATCCAAATTTCCCAATCCCAGAAAAAAATCTTCTTTCTTTTTTTTCTTAACTAATTGAACCACAAAGCTTCCCAATCACTATTGAAAAACATAGTCATTGCCCAACCCCACCTCCTCCCCAAAGCAGGAAGAAGGCATGGGGGTCCCTTGATTTCTAAAATAAGTTTTTTGAGACATGGGTTTGAGTTTTGAAATTCCAAAAAGGAAGATTTCCCTTCTCCCTCCCCACCTTCCTTCTGCAGAGGGTAGGAATGGCATATTAACCATGTTGTAAAAAGAATCAGAGAGAGCATTTGAAATCAAATAAGTGGTTAACACCAGTACAACCTGGAGTTGCCACACCTTGTGAACAGTAGCCATCACCATAACAAATTGCCCAACAGCATCTGACACTTTTGCTCTCAACACATAAAGGGAGGAATTCACAGCCCCCTACTGCCAGAGCAAAGGTCTTGATGCCCACAACTGTAGGCTGAAAAGTGAAACTAGCTGTATTCATCATAGGTGTCAGGATCTGTGTCAAAGTCTACATTGGGGTCTGCATTGGCATTGAGAGGTCTCTGCAGCTGGTGGCAGGTCCAGGGGCCTGGGTTGCTCCCAGAGTGCACAGCATGATCAGGCAGTCAGTCATGGTCAAAAGGAAGAGCAAGCAGGTTCTCAGCATCCTGCCCATGGTGCTTTAAGGCAGACTGCTGCTTGAAAAAGAAACTCCATCCCCTGGGGACTCTACTTCCCATTGACTCCTCAGTGTTAAATACTTAATTGTTTTCTCACTTTTGCTGATTCCTCTTTATTTAAAATCATCCCCCTAAGTAACAAATCAACCTGTTACTTTCTCCAGAGTCCTCTGCCCTGGGATGTCACCTGGTTCTCTTGCTTGTATTTGTTATGTCCTTATGCTGGACTTTACTCAGATAACTCTGCCTTTATTGTCCCTTTATGGGTACCATATATTTAGTCCCAGTTGGGATGTCATATGTTGCATCCCTTTCCTGGACTCTTATGTTGAGTCCCACTTCTGGACTCCCTCAATCTCCCCTAGGTGAAAGCTGGAGGGGTGGAAGACAAGGAATACAGGATCTCCAAGTGTTCCATTTATTTACCAAAACACCAGTGCTAAAATACCTTTCCAGTCTCTAATTCACTCCCGTTCCCATAGCACTTAGTAAGGTAAGATTCTGGTGTTCAAGGACACCAGGTGAAGATAAATGTATAATGCTCCCATACACAATGGTTCCTAACAATTCTCTATCTCTTCCTTGTTCAAGGGGAACAGTTTATGACAAAAGAAAAGATAGAGAATATTATTAAATGTAAAATGAATCATTTTGATTATATTAAATTGAAAAAATTTTGCAAAAATAAAATCAATGCAACCAAGTTTAAAAAGAAAGCAGTATGCTGGGAAACAATTTTTACAACTAGTGTTTCTGACAAAGGACTCATTTCTAAATAGAGAAATGCAAGTCAAATGTGTAAGAATACAAGTCATTCCCCAATTGATAAATGGTCAAAGGATATGAACAATCAATTCTCAGGTGAAAAATCTAAATTTGTCTATAGTCATATGAAAAAAAATGCTATAAATTATTATTGGAGAAATGCAAATTAAAACAATTCTGAGGTACCACCTCATACCCATCAGATTGGTCAATATGACTAAAAAGAAAAGTGATCAATTTTGGAGGGAACGCGGGAAAACTGGGATACTAATGTAGTATTGGTGGAATATGAACTTTCTGGAGAGCAGTTTGGAATTATGCACAAGGGGCAATAAAACTGTGTACGTGGGTCCACTTTGATCCACTACTAGGTTGGTATCCTAAAGACATTTCAAGAAAGGGTAAAAAGCCCACATGTATAAAAATACTTATAGCAGCTCTTTTCATAGTGGCAAAGAATTGGAAATTGAGGGAATGTTCATCAACTGGGGAATGACTGAACAAATTGTGCATGTGATGTAGAATAATTGTTTTAAAAGAAATCATGAGGGATGCTACTTCAGAAGAGCCTGGAAAGACTTACATGAACTGATGTTGAGTGAAGTGACCAGAACCAGAAGTACATTGTACACACTAATAGCAACATTGGGTGTTGATCAACTATGATGGACTTGTTCATTTCAACAGTACTATAATCAAAGATAATTCTAAAAGACTTGTGATAGAGAAAAAACATTCACATTCATAGAAGAAACTATGGAGTATAAATGCAGACCAAACTTACTGTCTTCAATTTTTAAAAGTTGTTTTATGTATTATTTGTCCCGTTTTTATCTGATTCTTTTACAACATGGTTAATATGTATCTATGTTTAGCGTGGTTATACATTTATAGCCTATATTATATTGCTTTCTGTCAAGGAGAGTAAGGAAGAGAAGGGAGGAAGGGAGAAAAATGTGAAACTCAAAACCTTGCAAAAAATTATTGTTGAAAACTACTATTGCATATAGTTGGAAAAATAAATAAATCAAATATTTTTAAAAAATATGTGTGGAACCAGTACAAGTTTTTGCAATGTTTAAAATTCAAAGATGGGACAACATCAATTCTTAGTAGTTAATGATGGAAAAAATAATTTTTTGCAAGGATACTTTATAATATGATCCAGTGGTATTCTCTTTCGATTATGAGGACACTGCTTCCTTATTCTATTCCTACTTAAGTTTTGCTGAATTATCTGGCACATATGAACTAGAAGGCAAAAGAAGGTCCTATCATCTTATATTTTCTCTTAGGTACACAAACTCTTTTCAATATTTGGGTCTATCTGATTCTACAAAGGCATTTTTTTCTTTCATGATATAAAGAAGACAGAGTTCTGACTATAATTGTATGAATGAAGTGTGATGGTCAGGAGATCCAATTGTTTTCCATAAACATCTTTTTTTTAAATATCTTCTTGGATAGTTATATGGTACAGTGGATAGAGCACCATCACTGGAGTCAGGAGGATTTGAGTTCAAATTCAGCCTTATACTTAATAATTACCTAGCTGTGTGATCTTGGGCAAGTCATTTGAAACCCATTGCCTTAAATAAATAAAAATTTTAAAAAATCTTCTTGAAGTATGGTGCAGCTCCAGAATAATTTTCATGTATATGGTTTTTAGCTTCCAGATATATATATATATATATATATATATATATATATATATATATATATATATATATATATGCCTTAGGGAACTCTATGACACAGGTAAGATTATCATCACTCTCTTCTTCCATCCCATGAAGATAGAAGAAAAGAAAAACGGAGGGGAAATAGAAATGAGGGTGGGGGTAAAAAATTAGATAACAACCTGAGAGACTCTTTGCTTTCCCAGCAAGGGTAAAGCTGAAGTAGTTCCTAAGTATGGGCAGTCTCACAAGAGTAGCGATCTATGGCATACTGTATGCCCCAGATTCCATGTATACCTTTATCTCAGTGATTTTGATTAATTTTTTGGTACTACTTTTGTAGTACTTTATGCCATAGATAAAGATATAGAGAGAGGTATGAAAAGCACATTTAACACCTAGCTAATAGGATTATTGTGAGAATCAAGTGAGATAATTATAAAAAAACACTTAACCTAGTACCTGCTACATTGTATTGCTATTCAGTCATTTTAGTCATGTCTGACTCTTCATAACTCCATCTGCACTTTTCTTGGCAAAGATCCTGGAATGATTTACCATTTCCTTTTCCAGCTTATCTTACAGCTGAGGAAACTGAGGCAAATATTTAAGTGACTTATCCAGGGTTACACAGTTAGTAAGTGTGAGACTGGATTTGAATGCAGGAAGAAGTCTTTCTAACTCCAGACCTGATGCTTTATCCATTTCCATTTCTTCCTTCTCCTCTCCCCTCTATACATATGGAAAGATATGTCTATCATTTCCCTTGATATTCTGCTTTCCTTTATTATATACCTTTGGATTTATTTCAGGTTATCTAACTTGCTCTAGTATAAGTAAATATATCAATTGTATTTAGAACTGTGAATCTTAGTAGACATTATCAAAGCTTAATAGATCTAAACATAGTCAAAGATTGGGCTGTTATAGACAACTTAATCTACAACAAAACTGACAAAATCAAAAGTGAATTCTGATTCAATTTTGGGAGGTATTGTTGCTTAATACTCTATAATTCTCCAAAGTAATTCACTGAGTTAAACATCTTATTTTTGGTATACGCTAGTTCCAAAATGATCACTGACCATCTTATAGGCCATTTGGATACTAGTAAAGAAAAGTTTCACTGTATTTAATATTTATTATTACCCCAGATTCCATGTATACCTTTATCTCAGTGATTTTGATTAATTTTTTGGTACTACTTTTGTATTAGTCCAAAAATTCCAAATTTTTGAATAGCATATAGACTATATTTGATCAGTCTTTTTAGAAAATTGGCAACTAACCAAGTAAATACTTTATCATGCTGCCCACTGAGAAATACTAATATTTTTGCCCTAACAGAAAAGCCTGAATCAGAAAATAACTGGTTTTTTTGGCAGGTATCCAAGGTATTTAACCAACAACAGTAGCAGCAACAGTAACATAGTGAATAACTTGTGAACTTCAATATTGACTAGCTATTCAATAGCTAATTTAGGTATTTCACAAGTCATACATGTTGATTTATTTTAGATTAAGTAAGCTACAAATTAACTAAGATTAATTCAAAATTTGTCTTCTCCTTGCCCTACTTCAACCCCCTGAGAAGTGTCTTTTAAAGGGATTTTCCTTAGACACTTCCTGTTACTCTTTATCAAAATCAGGACTAGTTATTCCAAAACGTGAAATGTATTGGTTTACCTCATTTTTGATGCAAGTATTCATTGCTAAAATAAATACTTCATGGATATACTCATGCTGCCCCAAGTACTAAGTAAGCACTGATATTAGAAGCTTAATATAATACAGTTGACCTATGAGTAAGGAATTATTCCTGTATCCAAAATGTTTGCATCATAAATGAGTTCTATTCTATTAGGAAAACATATTTGACACGGAATAAATTTTTGTGACCCTCTCAGATTTCTTCATCTTAATTCAGACAAGCTCTATGTACTTTTAAACTCTGTCAGAAATGCCTTATGAGAAGTACTCCAGCTCTTTTGATTCTGCATTATCCAGTAAATCGTTATGAACAAGTAAGCCAAGGAAATGTGTTTTTCTCTGAGTTGCATTGAAATGGGCCTGTCAAGCTGGCTGCCTTTTGGTGGCTGGACTGGTTAAAGGTTGTCACAATGAATCTATCCTAAACCAAAGTGACCTCAGTCAGGTTTCCTATTAGAAATATGCTTCTCCTACAATAGGGCTCTGAGGGGACTGTAATGCTACAGATTGCCATTAATACGATACAGAATCACAGGAGCTCAAATATTTAGAGGAATCAAGCATAACATAATATGCTGGCTATGTCATATATTAATCACAATGGTTTAATGTCAGAGTTTGCTTTTCAAACTCCAACACATTAGACAATAACTTATTTCCAGAGGGATGTCATGATCTTTGTGTGTGTGTGTGTGTGTGTGTGTGTGTGTGTGTGTGTGTGTGTCTTTAAAGGCAAATGAGGCATGAATGAGTTATGTTTGTCCAACAGGCTTCCTTTAATCCTTGACCATTGAAACTGAAAATCCATATAAGCTGACTTTATTTTAGGAAAACCATTTTACTATGGGGGAGATTATAAAAATGCTGCTGTGACTAGTGTACTTTCTCTTATTTCCTTAAACTGAAAATTGCTTTAAGCTTGCCTGAAATCCAACCCTTTCTTCTGAAAAAAAAAAAAATTTCCCCCGAAACTGAGCTGCAGGCCAGACATTTGTACATTGTTCCCAAGCAAAGGCAGACTTCAACTTTCCAAAAGATAAGAATTAGCTCCTGGCTTTGGTTCCAGTGACAACTTTCTCCAGACTGGAGTATATTCAATAAATCATGAAGGTCCTGTTGAAGGATTAAAACTGTTTGTCATTTAACCAAAACAATTTTAACTAACTGTTGTTTTTTTCAAATCTCTTCCCCTACCCCTTTATATTTCATAAACTGTCTCTTTGGTTTCAAAGAATTCTTTCTCTTTATTAAAATGAGGTTGAATTACATGATTTCTATCCTTTCTTCTAACTCAAAGTTCTCTAGGCGTCTTGGATATAGTTCATATGGCATTTGAATATAATTAAATATTTTTTGTGCTTTAAGAAGTGATTAAAGAGATGGTCTCAGAGAAAACTGGTAAAACACATAGCAGCAGAGAGAAATGAGAAGAATCAGAACAGTTTCTGTAATAATAACAACATTGTACAGATTAACAATTCTAAATGATTTTAAAACAATCATTGTTGCAGTGATCGAACCTGATTTCAAAGAATATTAAAAAAACAACTGCTCTTCTGATAGAGAGGTGATGGCCTTAAGATAATACATGAGAAATACATTTTCAGATGTGACCAGTACAGGAATTTATGTTTGACTATGTATGATTGTTAAAAGTAAATCATTTTTCTTCTGTTTTTTTTAGTTCAGTAGGACAAGTGACAGGTAAGAGAACATAAATATTTTTGAATTTTTAAAAAATGTTTTTGAAATATTTTATTCCTGAGAGGGATAGTTGAAATGTAAATATCTACCTGCCTCTAGGTGGCATTATACTTTTCTTATTCCAGGGAAAATGGAGTCTGGTCTCCAAAAATGTTTCCAAGGAAGGATATTCTATAGTCTCCCTTGTTAGTGTGACCACAGGTGTCAAAATATTCCAATTTTCCACATGGATTTCAGCTGATGTTATAAATAATTGGATAAAAATTACCCTTGCATAATAGTTTTAACTGTGGAGGGGGGCAAGTAGGGGAGATCTCCAAAAGAAATATTTCGGTCATAAATTTCTGTTGAAAGGTGCCAGTGGAGGACTGTTTTCAGTCAAAAATGCTCATGAACAGGCTTTGACATTTTGTCTGCATGGATGATTGCCAGGTATACATCTGGGTTGACAGATGTTGGGGTATGGGATGAGGAAATTGGTATTTATAATGCTGTCCCTCCTCTTGCCCCCACCTTCTTCCCACAGGATGATTTCCATCTCTTGTTTATCACCCCTAAGAGACTTAGAATATTCACGTTCAGAAGCATATCACTATCTCTCTAGGCAAAGTCTGCTTGTATTGTCACAGGTGGCAGATTGATACCCATTTACTGCCTTGGCAAGCCCTTCAGGATCAACAATTGGTTCAGTAGAAGATGTATTTTATAATAAAATGTTAACCTAGAATCATTGAAAATCTGGATTCAAATCCTTCCTCAAATATTCATTAACTATGTGATCTTGGAAAGTTACTTAATCTTACTAAACTGAGGTTAGAGTTAATTAAGTTGGTCAGGTGGCACAGGTCTGAGATAGAACAAAAAGAGACAATTATAATTTATCTAATAGTTAACAAAAGAGAGTTACTTGGCCATATTAGATCAGAGTAGAAAAGAATATTTTCTTGAGTGTATAATTGATTCTGGTGAGTACATCTTTTCTGTGTCATTACTGCTCTGTGATCTGAACCCCAAGGATTGAGTCCCAGCCCCTCTTGTCCTGTTTGTACTTAGATAACCAAGAAGGTACATCAGAGCCTTAGTTACTTAAATTTCTAGGATAGTTTTAGTAAATTTTAAAAATTAACTTAGCAAGCTCTTCTACATTTTGTTCTAAGACCAGAGTTCTTAGTCTTCTTTTATTTTTTTTCTGGGGGGGGGGGGAGACAATCAGGATTCAGTGACTTGCTTAGGCTCACACAGCTAATGTCTTAAGCCAAATTTGAATTCATATTCTCCTGACTCTAGGACTAGTGCTCTATCTACTGTACCACCTAGCTGCCACTTGCTCCTCATTCAGATTAGGAAATGATGAAGTGCTCTGGCAGTCATCATTCAATCAATAAACATTTAGTGTAACATAGCTTTATTAAATAATATCTGTCTAGATCATCTGGCATAAAGGTGCCTATATGGGAAAGGCCAAGGACCAGCTTTTGAGTTGGAGAAGGCATCCTACATTCCCCTATCTTCTGAGTGGCTACAAGCTCTTTCCATTGTCTATGTAACGATTATCTTTAAATCTATAAGCCTGCAAAAGTTCCATTCTTTGTCAGAAGAGTCCAAATGAGTGAAAGCCCAATTTACACTCATTGTGGATACCATGAACTGAACTTGTAATGGGGAAAGGCCTACCTTTTGCCTCCCCACTCCCATCATTTCCCTGAGAGTTCTAAGAACCATAGTTGGGAATTTTATTTTGGTCTTTTAGTTTTTCCTTTTTCAGTTCTAGGCACAGGTGGTGACATTTCCACCAAACCTGTAATAATGTCATAGTGACCTTTGAGGCAAGATTTCAGGTCACATGTTAAAGCAAGTCAGCTTAGCAAGGAAATCCTAAGAAGTCAGATTGCCTGGGTCTGGAGACCAAAGGAGCCTCATTCTTAGAACTCAGTGGAATTGTGCTATTTAGTAACTGAGCTAAAATATGGACCTAATCTCCTTTCTCTCCCAAGAGTTTGAAGTAGTGCAGGGAAGAAGATTATGCTCCCAGATGTTGGAGGGGATGCTTGTAATTTTATTCTTGATTTACCTTGAAAGTAAGTAGTCCTTTGTAAAAACCTAAATGGTAAAATGAAACTAAGGATAAAGAGGACCCCCTAAAATTGAGGGAATACCTTTTGCAGAAACTTGAGTAAATATAGAAAGAATAACCACTTTCCTATGGCAAAGAATACAGTGTAACAGATCTGACCTTTAGGTATTGCGAATAGAGGTAGTCATTGTTACATAGATACTTAGGATACACAGATCTCATATGAGGGTAATATCATAGTTTAGAGCCCTGGATTCTGAGTTCCTTTATTAAAGCTAGTCATTTTTAAAAAAAAAATGCATTTACCAATCAAAAATCTAAGAACTATAAATTTATAACCTGTTTTATTACTTTTCATGTATTAGTAATTAATCAACAAGCATTTATTAAGTGCTTTCTATGTTTAAACCCTCTTCAAATTGCTGGCTATAGCAAAGTAGTAAGGAGTGCCTTTTGTATGTTCATTCTCCAAAGTCTTATCTCTTTTATTTCTTGAAATAGTTTATTATAAACATATTCCAGTATTCTATACCCCTTAAACTGATACAATTATTCCAGTAAATCTCAAAGAACTGTGTAGCAAAAAGATATTTTTAACACTGAGAAATAAACTATTCATGTTGATTTTTACAAATGAGTATGTAATGATTCATATAGTTCCATCCAATTGACAAATATTTAATTACTCCACATGCAAGACACTGAAAGTAGTATAAGAATTCTTGACATCATCACTTACTCTATCCTCCTTTATTCCAGTGCCTGATAATAACATGGCCCTTCTTCTTGCCAAGGCCAACCCCACTACATGCGCCTTTGATCCCATTCCCTCCTGTCTTCTGCAAATTGCCCCCTCAATCATTTTCTCTGTTTCATCTTTAGTCTCTTCCTATCTATTGGTTCCTTTCCTGCTGCCTTAAGATATTCCCAAGTCTTTCCATTCTTTAAAAATAAAACAATTCCTCTTACTAGATCTATTTCTGTCCTCCCTGTCTCAGTCAGACTTCTGGAAAGTCCTATATTCATTGCCTCTTCTTATTTTCCTATCAGTTCTCAAACCTTCATAATCTGGTTTAGAACCTCAGTCAAATTAAAATTCTCCCTCCCCCTCCTCCTCTTTTCCCCTCTCCTTTTCCTTCTCTGTCTCTTTCTGTCTCCTTTTCCCCTTCCTTTCATGTATGTGTATGTAGATTGATATATGTGTGTGTGTGTCATGAGGAAACACCTATATATATGCAAATATATTCATATATATGTATACACATATATTTCAAAAATATCTGAAGAACAATGAAAAGTAAGAGAAGGATAAAAAGTGTTCAACAAACTTAATTGATTATTTTTTAAATTAAAACCTGAAAGCTGAAGGGAAACCAAAGTTTGCCTTAGTCAGAAGTGAGGAGGTATTTACTATGTATCTGATATTGTATATTCTTTTCCATTTCTTTCCATTAAAGATCCTAACAAAAGCATCTAAGCAGCTAGTTAACACGAGGAGATAGAACTGAAGTCAGTAAAAACAAATCTGGCCTCACACACTTATTGTGTGATCCTCCAAGGACTTTCCAAAGTCACTTAGCTTCTGTGTTTCTCAGGTACCTCATCTGTAAAATGGGGATAATAATAAATCTATCTCCAAAGTTATTGTGAAGATTTCATGAGATATTAATTAAAAAGTGCTTAGCAAATCCCTGACACATAGTAGGTGCTTTAAAATGTTAACTATTCACTATCTTTTAGGTTTTTAATAGGAACCCACATAGATAATGAGACTATTGAAGGAATGAAATAACAATGCCCTCTAAATGATTTCCCTGCCTCAAGACTCTCCTTATTCCAATGTTTCCTCAATACAATAGCCAAAATGATTTTTCTTAAGTGTAAATATTACCATGTCATTCCTTTATTAATAAACTTTAGTAACTACCTGTTGCCTCTAGGATGAAATATAAATTCCTCTCTTTAGCTTTTAAAATTTTCATGATCTGGCCTTGACCTGCCTTTCAAATTTCATTATATAATAATTCCTCTTCATATATACTGTGGTCCAGTTAAATTTTTCTATCTCAGTATTTCTCACATATATGCTGTCTCTCAGCTCCATATTTTTCTGGCCTCAATACCTACATTATGCTTTCTTCTCTTATGACTTATAAAATTCCTGTCTTCTTTACAGCCTGAACTCAAGAACCAGTTTCAACAGACAACTTTTTCTGATAAACCTCAACTGTTAATTTTCTCTGCACCTAAATTACTTTGTGTTTATTCTGTTTATGCTTCTCTTTGCACTCTATCTCCTGCTCCTAGAAAGCAGTAACTGTTGCATCTTAATGTCTTTCTTTCCCAAGTGTGTATCACAGGGCAGGTAAAAGCTTATTGATTGGTATTAAATAAGATAATAGGATCTTAAGGCTTTAGTCTTTGACTTTTATCATATGTGTTTTCTGCTTGTGTTCATTAAATGTCTTACTATCTTGAGATGCAAGTAAATTAAACATTTGCATCTAAGCAATATTTATCTCAGTACAGTTACTTAGATTCTGTAAAGAACTTTCTCCCCTTTAATAATATTCTTTTTATTTCACAATAACTTTTTAAAATATCATTTCATTATTTTTCTCTGGCCTGTTACATAGTTCTATGAAATCATTAATAGAATGCTCAGAAGACCTTGTTTCTCTCAGTGAATTTCAATTGTCTCAAATGAAGATTATGGCCTAGAGAACTCCAAGGAGACCAACTTCCAAACTGAACTTGAGTTATATCCTTGAATAAAACCATCTTTTTTTTTTTTTTTTACTTCTTCATTGCTGTGAGGAGAGTAAGAGTATCAATTTAGCTCGCTGGACAATGATTATTACATGCATCCAAAACTTTAGATATAGTATAATCCCCTAACTATTTGGGGAGGTGTATAACTGTGGGTTTCTTATGCTGGGAAGTGCTGGGCTTTTTAAAAAAGGTTTACTGATCTTAGTTTCAAAACTGCCTTCCTTGAAAGAAGAAATAGTGTCTTGAAAATTGCATTATAGTCACAATCTCCTATTTGAAATAGCAGTGACCAGTATTTCTTATGGGGAAATATTTCATTTTGTTAGTAAATGGTTCCTCCTACATTTCATTCTCAATCCAATTTTTAAAAAGATGGGTAAGGAAAAAAATGAAAAAAGCTCTTTATTACCAGTTCAAAAGAAGAATATCTATGGCGAATTTAAACACCTATCTTTCATTGAAGTGAATTGATCCCTTTGTTCAACAATATAGGAGCACCTTCTGATTTTTTTAAGAAAGATTTTATTTATTTTGAATTTTACAATTTTTCCCCTAATCTTGCTACCCTCCCACCTCCCCCCACAGATTGCAGTCTGTTATCCTTTACATTGTTTCCATGGTATGCATTGATCTAAGTTGAATGAGATGAGAGAGAAATCATATCCTTAAGGAAGAAACAAAGTATAAGAGATAGCAAAAATTACATAAGATAATTTTTTTAAAAATTAAAGGTAGTAGTCTTTGTTCTTTGTTCAAACTCCACAATTCTTTCTCTGTATACAGATGGTATTCTCCATCGCAGATATCCCAAAATTATGCCTGATTGTTGCACTAATGGAATGAGCAAGTTCATTAAGTTTGACCATCACCCCCATGTTGCTGTTAGGGGGGACAATGTTCTTCTGGTTAGAGTATCTTCTATTTTAACCTTATTATACATTCAATATTGTAAAGGATAGATTTAAATTGGAGGTGTGTAGAAAAATAGAGACATGAAGACTTTAAGGAAAATTCATTGGGAGCATACTGGGTTGGGAATCAGGTAGACTCATCTTAGTTCAAATCTGGCTTCAGACAAGTCTTGGGCAAGTCTTTTAACCTTTTTTGCCTCAGTTCCTCATCTGTAAAATGAGTTGGAGAAATAAATGGTAAACCATGTCAGTATCTTTGCTAAGAAAACTCCAAATGCAATCACAAAGAGTCAGACATGACTGAAAGGACACAACAACATCAGTATTGACCAATTCAAGGAAAAATGAATCCCTGTGGGCCTCATATTGACAGAAAATCAAAACTAGATTTTTTAGTATTTTTACTTATTTTGTTAAAGATTTCTCAATTATATTTTAAGCTAGTTCCAGTTATACTTTGGAGGTTGACACTTCTGGCATAGATGCATGGTAGTGAGGTCCTAGGCTAGGGTTATAAAAAAAACATAGAAAAACATCAATGAGTAGCAACATGGTGCAATGGAAAAAATATTGGCTCTGTAGTCAGGGGACTAGGTTTGCATCCCACATGTTATGCTTATTACCTTTCCTGACCAAGGGTAAATCATTAAGCCTCCTTGAACCTCTGGTTCCTTGCCTGGGGATAAGGTGGTCCAGCTAAATGGATTGCAAAATCACTTCCATCCTTAAATCTATGATACTTTGACTGAATAAATTATTGAAACAACTTCATATATATACATAAAGCATGTAAGAAGTGTTTGTTGAATTAAATAGGCAGCAGATTAAATACAAGATAAAGGGATAAGTAAAAATAAATTTTGAAGTTTTAAATGTAAGATCCCACATGACAATGAAAGAAACAGTAAAATCAGAAAGATGATAAGATTGTAGGGAAAAGATCTGAGAAATGTGCATTTTGAGATACTGGCAGGATATCTATGTGAACATTTCCAGTAGACAGTTGCAAATAAATATGTGTCTAGAACTCAAAAATAAAATAAAACAAAATAAAAAGACTGGAGACAATAATTAGAAAATTATTTGTATAGAAGTGATAGTTGAAAGATAGAGACAAAAGAGATTGTCTAGGGAAGAGGGCAAAGAAAGGATATAAAGGGGCAAAGGAAAGAACTGCACATCTAAAGGAAAGGAGAAAAAAAAAGAGACAATAGGGGAAAGAGAGGATTGATTAAAGACCAAAGAACCAGAAGAATATGAGTTCACTAAAGTCAAGGGAAAGAGAGCTGATTTACTAGTGGGATCAGTAGCATAATCTACAAAAAATGATGGTAGATGAGAGCTTGAGAAAGATTTTGGTGATCAGGAGATCACTGATGGATGATGTTATTGACATCATTTAGTGGAGGAAATGAATATCAAAGTCATTAGAGTTGAGTGGGAATAGTTGAATAAGGCTTTGTGAAGCAAGTTGCTTTTACATTGATAGAATTGCAGCACTACAGAACTAAAAGGAACCTCAGAAATTGAGTTTTTGAAATCCTTTTCAAAGCATGGATCCCACCTACAATGTCCCTGACAAGTGGCCATTTGGTGTCCATATGAATAAACCCAGTATAAGTCACTATGCTACACATTCCTTTCTCTCATCACTCATTCCAGTTTTGTGAAATCACATCTTTAGAAAGGTTCTCCTTTTGTTGACTAAAATCCCCTACTAGTTTTAAGTATGGTTCAACTCAATTTGCAAGTACTTGTTAAGCACATGCAATCAATATGCAAGCTTCTGTGGAAGGCTCTGGATGAAGATGAAAAGCAAGACAATATTTGCCCTCAAGGAACTAAGAAGATAAGTGTAATCCCCTTTTCTCATGGCAGCTCTTCAAATATTTAAAGACATCATCTTGAAATTCCCCATGGATTCATTTATTTAAACTAAACATCAGTTCCTTTAACAGTTGCAGTTGATTATGATGAGGAAGAAAATAGTGTAGAATCTTAAAAGACAGTTTGCATTCAGATTTTTAAATAGGCATAAAAGTTATAGAATTGAAAGCAGGTATCAGAGGCCAGCAAGAGTGTCATGGTCCTGTAAAATATATATCAAAAAGACTAAAGCTCAGTATGCCCTGAAGCTTGCAAAAAAAATGATAAAGGCAGGAGTGGTGTCATTTTAAATTCTGTTGAGGGAAAGAAAATGTTTGAAGAAAGACTAAGATCTTTGCTTGAGATGGATGAGAAGATAATAACTGATGATCAAGATGATACCACTCAATGACAATTTTACTTTCTTTTCTGTACTAAGAAAAATAACCTTCAAGCTGATTGATAGAGACTTGTTAAAAAAAGATAAATAGGACAGGGCTAAGAAAATAAATAGCTGTCTTCATTGAGTTTGTCACATGACCCAGATAATCCAATTCTCTTTGTGCTGAAATAATTTTTGATGGATTAATGAACAAAAACTAGTTATCTTTGAGGAATCATGCAAATAGTTTTGGGTAAATATTTCATGTTTCAAAAACAGGAAGAAAATAATTTAATAAGATTTATCATATTAAATTATAAATCTATAAGTCATAACTGTGACTAATTCTTGGTAAAATTTCAAAATATTATTAAAGAGCTGTCCAAATAACAAGAAATACTATACAATTACAAGAAAAATTCTATTACATATTTAAAGGATTTTATTGAGCTATCGGATCCATATGACTGATGTATAAATGTTTAAAAAAGCTAATGAGTATGTTCACAAGACAGTAACCAAAGAGAGGGATGTGAAAAACCTGCTGAAATTAACTGCTCAGTTCTAAGCACCGCATTTTTAGGAAAGACATACAAAAATGTTAGTGGGTGCAAAGGAGGGGTTTTCTCTGTTGGTGAACAAACTATGCAAAGATTGGTTAAAGGACCTGATGCTTCCAAATTTAATTGAAGTATTTAACTTTGGATTAGGGATAATCTAGTTCAGAGAAGAGTTGGGGAGCATGTTCTCTCAAGTATTGTTATTGGGAGCTACAATTTGTAAGAGGGGTTTGTACTTACCATTTGAAAGAGGTTTATTTAGGAAATAAGTAGAAGCAATAGGTGAAAGTTGAAAAAGGACAGACTTAGTTGATGAAGACTCTGGAGATTTCCTGCCTCCTCCGAAGAGGGTTATGCTTAAGGGATATAGCAGGGATATCTTTTTGTGCTAAATAATCTAGAAGACTAGATATAGTGTCCAAATCAGATTCTGTGATTCCTAGGACCCTTTGTTATTTTTAAAGGTCAGTTGAATTTGGGGCAAAAACTTGGAGAATTGTATTGTTTTATTTACATACTCTAAGCATTTTGATTTATCCTATTAAACTTTTGCCTAGGAATAATTAGGTAAACTCTTTTACCTTAAGCAGATTAGTGCAAACAACTACAAGTAATATTAAAAATCCTTTCATGATTTTTAAATTGTTTTAAAATAGTAAAATAAGTATTTACAAACCATCATATTTGGCAATCTCATCAGATTTCATTAGCAGAATAGGATTAGACATAATCAATACTTAGAAGAGAACACTCCAAGGAAAAGCTCGATTTTACAAAATATTGCATCAAGATGTAACACCCTGTATTTATGTCATTTTTTTTATCTTTTGTAAAATTTGAAAAATTTTGGTATAGTAGAAAGATTTTTGGTTTGGGTTCAAGGGAACAGGTTTCTGTGACATTGGACAAATCATTTAATCTCAGTTTTTTTTCATTTGGAGAATGTGGGCATTAGATTAGGGTGCTTTCAAACTCTCTTCCATTTCTAATTTCTGACTTAAGTATGCCTTTATTTTGGGTATGTGTTTACTTCAGTTTTACAAACTGACTGTGGTGACAATGCATTTTTTTAAGAATGTTCCTAGGGTAGCCTGGTAGCTACAAGTTAGGTGGTATGATGGATGAAGCACCAGCCCTGGAGCCAAGAGGACCTGAGTTCAGATTTGGTCTCAAACACATTAAGATTTGTGACCCTGGGTAATTGCCCCCCTCCCAAAAAGAATGCTTTAAGGCCAAATGAATTCACAATATATTCTCTAAGATTCTTATGGCAGTTTGATCTTTCCAGCCTCATGTTAGATTTCTGGCTATGAAAACAACTTGTCTTGCTCTTGACAACAGTTGTCTTCACCCTTCACATGCTAGTTTGTGGAATTACTTACAGCTAATCTGCCTCTTCCCTTGAAGGGAATCAATATTTGATTACACTAATCAATTCATGATTTGGGTCTTAGAACTCCACAAAGGTGACAAAAGAGTCTATTCCATGCCAATATTTATCACAAGAGTGGAAAAATTTGTTTAAATCAGTAAAGCATACTTTTTTTAGAATTAAAGTTCCATAGAACTTCTCTTTTCACAATGCATTCTCCTGAAACTTCAATTGAAAATTTTGATCACTAAGCAAATGAAAGAGCCCTAGGTGAAAACTAGGTGATGATCTCTATATTAGAGAGAGAGAGAGAGAGAGAGAGAGAGAGAGAGAGAGAGAGAGAGAGAGAGAGAGAGAGAGAGAGAGAGAATATAGTTACTCATTGTAGTATAGTATCTAAGCCCAGAGAAATACATTCTTAGGCAAACTACATGTGTTTTCGAAGCAAGAACACTGATACTAGAGATGATTTTTAAAATTTTCCCTCAAGGTGCCTCCAAGTCTGTTCCCTGAATCATAACCATGCATGGATGAGAGGCTATTTATGTTTATAAGACACTGTGTCTAACACATAAATTAATGTCACATGTTCTTCCTTAATTAGGATTCCATCATAGTTATTTTTGCTTTCTTCCCATGATGGCTTTGGAGGGTCATTTCTATCAGAGACCAAGATAGTAAGACTGTGGAGAGGGAAAAGAATAGGATGGGTTTGGGTGGGATTAGATGAGAAAGCAGGCAAATGAGCATATAAAAAATTATTGAATACCATTTTAATTCCTGGGTCATATACAAATCTTAGATAAGACATAGTTTCTGAATTTATACACAAAGCATAGAGAAAGATAATGCAATACATGATATATATATATATATATATATATATATATATAGAGAGAGAGAGAGAGAGAGAGAGAGAGAGAGAACTTTTAAAAGTCTGTTTTAAGTGTATTAAAAAAAGTCTGACTCCACTCCAGCATGACAGGATACTTGATGTCACTAATGAGATCAAGGGAAGGTTCATGGAGGAAGTAGCAGTTCAGTTAGGCTTTAAAGGATGGGTCAACAGGCAAAGAAGGGAAGAACAAGCCATGTAGATGTGAAAGACAGTCTAAGGAATATCAGTGGGGAGCACAAGGATTGTATTGGGAAATGAGAAGGATAGAAAGCAGTGCAGTTTGAATGAAACATAAAGTACAGAGATGTAATAGAAGAGAAGCCTGGAAAACTAGAGTAGAAGTATATTGTGGAGGGATTGAAATACCAAAGAGTTTGAACTTTTTCTTGAGAAGTAGCAAATATCCAGAAAATATTTTTGAGCAGAAGGATTGCAAGATGATAACAAGATTTTGGAAAGAAATATGGGTTCAAATTGGATTCAAATCCCATCTCTTCCATTTATACTTTGTGAGATCTAGATAGAAAATTACTTTGACTCAATTTTCTTATCTCTGAAATAAGAGGCTTAGATCAGATTATTTTTAAGGTCCTTTCCAAATCTAAATATATATGACCCTTTGAATAATATGACCATATAAATGTGTAAGAAAGGTTATTCTGGCAACAAGAAGAATCTGAATTGCATGGAGCTTATTAAAATATGTGGTTGGTGGAGGGGAGGTAATACTGAATAATGAAAACAATCTTTTGTTAAATTCTTATTATAGTGTAGCCTTAATGCCAAAGAAACAAAAATTGTTCATTCATTTTAGTCTTTTATTAAAAGATATTAGAGTAGTTTACCCTTTCTTTCTCCAGCTAATTTTATAGATGAGGAAACTGAAGCAAATAGGGTGAAGTGACTTAACCAGGGTCACAAAATAGATAAGTGTCTGAGGTTGAATTTAAACTCGAGATCAATCTTCCTGACTCCACTTTGCCAACAGGCTACAGAGGAATGCAAATAAAAGCAAATGGTGTGGTCATTGCTCTTGAGGGATTTACATTTTTAATAGCATAAAACAATACAAAAAGGAGAGCTAGAGTAGAGGAGGGACATTTAAATAGGAACATGATTTAGATTTAGCTTGGGAACAATTGTGGTGCCCTGATTGCTGACAAAGATAGAGAAGAGCTTTACCTATTGAAACCCAGGTTGCCAGAGGTACAGTCCTGTTTTGATGGGAAGGGGATGAAAAAGGTGTCTAGCATCTATTTGAAAATGATAAATTTGAGAAATGTTGCACAGTTAGAATTGTTAAATAATGACTGGATATCAGAATATGTTGGGGGAAACTGAATAATGAGGGTCCACTCCTAGAAATATGATTATTTGGTGAGATTCCTGGAAGTTTGTAAGACCACAGAATGAAGGAACCTAGCTCTCCACTTGAGAGTCTGTGCAAAATGTTCTTGGACTATTTCCTGTCCTCTTCTGAATGAAGAGAGCTTATTTATTGGCTGTTGAGCTAGAATTCTCAAGTGAATTCAGAAGATCTCAACTGAAAATCCTGCTTCTGCAGCTCAAGGTGTTAGGATGAATCTTTCAACTTAAAAGGATCTGTGGAAGTGGCAATGGAATCTTCACTGAATGTTGTCATCATATTCCAGAAGTAGCCTACCAAATATAAATCCTTTTTGACTACTACTTTCATTATAAAGGAAAGAAAGAGGTAGCAATACACACTACCACGAGATTATGAATACACAAAGCTGTTAACATCTATTAGTCAAGGAGCAAAATAATGGAGTTTAAAAAGGGGAAGGTTTAACAGAAAATAGGCATGATTTTATATAAAGATTCATACATTTGGAACTGAAGGGTCATTATACCACCATTCCTTCCATTTTTGTGGATGAGGCATTGAGACTCAGAGACAATAAATGACATGCCCAAGGTGGCTCAGACAATATTTAGCAGAAACCAGATTTTGAACTTGTGCTTCTTGACTCTAGATCAAATTGATAGTTATAAGAATTTGCATATAAAGAAAGGAAGGAAAGTAGGAAGAAGAGAAAAGAAGGAAGGAGGAAGAGGAAGTAAGGAAGGAACTTGGAAGGGAACTGTAGTTTATTTGTTTACAATTGTTACAGAGTAAGAGAAAATAGAGATATCAGATGAATTCAGAATCTCCAAATTAAATGAACATATCTTTGACCTTGGTGCAAAGGTAGGCATAGGAGAGAATTATAAGAAATGCACTGAGAAACGTGGTCTAGAAACTTAAGAGTGAAACGACTCTTGTAAGGTTCTGCAGAAGCTACATACACACACACACACACACACACACATATGTCACCTCTACATTCTTTGAAAAGACTTCAGGAAGAGATAAAATAGTGTGTGACAAAAATAAAATTGACTATTAACAGAAATCAAATGGTTACAGTTATGACTGTAATTTCCAAACACATTTTCATTATACTGTCAGATCATTGCTCTATTAGTACAAATATCAAAAGCAATACATGTTGAGTTTGAAGGAACTCTAAGATATCCAGAATTGAATGAGTCTGGAACACCAAAGAGTAATCAAGACTAAGACTAGAGATATGAATTACATGAATGTACCATTTGAAACTGTAGTAGTAATTCAGATTGCCAAAGGAGATTGTGTAGATAAGAGAGAAAAGGGCATAGACTTGAAAAGTATCCATATTGTATAGCCAGGGATAGGAAGAGAAGCCAGGAATTGAAAATGAACTTGGAAAATGGAATTTCTTCAGTCTTATATCCTTGGGATGTCACTTCTTTTCTCTCAATTTCCTCATTTGTGAAATGATCATAATAATACTTAGACTATTTACCTTATAAAGTTATTGCCAAAAAAAGAACTATTGGCTATTATAATTATCATTTGAATCCTTAGATGTTCTAAGTGAGCTAGATGACATGTAAAGTTAGAAACAAAGAAAGAAGAATAGAGGGAGAGACACATAAAGTACTAGCCCTAATTCTTGACGATGAAAACTGATATCTTTTGGCAGCTTCTATCCTACCTGCCTTATTTGCCATTAGAAAAAGAGAGAGAAATGATGCATCTATTCCTTCTACTCACTCATTAGGATGAGAAAGGAAGGCCTTTTATGGTTTTTCTTTATGTCTTTCCACTAATTTTACCTACTCAAATTATATGTAAAAAATTTCAAAAAGGGTGTTCTTTGCTAGCATTTCTATTGCCTGCTCCTCAATTTTCCTGGAATTTGGAGATAAAGTTGTGTTTCCTAGATCTAAGTCATCTCTTTTATTTGGAAGTGTTTAATTGAAAAAGGTTAGAGTAAAGCCAGGATGATCTATTGTTGAATGTGAAACCTCTTACTCATATAGGGACAATAATGTTATAAAATAAATTGTGAGTATTCAAACTCATCATCCTTTCTATATAGCACTTCCATTTCTGACACTGATTTTCTTGGAAGGGACAGAGATTTGTGAGTACTGCCATCATTATCTGATCTATCAGGAAGAATATATCAACATGGTATCCCACAGGGAAGAGAATAAGTGGGCAGATTTTTAACTCTGTCTTTCCTTCATAAAGACATTATACCAAACATCAATTAGTTGAAACGAATTAGGGCACAAAAACAAAATCAATTCTTACTCTTTTCCCCATTGACCTTTAGCTTGTCATGTGCAAAATCTATGGGGACATCATTTTTGATGCCTTACTTTCTCACTTCTAATATTTTGGGATATTATTTCATAAAAGGAAAGATAGTACCATCATAACCAATAATAGCTAACACCTATTTAGCACCTTGGTACATTATCTCAATTAATCCTTAAAATGACCCTATGTGATAATTGCTGCTGAATTTTGGCCCTACTTTATAGACATGGAAAAGAAGTTTCAGAGAATTTAAACCACCCATTTCTTCTGACTCCCAAACCAGAACTTTTTAAACTGAGTCTTAACTTTCCCTTAAAGGCAATGATTTCCACCACTTACAAATAAGTTTACATACTCAGTCTAGAAAGTGAGTTAAAGATAATAAAAAGATTCATAAGTTTTTGGCAAAATTCAAGTCTGGCTTCTGTTATCAATGGGAAGTGTGTGTCAAAGAAATGTTTGAAAGAGAGAGGACCTTTAAAGACTATGAAAGTACCTTCGAATGATGGGAATATTCTTGCTCTTTGATCAAAGATAGCAGAACATTATCCAACACAGTAGATATCCTGGAAGGTATAAGGCTGGAATAATTAAATTTACTACCCATAGACTCTCCCAAATGAATGCAGCCAAGCACTTACTTAACAAAGCCAGCATGGTGAATTCATTTCTGGACCAAATTTCTTTCACTGTGGGAAATTACTCCCTTTCCTCAAATTCCAAAATATTGTTTGATAAACTGCCTTATGCTTTCAACAAACAGTGATATCTTAAGTTCAGTTCAGCCACAAGACAGATGAATTTTCAGGGGGACACAATTAAGAATTTTTTCCAGATTGTGCATTTCATAGCTTCTAAAATCTATGTAGAGAAGAAACAGTTCAGCAGAGGTAAAGAAGAGACTTTAAGAGAGAACAGAATATCCATTGCTTTTACATCATAACAAATTGTAAATTAATTTTGAGGGTCTCATTGTTAAATTTCTGAAAGGCAAACCACTTGAAAATGTACTTAAAAATAGAAAACACGAAATGTTCTCTCATTTTTATTTATTTACTCCATTTATTCACTCCACTTTATTTCTCTAACACTTGTTATATTTCAAAGATTTCAGGGGAAAATTTAGAAATTTAAAAAAGGAGATTGACCATTTTATACTTATATAAAATATGTCTCAATTTGAAAAATAATGATTTAGTACAGTAATCAATCATAAGTCTTCAAAACTTTAAAAGGTATTTCCTTGCAAAATTTTGTGGAATAGGTGATGTAGACATTTTGTAGCATATGAAACTAAGATCATAGAAATGAAATGTCAACATAACATAATTAAGTAACATTGGAACCAGGACTTTAACATAGGTCTTCAAACTTCAAGCCCTTTACCACAATGTTAAAACAAGTCTGGAGTGGTATTCTGATGTGTACTTGTTTATGGGGGGGGGAACTTTTCAGTATAAATATATATATATATATATATATATATATATATATATATATGCATATATATATATATAGAGAGAGAGAGAGATACTCAAATTTGAAAAATGTATGTTTCATATGTGAGACCAGTCAAAAGTTGTGCTTATAAAATCAAGCAATTTATAACTTCAATCTATGTCTACTACTATCTAATAAATAATAAACAGGAGAGTAGAAGGATGTACTTGCATCATTTCCTTGGAAGAGATTCTTGGTGGCTTTATTTTTGATTGCTTGTTTGCCCTGAGTAAAAGATCATATACTGCCACTTACAGAAGCCTAGACTCAGAGCATCATAATTAACAAGTTGTCATTAACTCATAAATAATACTCAATATTCTGAATGATTAAATTCAATCTAGCACAACTAGCAATCTGATTTGGCAGGGATAGAGGAAGGGACAAAGAGGCTCAGTTGGAACCGTATTGTGGAAGGTTTAAACATCCAGAACTCTACTCTGTTCAATAGAGATGGTTTTGAACAGAAATGTGGCATGGTCTGACCTATATATTAGATTATTTTGGCAGCTATATGGGAAAATTTTGGAGATGAGAGAGCTTGGAAACTGGAAGGCCAATTTGAAGTCATAAGATCAAAGGGCTATAGATTTTGAACTGAAATAGGAGAGAAACTATATTGTGCTGAGATAAAAAGCAGTAAAAAAAAAAAAGTTGAACATTGCAGTGTAGATTGTTCTGTCCAAGTTTCCTGTGAAGGCTAAAAGAGTAGCTTTAAGCCATGACAGGATCAGTTGAGGGAAAACTTTTTTAAAAAACATTAGTTCACTTGGTTGTTTTCTTTTACACAACAGTTTCTTGAGGATATTTGTATGCAGAGGGATAGAATACAGTGAAGAAGGAGATGTTAAAGATACTTAAAAATGGAGTAGCTCATGTTAAAAGGTCTACAGGCATTTATGTTTGAAAGGGGTGGAGTGGGAGATTTGTTACTGTAATTGTACATAATAGATAGATTTGCAGTTTCATGAGCAATGACCTTTTTTAGATTATACTATGTTATGGAACTTCTTGTTTCATTCCATAAATTAAAAAGAAAATAAATAAGACATTTTTTAAAAAGAGTTGTGGGAAAGAGGAGAAAATGGATCACTATACAATGAATTCTCGTAAAAGTTTTACCAAAAGGTTTCCTGAAACATTCATTTGGGTAAAAGGCTAGACAACATCATCCTCATCAAAGAACATGATAAACTAAATTTGGGTATGCATTTATGTATTATCTGGATATGTATTTACATGTTCATCTTTGGATATATATAGCTTTGGGGGGAGAACTTTAGCCCTTTAAAGAATTCCTTATAGTACTCTTCAAAATGATCAATCATTACAATTCTTTATGCTACAGAAGAACAAAACAAAACAAAGCATTCTCCATCCATAATATTTTGTAAATGGATTAAATCTTTGTAAAAGAAAGACACAATAATGAGGACTTGCTTTAAGTAATAGAGCATTTTTGCTTTATTCTAATGATTACTTGTGCAAAATAACATACAATGTGGTATCTATTTATAAAGTATAGTCTAAGCTCTGAAAGTCTCTTGATTTAAAATTGCTGTTGTTGTTCTCTTCTCATTGTGAGCTAATGACTTGGGGAAGGTCAGATTCAATACAATCAAGGTTATATTGAAAATACAAACCATAGCTCTGTCGCAAAAAGAGGGCATGTGAAAAGAATTATAACCAGCAATGAACATCTCCAGTGCTGTGCACTGTACTTACAGACTGATGCAATCTGCTCTGAAGTTAAAAGAGATAAAAACATTTTAAGCCAGAAGAGCTGTAATCAGCTTAGCTAGGAACAGAATTCAATTTTGAATCATCTTATTCCAGCCCATGACATAACCCTTTTGAATATGATCCTTCAAGCCCAATGGGAGAAAAGAAAATCTAGACAGCAATAGTAATGTGAATATTTACAGAATGTACTAAGACAATCACTGAACATCAGACATACAAAGGATTGCCTGTCATCTATCAATGGTTCCGAGTTTATAAAGTTTTAGTTTGCAGTTTACCCAGATGGCTGACTTTTTGTTCCTTCCATCTTCTTTGGGGTATTTGAATTGATTCATTCTAAACAAAAGAACACTCCCTTAACATTGTAGAATGAAGGCAAGTACTGCAAGGGGAAAAGGATGAACATTGGAAAAGTTCACTCTGTAGCCAGTTGGTATATTGTATTAGCAAAAAGCAAAATTAGTAGAATGTTTCACAGGCTTTTGAGCTCAGTCACAGATTAAAAATGTATGCAACACTGTGCCTAGGAATTTTGGATACAAAGAGAAAAAGAAAGTCATCATCTTCAGAAGTTAATGAGAAGAAGACTAATATTATATGTAAACAAGTAGCATAAAGGTTCAACATTGAATTTAGCATTAAAGGAATTAGGTTCAAATTCTGGTTCCATTATTTACTACCTTTGAAACCTTGAAGTCATTTAATCCTTTTACCTTCCTATTTGTTATTCTACCACTCTTCTAAAAATTCCTTCCTTATCCTCTCTCTCCCTACCCTCCTAAATTTTAACACATCCCTCTAAAAATCCCTTCCTTATCCTGTCCCTGAATCCCCTTATTTTTTCATTAAATTGATAAGAATTTTATACCCTTTTAAATTTATGTGTTGTAGGGGTGGCTAGGTGGTGCAGTGGATAGAGCACTGGCCCTGGAGGCAAGAGTACTTGAGTTCAAATCCGACCTCAGACACTTATTAATTGCCTAGCTGTGTGGCCTTGGGCAAGCCATTTAACCCTACTGCCTTGCAAAAAATAATCCTAAAAAAAAAATTTATGTGTTGTTTAAAATCCCACTTAGATGAGAATAATGTTCCTACACTACCAGCTCTCCACCCAAACTTGCTTCCTCTGTTCTTCCTTTTATACTCCATTTTTATGAGATAATTGCTTCTTTTTCTACTCAATTTTTTAGAATCACCCCATCATACTCAGGCCTAACCTTCCTTTCAAATGACCCTTGTAATGAAAATCTTAAGAATACTGATAACATTTTTATACATAAGAAGAAAACAGTTTAACTTTAATGAATCTATTATAATTTGTCTTTAATATTTTACTTTTGTCATCTGGATATTTTATATTGAATTTTTCATTGAGTTTTGACACAAATACCTGAAAATCTTTGAGTTCATCAAATATTTTTTTCCATTCAGGATTATTCTCAACTTTTCTGGGTAATTATTTGACTTTCTTTACATAATATATTTAGATTTATTTAATTTATTTTATTTAATTTATTTAATTTTTTCCTAATTTTTCCTTCATCTCTCTTATTTTATTTTTTGAATTTATTTTTTAAGTTCTTCCAAGAATTCTTTTTCATCTTGTGACCATTTGACTTTACTTTTTGAGGTAGGGTAACTTTTTTGAAAACCTATCTTCTTCTGATTATGATTCCAGATTTTCTTTTATACCATAGTTTGTTTTCTTATCTTAAAAATGAGATTTTAAAATAAGTATGATCTCTAAGGTCTTAAATCCGTACATCCTATGCTTCTAAAACAATTTCTCATCGAAATTTTTTTCTTTCAGTGAATGCCTTAGGTTAAGATCTAGTCCCTTTCCATTCATGATAATTTGTCTTAATAATTTTTTTCAGAAATATCTTCCAAAACAATATATCAATGCGGTTTCATATCTAAAGGGCAAACACTAGTGTATGTCTACAAAGAGGAGGAAATGGGAAAATATATGATTTTAACTTTTGCAGTTGTTCTTTTTTTTTTTTTTGCAAGGGGGTTAAGTGGCTTGCCAAGGCCACACAGCTAGGTAATTATTACGTGTCTGAGACCAGATTTGAACCCATGTACTCCTGACTCCAGGGCTGGTGCTTTATCCACTGTGCCACCTAGCTGCCCCCTGCAGTTGTTCTTAAACACATTTTCTTTTATTGTGAATTTTAGTATATCAAGATATATTTGTATCATAAAACATATGTAAGTTTCACAAATTTTGCATTTATTCCATTTGACCTGGGTGCTCAGCAAATTCATTTTATGATATCTTTAATGTAAATGAACTAATCCTCAGACTAGTCTTCTAAACAGAAGTTTAATTTGGCAGGGAATTTGCTTTAAATGGTTGTTGTCCAGAGATATTGATCAGCATTTGTTAGGGACTGTTGTGTATGGGAGTATTGTAAATTATCTTCACCTGGTGTCCTTGAGCACCAGAGTCTTATCTTACTAAGTGCCACTGGAGTGGGAGTGGATTAGAGTCTGGAAAGGTATTTAAGCACTGGTGTTTTGGTAAATAAATGGAGCACTTGGTGATTTTGATGTAGTACTTGCCTCCCTTGCCTCCCTTGCCTCCCTTGCCTCCCTTGCCTCCCTTGCCTCCCTTGCCTCCCTTGCCTCCCTTGCCTCCCTTGCCTCCCTTGCCTCCCTTGCCTCCCTTGCCTCCCTTGCCTCCCTTGCCTCCCTTGCCTCCCTTGCCTCCCTTGCCTCCCTTGCCTCCCTTGCCTCCCTTGCCTCCCTTGCCTCCCTTGCCTCCTGTCCGTGTCTCCCGCCCCTCCAGCCCCTCCAACTCCTGCAAGGTTCACCTGGGGAAACTTGAGGGAGTCCAAAAGGGGGATTGAACATAAGGGTCCAGGAAAGGCATTCAACATATGAGTCCAGAACTGGAACTCAACAAGCATTGGAACTTAGGCAGATAATAAACTTATTGAAACACAGGACATACCATAAAACAGCATCTAGTTAGGAATTACCCAATTTCCAAAAATATAATAGGACATTATTAAGAGGTTTGCATCATACAGTAAAAAATGTTTGTTTGATGTACAGATTAATTACTCAAACAGTGTCATGCCAATTTATCAACAAATATATTAGTAGGTGTAACTGAACTCTGATATTTCCTCAGTTCTTTGGGATTTATGCTTATATCAATAATTCCTTTGCATAGAAATTTGAGTTTAAGTTCCTAGAAAGAGTAGAAACACTTTAGCAGAAATGACAAGGTGAAATGCATTCCTTCAAAATATTCAGATTGTGCATATGCATACACATCAAGCACAGAGATCACCAACAAATCCTTCAGTCCCTGAGACTGTCTTGAAACCAGTGGATCCAACCCCATGGAACATTTAGTCTCTAAACTATGGTTTCCAGTTTGAAACTTGAAGTCTCCTTGAAATAGACCAGTAACAATAAGATTATATATATGAACTAAGTGATATAGGGAGAGGTTGTGAATTTAAAAAAAAGAAAATTTTATAATTTTTCCTTCCAAAAATATCAATTTTTACTTAGTGATTTATTATACTCACATAATAATAGCACACCTGTTGTTAAGACAAATGGTATTTACAGATAATAATTCCTGATATGGTGGCTAGAAAATTTTGCATTTGGAATCCAGAAGCCAAGATATTTGCTAGCTCTTTGGCTCTGGACCAACCACTTTGTCTTTCCAGCCCTTGTAATTTCATCTGTAAAGTTGGTACTTCCATACCATAGTTGTTGGAAAACTTGGATTAGATTTTTTTTTTGTCAAATATAACTCTATAAACTTGAACATACTATATAATTGTGCAATTATTATGATATTTTAGATAGTTTTTGAGAATTTCAGGATCAAAAGAAATCTTTTTAATTGTTTTACTATAGTAACTTTCAACATAGAAACTGCATCTAATGATGTATATTGCATTCCATATCCAAAATCCCTACTCACTCATGAAAGGTAAAAGCATATAATTCCTTATGAGAATTTGAATGATTTTCATTGTCTTTAGCATTGCATTAGATTTTTATCATTACATATATTACTGCAATATATAGAAATTACAATGGGGAGTAATGGTAATTATATTCATGACTATAATATAATATATATGTTATAGTAATAATAAGTGTAACCATGCATATATGTTCTCTTAGTTCTTGCTTTATTCTTATCACATCGTACAAGTCTGCTTATTTGAATTTCTCATATTCATCATTTCCTAAAAGAGTAACATATTATTTTTACATACTACTTTTTACTTAGTTATTCCCCAATGAGTGAACTCTCATTTCATTTTAGGATGTGAGATATAATGCTTAGATCTAATCTCTAGCACTTACTACAGTTCCTAGAACATATGTGATGCTTTATACATACTACTGAATGATTGATTTGAAATCATCCCATATATGTAAGAGTCAAAGGAATGAACAATTTTTATCTTGCATAAGAAAAGACTCAGGAGGGAAAAGTTAGTTGTCTTCAACTATTTGGAAGAAGTATTATGCTTGAGCTGCTTCATGGTTGGGGAGGGTTAAAATGGAAACAGCTGTCATAAAAATAGCAAAGAAGGGGGCAACTAGGTGGTGCACTGGCCTGGGAGTCGGGAGCACCTGAGTTCACATCCAGCCTCAGACACTTATTAATTGCCTAGTTGTGTGACCTTGGGAAAGTCACAACCCCATTTCCTTAAATAAATAAAATATTTAAAAAATAGTAAAGAGACAGATTTAGGCTCAATGTCAAAAATAACAATAATAACAACAAATCCTTCCAAATAATTGGTTCTGTTGAAGAATGAAGAATCAGGAGGATAGCATTTTTCTATTTTTTTATTGTCAGAAAAAAATGGGATGGCTAATTGGAGCTATTTTGGAATGAATTTTTGTCCTGTATTAGAATGGATGATCTCTCTGAGACCTCTATTAGCTCTATCATTGCATGGTAAGTGAAAGAACAGTTTGTTGGTGGTGGTTCCAGTGCCAGTACTTTCTTAGTTCAGGTATGATGTTGAGATGAAATGAGGCACTTGGAAGTTATCCAATAATTGACACAAAGGACTTTGGCATGACAAATTACAGATATGTAACAGGGGCTCAGTGGCTTCTATCTTCAGCTTTGGTTGATGTGACCTTTATCACCTCATGGAAATGAATTTGGTCAGCAAGTTATTAGGGTATTATGACACCTACAGCCACCCACTAAATCAGAGAAGTCTAGAATCCACATGGCTAGAAGCTGTCATTTCCTGCATGATTAGGAAGCTGTACCAGGAAAGCCAGGGGCAATAAAATCTCAGAGACAACTTTATCTCCTTTGAGAGAAAGCTGATCCCTGTCAAAGAAAGGAAAGACAAGGCGAGGGATGTAGGGATGAGTTGGGGAAAGCTGAGTCAGGGAAATATTGGTAAAAATTAGTCCCTATCACATATGCTGTGGATATTTCTCTAAAAGGGGAATTTAAGGCATTGATGAACTAGGCTGCATGAAATATTCAAAGGTAGAAAAAAAATTTTCATAGAGTTGATTATTTCAGTGAATATTATTCCTGCAGGATCTAATCAAATAGAACACTATGAAATCTAGGCACCAATTTTCCTTTTTTGTTTTTTGGAGGTGGGGATGGGGTGGAACAGAAGAAAGAAAAACATTGCATGAAAAATTTGACAATATGTCTGGTTTTTGATAATGTCAGGATAGCTAGGTATTGTAGTGAAGAGTGCTAGCCTTGAAACCAGGAAGATGACAGTTTTAAATATCTCACAGGTACTTGTTACTGTTTGTGTGACCCTGGTCAATTAATTTTCTGTTTGTCTCATTATTCCTCATCTGTACCCCAGGGACAATGACAGAATCTTCTTCACAGGGTTGTTTTAAGGATCAAATAGGAGCTATGCAAAATGCTTTACAAGGCTTAGAGTTTCAAACAAATATTTTGTTGTTTAGTCATTTCAGTTGTGCTGATTCTTTGTAACCCCATTTGGGGTTTTCTTGGAAAAGATACTGAAATGATCTGCTATTTTTTCTCAAGATCATTTTACAGATGAAGAAACTGGGGCAAACAGTTTGGTGACTTGCTTAACATCATAGTTAATTAGTGTTTGAGGACAAATTTGAACTCAGTTCTTCCTAATTTCAGATTTGATCTCCTAACTATTAAAATATTCATTCTCATAATATTTTCTAATTGGTTAATAAATGTAATTTTTGTCTCTTTCACAAGAATGTACATTCTTTGAGGGCTTAGTCTCTAGCCTTGAATACAAGGGACAAGAGTGAAAAGAACTCAAGAACAGGGGTCAAGAGATTGAATTCTAATGCAAGGTCTGTAATTTACCAACTTGGTGACCATAAACAAGTCAGAGAACCTCTCTGTGTTGTGTTTACTATCTATTAAAAAAAGGAAGATAATAGTCCCTGTCCTTTCTACTAGATAAGATTGTTAGGAGAATTGAATAAATTAATAAATATGAATGCAGTTGTTAACTGTAAATAAATAAGAAATTACTGTATAATTTTATATAGTATTGCATTTATATAATATTGAATATGGTTTGCATAGTATTAATGAGCAACATAATATTTAATCTGTCATAATGAATATATGAATTCCAAGTAGGGTTGCCATCTCTGTCTGGGAGTGGGTAGAATTAATTTTTAAAATGTATAGCAGGGCTTCAGATAGCAAGAGTTTCAGGGATCCTTGAAGATAACTTTATGATTAATGGTATGAAACTGGGGTTAATGGAGGTCTTTGATCTATAGCTATGGAACCCTCCAGGCTTGACTATCATTTAATTTCAAGGGAGATATTTCTAAATGGGTACAGAAAATGTACATACATTGATGGTCATTTACATTAATACTGGAATATTCTAACATGAAACATTAAAGGAATCCAAAGAATGGATGAAAAAGAGGTACTTTTCAATTCTCTTATATCTTGAAGTCAGTGGACTTTGAAAGATTCTGACTATAGTTAGAGAGTACATAGGAAGGACTCCTCTTTACATTATAATTCAATTTAGGAGCACATTGGAGGAAGGGACATGAATCTAACAAGAGCCTTAAAATAAATTCTGGAAATTGATGCTTGTATTTCCTTAACATCTGCAAATTTGTATACCTCTTGTAATCAAGTTTTGATCTGTGCTGCTACAACTATATAGGATTTATATTCTAAAGCTTCTGTAGAGTTTTAAGGTTTGCAGATATTGCCTCTTGTGATTCCCAAAACAACCCTGAGACGTGTTTATGTCTCATGTTCTTCTACCATCATATAAACTATGAGGGGAGAAACTATCTTATCTAAATTTGATTCCTTTTTAGTGCCTATAAAGAACTATATTAGGGCAGCCAGTTAGCACTGTACATATAGTACTGGACTTGGAATTACAGAAGACTCTTCTCCATGAGCTCAAATTTGGCCTCACTTAATAGGAGTAAGACACTGAGTCCTGTTTGCCTCAGTTCCTTCAATTGTAAAATGAGCTGACAAATCACTCCAGTATTTCTGCCAATAAAATCCAAAATGGGATCATGAAGGATTGAATAGACCTGAAAAACAACTAAACAACAAAGTGTTTTTGTACATTATAGGGACCTGTTATGTATATTTAATTCAACTGAACTGAAGTAGATTTGGAGCTTAGAAACATTACAGTATATTTTTATATATGGGTTGGAATATAGAGAAATATTATATTAGTTTGCATGAATTTATTTATCTAGATTGCTTCTTAATTCAGATAAAACAGTAATAAATATTTTCTTTTTTTTGGTTTTTTTTTTTTAGGAAATATTTTCTAATCAATTCAAATGAGTACAAGTAACAGAGGTCTCGGCTTTGAATCTGATTTTGTGTGCTTTTGAGAATGTCACTTTTTCTCCTTGGCTTTCAGTTTCCTTTCATGTGAAAATAAAGTGTCTGACCAAACAATGTGTAATGTATCTATCAGATCTCAATCCTATCATCTAAAGATGTTGAATATTTGTTTAGTGCCTACCATGGTGCCTGGATGACTATAATTCAAAACAGTAAGTGTTAATTTAAGTATAAAAAAGTATGAAAGTATGAAAAAAGAGCATTGCATAGGGAAAAATAAACTCAACTATTTGGTTTAAATGCATAATTAAAAAGAAGTCTTCTTGCTAGAATAAGTATGGATTTACTATAAGGCTACTTGCTTTCAATTTTATTAATTTTTCCTTTGATTTTCAGAATTTCTAATTTGGTATTTATTCATTTTTAGTTTTATTTATTTAAGGCAATGGGATTAAGTGACTTGCCCAAGGTCACACAGCTAGGCAATTATTAAGTGTCAGAGGTCAGATTTGAACTCAGGTCCTCCTGACTCCAGGGCTGGTGTTCTATTCACTGTGCCACCTAGGTGCCCCCATAATTTGAGATTTAAATGGGAAATCTTTAATTTGTTCTTCTTCTAACTTTTTTAGTTGCCTGCCCAATTCATTGTTCTCTTCTTTCTCTATTTTTTTTTGTATTAGCATTTAGAGATAAAATTTCTTCTAAAAACTTCTTTGACTGCATCCCATAAATTTTGGTACGATATCTCTTTGTTGTCATTTTTTGGTTGATTTTTTTCTATGATTTGATGTTTGATTTACTCATTCTTTAAAATTAGTTTATTTAGTTTCCAATTACTTTTTAGTTTATCTTTCTTAGGCCCTTCATTACATATAATGGTTTATTATATCATGATCCAAAAAGCATGCATTTATTATTTCTGCCTTTTAGCATTTGATTGTAAGATTTTTATGTCCTAGTACATGGTCAGTGTTGGTATAGGTTCTGTGTACTATAGAGAAAACGGTATATTCTCTTCTATCCCCATTCAGTTTTTTTCCAAGTGGTCTATCATATCTAAGTTTTCTAAGTTTTATTCACCTTCTTAACTTCCTTCTTTTTGATTTTGTGATTAGATTTATCTAATTCTGAGAGAGGATAGTTGAAGTCCCCCACTATTATGGTTTTTCTATCTATGTCTCCTCATAATTCGTTCAGCTTCTCCTCTAAAGCACTTGGTACATACGTTTAGTAATGATATAATTTCATTGCCTATAGTACCTTCAAAGAAGATATAGTTTCTTTCTTTTTTATTTTGTTTCTTTTTTTAATTTAATTAAAATTTTTTTGAATTTTACAACTTTTCCCCCAAACTCAATTCCCTCCCCCCACTCCCCCATAGAAGGCAGTCTGATTGTCTTTACATTGTTTCCATGCTATACATTGATTAAAATTGAATGTGTTGGGGTGGCTAGGTGGCGCAGTGGATAGAGCATTGGCCTTGGAGTCAGGAGTACCTGAGTTCAAATCTGACCTCAGACACTTAATAATTGCCTAGCTGTGTGGCCTTGGGCAAGCCACTTAACCCCATTGCCTTGCAAAACCTAAAAAAAATTGAATGTGTTGATAGAAAAATCATATCCTTAAGGAAAAAATAAAGTATGAGATATTAAAATTACACATAAGATAACTTTTTTTTAAAGTGAAGGTAATAGTTTTTGTTTGTTTAAACTCCACAGTTCTTTCTTTGGATACTGATGGTATTCTCCATTGCAGATACCCTAAAATTATCCCCGGTTTTTGCACTGATGAAATGAGCAAGTCCATTAAGGGTGATTATCACTCCCATGGTACAGTTGGGGTGTACAATGTTCTTCTGGTTCTGCTCATCTTTCTCAGCATCAGTTCATGCAAGTCTTTCCAGGCTTCTCTGAATTCCCATCCCTCCTGATTTCTAGCAGAACAATAGTGTTTCATAACATATACTTTCCTTTCTTATCTCTTTTGATGAGGTCTATTTTTAATTTTACCTTGTCTGAGATTAGAATTGCTACCCCTGGTTTTTTTTTTACTTCTGTTAAAGCATAATATATTTTGCTCCAGCCTTTTAGCTTTACCCTATGTGTATCTCTCTGCTTCATATGTGTTTCTTGTAAACACTGTTTTGCATGATTCTGGTTTTTAATCCAATCTGTTATCTGTTTCTGTTTTATGGGAGAGTTCATCCCATTCATATTTACACTCAAGATGACTAATTCTTAATTTCCCTCCATGTTACCTTTTCCCCATTTGTACTTTTCTCTTTCCTTTCCTCTTATTCCTCCTCACCAATGTTTTGTTCCCTTTCCCCTTTAATTTTTAAATTTTAACTTTGTTTACTTTCACTTATACCTTTGCCTTCCCTTTTATCAGTTTCTGCTTTTTTTCCTTGACCTTTCCCCCCCCTCTACTTCACTGTAGAGTAGAAACTGAAATGAGAAGGTATGTTGTTCCCTCTCTGGGCCAAATCTACTGAATGTAGGATTTACTTAGTGTTCACAACCTTCCTTTGTTCCCTCTGCTGTAACAAGTCTTTGTGCCTCTTCACCTGATATTATTTATCTATTAATGCCTATCCTTCTATTAAATTCCTTCTTTTCATTCCTTTATTGTTTTAACCTTGTCTTGTATCTAGACCATCTTTGTCAAAATATACTCCTTTTATCTGTCCTGATAGAAATACTATTCCAAAGATTGATTGAGTGATTGATTGATTGAGGAATAGGTTGCCTCATAATCATAAAGGACATTCCCCTTTTCTGTCCCATTAGACATTCACTTCTCAAGAGTTATAAATCACATCAAATTATAATTGATTTATACCACCCTTCTTTTCAAGTACCCTCAATGGACTCATAATCGTCATGAACATCATGCAAAATCATATCATTTCTTGAACAGTTAATACTTCCTCCACCCCCAAGCACACTTCCTCCAATTGTAGCCAATGCATCAAGCAAAGCAAAATCACTTCATGATCTTCATGATCTTTTCTTGTGTTGTCCCTCTAAATATATTTTCTTCTTCCATCTCTATGGTCCTCCAACCATTACAATGCTCACCAACCAAAGTATCAGGTATACTCTCTCCCTCTGTCACTTTAGCACTCCAATCATAGCCCTATGAGCCTAAGAGAAGATGCTTCCTGATCTATTTATATCCAATCCTCCTAAGTACACTCTCACCTTCTGCCCCTATTGTACTATCTAGTAAAGTAAGTCACTTCATGATTTAATTATGTATAGAGCCTCCTAGTATTCTTTCTCTCTGTGTATCTCTATAGGAAAATCTATCCTCATAATCACCCTTCATATTTCAATTATATTTACTGAATACAATTTCTTCAACTATATTCAGCCCTTTAACTAAAAATATAATTCTTAAGACTTACAAGTATTATCTTTCCTTGTAAGGATATATACAATTTAATTCTTGACTAGCATTTTTCCTCCCCTTTTCCTTTGCTTTTTTATGCATCTCTTGAAGCTTGTATTTGAAGATCAAATTTTCTTTTCAGTTCTAGTCTTTTTCATCAGAAAATTTTGGAAGTCCTCTGTTAGAATGAAAATCCATCTTTTTTCTTCTGACAGAATATGCTGAATTTTTCAGAGTAGATATTTCTTGGTTGTAATCCAAGATCCTTTGCCCTCGAAAATACCATATCCCAGGTGTTCTGATCATTTTAAGTTGAAGCTGATAAGTTCTCTGTAATTTTGACTGTGGTCCTTTATATTTAAATAGTTCTTTATTGAGTGCTTGCAATATTTTTTTTAAGTTGGGAATTCTGAAATTTATCCATGATGGTCCTTCAAGATTTTTTTTTTCTGGAGGTATTCTATGTATTCTTTCAAGGATCATTTGTCATCTTGATCTTGATATTAGACAATTTTCATGATAATTTTCTGAAAGATATTTTCCAGGTTCTTTTTATGATGTAGGTTTCTGATAGACAAATAATTCATAAATTATCTCTTCTGGATATACTCGAGGTTATTTGTCTTTCCTAAAAGGTATTTTTTCAATTTTTTTCAATCATTTGGTTTTGTTTGATGAAATCTTGATATCTTATAGATTCATCAATTTTTATTTGTCTAATTCCTAATTTTAGGGTTTTATTTTCTTCAGTTTTTGGTTGATTTGACTTTTTGGTGATTTATATTCTTTTTACAGTTGATAATTATTTTTTTAAAAGAATTGTTTTCTTTGGTCAATTTTTCATAATTTTCCTGCATGACTAATTTCTCTTTTCCTTTTTTCTTCTTCCTTTCTTCTTTAGTTTTAAAAATCTTTTTTAAGCTTTTCCAAGATAATTTGAATTTGAGTCTAGTTCATAAACTCTTTGGAGATTTCTCATTCAAGTAATTTGTTACTTCTTCTTCTGAGATGGCATTTTTATCATCTCTATCTGAAGAGTAACTTTCTATAGTTAGTGTTTTTTGTGTTTTTGTTATTTTGATACTTGTGCTCTGCTCCTGGGATAGTGGAAGTGTAGTCCCAAGCTTTTTGTGCAGGGACTGGAGTCTGGTCCCTTACTTATATCAAGGTGTTATCTTTGCAAAGGTTTGTTTCCTCCTTATGTTCAGGGTCTCACTATGCAGTGGTTTGTTTCCAAGCCAGTCCTGTCTATTGCCCCAGTGTTCGCAGAGCTCAGACTTTGCCTGAGACCCTCCTTTCTATTTAGCTAAGCCAGGACCTGGATTACTCTTTAGCTGCTGAGACCTGGGTTTACTGTGGCCAGAAGCCTCCCACTGACTTTCCCAATCTCCTGTCTGCCTGGGTTCTAATTCCATTTTCCACTGAAAAGACAGATTTTCACTGAAGATCCTGCATTGAGTCTACAGTTGAGAACTTAGTGGGGGGGGGGGGGGTTGGTGGGATCTGTGGCTTTAATGTTTGTGTAGAAGCTTCATTTAACATTGTGTAGGGGAAAGCTCTGAAAGTATGCTATCTTCTTACTGCCATCTTGGCTCTACCCCTGAACCCAATCACATTTGCAATCCAAGGGTGATTTTCCATATCTAAAATAGTTTTTTATTCTTCATTATTTGACACAATCATCCTTCACAATATCCTAGAACTTAATTGCATATAAGTATCTTATTCCTGGAATAAAAAAGTTATTTTCATTATTGTAAGTCTTTAGTTAGATGTAAGTTAAAATTCAATTTAAAAGCTGAGAGTGCTAGCTTTGTGAGATCTTTTCAACTATCTGATTTGTTGTTCAGTAATATCTAATTCTTTGTGACTTAGTTTGAGTTGTTTTATTTTTTTTTTGCAAAAATATATTGGTGTGATTTGCCACTTCCTTTTCTAACTCATTTTTCAGATGAAGAAACTAAAGCAAACAAGGTTAAGTGAATTGCCCAGAGAAATGCAACTAGTAAGTGTCTGAGGTTAGATGTGAGAGATTGGAAGAATGATTCATCCTGACTCCAAATCCAACACTTTTCCCACTATACCACTTAGCTGACTCCATCTACCTGCTATCTATATATCTTTAAGGGAAAGAAAGATCACAACCACCACAAAGCCTCTCTAACTTTATAATGGTTTTCCTTGAGTCTCTTTAATTCATTGACCTACAGGAGGCAAACAAATAACATTATGTGCTTGCCCTGATGGTTGTGCAGCCTTGAAGCTCAAGTGTTGGGCCTAAAGTCATTCTACTGGTAATTGTTCTTCTATGGTACTTACAACTTCAACTAAAGTGATATGATCTTCATCATCATTAGATTGTTTCTTAATCAACATTAATAGAAGTTTTAATATATTTAGATTCCAAAAGTGTAAATGTATCATGGTGTCCCAACTTTTATGTTCAAAATAAACCCAAGTTGTAGCTATTGATGAAAATATAATAGATTAATGAGAATTCTTAAATATTTGACATTTGAGTAATGATTTTAGTGGAAGCAATATATGCCATGATATTTTTCTTTCACATAGCTCCAAAGAATGTTATGGCAATTTCTACCTAGGTCCTAGATTTTTGAAGAATGTATTTATGGGCTTTTTGGGGGGGAGCGAGGCATAATATAAATATAAGTGGTATACTTATTAAATTCAAATGTGTTTTGCATAGTTTCAATTTTTCCCCAATAGCTTTTGTTTGCTTTTGGATGGATATTTCTGTCTCATAATACTATACTTCAGGGAATCTGTGTTATGCTTTCTCACTTTATCTGTGTCATTCTGTGAATCTTCAATGTAAAGAAAATACATTGGTGACCAACCAGTTAGAGGACTAGATTTTTTCTCCAATCTTCATGACCTTTCATATCTCTCCAAAAATAGAAATTATGTGCCAGAGAGAATCCATTTAACATCCTGGAGACCTTCCTCTAGTTCTCTTAATATCTTGAGAGTATCAGCATAGTATTTAGACTACCCATCTGTTGTCTGTCATTCTCACTACTTGATTGGTCTACCTCCTTTTCCTGTTATTTATACTTTGATGATGTTTTTCATGCCACTACTTGCACATAAGCAGTCACTGGTCATATGGTATATCAGTCCCACAATTTATAACCCAGTAAAAAATTCTTTTAGATAAAAGCATATGGAAAACATGCCAGAAACATTTGCTTGTGATGACTGAAGCAAACCATTGAACTTTATCATTGTAGTTTATATTATTGGTAAAAAAAAAAGGTTTCAGGATTGTCCTGATGAATATGGCATGTATAATGGTAAATATATTATCTTTATTATAGTGCCATATATAATTATTATATGATGCTATGGGATTGTTTTTTGACAATTTGATTGAGATAATTTAAAAATATTCACTTAATGGAAACTTGTCTTTACCATATTTAGTGTAGAATTAATAAATATTTAAAAAATCACTTGATCTGTTTAATTCCAGTATCAACTTAATATTTGAATTCATGATAAAATTAAAAATGAATAAAACCAATTTGATGTGATTAGTTTGATGTAAGTGATTTTTTAATACTTAGATTATTTTAAGTACTATAACTATTAGCTCAGGTGATTTTACTTGCAGAAAAGGTGCTCTCAAACTCACTCTTCTTATGAAGATGGGTCCATGTACCACTTTTGAAGTTCTTTCTACTGAGTCATACTTGATTCTCTCCCTTATCAGTCCTGTCTTCATTTTGGAAATCCATTGGTAGGATTATTCAGGTTACAAATATTTAAGAAGAATGCTTCCCTCTCTACTTGTAAATGAACAATCTTAACAAATTAATTTAAATCAGCTAAATAATGATTTATTAAACTTATTTACTAAACTATAATTATGCTGGGTTATAGATAAATAGCATATTAGAAATTGCCTTTCAAGAAGTCTTCAAGGCTCTGCCATAGTACTCTCCCTGATTTCTGGACTAAGTCTTGTATATTTTGCATCCTTTAAATTTATTATAGCCCTTTGTCTGGATCTGTCCTTTCCCCGAAAACAACCTACCACATGCTTTGTCCCTTTGGGGAATTCTGACCCTTGTTTCCTATGGGAATTTATCTGGGTTCATATTCTCAGATTTTCCATAGAAATAGTGGTCAAATTAGGTCTTGTAGTAATTTCAAGCATTTCCTTTCAATGTTTTGTGGTCTGTAATTCTCCTATAATGATATTGTAAACAATTTTTTACTCTTAGGATGAGATGATTGATTTACTCAATCCCCTTGTAAGTGATAAAATGCCCAAGTCCATCAATCTTATTTATAAGTCTTTGAATTTTGATAAAGTGAAAATTATATCAGAGAGGAAGTTTATTTCAAATCGCTGACAGATTTCATCCTGCCATGAGTCCTTAGGGATTAGGGAGGTCCAGGAATGATGATCAGGAGAGTCTATTACAGCATAGCACTGAGGGGTGTAGTGATTGAACTGAGTTGTGGTGATTGAACTGAGTTGTGGGAGAGAAAGATATTTGGAAGGGACATTGGCTGTACAGGCTTCTTAGAGTAGAAAAGCTGGACTGAGAAAAGTCCCATTAAATGGACTACTGTTTAAATATCTACCCCACCGGGTCCCTTTGGTCCATAACCATTATAATTTACCAATTTGTTATCCAAACATTTCTACTGAACTGAATTTTGCTCAATGACAACAAGGCTTTGGGTTAGCTAGAGAAAGATAAAAATTTAATTGAAGCAGAATGTCCAAATTTTGCCTAAATCATAGTAATGTCCTTAATTGGAAATCAGCGAAATTGTAATTGAACTCATTAGTTTTTGTCTAATCTAGCTACTTAAAGCTAAAGAGGAGAAAACCGCGTGAACTTTTGGGGGTTGGGGTGTATCATGTTCCTCCTATACGTAATAAAAGTTAATTATTATGTCAGTGTTACATAGAAAATAATTTTAAGAGAGGTTGATGTGTTCTTTTTGTGTTCTACCTAGCATGAATGTTTTTAGACAGCTGAGTCCTCTCCCACTTGAATTACTTCTAAAGTACTTCTCTTTCTAGCTCTCCTCTGGGTAATAGATTTGAATGAGGAAGTCAGAGTAGGAAAGGTAGATTTGTAATAATGTAATGAATTGCAGTGATATGGAGTTATGGAAAAAGATCATAATATAAATAGAATAGCTTTACTAAAAATTGTCTTTCTTATTCTTTTTCAATCATAGTCTCAGAATTAAATAGCCCAACCTCCAACCCAATGCAAAAATTTCTTTATAACATCCCACTTTCCTAATTAGGTATCACCTCATCTTCCTCTGCTTGTTCCAATTTTGTCTGTGGCCCATTCTTGTTCACTATTTAGTTGATAGAATATAGTTATACTTAATGAAGGGTAGCTGACAGAAATCCAGGGGGGAATTACTTAAATGTTAAGAGGGGGGAAAATCAGTATTTTAAAAAAAATTGACAGTCTAGATGAATAATGGATCAAAGCTGGCAATATAAATTTATTAGTAATTATTGTAAACTTCTGGACTTGAGATAAAAAATATCATCTATACAAGTATAGGATTAGAGTAACATTGCTTTGTCAATAGTTGATATGTTTAGTTGAATAATAAATGTTCCATTTTCAAATGAACCAGAAGTTCACTGTGATTCAACAGTGGTATATATCAGTACTCAAAGTTAATATTATTTTAGGCTTCATTAATAAAAGCAGAGCAACTATATAAAGGTAGATGATAGCCTCCTTACTCTGTACTTATCAAACCACATTTGAAGGCCTGAATTGTGCAAAAAGTATTATCTCATTTGAATATTTTAAGAGAAGAACAATCAAAGTTGATGAGAGACTTAAATATGTTGAATTTTAAGGTAGGAAGAATCATGGAAATTTTTTAGTCTTCTCTTTCTGTGTGTGTGTGTGTGTGTGTGTGTGTGTGTGTGTGTGTGTGTGTGTGTGTTAAACTATGGCCTCCAAATTTAAAAAAAATTTTACTGATGTTTTACTTTTCCAAATATATGTTATGAAAGTTTTTTTAACATTTATTCTTATGCCTATTTGTATTTATAAGTTACAGAATTTCCTTCCACCCTCCCTTCCCACCCCCTTCTTCTCAGCAGCAAACAGGTTAATATACTTATACATTTGTGTTAAACGTGTTTACAGATTAGCCATTTGGGGTATGAATAATTAGGATCGAGGAAAATACAAGAGATGTTTTTAAAAAAGTGATTCTGAAGGATTTTTTTTAATTTTTCTTCCTCTAAATGAGGTTAACATTTTCCATAGCTGGTTGGACACAATTGTCCCAGCTCTTTGAACTGCTGAGAGGAGCTGCTTCCATCAAGGTTGATTATTTCACAATGTTGTTGTTAATATGTACATTGTTCTTTTGGTTCTACTCTTCTCACTCAGCTTCAGATCCTGTAATTCATTCCATGGTTCTCTAAGAGTCCAACCATTTATGGTTTCTTAGAGAACAATAATATTCCATAACATTCATGTACCATAACTTATTTAACCTGTCCTCATTTGATGGGCCTCCCTTCAATTTCCAATTCTTTGCCACTACAAAAAGGATTGCTATGAACATTTGGGAATATGTAATACTATTCTCATTTTTATGATTTCTTGTGGGTATAGACCTAGAATTGGAATTTTCAGGGTCAAAGGGTAAGAGCAGTTTTATTGCTCTTTGGGCATTCCATATTGCTCTCCAGAATGGTTGGATCCATTCACAACTCCACCAGCAATGCAACAATGTCCCAATCCTCCCACAATCTCTCCAACATTGAGCATTTTCCCTTCTTCTCATTTTAGCCAATCTGATAGGTGTGAGGTAATAACTCAGAGTTGTTTTAAATTGCAATTCTCTAATCAATAATGATTTGGAGCATTTTTTCATAAGATTATATATAGCTTTAATTTATTCATTTGAAAACAGTCTATTCATCTCCTTTGATCATTTATCAATTAGAGAATGATTTGCTACCTTATTAATAGGATGCAATTCTCTGTTTTAGAAATGAGACCTTTATCAGTTGTGAAGATTATTTCCCAGCTTTCTGCTTTTCTTCTGACTTTGGCAGCATTGATTTTTTTAGTGCAAAAACTTTTTAATTTAATGTAGTCAAAATCATTCATTCTGTAGTTTATAATGTACTCTAATTCTTGTTTGGCCATAAATTTATCCCCTTTCCATAGATGTGATAGAGTATTTCTTGGTATATTTGTTTATCCATGGTGTCATCCTTTATATTTAAATCCTATACCCATTTTGACCTTATTTTGGTATAGAGTATGAGATGTGGGTCTATGCCTAGTTTTTGCTATACTGTTTTTCAGTTTCCCAACACTTTTTATCAAATAGTGAGTTCTTATCCCAGAAGTTGATTTATTTGGGTTTGTCAAACAGTAGATTATTGTAGTCATTTACTTTTATTTCTTTTGAACCCACCCTAATCCACTTCTTAGTTTTAAACAGTACCAGGCTGTCTTGATGACTGTCACTTTATAGTATAGTTTTAGATCTGGTAGAGCTAGGCCTTACATTTTTCTCATCAGTTCCCTTGCTATTCTTGACCTTTTTTTACTCCAGATCAATTATGTTACTATTTTTTCTATCTCAGTAAAATAATTATTTAGTATTTTGATTGTTAGGGCACTGAATAAATAATTTAATTTGGGTAGAATTGTCATTGTTATTACATTAGCTGGACCTAACCGTGAGCAATTGACATTTTAGTCTGATTTTTTCATTTTAAAGAGAAAGATACTGAGACCCAGAGACCTGAACTAACATGACCAATGTTGGACTACTCATCTGTAACTCCAAACAAATCTTTTTTTAGGTATTTTTTTGCAAGGCAATTGGGTTAAGTTACTTGCCAAAGGCAATACAGCTAAGTATGTATTAATTGTCTGAGGCTGGATTTGAATTCAGGTCTCTTGATTCCAGGATGGGCGTTCTATGCCCTGCACCACCTAGGTGCCCCCCCCCACTCCTAACAAATTTTAAACAAAGTCTTTTGTCCAGATCTAGTATTCTTTCCATGATCAATGGAAGCCATGGTGCTTCTTATATGTTACATGAAAAATGATAGAAGAAACAAGATATTAAGCCTAGAAGAGAGAAGTTTTTGGAAGGAATAATAGAAAAGATAATTACTATTGTTTCTAATTTTTTGAAGGATCATCATCCAAAAGTAAAATTAGGTTTATTCTGAGACTACAAAATTAGGATTAATTAGAAGAAGACGTAGAGAGCCAAATTTCCACTTTAATATAAGGAAGAATTTGCAAATGATTAGAGCTGTCAAAAATTGTATAAAAATATATAAAAAATGGTATGACTTTGTTAGTGAGATTTCTCTCATTGGAAATTATTAAACAGAAGCTGTATGATTATCATCCTGGGATGTCTAGACAGAATTTCTGTGTAGTTTAGGATATTGGATTTAGATTAGGATGTTGGATTTAGATAGTCCTTGAAGTCCCTTCTAATTCTGAGATTCTATGAGTCATTAGAATGATCTCTGTTCAGGGTACTATAGGATTAGTTTAAATTTCTAAACCTAATGATGTATTATCAATCACCTGGAGAGCAGAATCTACTCCTGAGTCCTAGACTACAGAGGAATATCTGGGTTTTTCGTCGTAGTCACTGGGAGACAAGATTTTGGGACTGGAAGGGAGCAATGTTTAAATAGTAATTTTCATGATATAGTTCTTTGATAGCCTATCCTGTTGAATGGGAAGCATGACTCTCTCTACTTTTATGGTCAAGTTTTCTGAATGTCATCAAAAATTTTAAAGTATGTAAATAATTGAAAATCATTGGCCTAGAAAATATTTGCTCAGTCTTCATAAGGCTGGATTGGATAAAGTCAATAGATGCCTGAATGTAAATAGATATAAACATAAATATACATAATATGTATATAAAGTGTATATACAAATATATATATATATATATATATATATATATATATACCTATGTTTCATTTATCTCACTTTCCTTCAAATTGAAAGGAAGAAATGATCTATGAAATACATACCTAATCACATAAAGGGGAAAGGAATAAGTATTTCTATACCACCTTCTCTGTACTAAGCACTAGAAAAATATTTTTACAAATATCATCTCATTTGATCCTCAGCACAACTCTGAGAGATAGTCCTATCATTATCATCTCCATTTTACACCTTAGGAAACTGAGGCAAAACAGAGATTAAATTACTTGTAGGGTCATTCAACTGATAAGTGTCTGAGGCTGGATTTGTACTCCAATCTTCAATATTTCAGACCCAAAATTCTACCTTAGTTGCTTCTGAGTGAATGCATGTGTAGAAAATGTTTGTATAGATGTGTATGTGAATACATGTCTATGCATAAGTATATCCATGTGCAGGCATAATATGTGTGTGTGTATATATCTTCAGAACAGGAAGACCTTATTGTCTAACCTATAAGGAGATCAGATTGATCTGATAGAGCTATTATTTACAAATAATGAGAGCTTGGATGATAATCAACTTCTATCAGTGTTGAAAAACTGTTCTTTAGCCCTTTGTTCTTCAGATATTTATCAGTGATTTTAATGAAAGCATATGATTCCCTATTGCCTTTAGGATAAAATACAAACTTCTTGGTCTGATTTTTAAGATCATTTATTCTATGGTTCAGACCTATTTTTCTAGACTGATTGTATGTAACTTCTCACAAGTTATTTTTTTTCTGACTTAACTGTGCTGAATTAGATATTCCATCTTTAACTTTAGGTTTTTGCACAGGCTGCTCCCCTTTGTGCAGATTGTACAGACTTCTTAATATAAAAGAAAATTTGTCCCAGTAGCTACTCTTCCATCCATCTGAGAATGACCTCAAATTTACTTGCCTGTGTATATCTCCTATTGGAGGAATTGTTTCACTTTTGTCTTCATATCCCTGGTACCTAGTACTTAACACATGCACATACACACACACACACACACACACACACACATATGCATATATCTATATCTATCTATATCTATAGATAGATAGAGAGAGATAGATAGATGCATATATATGCATATATGTAGGACTCAAATATTTTCTGGATTGAATAACTCAGAAAGAATGATTATCAGACTTGTGAATGACACAAAGCTGAAAGGAATTACTCTGATGACAGATATAGGAGAGTCAGCATGATGTGAAAAATGTAACTATTACATATTTCAAAGGAAAATAATTTGTACATAATAGATTAGCAGTTTCATGTGCAATCAGTATGCTATGTTATATTATGAAATGCTTGCTTTATTCATAAGTTAAAGATAAATCAAATAAATTAATTAAATATACATACAAAATTTCTAGCTTTGGAGACATAATAGATAGAATAAGGTTTGTATCTGTTGTTTGTTACCAGTGTATTTTTGTCTCAATGCCTGTCTTTTCAGCAATAAATTGAGTTAGTTGGGCTAAATGATCTCTAAGATTTCCTTCACATATTTTATGATAAAAACCAATCTTAGACTGAAAAATCAACATGCACACACTTATACACAACACAGTTGAAATGAAGACGATTTAAAAAGAAAAAATAAAGAACTACTCTGTTGTCTTCTAGACATTAAGAAAGCAGACTTTACACATTTAAAAAATATTTATTATTTAGTTTATTATTAGTTTATTATTTATCCAATGCATAGATCCTTAAGTATATCAAGGGCCATTCCCCATATTTACCATGGAAGAATGAATAATTGTGTGACTTGAAGAAAGGCAGAATAGACATCTCTAGATTTTTTCCTCTCACCCTTCTCCAAGGGAAATTCTATTAATTATCAGAAAGAGAACAGAAGAATGAAGCCAAAGGTCACTTTCTGCATTACTTAAAGAGAGATGGTATTGGTCCAGGATCATTTCTATCTGATCCCTTAAAAATTTTTAGTCTTGAGGATACGATTTCCAAGTTCAATTTAACTTCTGGTTGCTATTTAAATTATTGGTTGGAAGGAGACCTCAGAGCTCTCTAAAGTCCTTTCCCACTGAATACCAGTTTCATAATGGACACACATAACTGTTATAGAAAAAGTTAATTTATCCAAATTGGTAACAAACAGAAATCAGAGAATATATATATATCACACAATTCAGAGTGAAGGAGCTCTCCCATAGGAAGCAAAGTAACACCTCAACCAAGAGAAAAAATCCAAGACCTCAACCAAAAGAAATTTCCCAAAATTTTTAGTGTAGGGAGCTGGGAATAGGGATATGATAGAGTTTGCTAGCTCTTATTATAGTTTTTCAGAATCTTGTCTTTCTGTACCCTAGAAGAATGACCACTAAAATCTTCTCTCTCAAAACTAGAAACTACAATTGAAGAAGGACTGAAGCTCTTTCCCGCTCTTGCCAACTCTGCCCCCATCTAACACACATTATTCACCAATAAGAAAAGTATGCCATACCAATGGGCTTTAGGACTGGGGTTACATATTTGTAGTTTTCTTGACCTAGATCCTTCCTCAGACAAACATATTACATCTCTTGTATATCTCATCAACTTTTGTATATATATAAAATATCTTGTATATCTTGTGGTCTCCAAAGTAAAGCTCAAGGTCTCAATGGGGATAAGAAAATAATAACTTGATTCTTAGGAAGACATAGCCAGAGATCAAGAGGAGTCTAATAGGGGGCAGCTAGGTGGAGTAGTGGATAAGACACCGGCCCTGGAGTCAGGAGTACCTGGGTTCAAATCCGGTTTCAGACACTTAATAATTACCTAGCTGTGTGGCCTTGGGCAAGCCATTTAACCCCGTTTGCCTTGCAAAAACCTTAAAAAAAAAAGGAGTCTAATTAATCAGAAGTGTGATTATGGGTCAATTCCCACCCATCCCACGATAACTAATCATGGTCGTTTTTAATACAACCATACCTCTTCCAAAGCTCTCTCTCAAGCTCTGAACTGCCCAGATCCCATTACATTATCTTCAAAAAAAAAATCTTCCACCTGAAACTCATTGTGCTTCCAAACTTTACTATCATTATTTATTTACAATGATTCTCAACTTCCTTCTAGTCAGCTGTTCAATGCCTTCCTTAATTCTTCACTCTCACCCCAAATAATCATCACATCTTGTTTCTTCTTTCAGTATTCTTTCTTACACTTATTACTCTTTACTCAGACAGCCACAACCCCAGTTCAAGATGTTATCTCTCTCACTTGAACTGTTTTAGTAGACTCATATTTGAGCTCCCTATTTAAAATCCATACTAGTGCGAACATGATTTTTCTTAAGTTCTGACCATGTCAGACTCCTTTTCAAATAAACTATAATGTTCATCTATTGCTCCTGTGTCTCATTATATCTGTGTCTCATTCTTTTAAAAAATGTCCTTAATACACATCAGCTTTATAAATAGTAGTTCTTTGTAAATACACATATTGGGCATTCATGCTTAAAATATTTTGCTAGTGGATACGAGTGCAAGATGAAAAAAGAAATTTGGTGATCCCGATTTTTAAAAGTCAACACTGTTGAGTTCCTGTGGTTAAAAAGAATTCCTGATGTTTAACATTTCTGGAGATGATTACAATCTCTTTAACATACAATTACAGTTTAAGAAAATTTCTTAATTCTCTTAAGTACAAGATTAATATGCAAATTCTGTCATGGAATTTGTCTTTTTTAGAATGTGCAAAACAACTTTTTTGTGTAGCTTCATCAATGCTGCATTTACTTCAGTTTACTTACACAAAGTAATGGAACATGTGTTTAATTCCATGATGAATCTCAAGGAAGGGAGAAATTTTAAACATCTGCAAGTGATAATTCAATTTTGCTTCTGTTAATTTTTATACCATTTGTAGCCCTTTAGCCCCAGATGCATAATTACCTGCACTTTGAGATTTGGTTATAGCAAAGTTGTCTTGATTTTTTTTCTATTTAACAGTGTTTGGAAACACCACTTCAGTGTGGCTTCAATAATAATACAGAGCTTGACCATTTGAAAAGGTTTCCAGATGTAACTATTTGTCAGCTGTATTGGCAGAATTAAATCCCATTTGGGGAAATTTATAAATATGTGTGACTGGAGGTGGGACTCTTGAGATGAAGAAGCTATAGGCTTCATGTTCTTGTTCTTTTTCTGGGTTCAGATTTGATCCAAGTAAAAGAAAGAGACAAAAACATTTGTAGTGGCAAAGTATTTTTATATGGAGTGGGGGAGGCTGGAGGAATGTGGGGTTTTTAGGGAATAAAACTGATTAAACTCCTAACCCACAGTTATGTGACACTTGATGATATCTCATGTGATTGAATCTGTTAGATATGAGCTTCTAGTACCCTCTAGTGTTCAATTGGGTAAGGTTCTGGGAAGGAAAGGTGAAGATGAAAATGTTCCTTCTCAGTAAGTTTAAAACGTCTAGTCAAGTGATATCACATGCCCAAGAATTTCCATTTATTTAGTTTTTACATCCCTGTCTAACAGGACATTGGAGGATCTTTAAAACTTATAAGATTAAGATAAACAGATATATTTCCTCATTCTTGGTCAAATTAACATCTCAGGGATGGTAATAAAATGTTTTCTAAGATAGAAATGGTTTAAGACTTTAAAATCAGAGAAAATAGTTTATAAGAAGCAATAAGTACAAGTTAACCACAAAGGGATTGCTAAGTATCACTTTAATTATGTTAAAGATTCATAATGTTTCCTTTGTAAATTAAATTTTATTTTTAAAACCTCATTCTCTTCCTTCTATTCCTCCATTTGAAAAAGAAAAACAAATTTATGCATTGTCTATGTGACTCTGTGTATGTGTGTTTATCTGTGTGTGTATGTATATTTATATATGTGTGTGTGTGTGTGTCTTAATCTGTATCTTAAGTTCACCATTTCTTTATCAGGAAGTGGCTATCTTAGATCATCTTGAGTTTTCCAAAATTGTGCTTGATAATTGTATTGATCAGAATTCTGAAATCTTTGAGTTCTTTGTCTTTTCAATATTGTTGTTATTTATATAAATTGTTCTCCTGGTTTTGTTCACTTCACCTTTTATTTGTTCATATAAGCCTTACCATGTTTCTTTGAAACTATTCCCTTAATCAGAACAATCATATATCACATCATAATTTGTTTCATCATTCCATAATTCACAGGTAACCCAATATGCTTGATTATTTTATTCTTATTGATTTTAGCATGAAATAAATGTAGTAAATGCTAGTTAAGGAGGTTAGTATAAAGAGTACTGTGTTTGAAATAATAATATTTGAGTTCTAATTCTGGCTCTGCTACTCTTACTCTTTGTGTGAAGGAAGGAAGGGAAGAAAGGACTTCAGCATCCATAGGCAAGAATTGTACTAATAATTTTGTTATAGACATAATCCCATTTGATCCTCACAATAATCTGGTGACATAAGTGTACTTTACATAACCAAATTGAAGTTGAATAAATTAAGTCAGACTTAAGTGAAGTCATTTGCTCAGGGTCACATAGCTATTAAATGCAGGATTTGAATTTCTTTGTCCTGACCCCATCTTAAGGATGGGGTTGAATAAGTGAAAATATGGTGGATTTAACAGAAATCACTAAGCTCCCTTATCTTTGCAATAGATATCATGCATTCTGATTTAGCACTGAGGTCTCTTCATCATAAATCTAAATTACCATTACCCTCTGTCTTAATATAGTCTTTGAAAATCTTCCTCTCTTTACCCAATGTGTACTTAGTGAATATGTCACATCATTAAGATCCAAATCAACCATATAATGATGACAGTCATTCCATTGTAGAAACATCATGAAACATATGCCAAATAAAATATAAGTATACTCCATGAAGAAGCTAATTTGAATGTTCATAATTATTTATTTATAGCATATGCATCTCTTCATACTTTATCTATAATTACCTTGGCAATATTTTTATTCATGCCTCTCAAAGTACTATAAGTATATCTATATCTATATCTATATCTATATCTACATCTATATCTATATCTATATCTATATATGTCCATTGATGGAAAGCAACATGCTATAGTTGGAAAAATATTGTAAGTGAAGTCAAGAAAGATGGAGGTTCAAATTAAATTTTTGATACTTAGCATCTGTGTAACAATGGGCAAGTTACTTAATCTCTTTGAGCCTAAGTTTCCTTACCTTTCAAATGAGGGTGATAACACTTTTAGGAATTACCTCACGGAGTTGTTGTGACATACAAATGGAATAAGGTATGCACAGTCCTTTTCATATCTAAAGAGATTATATGAATGGCACTATTATTATTAATTCTTTTTGAAAATAGTATAACCATTACTGGAATCTACTTTCTATTGATCATTTATAACATTTAATTCTAACTACTTCACATGATTAGATTTTGAATTGAGTTTTAGAAGGATAGAGAACAGAATCTTCTGCTAGATATGTACCCCAAGAAAGCAATGGACAAAAATAAACCATTTATTACTGATAACAAAAACAATAATGATAACTGGCACTTTTAATATATTAGTAATAATGATTTCACATCTTCAGGTTTGAAAAGTGTTATATATATATATATATATGTTTCATTTTTGTGGAAGCCAAAGGAAAACTAGAAAAATATCCATCAATTGTAAAAAGACTAAACAAATTATGGTACATGAACATTATCAAATATTACAATATTATGTCCTTCCAGTAGATTAGAATTACTAATATCTATATGGTACTTTATGGTTTGTGAAATGCTCCAAATACATCATCATCTTATTTTATCCTTACAACAATCCTATAAATTAAGTGCTATTATTATCAATGAGCAAACTGGATTTGAAAGATACTCAGCCAGGATGATGCAACTGGTTAGTGTTTAAAGTAAGATTTGAAACCAGATCTTTCTGCTTTCACTATTTCTGCAGCACTTTGGTACCATATAAACTCCTTAAAGAGAGGGACTGTTTTACTTTATTATTTGCATTTTCAGAGCTGAGCACAGAAGAAACTTAATAAATATTTATTGCATGAGAATATTATACATGGTGTCCCTGAAGTTTTAGTGAAGGTTTAAACAATCACTTAAAACTGTATTGTACTGTGAGACTCATTTTTTTAAAGAAAGCAAGATTCTTTAATTGAACTTTTATTTTATGTTTGCATTTTGAAGTCAGCATCTTAATGAAGGAGATCCAAAAAATGCTAAAGAAAATAGCATGTTAAAAACCAACTTAGGTCAAATAGATAAAACAGTTCAAAAAGTTATTGAGAGAGAAGAATGCTTTAAAAAGCAGAACTGGCCAGATGGAAAAGGGGATAAGAAAGTTCTCTGAGGAAAACAAATCCTTCAGAAGTAGAATAGAGCTAAAGGAAGCTGATGACTTTGCAAAAAATCAAGACACACTAGTTCAACATCAAAAGAATGAAAAATTAGAAAAAAAATGTGAAATATCTCACTGAAAAAAAAACTGATCTGGAACACAGATCCAGTAAAGATAATTTTAAAATTATTGGGCTACCTGAAAGTCGTGATCAGGGAAAGAGCCTTGACCTCATTTTTAAAGATTTCATATAGGAAAATTGCTCTGATATCCTAGAAGCAGAGGGTAAAATAGAAATTGAATGAATTCACTGCTCTCTCTCAGAAAGAGATTCAAAGAAGAAAACCCCCAAGAATATTATAGCCAAGTTCCAGAACTTCCAAGTCAAAGAGAAAATATTACAAGCAGCCAGAAGGACACAGTTCAAATACCATGGAGCTGCAGTCAGAATCACACAGGACTTAGCAGCAGCTACATTAAGGGCTCATAGGGCTTGAAATATTATACTCCAGAAGGCAAAGGAGTTTGGAATGTAACCGAGAACCAACTCCCCAGCAAAACTGAACATCCTCTTCCAGGGGAAAAGATGGACTTTCAATGAAACAGGGAATTTCATATGTTCCTGTTGAAACAACCAGAGCTGAACAGAAAGTTTGATCTTCAAGTACAGAGCTCAGGTGAAGCATAGGGAGTGGACAAGAAGGGTAAATTATGACGGACTTAATGATGATGAATTGTGTGCATTCCTACATGGAAAGATGATACTGATAATACTCATGTGAACTTTCTCATTTAACAGAGCAGGTATAAGGAGCTTTTATAGATGTGGCACAGGAGAGAGTTGAATTTGAAGATATAATATATTGTAAAAATGGAGTCAGTTGGTAAAAGGGAAATGTACTGGGAGTAAGCGAAAGGACAGGTAGAAAAGATATTTCATCTAGCTTTTTCAGTGGTATGGAAGGGAGAGAGGGGAGGGGGAATGAGGGAACCTTCATTCACATTGGTAATGACTCAGAGAGGAAACAGCATAGAGACTCAATAGAGTACAGACATCTAGAAGTAAAAGGAGAGAAGAGGGATGGGGAGGGGAGGGGGGGGTGTGGGTGATAGAGAAGAGGGTAGAACATAGGAGAAGATAGTCAGATATAACACATTTTCTTTTTTTTACTTTTTGCAAGATGCTGGGATTGGGTGGTTTGTCTGGGACCATGGGGCCTGGTGGTTGCTGGGTCTCTGGGGTGGGATGTGGGCTTGGGGCCTCTTGGCCCCAGGGCCAGTGCTCTGTGCCACTTGACTGCCCCACAGCACATTTTTGAAGAGGGACAAAGTGAAGGAGAGAGAAAATATAATAGTGATAGTAGGGAGGAATAGATGGAGGGAATCACAGTCAGCAACAGCAACTATGGAAAAACATGGAAGTAACTTCTATGATAGACTTATGATAAAGAATGTGATCCACCCAAGACAGAGCTGATGGTATCACAACACAGACAGAAACACATTTTTTTTCCTCATTCTTTTACTTTATTTCTCATGAGGTTTTATATTTTTGTGGGGAGGGGTTATTATGTTTAGTCTTAAACAGGAATATTTTATTAATGTGTAAATAAATTAAAGAAAAATTTTTTTTAAGTGGAAAAAGAGAAAGGTTCTATTTTTGTCAATTGTTTTCTTGGGGTGCATACTTGCAGTAGATTCTATTGTCTATCCATTTTTTAAAAACTCAAAAATGAGGGGCGGCTAGGTGACACAGTGGATAGAGCACCGGCCCTGGAGTCAGGAGTACCTGAGTTCAAATCCGGCCTCAGACACTTAATAATTACCTAGCTGTGTGGGGCAAGCCATTTAACTCCATTGCCTTGTAAAAAAATCTCAAAAAAAAAAACACCTCAAAAATGTGAAGTGGTTAGAATTAAATGGGATAAATAGGCAATGCAAAATAGATTCTAGTCACCATTCTGTTTTCAAAAACACAGACCTGTGTTCCTAACTATGGTTATTTATTAACCTCTAAACTGTAGGATGCAGCTATAGCTTTTGTCCCATCATAAAAAGTTACTTTTCTGATTCCCTTTATAACATTATCCATCCATCTTGAGGTCTTCATTTTGAGATTCTGAATGGAATTTAGTTAGGACTGTGTGAAAGGAATTATTTTATTTTTGGCATTCTTCAGGGCATAAGGAAAAACTGCCAAATTTTAGCTATTGATCTGCCCAATTTCATCAGGGCTAATTCTCTGACACTTCTACTGGATGCCTCTTAAAGAAGGGTATAAATATAAAAGAATATTAAAAGGTAAAGGATTTCAGGCTTGTCTGAAACATGAGTCAGCCTTGGGAAGTTCCCATCATTTGAACAGAACTCTGACAGGTGAGCCCCTGAGTTACCTCCAAATATGAAAATTCTGTCAGTGACAGGCTGGAGATTATATAATTAATTTAGACATGAAACCATAACTCTCTTCTGTCTTACACTTTAGCATGGCAATCTGTTCTTCTACTAGCTTTTCTTTTTCTTTAGTAAAGACAAGAATCTTTATTTACCTTTTTTGCCATTTTCTCCTATATTTCCCAAACTCTGCTCTTTTTGTCACCCAAGATAAATGTTAAATATATACATATATATATATATATATATATTTTTTTTTAAATATATAGGAACTTTGGAATATATATTTGGAATGTTGGAACTTTCTCACAACACTGTCATACAACAAATCCAGAAACATTTTGATCCCAGCCAAGCCAAGAATGTGCTTCTATACTCTTGTAAAAACTTGTATAATTAATTTGAAATGCCATGTTTAAGAGTAGAAAGAACTATTCTTAAATGAACTCAGCTGTCCTAGAGCACAGCTCTTGCTATTCTTAGGTAGTAGAAAAAGGCATGGATGTGGAGATAGGAGAGAACTTATTTTTTATGTTTTTTTTTACAAGGCAAATGGGGTTAAGTGGCTTGCCCAAGACCACACAGCTAGGTAATTATTAAGTGCCTGAGACCGGATTTGAACCCAGGTACTCCTGACTCCAAGGCCGGCGCTTTATCCACTACACCACCTAGCCGCCCTTGGAGAGAACTTTCAATACCTGTTTCTGATAGGAATTGATCTGACCTTATTTTCACTTTTTATCCCTTATTTTCACTTCCCCCCTTCTCATTCCCTGTCCATTCTCTTTCACTTCCAAAGTCAAATTATAAAGCTTTCTGTTTGACTTTTAAAGCACTTTATAACCTAGCTCTTTTCTACCCTTCTGTCTTTTTATATCTTCTTTCCTTTAGGTATTCTTTGATTCAATGACTCTTGTCTTTTTGCTTTTTCTTGTACCCCATGTTCCCTACCGTTAAGTATCTTCACTGGTTGCCATTATTATCTCTACCTTCTAGCTTTCTTGACTTCCTTCAGATATCAGCTAAAGTTTATTTTCTGCAAGAAACCTTAATAAATCCTTCTCAATCTTAGTACCTTCCCTTTGAGATTTTTTTCTAATTCATCCTTTTTGTATCTTCTTTTTAGCCTTATTTATTTTATTTTTAATTTATGGAATTAAATTTTTTTCTATAACAGCATAATAAAAATGATGATTGCACATGAACTGAGAGTCTATTATTTATAACTTGCTGATCCTTTTAAAAAATAACATAATTATCGTATAAAATTAAATTTTCCCCTATCCTGCAAGTCATCTATTCCATTTGAGTGGGTGCTCTAAGAGAGCAAAGCCTTCCCCTTTCTTTATATATGTATATTTTCTGGTATATAGGTATTTAAAAAACAGTAGATGACTGACTGACCTGATAAGTCAATCTCGCTACACCTGTTTTATCATCCATTCAATGGAGATAATGATACCTGTTATATTGTTTCACAGGGTTATTGTAAGGATCAAAAAAGTAATATATATATATATATGTATATATATATATATATAAAGTTTTATATATATATATTATATATATATATAACTTATGATCCTTAAAATATGATAGAAATTGGAACTATTATGTTCATCTTTCTCCTAAACTGCCATCACATTCAACTAAATGCCTGCTGATTATCTCAAACTCAGTAGTTCTAAAAGAGATCCTAAAAATCATTTCCTCCAAACTTGTTTCTTTCTTTTAGGGCATCCACAATCCACTTGATCACACAGGTTCCTCATCACTTAAGTCAGAGTTGATACTCTTCCCTCTCCCTCACTCTGAACTTTCACTCAATTGCCAATGCTTTTCTGTTCTAGTTGTATAACACCTCTCCTATCTATCTCCATCATGCCATCTATAGGGTCATCATTATAGTTTAAACTCTTGCCTGATAAAATATTACACATAGTAATATAACAGTACCATTTATGTAGTACTTTAAAGTTTTCCAAGGGTTTTACACATGTTGTCTAATTTTATACCCATAAGAGGAGATGTTATTATTTTACCCATTTTACAGTTGAGAAACAGACATCAGAGGTTAGAGTTATTTATTCAGGATCAGTAAGTGTCTGAGACTGAATTTAAACTTGGGTTTTTTTGACAAGAGTATTCTATCTTTTATGCCACTTAGCTAGCTCCATTTCAAATGACAACTCTTGTTTTTCACAGTATCTTCTTAAGATAGAAATTTGATCATGCCACTCCCTTGCTCAAAATCTTCAGTGGCTCCCTTATTACCTCAGAAATAAAATGCAAGCTTAATGGACTGCCATTTAAATCTCTCATAAACTAGCTTTTTAATTACTTTAAGAGGTAGTTCTCATTAATATCTTATCACAGAAAGATATTAATACTTACACTGGAGTCTATATATCTAATCTCTATCTCTATCTCTATCTCTATCTCTATCTCTATCTCTATCTCTATATCTATCTATATCTATATCTATATATAAGATTTAAGTCTATAAGTCTGCCAGGAAAAAAATTTGCTTAATTTAACATAAATGGATATTGAAAGAGAAGTCCAATAATATGAAAAGAGAGATCTAAATGGTTGTATATAGTCCTCTATTACTAAAGTATAACTCTGCCTCAAGACATTTTCAGGTAACTATTTAAAATATTCTTGAACAAAGAAAAAATATGTCATAATACAGTCTGGGTTAATATTCAAAAATGATCCAGTAACCAAGCTGTTTAAGCCACTCCCCTCACCTTTGTAGTAAACGAAAGAACTCCTTCCTTTCATCAATATCCTAATCCTTTCCTCCCCAGAAAAGAGTTTTAGCTTCAAAGAATGAGCAAAGAAATGACATCCTTAGATGAGTTAATAACCTAATTGCTTCTAGGGTGGGGAAGGCCACTATAGAAAGAAAACATAGTTACTACCTGTTAGGTACCACACAATACTCTTAATCCATTCCTCTAAAAAGTTTTGTTCACAAGGCATAAACAGTCTTGAAAAGGGCCTCTTCTAAGTATTTCTGAAAGTTTCTTACAACAGAGAAATATTATTTCTTAATATTATAAAAATGAATTTTTTTCTCCCTAACCTATATTTCTCTCTGTTGCAGCCAGTTTGTACTAAACTATCATTTCTACTTTCCCACAAACACCTGTGTCTAGAATACATATATTCTCAGATTATAAGAACCCTTTTTATTTCCTTCATGGTTAAGGTGCTATCTTCTTTGTGAAGCCTTCCCTTATCTACACATTTATACATGCACAATTATTTAAGTTCTCATTTCTTTTTCAAAAGATCTTATTTTTACTTACTATTTACAATTATCCTTTCCAAATTGAGATTTTCCCCCACTATGGTTTCAATATATTGCAGGTCTGCATAAGAAATTAAATCTGAATTTTGGGGGAGTTATACAAAATCAATGATTAACATGAGAAGGTCAGCAGATGGCACGGAAAAAAATTAAAAACTCAAAAATGCATTATAGATATTTGTAGTTTTGTATAATAGCAGCATATTTTATCTTTTAATATCATAATAATTCAGTATTCTTCTCTGGTACTAAGGGACAGCCAAAAAATTTTCTGCAGATATTTTGGCTCATGCAGATACCTTGTCCCTAACCCTTAAGATGTGGAAGAGATAACTGTAATTGTTATATTGCCTTGAAGTATATGAGTTCTATAAATGGAGGGAATATCTCATCTGTACATTTTTTCTAAAACCTAGTAGGATAGCCTCTTTTAAAAAAAATGTTATTTTCAGTTTCACATTATTTCCCTTCCTCTATCCTTTCTTTCCACTCATTGAGAAGGCAAAAATTATGATAATTATTATATATTCAAGGCCATACACATATTCTGCATTAGCCATTTTCTAAAAAAAAGACAAGGAAAATAAAGGCAAAATTTTCCTTCAATCTATCCTCTGAACAATCAGTTCTCTATTAGGAGGTGAATAGCATTTTACATCATAAATCATTTGGAACTGTGATAGATCATTGTTTTGATCTGATACTAAGTCTTTCACATTTGACTATCTTACAATATTTAAATTATTGTGTAGATTATTCTCCTGGCTCTGTACATTTTACTTTGTATCAGTCTAAGTTTTATTTTTTTTTTCTGAAACCATCCTCTTCATCATCAGTACAATCACAATTGATGGTCATCACCTCAGTTTCCAATTCTTTGCTACCACAAAAAACCTGCTATGTATGTATTGTATTTTTCTTTTGATCTCCATGGTGTATAGATTAGTTAAAGTATTACTGGTTCAAAGGGCATATACAATTTTATCGCCCTCTGAGCATAGTTCCAAATTGTTTTCCAGAAAGCTTAGATTAATTCACAACTCCATCAACTGTGCATTAGTGTCCCAATATTCCCACAACCCTTCCAATATTTGTCATTTTCCTTTTCTGTCATGTTAGCTAGTTTTATGTATCAGAGTTGTTTAAATTTTTATTTTTCTAGTTAGTACTAACTGTTGATAGATTTGATTTCTTCCTCTGATTTCTTCTTCTGACAACTTCCTGTTCATAACTTTTGTCCATTTATTAACTGAGGAACAGATTCTATTTTAAAAATTTTGGTTCATTTCACCATAAATTTGAAGGGTAAGAATTTTGACAGAGAAACTTGCTCCAATTTCCCCATTTTCCTGATTTTATTCTAATTTTAACTACATTTGGTTGTGTTTGTACAAAACATTTTTAATTTTATGTAATCAAAATTATCTATTTTACTTCATGTGAATCTCTTGTTTCTATCTCTTCCCCTATCATGGACCTGAGAGGTAATTCCATCCATGCTCTCCTAATTGGTTTATAATTTCATGTTTTATTTCTAAGTTATGTACCCATTTTGAGCTTTTGTTAGTATATGATGTGAGATGGTGGGCTATGCCTAGTTTTTTATCAAAATTCTTTCCAGTTTCCCAAGAATTTGTTTCACATAGTGAGTTCTTTCACCAATACTTAGAACCTTTGAGTTCATCAAACACTAGTCTACTGTGCTAGTTTGCTGTAACTTATTTTGTACCTAATCTGTTTCTGTTTCACTGATCAACTTCTTTTTTAATCCAATAACAAATTATTTTAATGATTATCACTTTGTAAAATAGTTTGAGATCTGATTTGTTCTCTTAATAGTCTTTTTCTTTCATTCTTCCAAATAAGTTTTACTATTTTAGCTCTATAAAGTTATTCTTTATAATTTGATCACTATGACACTGAAAAAATAAATTAATTTGTCATATCTTTCATTTTTATTTTATTGGCCTGGCCTACCCATGAACAATTAATTTTTCTCTAATTATTTAGTTCTGTATTTGGGTGATGGTGCAGCTTCGTGGTACAGTGAACAGAGTACCATTTCTCAAGTTAGGTGGATCTGACTTCACTTGTGACCTCAGACACTTAACATTTACTATCTGTATGACCTTGGTCAAGTCACCTAATTCTGATTGTCTGACATCCAGGGCCATCTCCAGTCATCCTGATCTGTATCTGTCCCCTGGACCCAGGTAACTGTGGAGGAGAAAGTGAGGCTGGTGATTTATCACAGCAACCCCTCACTCAAATCTAATTAATTCATGGTACTTGTCATAGTTTTACCTCCCTAATGTCATAATCTTCTTCTAGAATGAAAGACAAACATCATCATCATCATCATCATCATCATCAGAGTGTTTTGTAATTGTCCTCATATAGCTCATGTTTGCCTTGGCAAATGGATTGACAAGTATTTTAAACTATCTGAACTCATTTTAAATGGAATTTTTCTTTTTACCCCTTCTTATTGGGTAATGTTAGTAATATATATAGAAATGATTATGACTTGTATGTATTTATATTATATCTTGTAACTGTTAAGTTTCTCATTGTTTACATTCATTTTTTGCTTTGCTTTCTAGAGTTCTTTAAACTATGCATTCACCCTTTTCATTTTTGAAATGGTAATTTGGTTTTCTACACTCTCTTTTTAAAATTAAGTTGGCTTTATTTTATTTTATCTTTTTTTTATAAAATCAGCTCACATTGTTATTTATTATATCAGTGTTTAGTTTTTAATTGTTGTTATTGTTGCTTTTCTTTAAAGTTCATTAATTTTTACTTTGTTTTTTTTCAGTATTTCTATTGTGGTATTTAACTGGGGCTTTAGAATTTTTTTAGTTGAATGCCCAATTTGTTTATTTAGAACTGAAAGGGACCTGAGTCATCTTTTAATCCAACCCTGTCACACTGATTAAGAAACTGAGGTAGACACAGGTTAACTTACTCAATTAGAGTTCTACAAGACTGAGCTTTGAACCCCCAATCTCTGATTCCATATGTATTTTTCTTTCTTCTGTAGCATCAAATCTATTAATGATATAACTGAAAGAAATGAGTTACTTTTTTCATTTGTTTTAACAAGCCCTATATTGACATATATATATATATGTATATATACACACACACCTATATATATATATATATATATATATATATATACATATATTAGACCATGCTATATGCTATCTTGGTATCTTTTTCCCTTTTTTAAAGCATAGTTCTGGAATTCTGGAATCAGTAGGAAGAGCATTAGAATATTTTCATCTACAAAACCTCATTTGCCATATCAGTGTGTTTGTGTGTGTGTGTGTGTGTATCATATATATATATATATATATATATATATATATATATATATATATATACACAATATATAATTTAGTAATCATATTGCTCCTTGGATCTTTCATAATACCTTTTATGCCTTCCTTGTTTCTATTGCAGGCATCAAATTAATGGTCCTAGAGTCAGGAAGCTTTTAGTTTAAATCTAGTCTCAGACACTTACTAGCTATAAATTTATACTTAACTGTGTTTGCCTCAGTTCCCCAAGCTATAAAATAAGAACAATAGAGAACCTACCTCCCATGATTGTTGAGAAGATAAAATGAATTGTATTTGTAAAGCACTTTGCAAATGAAGTGCTATATAAATTATATTATTATTATTATATATTTCAGTTTTCTACATATCATTTCTTTTAATCAGGGATGACAAACTCTCTGAGCTAACTTTTTATTCCAGTTGATTACTAAATTCAACTAAGGATCCATTAGGATGGTAATTGAGTAATATAAACATATATTGGTAAAAGTGAGGGAAATCTGTTGTCAATATAAAGATAAGTTCTGGAAAAGTTAAAAGGAAAACATTTTTTTAGATTCAGTAACAATTCTTTTTAAAAATTGCATAAAGTTTTAACAGTGTTTGACCTGGGGCAAAAAGTCATCCTTAAAGTCATTTTGACCACTGAGGAAATGTGAACCTGTTTTGTTTTGACCTGCTTCAAGTGAGTTGTTGTCATCATCGTTTTATACCCACATTTAGGAATTACTACTTGCAATACAAATTTAAATGTCTTAAATGAACATATTTGCATTAAGAAGATGCCTTCATATGAACTCATAAAAAACTGAGAAATGATTAGGAATTCAATTAGAATAAGAATAAAGTATACTTAATAGAATTCAGGTCAAGTTGTAAGTGAACTCTATTATGGTGCCTTTCCCTTTCATAAAACACAGCTTTGGAATCAGGTCTTAAGAGTACGAAAGGGAATTGGAAAGTTTTCTGTCTACCTAACCTCACTTACCATATACCAAATCTTATTGATTCAGAGGGAAGAGAAAGGATGTAGTGGAAGAGTGTAACTAGGACAGATTCAAAAGTGAAAGAATAGAATTTAAATAGGAGGATGATTCAGAATCACTCTAATTAGATACCCTCTTCCTACTTTTCCAATTTTGGTGATTGAAACCCAAGATAAGGAAAGAGAATACCAAATTGTGTCTACTCTGCTTTGATCTTTTCATAAGGAATGCTTAAAAGTCATTTATGCCATCAAAGATCCATATTTTTCTATTTGTAGAATTGGTTGTGTTATAATCTCCTTCTTTATAGTAGTTGATATATTTTTTGTTTTACTCACCTCTTCAACCATTAATTTCTGAACTGAGACTTTATTCCAGGACCAACCTCCACCTCACTGCTGCATTTCTGCAGGGGGTACTAGGCCCTCTTTGTTTCCAACTTTTGTCAACTGAGGGACCACCAATTTGTTTTCCTTGTTGGTATTTACTATATATTGTTGGTGACCCCCCCCTTCCTAATGCCCATAGACCTCTGACTTTTTTGCATACCTCTAAAATGGAATAAATCATTCATTGTCTTTTCTTATTGGATTACCTGATCATTTGACTAGTTGAAATTTTTATGTTTTTATTGGAATTTGTATTTGAGAACTGAGCTGCCTACTTCTGTTCATGCAACCATGTTGGCCAAAAGTCCACCACAAGATGCTTTGATCAGGTTAATCTTCATTAAATCTTCCCTCTACTGCCCAAGGCCTTTTCAGTTTTCTTCCAAAATTATTCATACCTTATGATCTTAGAGTAATCTACATCCATTAGTACTTATTAATATTCTAGAGTTAATACCCACAAAGTACTATTAAACACCTTCAGAACTATTTCTCTCAGTTTCAGACACAATCGTTTGAGTTGTTTAAACAGAAAAAAAATACAGAATTTTTTTTTATTTTATCCTTACAAGTGACAGAACTTTGTTCACATGAAATCCAATAGATTATCTTTAGGATCTTGGAGCTAGCTATCAAATTGGAAGGGACCTTAGGGCCAATTCTTCCCTGTCCCAAGAACCTTTGTTTTTTACTGTGTTGTCAAGAAATAGAAATTCAACAATTGTTTGAAAACCACTATGGAGGAAGCATCTATTATCTCCTTATCCAGCTTATTCCAAAAACTACTTCTAGTTTGGTTCTTGAGAAGCATGCAGACAAGACTAGTCTCTTTTCCATGTGTTAGATGTTCAAATGTTTCTATTAAGTCTTCTTATCTACAATCCAAACATCCTCAGACCTTCCCACTAATCCTCGTAGGGCATGATCTCCAGTCCATTTTTACTTCTGGTTATACTCTTATGGTTGAGATTTAGCTTGTCAATGTCCTTTTTAAAATACCCATAACACAATATTTCATCTATTAAACTCCTTAGAAGACTATTATCGTAACATTTCATTTATCAAGCATCAAGGGGAATTAAAAACTAGAAATAATTGGAATGTTTCCTGTGAGAGAGGGAAAAAAGTTTTATTTTTTTAACTTTTGTTAACTCTTTTGTGTGTGTGTGTGTGTGTGTGTGTGTGTGTGTGTGTGTGTGTGTGTGTGTAGGTTAGTAATGTGTAGTTAATACACTGAAAAGGTTGGAGAGGACTATGTTATGAATCAGTCAGTCAGCAAACATTTATTAATTGCTTACACTGTGTCCAGCCAGCACTGTGTTAGGATTCAGTGAAAGCACCTTGGACACCATAAGAAACTTTAAATTTATCAAATCAGGGAGAGGAGCATATGGAACACTTTAGGAAGATCGATTTGTCAAAGACTTAGAACTAGCAGACTATTGCAATAGTCCAGAGATGCAATGATGACAGCTTGCCCCAGGGTGATGGCAGTGTCTAAGGAAAGAAGGAGGTATATAGATGAGAAATTTTCCATAGTTAAAAATGATAGGAGTTGTTCCTTAGGATAGGAAACTCCCATTGTAAAAATGCCCTCCCTAAAACAGCTTCTTCCCTTGATACAGATTAGTAACTATCTTTGGTCTGTGGCATATTCTTAGAACATAGTTTGGGCACATTGTTGGTCTATAGAATTTTCTTCTGGTTTTGTTATATAGTTAATATGTATCAAAAGCAATACTTAAACTATGGTAACTGGATTTCTTTTCCTTCTAGAAGCAGTAGCCAGATGGGATAATATGGAGAGGGGTCAGCCTAGAATCAGGAAGATTTGAGTTGATCACTTCAGACACCAGCTATGTGACCTTCAACAAGTAATTTAACCTGATTACCTCAGTTTCTTCAGTCATAAAATATAGACAGTAATAATATCTACCTCCCAAATTTCTTGTGAGGATCATATGAATTAATATTGCCTGGTCCATCTTGTTGCTTAGTTATTTCAGATGTATCTTGGCTCTTTGTGACCAAATTAGGAGTTTTCTTGTCAGAGATACTGGAGTGGTTTGCTATTTCCTTCTTCAACTTATGTTACAGACAGGGAAATGAGGCAAAGAGGGTTATATGATTTACCCAAGGTCACATAGCTAGTAAGTGTCTGAGACCTGATATACTCTAGTCCTCACACTCTATCTCTTGTACTGCCATTTATGTCTAAATCCTGTACCCATTTTTCACCTTTTGGGATAGGGTCGATGCCTAGTTTTTGCCATACCACTTCCTAGTTTTTCCAACAATTTTTGTCAAATGGTGAGTTCTTATGCCAGAAGCTGATATCTTTGGGTTTGTCCAATAGCAGATTGCTGTAGTCTTTTACTGCGGTTTCTTTTGAGACTATCCTAATCCACTGATACATTACTCTGTTTCTTAATCAGTCCAAGGCAATTTTCATAAATGCCACATTATAGTATAGTTTTAGATCTGGTAGAGCTAGGCCATCTTCCTTTACATTTTTTTTTATGAATTCCCTTGCTATTCTTGACCTTTTGTTGCTCCAGATTAATTTTGTTGCTATTTTTTCTAGCTCAGTAAAGTAGTTATTTGGTGGTTTGATTGGTATGACACCAAATAAGTCATTTAATATGACTCAGTACCTATTTTTAAAAATAATTTGGGGGTTATGTCTTTTGTAGTCAACTAATAGCATGATTTGATTTCCAACTCCACTCTCAATAACTTTGCATTGGCTGTCCCCCAACTCTGCTTAATCCTATATGTCTTTTAGAATCTTTCCTTTTTTTAAACCTCAATTGAAGAATCATCTTCAAAACATCTTTTTCTGTCTCTTCCAACTGCTCAGACTTCTCTCCTCCCAACAATTATCACGTACTTATTTAATACAATTTATAGACCTCTCTCCTTAACAAAATGTAAGCTTCTTGAGAGCAAGGATCATTTTTACATTTTATTTTTGTAGCTCCAACACTTAACCCATAGTAGGTGATTCATAAATTCCATTGAATTCATTATATATTCCATATGTTCTCTTCTGATATGCCACTACTCACAGGTTAAGGTGACAACCTTTCAGTCCTTTGTGGGAAGAGTAAAATAGATTTAGGTTAGCATCACTTTATGAGGTGTATGAATTTAGAACTTAGACCTTGGAATTTTGGTTGTTTGAGGACTTCCATGCCCCCCCTCCATCCCCCTACCTTAGATTTTTGAAATTGCCTTGGTGGTTGCTACTTTAGTAACTCATTCAAAAAAGCAACAAATGATTTTTATTTGTTTATTCAATCCATAAATATGTAATAAGGATGTGCTCTCATTGCTCTGTGTAGACTGTATAGTCTGTATCTGTTTTTATGCCTGTGCTTTGTCAGTAGTAGAAAATATTTTGTTCAATGAACCACAAAATGTTATTAACTCAGACTCAAGTAGTTCAGAATTCCTCTTAATTTAGACATGGTGGTCTGAAGTTTTTATAGTTCTTAGTAATTTTTTTTTGTTTCTAGTGCAAATTAATAGTGTAAACAAGATTCTGGGTTGAGGCTTTAATTAAAAGGCAAAGATCTTTCTAAAGCCTAAAGCATTTTGCTATGCTAACTATAAATCATTTGCATTTATTCATTAAAGCTGTCACCTCTCCTAGGACCTCTTTTTTTGGCAACATTATTAGCTTTCTTTGAGTAAGTACTTTAAAGTAATAAAATTGTATGGTCTTAAAAATAGTCTGCAATTCAGACTTTTGATTAATTTAGACTCTTCCATTGCCTTAATTAGTCCAAATTCAACAGATATCAGTGAGGCTTATTATAGAGCACTGTAGAAACTTAGCATGTATTCATTAGTGTTCTTTCTTAATAATACCAGACATAATTATTGTAATGAAAGAAAAATATAGCTTTGACTCAGGATAATTAAAATTAAATGTGATTATTTAAGCAATAGTTATTTTCCATGATAGCTTCATTTTTGAGGATCTAAGTGACTAGATTTTTATCTTGTTCTTTTTTTTCCTTTCTGGAATATATACTTAAATAACCAAAGACTCCATGTGCATAAACCATCAAAGTTAATAAATTTCAGGCTTGCTTAATAAGTTTGAATGGTATTCCCTCACCCCTTTTGGGGAAAAGAAAACAATCATTTTTTCCCACACACACATACTCAGTGCTGGTATTCCTACACATACTTATACAATGGCAGAAAAGGTTTTCATTTGGCAGACATGTATTTGTTTTCATTTACACATTTTTTATTAGCAAAGTAGCAGACAGGAAAAGTTAAAAATAACGGAGTAGAAAGGAAAGGTACTTTATTCAGGAATGTCTAAATCAATTATCTTTTGGATACTGGAAAACCTTTAACTCACACATGTAATTGCAAACCATCCCAATTATACCAGACCAAATGCAATTTTCAATTCAATCAATGTAATTTCATTTAGAATTTAAATATTTGTTGTTCTGTCATTCATGTCCAACTCTTTGTCACCTTGTGGATCATAATGTCCATGGGATTGTCTTGGCAAAAATACTTGAGGGATTTGTCATTTTCTTCTCTTGTGAACTTACCCGGGGTCACACAGTTAATAAGTATCTAAGGCCATATTTGAAGTGACTCCAAACCTAATGGACTATCCAGTGAGATTCCTAACTCCCTCAAAATTCATATAATTATATAGCATATATAAAATGCAAAATGTATTATACCATATAAAATGCATTATACAATATAAAATATAATTAGTATTTAGATGTGTTTATTACTATAAATATATTTACCTACCACTTACATTCATTCATTGAAATATGTATTTATTGTATCATTTGCTATAATTATTACTTATATTTCCATATCCCTTTGCAATTTATAAGATTCTTTCTTCTCAAGAATCATGGAAAGTCTTCAAGTAAGTGTTCTCATACTTCTCTTATAGATGAAAAAATTGAGGGATGGACAAGGAAAGTGCTTGCTTGAAATCTCACAGTCTTACAACTAGGACTAGAAGAATTAGAAGATTTTGTTCTTTTTTCCATTAAATCACATCACCTTTTGAAGAAAGATGTTATTCTGTGCTCTGGAAAAATAGATATTTAGATGCAATGGTGATTTCATTGATATCTAAAAAACCCTCTGCCCATGCAGATGACAACTTCTTCATGCCTTCCCAAGCTACCAAATTCTTTTCTCTCTCTTCACAAGTGTTCTATCTAAAGAGGATCCATCCAAAAGGTTGGAGGTCCTTATTTTGTTCTTCAATATCTTAGGAGAACAAGTATGGTAGGCAGACTTTCTATTTTATCTCTAGGCCTTGCTAGATGAGAAGCCTACCTCACTTTTGTCATTTAAACCTAACTTTACTAATAGAGAAATTGACAAACATGATTCCAAAATCATTCGCTACTTCAGTGGATGATTTTATTCAATAGATCTTGATTTTTTTAAAAATTCCATTTACATTTATTCTGACCCTCCTTATCATTGATATCTGGTTCTTAGCCATTAGCTCTTTCCATTTCCATGATGCTGCTGAAACAATAAGGGCAATAATTTATGTAGTTTCAAGTTGGGGGGGGTAGGTTTTTGCCAGGCAAATTGGATTAAGTGGCTTGCCCAAGGCCACATATCGAGGTAATTATTAAGTGTCTGAGGCTGGATTTGAACTCAGGTACTCCTGACTCCAGGGCTGGTGCTCTATCCACTGCTCAACCTAGCTGCCCCTTAGTTCCAAGTTTTTTAAAGTGCTTTATAAATCTGGGATATAGGGGCTATTATTGTCATCGACATTTTATTTGAGTTAACTGAAGTATCTAGAGATTGAATGACCTGCCCTGAATCTCACAGTCAATAAGTGACTGGATTCAGGTATTTCTGATTCCAGGTTCAGCTTTCTAGGCCCTATGTAATCTAACTGCCTTCAATAAGATAAATAAGTTCCTGCTCTGCAAATGCATAATTTCTTATAAATAAAACAAAAAGGAAGGACAAAAGATAATATTCAGGACAGGGAAGGTGATAATTCCATTGTTCTCTCCCTCCATCAGACTACATTTGAATTCTTGTCTTAAAATCTAGGCAGCACAATTTAGTAATGACATAGGTAAAGTGGAGATTATTGTCAGAGGGTGAAGTCCAGGATGCTGGAGCTGTCAGAGACATGACATGAAAGATTCTGTTAGAAGAACTAGGGTTATTTAAGAAGAAAAACAAACAGACAAACCTGGGGACCAAGTAACTTAGCAAGTTTTTTTTAATTTCAGTCATATAGAAGATGGCAAATAAACTTATTGTGCTTGAACCCAGAAAGCAAAACCAACAAGTCAGTCAGACAATAAAGATTTATTAAACATCCACTATGCTTATTATATATGCTGATAAAATTTAAAAAATAATTCCCTAAAATTCAATGGCTTGCCTCAGGAAGTAACGATTTAGAGGTAGCACTGAAACAAAGAACAAGAAAGACAGAAAGTACAACTTTTTAAATATATTTTAGCAAATAAAGTCTCCTTTTTTCTGAAAATTTGAAGCCCTTTTTTTAAGCTTGTCTTTGAACTATACTCAGTAATTACTTTGCCTTTTGTTCTTTCTTGCTAAAATGTTGCACTTTCTCCATATCTGACTCATGTTATTCCCATTCTTCACCTTTTCCCCCACCTTTCCGTCTTACACCTTGGGGATTGCTTGCTTGGAATTTACACATACAGTTTGAATATTACATTTTTGCTAATGCAGACTGTCAGTGTTCAGACTATGAACAGGCATGTCAAATCTCATGAGCAGGGTCACCAAATATCTGCCTTCCTGATCATAATTGACATCAGCATCATTTATTAGAATAATGTTTTTTGACATGTTCATTTAGAGAAAGCCTCCAGCTCTACACTGTGAAGTATGTGGTAACTGATAAAAAGTTCTTTTTTAGAGTGAGTCTCCTCCTTCATTTTACACTATTCAAGGAAATGCCCTCTTTCATCTTTCAATCTATTCAGTACATTTGAGATTTGAAATAACTTAGATATTGAGTAAATCACCCTGAAACAAAGAGCCTCCTTCAATTTGTCTACTTTCTCCTTCACATAAAAAAGAGGTTCTTAACCAACAGTCCTTGAACTTAATTTTTTTGAAAAAATATTTCAAATTGATTTTACTTATAATTTAACATTTTATTTTATGCATTTAAATATATTTTTCTGAAAAGGAGACCACAGACTTCAATGGGGTCCAAATGGGGTCCAAAACACACAAAAGTTAGCATCTCCTGACTTAGAGACATATTTACTCTACTACCAGAGTACTCATACACTGAAAATCATGCTCAAAACAATGATAAAAGCATTATTATATATTCCTTATGGAAATTCAGCTGTACACAACTATGATCAATAGAGTAACTCATCAAGGTATCAGAGGTCTGATAGTAAAACATCCTTTTCTCTTCTCACCAGACAAGTCTCAGAACAAAAGCAATGAATACCAGGTGGGGAATACTACATATATTGTGTAACATAAGCCTTGAAATGAGATTTACTTTACTATCCATCTTTTCTATTGATGGAAAAGGACACAGGGGTGAGGAACCTTTATTTCCTGCCAAGTACCATGTGGAAATTTATAACATTATTTAGGGGTTTTATATGGTCAAATATTTATTTTTTAAAAAATTTTATTTAAGGTGATGGGATTAAGTGACTTGCCCAAGGTCACAGAGCTAGGAAATCATTAAGTGCCTGAATTAGGATTTGAACTAAAGTCCTCCTGACTCCAGGGCCAGTGCTCTATCCACTGCACCACCTAGCTGCCCCTCAAACATTAAATTAATTCACTCCTAAAAAGTTTTCTAGATTTATTGATTTTTGAGTCCTATATGCATTCAGTTGTCTTGGCATCATGAGACCAATCCAGTCCTTAAGCAAAAGGGAATCAATGGGGAGGAAGTAACATAAAATTTTTGAAGGAAACACAAAACATTTATTTTTTAAAAAGAACATTAACTATGAGGTAGAGAGAAATCATAAAATCATTTAATTTGGTGCCCTACAATATTCATCAATTGCAGAGGATGAACAAGTTGTGGCAGATGATTGTGATAGAGCCCTATTGTGCTATAACTAATGACAAGGGGGATGGTTTCAGGAAAAAAAAAACTTCAAAAAGTCTAGAGGAACTGTTGAAATGAGCAGACCCAGGAAATCATTGTGCATTATAACAGTAATATTATAATTTTTAACAACTGTGGAAGATTTAGCTAGTCTTTTCAACATAATGATTCAAAACAATTTCCAAGAACTAATGATGAAAAAAGTATCATTTACCTCTAGAAGGAGAATTAATGAAGTCTTTGTGCAAAGTGAAGTATAATTTTCTTAATATTCTTGCTTGTAATATGGCAAATATGGAAGTGTGCTTTGCATGATAAAAAAAAAGAAGCAGGATATTTTCTATTAAGATGCTTATTTTTCTCTATACTTTACCCTGTCCAGACTGTATTTGGAGAATTGTGTTCAGTTCCAAGTGCCACATTTTAGGAAAATCATCAATAAACTGGAAAGCATCTAGGATTATGTAATGCTTCAAGATCAATTAATTGCATTTATTGAGTGATTACTAAACATAAGACCTTGATGATACTAAGATAAAACAAACCAACAAACAAAAAGCCCCAGTCTCTTCTTTCAAGGAATGTTCTATTCTACCAGGGGGATAGCTTGGTTGTGCAGGAGATAGCACATTGGTTCTGGAGTAAGGAGGACAGACACTTGACACTAGCTGTGTGACTTTGAGCAAGTCACTTAACCGTGATTGCCTCACAATCAAGGCCATCTCTGGTCATCCTGACTCCTATCTGGCCACCGAACCCTGATCACTGTGGAGGAGAAAGTGACTTTAGTGACAACACACCACCCCCTCACTCAAATACAATTCATGTGCTTATCATGGCATCACTTCCTTGATGCCATGATCTCCTTCAAAAATGAAAGACAAAGGGGCGGCTAGGTGGCGCAGTGGATATAGCACTGGCCCTGGAGTCAGGAGTACCTGGGTTCAAATCTGGTCTCAGAGACTTAATAATTACCTAGCTGTGTGGTCTTGGGCCAGTCACTTAACCCCATTGCCTAACAAAAACCTAAAAAAACAAAAAAAAAACCCAAAAACAAAAATGAAAGACAAAAAATATCATTCTACTAGGGGAATTTAAAAGTTAAATAGATATAAGTGGTTTGTGGAGATAAGTTGATTTGGAAGTTTAGCTTGGAGAGAAAAATCCTTACAAGAGTTATGTAACTAATTGTCTTCAGATATATGAAGATCAGTCATATAGAAGAGGAATTTGAGTTGCAGTGCTTCAGTCCCCGTAGAATTAGGAATATTAATTATATGAAACAGAAAAGCTGATTTAAGCTGAAATAAGGAAACATTTCCTAATAACTGGAAGGATTCAAAAGTGGAATGGACTGAAGTTATGAGCTGTCCCATCATCGGGCTTAATGCAATGTCTAGGTGTCCGCTTGACTATTTTGTATGTATATATATATATATATATGTATATATATATATATATATATATATATATATATATGTGTGTGTGTGTGTGTGTGTGTGTGTATGCATATATGCAGTTTGAATTATTAGTGATCCCTTGTCATTATGGTACTTTGTCTTTCACAGAGACAATATGAATATAGATCAAGTTAAACATATCACAATAAATCTTATTCTCAAATACTCAAATCTTGTTTCATCTCATCTTCATTCTTAAATTCTAAATGTCTAAGTTTAAGTTCTACATATCTATGTCATATATTGTTGTGTTCTAATTGCTAGAAACAAAAGAAAGGGTATATTTTTGAGAAGGCAATGATTCTTGTAATTCATTCTTCCTTCATATGGATTCCAATGAGAGTTTATTTCTTATTACACCTCACAAGACTGTTGCTCTCCAACTTCAATTTCTACAAGTCTGGGTATAAAATCAGGACACTAATCTCTGGTTAATTGGTAGTGCTTTGGCACTGAAACCAAAATGTTGTTTTGTCTAGATCTGTACATCTTGGATTTCAACACTCATCTGAGTACCTGCAAATGAAACTACTCATGTTACTTACATCAAACATATTTCATCTTAAAAATCTCATTGACATTCATTTACCTTCCTCCTTCCTTGCCAGCTATAACTTTGGAAAATGTATATTTGTGTAAATATTTGTGCTTTCATCAAAGTTACAGAGAAATCCTATCCAAATTCTAGACTGTTGAAAGAGATAAAAAGCTATAAGACTGTCTGTTATATTCAACACCTATTCATGCAGCCAAGATCATATCAACTTAATTAGTTTGTTTCCAAACCATGTGGATTAGATTAAAACCTTAATAGACTTTTAAGAGGAGGATGAAGAAAAGAGATCCATCTCCCTGTTGGATGTTCTTTTGGAAAATGCAGAGTTAGCAAAATACAACTGAACATAAACTGTTAACATTCTTGACATCACACTGATATTCCACTTCCAAGCGTGTATTAAATACTTGATGCTGAGGGGTGATAGGAGCTATAATCAGAAAGGAAACATTTAAGAAAACAAGTATGTATCACAGCAATTAATATCTTCATTTCTTGCTAATAATTTTTTGATTGGACTTATTTTAAAGGAATCCATTTAGCTATCAATTTCCCAGGGATGAATCTTCACTTCTAAGTTCATCTCATCTACAGTAAACTTTCTTTCCTTCCCCCTACATAAAAATACACAGAGTAATGGACAGAACTTTTTAAAACCCTCCACTAATTAGGATTGATCAAAGGGTGAAAAAAATTCCCACAAATTAGAGTTATCCTAAAGTACAGCTTCAAGGAGGAGAAGAATAGGAGTGTTTGAGCAAAAAACAAATGGTCACTTACTGCATATTGGGGGCAGAGATGATATAGTGGAACGTGTGTATGTGTGTGTGTGTGTGTGTGTGTGTGTGTGTGTGTGTGTGTGTGCCTGTGCATGTGCACATGTGCATGCACACATGTAGGGGGAGAGAGAGATAAAGAGAATTTATAAATATAGTGGAACCATAGGACCCAAAGTCCAGTTCTGTCGATGATGCTTATTACCTATGTAACTTGAACAAATTGCCTAAGTTTTCTGGGCCTTAATTTCTTCATCTCTAAAATGTAAAACAAAATGTTTCATTCATGTATTATGCCCAATAACTAATTTAAGAGCACTTATTTCCTTTCAAGAATGAAGGATCATGGGGTGGCTAGGTGGCACAGGGATAGAGCACTGGCCCTGGAGTCAGGAGTACCTGAGTTTAAATCTGGCCTCAGACACTTAATAATTAGCTAGCTGTGTGGCCTTGGGCAAGTCACTTAACCCCATTTGCCTTGCAAAAACTAAAAGAAAAAAGAATGAAAGATCATGAACCTTAGATAATTTGAATTTAATGATGTTAAGATACATTCTTTAAAGCAAAATTTTGCTATATAAAATTTAACTCTATTTTCACTATGCATTTATTTAAGCATTAATTAACTCAAAGTGTAGTTAATTGTGTTGGAATGAGTTGACCTTTTAACCACAGTTGTGGAAATAGTTAGCATTTAAATTGCACAATAAGGTTGCAAAGTAGTTTATACATATCTCATTTGGTCCTCACAACAGTACTGGGAGGTGACTCTATTATCCTCATTTACCAATGAGGAAACTGAGGCAGAGAAAGTTTAAGTGATTTGCTTCAGCTCACACAGCTAGTAAATTTCTGATTTCAACTCACAGCCTTCTGACTCAACCTAGTTAGCTGCCATAGTGATGAGCAGATTTTGGGAATTTTGAATAAATTTTGAAATGTGTAATCTTGTAGTATTAGACAAAGATTTTCAAATGTATTTTTTCTGTTCATTTAGAGAGACAATTTGGTATATTGGAAAGCTATGCTGTTTGGCATCAGGAGAGATGTGGTTTCAGATTAGTATCCTTTTTAACTAGCCATTTAACTTCTCTGAGTCCTAGCTCCCTCATTTATAAAAAAGGGGTATGGCACTTTTAACATTTACTTCAAGAATTATCTTCTGAATAAAATCATGTTTATAAAGGGCTTTGTAAAAGTTGAAATGCTATATCAATGTCAGTTATTATTTCTTCCTATCTTTTCTTTTTAAACAGCCTAATTCTTCCATCTTCTTAAGCATGCACACACAATTTTCTTTTGACTAACTTCCTTTGAGAAATATAAACATTTTATATCTGTTTGTCATCCATTGGCTCAAGCTACCTTTACTATAATAGATTCTTCCAGGAAAGAAATTGAATGCCAGAATTAGTTTCCTTCTGAAAGTATTATCTTTCTTTTTCCTTACTGTGCTCTTCCTTTGTGATGCCATAGACTTCTGATATTCCATGATGGCAGGAACTCCATGTTAAACTATGCCTCACACATAGTAGGATCTTTGTTCTTTTGGGTTTTTTTAACTGAGTAGGTTTTTGTTGTTGCTGTTGTTGTTGTTGTTGTGGTTTTAGTTTTTGCAAGGAAATGGGGTTAAGTGACTTGCCCAAAGTTCCACAGCTAGGTAATTATTAAGTGTCTGAGGTTGAATTTGAACTCAGGTCTGAGTTCTGACTACAGGGCTGGTGCTTTATCTACCGTGCAACCTAGCTGCCCCCTAGAGTAGGTTCTTAATAAAAATTTACCGAAGGATAAGAGAAGTATTTTCCTTTTCACTTTATACCAAGAATGAGGGTAGTAAGCAGTCAAAGGAAGGGGCTCCACAGGCAACTAATTTTACCCCACTCTTCTTGGTTGCCTGAATATCCGTTTTTTTTCTTAATATCCTGCAATAGTGATGATGATTGGTGGATAGCCATCAACATTTTATTTCAGAATTTTCATCTGGTAATCTGTTTTTTACTTTTAGCATTGAACCAGTTGGGATAGCCCCTTTTGACTTCAATTCTCAATTTTGGGAGAATTGAAATAGTCTAGGGTTTCCATTTTTCATTCTCCCAAGAACTCTGAAGATAACCTTACCAGGAGTAAGATTATGGGGAGAGGGGGAAGGGAAAAATATAAATTCTTTAAATTTTTAAGATGATGAAGGGAATAATAGTACCATTCTCAGAAACAAGAAAATTGGGAGAAAGGATAGTTTTAAGGGAGAGATCATAAGATATTTAGTGGATATTTGGAAATAGGGAGGTCAGTAAAGAGGCAATCAGTTAAAATGTATTGATCAGTCATCGAGTCTCAAGCTCTATAGAAATTTCTTAAAGTTTAAAATTTTTATATTAGAAACAGATTCTATTCCACAGGGAATACTTGTTATAATCATTGGGGAGAGAGAGAAAGATTGAGAGAGGTTGAGAGAGAGAGAGATTGAGAGAGAGATTGAGAGAGATTGAGAGAGAGATTGAGAGAGAGATTGAGAGAGAGATTGAGAGAGAGAGAGAGAGAGAGAGAGAGAGAGAGAGAGAAACTCCCTAGAACCATCTGGTGCATTTTTAGGGTATTAACATTTATTCTTTTTAAAATTTATGACCTCATTTTTTTCTATTTAAAGGAATGAAAAGCTCAAGCTGTTTTGCTACCAGGTCATTCATTCAGTTTATATGGTATAAACTATAATATTTCTGATAATTTTTCACATTAAAAGAATACTTAAAATAACTTGCTGACACTTTAATTGACAAGTTATAACATGAATTAGGAATTGTTTTCCCAGATTCATTTATTCATCTTTGTGATCTACTTGACATTTCTTAGGTTTTAAACATTGTCCAAATTTGAGATTACACAAATGTGATGTTTTGTTGTTAACTTTGTTCATTTTTCACATTTGTGAGTTCCACAGAGAGTAGAGAGTCTTTCTCTTCTTAAAAAAAAAAAAAAGCCTGAGTTATCCCCAGCACCTAACAGTGATCTAAAAATAGGAGATGTTTAATAAATATTTTTGGTATTAATTTCCTTTTTGTCATCACTACACCTGAATATGAAGTTTGGTTCAAGATATCATCTACTTGTATCTTTGAAATTATCTATGTACTATTGTTATGTTTACAAAAAGATGTTCCCCAACTTACCCTCTGCTTTTATCTGTAGAGGATTTTTAAAGCTAGAAGGGAACATAGACATCATTTAATATAACATTTTATAGTTTGTAAATAGGTCTTGTAAAATTCAGTGAGTTTTCCATAGATCGGGTTTTCTTTCTTCAAATCCAGTGTTGATGTTTTAATGCAATTTATTCTCTTAGAAAATTGCCTAAAATACTTAAAGCATTGATAGGTTATCCAAAACTAGTATGAATCAAATCAAGGATTATTTGGCTAACGAATATGCCTTTTCCAACTGATTGAAAAATAAGGGTTTTTTTACTTCTGAAATGAGCATTTTGATAGTCATCACTAATACTTCAGGTATATTGAAGTATTATAAATGAAGTCCAACATATTGAAGAACCGTTTCCAACATATCAAAACCTGAGTTTCATTCTTATACAAAAAGAGCAATTTTCTCTGCTCTAACTTCTATTGTACCTCCTTCTTTGCCCAGGTAATCATTCAAACAATATAGAAATGATATAGTAAAACACAGAGCATAAAATTTAAGAGCTGCCCATCCCTTTTCTATCTTTGGCATCTTTCTCCACTAGAGGGTGCCATAATACTAGTTATTATTAAGCAAGTTCACTAGTACAGTTGAAATGTGCTTATTTTGATCAAGAATTCTAATAAAATTCTTTTCGTGCATTAACTGAAGTTTTTGAGTAAAAGGAAGTATTACTTTAAAGGGGATATGGTATCTCAAGAATTTCTATAGCTTGAAAATAACAGAGGAGATAAAATGGTATAAGTTATTTAATGAAAGATATATAGATATTGGTCAAATTAACAGAAATCTGGTGATAGGTACAAGTGTATCACAGATTATTGGAGTGGATATCATGAGACAATGTAGCATAATGGAATGAGCAAGAGAATGGAGTCAGAAGATGTCATCTTTACTATTTTTGAAGAAATCATAGGATCATAGAATCACAATTTTAAAGCTAATAGAAGACCTTAGTTGTCATTTAGTCCAAAACACTAATTTTAGAGATGAAGTTCAGTTGTGTCTTTATTCTTCCTACCCCCATTGGGGATTTTCTTGACAAAGATACTGGAATGGTCTCCTACTTCCTTTTCTAGCTCATTTTACAGATGAACTAACAGAAGCAAACAGGGGTTAATTTACTTGCCAGGGTGCCAAAGTTAATGTGTTGGAGACTAGATTTGGACTCAGGTCTTTCCCACTCTCAGACCCATGCTCCATCCACTGTGTCATTCTCTCAAGTTACACAATTAGTAAATAGAGAGGATAGGAACTCTGGTTTTCAGAATCCAAATCTAGTTAATTTTCTACCTCAGCATTCTAATCAGTTTAGTTTCTTCATTTGAGAATTGAACTTGATCTTTAAATTCTTTTCCAGAATACTAAAATTGAGTTAGCATGAGCAAAATAGTTTTGGGGCTAAGCTAATCTCTTTTTGTAGACATCAAAATTAAAAATAATTGACTGTGTCAAAGTTCTTCTTGATAGAATTATTCAATGAATATACTAGAGTATGGGGTGGCTAGGTGGCGTAAGTGGATAAAGCACCGGCCTTGGAGTCAGGAGTACCTGGGTTCAAATCCAGTCTCAGACACTTAATAATTACCTAGCTGTGTGGTCTTTGGCAAGCCACTTAAGCCCATTTGCCTTGCAAAAACCTAAAAAAAGAGAATATACTAGAGTATATCAGAGGGGCATATGAGAGAGAAAGCATGTAAGAGGGCAGTCTTTTACCTGCACATGAATGTCCCTAATAATATAATCCAACAAATGGCCAGTCAATTCTGATTGAAGACTTTCAATGGCTCTCTTCTCTTGGCAAAACATCCTTTCTTCCTTTCAATTAATTCTTTTATGGTTTGATTTTCAGCACTTAAGATACCCTGGTTGGCTTCTTGGTGATGCTCTCTAGTTTGCTAGAATCCTCCCTATAATATCATTCCCTAAAATATGTAAGAGAACCCAAAACTGTGGGTGAGTTCTGATGAAAATGATTAGCGGTATCCCTTGAGTCCTAATTCACAATTTATTCTTTCTTTACAAAAATATGAACAAATATAGTTGTCCTATTTTCAACTAAAAAACAACTAACTAGAAGAGGAGAAAGACACAACTAGATGGTACAATCAATATAATGCCAGGATGAGAGTCAGGAAGAGTTAAATACATCTGAAATGACTGAAAAACAGCAATGAGATAAACAAACTGATGATAGATAGACCTGGTCAGTTTAACATTTTCAGCACATAAAAAGATCTGTTGGTCTTGTTCCTACTTTCTGTCTGTCTTTCAAAAAAATAGCACTGGAGACACAGAAAATCAGTTTATGGCCATAACTTTATGATTTAGCCATGTTTTGTATGTTCTCTTGAAATATCTTGCATATTAAATTTAGGTTTTTCTAAGCAGCATCTAATTCCTGGATTAGCAAATGATTTGTTTCTTTCACATTATGCCTATGTCTCTAAAAAGGAATTAAAATAAACCTGTTTTTGAGATGTCCAATAATGCATTTGGTTACCATCCAGTAGTGTTTTTAATCCAATTTTTAAAATCTGCATTACACTTGATTTAATGCTTAGAGGACATATTAATGAAAGAAATCTATGCCCAACAATTAGTCATACTTGAACAAAACTTCAGTTTGGTCATTGAATCAAGAGATACTTAAATTATTATCTAATCCAGTGTTTAAAAATTAGAATAGCCATAATGTCTTTAATTAAAGACATTTGTTTAGTGGATGAGATACAGCAAATCATGGAAAGTTTGAAAGATACCTATGTATTTACAGTGGCATCAATTTACCTTCTGATCTAAAGAATGGGTTTAATACACAAACTTACCTTATTCTCTCCACAAGGACATGCAAGACACCCAAATGCCTAATTTAATTTTAGAAATATCTCAGAGAAAGTGTGAAATGATATTGAAACCTTATATTTAGATTGTACTCTAGTAAAACGCAAAATTCTTGGTTTGATTTTTAATCCTATACTTTATGGCTCTTTTTTTTTTTTTACCATTTGAAGCTTCTTATACTTTCTTGTTGTTGTTTAATCATTTCAATTGTATGTGACTCTAGAGACCCTATTTGGAGTTTTCTTGGCAAAGATGTTGGGGTGGTTTGCCATTTTCTTCTCCAGTTTATTTTACAGATGAGTAACTGAGACCAACTGATTAAGTGACTGGGCCAGAGTCACATAACTAGTCTGAAGCCAGATTTGAACTTAGAAAGATGAGTCTTCCTTATTCCAAGTCCTATAATCCATTCCACCACCCAGCTTCTCATTCTTATACTTTCCTTCCCTCTAGATAGCATATCTACAATCTACTCTAACAAACCTTCTTTCACTCACATCTTCAGACTGTGCCTTTTCACTACCTTTCCCCCCATGCCTGGCATGTTCTCCCTTTTCTCTCTCTCTCTTTCTTGGGTTCCTCATTACTCAGCTCAAAGAGCACCTTTTACAAGAGGCCTTTTCTGGCCCCAAATCCCCACTCCACCTGCACTGCCAACTCTTTTTCATTAATATTACTTCCCATTTAAACTGTGTATATCTTGGGTGGACCTAACTTTTTTTAAGATTTTATTTATTTTTGAGTTTTATAATTTTTCCCCTATTCTTTCCTCCCCCCCACCACCACCCACAGAAGGCAATTTGCCAAACCTTACATTGTTTCCATGGTATACATTGATCCAAATTGAATGTGATGAGAGAGACATCATATCATTAAGGAAGAAACATAGAGTAAAAGATATAGCAAGATCAGACAACAAAATATCAGTTTTTTTCCCCTAAATTAAAGGGAATAGTCCTTGGTCTTTGTTCAGACTCCACAGTTCGTTCTCTGGATACAGATGGTATTCTCCATAACAGACAGCCCCAAATTGTCCTTGATTTTTGCACTGATGGAATGAGCAAATCCATCAAGGGTGATCATCACCCCCATGTTGCTGTTAGGGTGTACAATGTTTTCCTGGTTCAGCTCATCTTGCTTAGCATCAATTCATGCAAATCCCTCCAGGCTTCCCTGAATTCCCATCCCTCCTGTTTTCCAATAGAACAATAGTGTTCCATGACATGCATATACCACAGTTTGCTTAGCCATTCCCCAATTGAAGGACATTTACTTCATTTCCAATTCTTTGCCACCACAAACAGGGCTACTATGAGTATTTTTGTACAAGTGATGTTTGTACCCTTTTCCAATCATCTTTTCAAGATATGGATCCAGTAGTGGTATTGCTGGATCAAAGGGTATGCACATTTTTGCTGTCTTTGGGTGTCATTCCAAATTGCTCTCTAGAAAGGCTGGATGAGTTCACAGCTCCACCAACAATGTATTAGTGTCCCAGATTTCCCACAACCCTTCCAACAATGATCATTAGCCTTTCTGGTCATATTGGCCAGTCTGAGAGGTGTGAGATGGTACCTTAGAGAAGCTTTAATTTGCTTTTCTCTAATAAGTAATGATTTAGAACAATTTTTCATATGACTATGGATTGCTTTGATCTCCTCATCTGTAAATTGCCTTTGCATATCCTTTGACCATTTATCAATTGGGGAATGGCTTTTTGTTTTAAAAATATGACCCAGTTCCCTGTATATTTTAGAAATGAGTCCTTTGTCAGAAACATCAGTTGTAAAGATTGTTTTCCTTTTGATCTTTGTTACAGTGGTTTTGACTGTGCAAAAGCTTTTTAATTTTATGTAATCAAAATTATCTAGCTTGATTTTAGTGATATTCTCCATCTCTTCCTTAGTTATAAACTGCTTCTGTTTCAATAGATCTGACAGGTAAACTACTCTTTGATCTTCTAGCTTGCTTATAGTATTGTTTTTTATGTCTAAATCCTGTATCCATGTTGATTTTATCTTGATATAGGGTGTGAGCTGCTGGTCTAATCTAAGTTTTTTCCATATCAACTTCAATTTTCCCAGCAGTTTTTATCAAAGAGAGAGTTTTTATACCAATAACTGGATTCTTTGGGTTTATCAAACAGGAAATTACTATAATTGTTTCCTGCTATTGCACCTACTCTGTTCCACTGGTCTACCACTCTGTTTCTTGGCCAATATAAGACAGTTTTGATGACTGATGCTTTATAATATAATTTTAGATCTCTAGGGCTAAGCCACCTTCTTTTGCACTTTTTTTTATTGAATCCATGGAAATTCTTGACTTTTTATTTCCCCATATGAACTTACTTACCACCTTTTCTAACTCATTAAAGTAATGTTTTTACAATTTTGATTGGTAGGGCACTACACAGGCATTTTAGTTATGTTAGAATTGTCATTTTTTAAATATTAGCTCAACCTATCCATGGGCAGTTGATGATTGCCCAGTTATTTAAATCTGATTTAATTTATGTGAGAAGTATTTTGTAATTGTTTTCAAAAAATTTCTGAGTCCGCCTTAGCAAATAGACTTCCAAGTATTTTATATTGTCAGATGTTACTTTAAATGGAATTTCTCTTTCTAGCTCTTCTTCCTGTATCTTACATATATATATAGAATAGCTGAGGATTATGAGGGTTTATTTTATTTCCTGCAACTCTGCTAAAGTTGCTAATTGTTTCCAGCAGTTTTTTGGATGATTTCTTGAGATTCTCTAGGTATATCATCATGTCATCGGCAAAGAGTGAAAGTTTTGTCTCTTCCTTCCCCATTCTAATTCCTTCAGTTTCTTTTTCTTCTCTAATTGCTGAAGCTAACATTTCTAATATGATATTGAATAGTAGTGGTGATACTGGGCACCCTTGATCTTATTGGGAATGCCTCTATCCTCTTCCCATTGAATATAATGCTTGTTGATGGCTTCAAATAGATATGGCTTATTATCCCAAGGAACAGTCCATTCATTCCTACACCCTTTAGTGTTTTTAGTAGAAATGGGTGCTGTATTTTATCAAAAGCTTTTACAGCATCTATTGATAGGATCATATAATTTCTGATAGATTTGTTGTTGATCTAATTATTATCTAATATATTAATAATTAATTAATATATTAATATCTAATCCTAATATTGAACCAACCCTGCATTCCTGGGATAAATCCTACTTAGTCATAATGTATTGTCCTAGTGATAACTTGTTATAATATTTTTTGCTAAGATTCTATTTAAGATTTTTGCATCTATATTCATCAGGGAAATAGATCTATAATTTTCTTTGTATTAATTCTTCCTGGTTTACATATCAGCATTATATTGGTGTCATAAAAAGAGTTAGGCAGAGTTCTATCTTTCCCTATTTTTCCAAAGATTTATATAGAATTGAAACCAATCATTCCTTAAATGTTTGGTAGAATTCATTCGTGAATCCAGCAGGCCTTCAAGATTTTCTCTTAGGGAATTCAATGATGGCTTATTGAATTTCTTTTTTCTGAGATAGGGTTGTTTAGGTATTTAATCTCCTCTTCATTTAACCTGGGCAACTTATCTTTTTGTAAATATTCATCCATTTCACTTAGATTGTTAAATTTATTGTTATAGAATTGGGCAAAATAATTTTGAATTATTACTTTAATTTCTTCCTCATTGGTGGTGAGTTCAGGTTTTTCATTTATCATACTAGCACTTTGGTTTTCTTCTTTCTTTTTTTTAATCAAATTGACCAGAGGTTTATCAATTTTATTGGTGTTTTCATAAAACCAATTCTTGGTTTCATTTATTAATTCAATAGTTTTTTTCCTTTTGATTTTATTAATTTCTCCTTTAATTTTTTTAGAATTTCTAATTTGGTATTTAATTGGGGGTTTTGAATTTGTTCTTTTTCTAATTTTTTAGATACATATTTGCTTCATTGATTTCCTCTTTCTCTAATTTATTCATGTAAGCATTTAAAGTTATAATATATCCCCTGACAGCCAGTTGGAGTGAATCCCATAGGTTTTGTTATGTTGTTTCATTATTGTCATAATCTAGGATAAAATATTTAATTCTTTCTATAATTTGTAGTTTTATCCACTCATTCCTTAAAATAAGGTTATCCAGTTTCCAATTAGTTCTGGGTCTATATCTCCCTGGTCATATATTGCATATGATTTTAATTGCATTAAGATTTGAGAAAGATGTATTCACTATTTCTGTCTTTCTGCAAATGATTATTAGGTTTTTATCTCCTAGTATGTGGTCAATTTTTGTGGAAGTGCCATATACTGCAGAAAAAAAAATATATTCCTTTCTATCCCCATTCATTTCCCTCCATAAGTCTATCATGTCTAGGTTTTCAAATAATCTATTTGCCTCATTAATTTCTTTCTTGTTTATTTTATGATTCAATTTATCTAAATTTTAGAACTGGAGGTTGAGGTCTCCCACTAGTAGAGTTTTGCTGTCTTTGTCTTCCTGTAGTTCTTTCAGCTTCTCCTCTAAGAATTTGGATGCTATTCCATTGGGTGCATACTTATTCAGTATTGAATATGTGTATTTTCTGATAGAGTTATAGTTAATGAGAATCTTTTTCCCATGCTGGGATATAGCCAGTTTAATTTTATTGGATAGCAGTTTTTTACTTTACCCCCCTTTTTTTCTTGTTTATGTGTCTCTTGAACCTCCTGTTTCATGTCTAATTCTTCTATTTAGCTCTGTTACTTTCATCAGGAATTGTTGGAAGTCTTCTATTTAGTTAAATGTCCATTTTCCCCCCCTGAAAGAGAAGGGTCAACTTTGCCAGATAGCGGATTCTTGGCGCATTCCAAACTACCTTGCTCTTCAGAATATCTTGTTCCAGGCCCTTCAATCCCTTAATGTTGATGCAGCCAGGTCCTGTGTAATCCTTACTGTGGCTCTTTGGGATTTAAATTGTTTTTTTTCCAGCTGCTTGCAGGATTTTCTCTTTTATCTGATAGTTCTGGAATTTGGCCACAACATTCCTTAGTGTTTTCATTTTAGGATGTCTTTCCAGGGTAGGGGGGTGTCGATGTATTCTTTCAATAACTAATTTGCCCTCTAGTTCTATGATACTAGGGCAGTTTTCCATCACTAAATCCTGAAATATTAAGTCCAGACTTTTTTTCCTCTTCAATGTTTTCAGGAAGACCAATAATTCTCAGGTTGTCCCTCCTCAATCTAGTCTCGAGGTCAGTGGTTTTGCTGATGAGGTATTGTACATTTTCTTCTATTTTTTCTATTTTTTGGTTTTGTTTAACAGACTCTTGCTGTCTCGTGAAGTCATTAGTTTCCACAGACTCCATTCTTTTTCTTTTTTTAGGGGAAAAATTTTCTTCATTTTGTTTTTGCAATTCCTTTTCCAGTTGGTCAATTCTGCTTTTGAAAGAGTTTTCCATTTGAGGTTTTGAGGTTTTGAGGTTTTGAGAGAATTATTTTCTCTTTGAATTTGTCCAATTGTATTTTCTAATGATTTGTTTTCTTGTTGCAAGGTGTCAATCTTCTCTTGGGTTTCTTTTCCCAAATCTTCCAATTGATTTTTAAACTCCTTCCTTATTTCATCAAGGAGGTCTTTCTGTGCTGGAGACCAGATCATATTCTTCTCAGAGGTTCTAGGTCTCTCTGAGTTAGGGTCTTTTCCTTCCACGAATTTTTCTATGGACCCTCCTTTCACTGGCCTTTCTTCATTTTACTAAGACCTTATGTTGGGGAAGGGCTGGTTCACAGGGAGTTGGTTTTGGGATCCCTAGAGGCTTTATTTATTGTGTGTAATATCTCCAGCTGGCCAGTAGGGGGTGCTAGTTGCTTTCTCTGGAATGTCTGTGACCTTGATAGAGGCCCTCTCCCTTGGCCTAGAGGGAGTGGTTGAAGCTGTTAAATACTTTTGTCTTTGATCAATGGTGGGCTATACCCTGGGGTGAGGGGATCACTCTCCCTATTGTCAACTGAGCTGGTTCTGCTGCTTACACTTGGGCCTAGGGCAGAAGTAGTCTGTAATTGTGTTTATTCTGGGAAGAGGCTTCAGCTGAAATGGAGGACTCTGATTTCCTCCAGATCAGAGGAGCCTAGGAATCTATGTCTGCAGCATTCCTGCACTCGAACTCTCCCTCTAGCCCTGCCAGCAAGCTCTGGGTCAGAGCCACCACCAGTGCCTCTGCTCCCTAAATGACCCAAGACCCTGTGGTCAACCAGGCTCTAGCCTGACTGATGATCAAGCAGGTCAGGTTCTTGGGCCCTCGGTTTCCAGGGCTCCAGCCCAGCCACTAATCAGGCTAATCCATGGCTAATCCAGGCTCCCAGACTCTCACTGTTGGTCCTGTGCTCCCAGCAGAGTCCGCCCTCTGCAACTGGACTCACCCACTATTGCAGAAGACAGATACTGAGGTGGACTTTCTTCTCCTGGATTTTCTTTCTGGGTTTTGTTGATTGGACTTCTGTTAAGAGGTTTATTTTATATTATTTATGAGGGAAGATCAGGAGATTAGTACTGTACCTGTCTTCTCTCTGCCATCTTGGCCAGAAGTCTTCACCTAACTTTTTGTAAGACACCTTTCCTATTAGAATGAAAGTTTCTGTTTTTGTCTTTCTATGTATTCCTGACATTCCCAACAATATCTGGAACATATTATTTAATAAATGCTAGCTTGATGTTAATAATTATGTGGTCACTTTTCTCAAAATAATGATTTTCTGCTAAGTGGTACAATTATTATTGGCATTTTAAAAATGAGAGAATTGAGACACAAAGAAGTCAAGACTAACTTAGACTTGCACTCAGATCTATTGACATTAAAAACAATAAATGTTCTTTCCAATGAAATGTCTGGACTGGATACCAGGATACCTGTGATACCCAGTTTCCTCATAGAAATTCTATCACCTAGGATATATTTTGTGTCTCTAATAACTGCTTGCAACTACCCTGTGATAGTGCTATTACCCTCCTTTTGCAGTTGAGGAAAGTGAGACATCCAGTTTCAAGTAGTAAGAGGTTGAAGGCAAGTTCAATTCCAGGTCATCCTGCCTCTAAATCTAATATACTTTTACCATTCCATGCTGACTTTTTATCTAAATTATGGATAAAAATTTTCAGTAATGCTTGTTTGAGAATAGACCCTTGAGATAATCTACCATAGCCCTTCTTCAAGATGGCATTAGCACATTAACTTTTTGGACCTTAACATTCACCCAGTTTTGAATTCACATTACTATACTATTTTTCAATGAATATCTCTCCCTTTTGTTTACAAGAGTAGATATTAGAAATTGTCATATGTTTTGCTAAAAATCAAGTCATTTATATTTAAATTATGCCCTTAATTTATCAGTTAGGAAACCTTTCAGAGAAGTAAATAAATGACTTGTTCATTTTGTTTCAAATATTCTTGATATATTTGTTCTACCATTTTCATTTCCCTTTTCTTCTTTCCTTTCACCAGAAAACAATCTCTTATAAATGGAAGAAAGGAAATGGTCTTTTTATAGCCCTACTATGTGCCAGGTATTTTTTATAAACATCTCTTTGAGATTTGTATGAAAGAACAAGAAAGGAAAGGGGGGAGGGTAAAAACAATTCAGGAAAACTAAACAATACATTATCCAAGTCTGAGAGTTAATACAATGTTACACATTTACAGTGTCTCACCTCTGTAAAGAAGGTAAAGAAACACATCACATATCTTTTCTCTGGGGCCACACTTTGTCATTATATTTACAGAGTATTCAACATTGTTGTTTTGCTTTAACATCATATTCTTTGTGTTTAATGTGGGAGGTAGCTGGCACAATGGATGCTCTTCTGGGGCTACCCTATGGAAGACTTGAGTTCTAAGGTGACTTCAGAGAAGCACTATCTCTGTGACTATGGATGGTCAAGTCACTTAATCCTTCTGTCTCAGGTTCCTCAGCTGTAAAAATGGAATTATAACAGCACCAACTCCATTTAATTGTGAAGAGAAAATGAGATATTTGTGAAGAGTGCTTAGCACAGTGCCTAGTATATAGTAGATGCTATCTAGATCTTACTCTCCACTCTTTCCTCAGTTATTTTCCCAATTTTTTATCTTACATCTGTTTATGTTTTCTCATTCCTTCTTGTATTTTTCATATTCATTGTTTTCAGTAATATTCTATTATATTCATGCAACACAATTTATTCATTCACCAATCAGTGGAAATATGCTTTATTCTCATTCTTTGGCATGATTCTCCAGACATTCATTCTTTGTGATCAGGGTGTCCTTTTGCTAATCAACACTTTACCATGATCATCTAGAATTTTGACCATAATTCAACTCAAACTCAACGGTCTGCACTTCAGTTTTCTTCAGTTATTCTCTTTATTATAATTAATTATTCTCTTATTCTTTTAAAGAACTAATTGGTCAGTTCTTCCAATAGGATATTATCCAATGTAGCCTAATCAAGCATTACCAGGTGCTTCCTTATTGTCCCTTTACTTTTCTTAGGTTTCAATAGTTTATTAATGTTTCTTGTTCTCTCTTTTTCAGGCCAAATATCATTCTTTCAAGCAATAAGTTATGTAACCATGCATTACTCAGATTGATAACCTTGTTGGAGAGAATTTATTTTCTACTTAATGAAAATGTCATCAAAAACATCTTAATAAAATATTATCCTTGTTGGCTGGTTTTTCTCTTTAAAAGTGGAGTGTGATATGCTTTCTCAATTTGGCATTAACCAAACAAAGGTTCTGTTTGGATTCCTCTAATTGACTTATCATATAATGTTAGTATTATCATATGTTAAATTTAATTGTCCATATCTTTTCCTTCCACTATGCAATAAACTATGAGGGCAGGGACTTTGTCTTATTTAAACTTTCCATTCCCCTCAAGGTCCACATTGTACTCTGCAAATTTTTGTTTTCCAGTCATTTCAGTTGTATCTTATTATTCATGACCCCATTTGGGGTTTTCTTGGCAAAGAATGGTTTGCTATTTCCTTCTCCAACTCATTTTACAGGTGAAGAACTGAAGTGAATGGAGTTAAGTAAGTGTCTGAGATCAGATTTGTATTCAGGAAGATGAGTCTTTTTGATTCCATACCCACTAGTCTATTCACTGAGCCACCTTGCACATAGTAGGGGGTTTATTGAAGTAAATTCTTTTCTTGTGAGCTGTTTTAGAGATCAATGAAAGGTATTCATAATCACATCATTACATATGATAGCACTAGGGGGCACTGCACTCTATTTTACCATACTAAAACTATTCGTGTCAGTTCTTTTTCAGTTTAAAGCCTGCAGAATAATATTTGTGCTTTAAAAATAAAATAAATAAACTTTAAAAAATAAGTTTTATGACAGCAAAAACAGATCAAACATTCAGGCAGTTTCACATGGCAGTACTTAATGTCTATGAAGTCAAAAAGGAGGTGCTTTGTTTTTAAGTTCACACTGTTGTGACAAGTATTTTAAGTTCACTCTCACACTTAGAAGTGTTTTTAGCTTTTCTAAGAATCCCAAGTGTATCCAACATTTCCTGTGTACTAAAGAATATTCCCTCATGTTACAGGATATACTTGAATTGATGTGTGAAACAGAAACCAATCATAAATATAGAGATTTTTTTAATAAAGTAAATATCAATGTTCACCAACCTAGGGTATAGGAAAATTAGAATTGTTACTTGAAGTAGAATTAAATTTTTATATAGATATACATACATGAATATACATGTATATGTTATATATTTATATGTGTATACATGCATTATTTTTTAATCTTGAGGTTCATTTCTATTTATTATTTTAAAAAATTTATTTATTTAAGACCGTGGTGTTAAGTGACTTGCCTAAGGTCACACAGTTAGGCAATTATTAAGTGTCTAAGGCCAGATTTGAACTCAGGTCCTCCTGAGTGTGCTACCTACCTGCTCCTAGTTCTATTTATTCTAATGTTTTTTTCACTAGAGAGACCACAGAGTACTAGAGGAAAATGAAAATCCTGGCCTATGTCACTATCTGTGTCATCTTAGATAAATGATTTAACCTCTCACAACCTCAGTTTCCCCATCTGTGAAAGGGTGGGATTGGATTGGGTGGTTTCTAGAATTGTCTTCCAGTTCTAAATTATGATCCCATTATAATCCTGTCACCATCCTATAGAATCCATGATGTCTTATCAGTCTTCATAAATGCAGCACTGTCTGTCTACTCTACCTCCTGGTTAACATTACTCTGAGAAAGCCTAATGATTGGTAAAGCAGAGGCAATTCTGATAGGTTCCTTAATTGGATTAACTCAAAAGAAAGACATTTACTGAAATGACACAGTATGAAAAGTAAACACAAAACTTCTCCATAAATGTGGGGCATACTAGAGCATAAATCAGTCAGGGAAGAGGACATATAGGAATTTTTATCCATACTAACTTTCTTTATATCTCCATTGAAATAGAAAGCTACAAAAGCTGCCATTTCTCATCATTTTACTATGATTCTCTTCTTTAAAACCTCTCCCCAGTAGCTCTTAATGGGTTGATTTGTGGAAACTTATTCCTTGGACTGGAATTCATATCTAACAAGGACATAACCTGAATGTCCTAGTTAGGTCAGTGGATATCAGGGTTCCATGTAGATAATACATTGTGTTGCTGAATTGACTGGGAGCAGAGGAGAGATGGCAGATCACTTATTGGATCAGGAAGGGTTAATAAGTGAAGCTGACTTCAAACTTGAGGTCAAAACTATATATGGTTGAAAAAAAAGCTTGATAGAGGGTACCTAGTTCAAATCATACCTAAGAAGGAATTTCTTCTACAACACTTCTAAGAAGTGGCCATTCTTTAGCAAAGTGTGGTATATGTATGTCATGGAACACTATTGTTCTATTAGAAACCAGGAGGGACGGGATTTCAGGGAAGCCTGGAGGGATTTGCATGAACTGATGCTGAGTGAGATGAGCAGAACCAGAAAATACACTGTACACCCTAACAGCAACATGGGGGTGATGTTCAACCTTGAAGGACTTGCTCATTCCATCAGTGCAACAATTGGGAACAATATTGGGCTGTCTGCAAAGGAGAGTGCCATCTGTATCCAGATAAGGAGCCATGGAGTTTGAACAAAGTGCAAGGACTATTCCCTTTAATTTAGAAAAAAAAACAGATATCTTATTGTCTGATCTTGTTACCTCTTAAACTTCTCTTCTTTAGGGATATGATTTCTCTCTCATCACACCCAATTTGGATCAAGGTACAACATGGAAACAAAGTAAAGACTTACAGAGTGCTTTCTGTGGGTGGGGGGAAGCAAGATGGGGGGGGGGGGAATTGTAAAACTCAAATAATATCTTTAATAAAAATAAATTTTAAAAAAGAAGTGGCTATTCCTCCTGGTTATGAAATTTTCAATTGATGAGAATTTAACCTAGTACCTTCCTAGACAGAGCAATCCATTTTTGAAGAATTATTTGGAGAGTTCTGAAATCTACTTCTCTACTGGTCCAATGACTATCAGGCAGTGTTTCTGTAGTAGACAGTAATAGAATAGTGCCAGTGGGAAAGTATAACTAAGGATGAAGATTCTTTCAGCTACCACAAGGAAAGATAGGTAGTAAGTCAAGTTAAAAGGACAGTTATATTGGGGGAAAAAGAGTAAAAACATTATTATAAACTAGCCCTCAAAGTCTGGAAAGACCTTAGAGAGGAGACATAAACAACTATAACAGAACACTTATGTTGAGTTCAATTCTAGAAAACATTTAATCTAGAGAGCATTTAAAGTTGTGCAACCAGCATGGTGAAGAACTTTAAGATTGTTATATGAAGATCAGTGGGAAAAGTGGATTATCCTGGAGTACTGTCTTGAAGGATGACTAGTTGTCTGGGTATTTAAAGACCTTGAATGAAGTGTTGGACTTGTTCTATATGAACTCAAAAAGTAGAAGCAGGAGTTAAAAGTTCCCAAGAGACAATATTAAACTAAATGTAAAGGGAAAACAGTTCATTAATTATTTATCCAAAAATAGAATAGGCTATTTTTCAGAACAAGCAGGTCCAGGTAAAAAGTGAAGTCCAAAGTTTAAACAGCTTATAAAGGATAAAAGGGGTAGATAGATAGACTATAGAAATTAAAAAAAAAAATTCAAGGTTGGATAATGTAAATACAAGCAGAAAAATGAGAGGTCAACTATCAGCCAGTCATTAAAAGTATCATTAATCATTGAACTAAATACTTAGGATATATATAGAGAGAGAGAGAGAGGTAAGAACATCTTCCCTGCCTTCAAGTAGCTCCACTGTGAGGAGAGAAAATACTAACCTCTATGGACATATAATATAGACACAGGATGTGCCAAGGGAAACCTCTTGAAGAAGGTGGAATTTGAGTTGAGTCTTGAAGGAAGCCTAGAAAAGTCTAGAGGTAGAGGTATAAAAAGGAAGCATTCCAAGCTTGGGAGGAGTGAATGTAAAGGTAGGTTGGAGTAAGAAGATCAATGTCACTAAATCAGAGTATGGAGAAGTGAGTAAAAAGTTTAAAAGATTAAAATTAGAGGCCTAGTTGGGAATGACTTTAAAAACCAATAGAGGGGGCAGCTAGGTGTTGTAGTGGATAGAGCACCAGCCCTTGAGTCAGTCGGATCTGAATTCAAATTCAGCCTCAGAAACTTAATAATTGCCTAGGTGAGTGACCTTGCGCAGGACACTTAATCCTATTGCCTTAAATAATTTTTTTAAAAAAAGCCAATAGAGATCCTGCAGGTATTGGGGAGCAGCTTGAGTTTAATGAAGAGCCGAGAATGTTGGAAATGTCAAATAGGCAGGTAGTTATATGAAAATTGAGGTTTGGAGAGAGATTAGGACTGAATAAAAGATCTGAGGATCATCAACAAAGAAATCCTTTAAAGCCATGGGAGCTATTAAATCAACAAGTGAAATAATATATAGGAAGAAAAGAAGAGGGTCTAGCACAAACATTTTGGGAGACAGCAAGTATGGATCTGGTGAAGAAACTGTGAACAAGCCATCAGAGGAAAACAAAAAGAGCATTTTCATGAAAAGCTAGGGTGAAAAGAGTGTATAGAAGGAGAAGAAAATGATCAGGTACTAAAAGTTGCAGAAAGGTCAAGAAGGGTGAGGATTAAGAAAAGGGTATTGGACTTTGCAGTAAGAAAACATTGGTAACTTTAGAAATAAAGTCAAAAGTAGAAGCTTGGGAAGCTAGTGAAAGGAAGAGTGGAGACATTGATTATTGATGACTTTTAGTTACTGAAGGGTAGAAAGTAGCTGATAAAGTTAATAGGATTAAGTGATTTTTTTTTCCATGATGGGAGAGACATGGGAGTGTATGTGGGCAGCAGAGAATTAGTAGATAGGGAGCAAATGGGCATCATAAAGGAAGGCAATCTACTGAAGAATATAGGATGCAATGAGATCAAGGGCATGTGAATGAGATTTGCCTTGAAAAGAAGGATGAGGTGGGTAAAGGAGGAAATAATAGAGGAAGCTATCTGAGTGATATGAGATAGGAAGATGTGAATAGGGAACTCTCAGCAAATGGTCTCAATATTTTTAAATGAAGGATGAGTCAGGCTTAGCGAAAGAGGTAATAACTTCTAACCTTACATTGTAAAAACTACTCAGACAACATGTCATGAGGATCTTTGATGTAACAGTTGTACTTTGGGGAATTTTTAAACTTCAAACCCCCTCCCCACTCACAACTAGGAAAAAGTATGCATGATTCAATCCCTTCCTCCATAGCCAGACCACTCCTATTTGCAGGTATTAGGTTCATAACATTACAAAAAATTTCTATTAAAAGGGAATTTTAAAAAAGACTCTAGAAAGAACAATTAGTTCCAAAGATCCATATAAATCTCCACAGCCACTTATAGTTCAATTTATTATCATTCCTTTGTTGGATATCTCCACTGACAGACTTTCCCCTCCCTCAACCAAATAAACCAGTTTGCCTTCTGGTCTAAGTCGATCGAAGGATCAATAAATATTAATTCTTGCCATTCCTCATGGTTCTCTCTAGCTTCATATTTCAAGCACTTCCTTTTTTCAAGATAAGAATGAATCTAACCTTTCAATTCCATCTCCCATGTGCAAAAACGAAGATAACACATTCACATCTTCCACCTCTTTAGGGTTTTCTTCTATTTCTTTTTTATTCTTATCCCAGACTTCACTACTTGCCAACCCCTCTCTTCATCCTAAATAAGTGCAATCACCATTCACTTTCTTCAGTATTATTGGAATAAAGAGAAGGGCAAAAGAATCCAAATGCCTGAGGTATTTCTATACTTAGGTGAACCTATTATGCAATCATTGTGCATATTTTCTCCAAAAATGCCTCTTGAAATCACCCCATCCCTGCTCATCATTTGCTTTTTTAAAAGATATATTTCCATGATACTCCCTTCACCTGTAAAAGTGTCTTTTTTTCCTATTATGCTTGCTACCATTCTCTAGATCTTTTAATATTTCTAGCACACCATTGGTGCAACTGGGCTGAACATTGTTGTCTTTCATTTTAATTCTGTAGCCAGGCTGCCTCTTTTTCTAGTCTTACATGGCTGAAGATGCTTTTTTGTTGTTTCTCCTACTATTAATGCAAATCTCCTTCTAAACTGTCCGCTATATTAGATATGTTTTCCTACTGTAACAGTCAGAAACTTGCCTTTATGTTTTCCTCGTTAGGTCAATCTGTTTCAAGGTAGCCTTATTTTGCTTAGTGAAAATGATATATATGTTTTTCTGTCCATCTCAAATAAAAAATAATTACTCAATAGAGCAGTCATAGTTAAATTATAAGTAAATCTTTTGTATATTATTAATTTGGTTATCATTGATTCTGGAACATTCTTCCAATTCCCATGCACTGATCACTCCATTCTTTGGTCTCATGATTTCCTGACTTTTCTAACCACAACTTTCCCTGAAGGTCTATTCTATCCCCAAGTATTAATATTAAAATGTTCCTAAAACTTTCTGAAAGGATGCCCCATTTCCCCCATAATGGACTGTAAATTATAGAAGCTAACCTCAGACACTGGGTGGGAGGTAGAAGTATCTTTTAGGCTGCTTTCAATGGAAATTCTATTGTTAAGGCAGGAGGATAGAATAGTCCTTGGGGAAGAGTTGTGGTTGGAGAAATCAAAAGTTGTAGACCCAAGAGATAGAATTGACCAATATATAGGAACTGAGAAATCTTTCAGAATTCTAAATATGTAAATGTATAGACAAGAAATTATGATTGTAAGGCATAATACCTAAGAGAAAGGTCTGTGAACTAAAGTGGAGTATATTGAAAATAGAACATTATTGCTGTATTGAACTAATAATGGATTCATGGGAACTAAGATTTAGAGATGAAAAGGACCATCAAGTCTAAACCCTTCATTTTGACAAAGACACAGAGAGATTCAGTGTAATAACTTCAAAATAATACCTTTTGTTGGAAGAGTCAACAACAAAAAAATCAGAGTGAAACATTCTTCCAGCCCCTCCCCCAAATATGGAAGGTGGGAAAGAGAAATCTGTGACATATAGGATATTACAGAGTATCCCATGGTGACACTGAATTTAAGACTAGACATTATTTGGTAACTTCATTGTGTTGCTATTGCTGGGTCATAGTTCAAGATCAAAATGAAGGACTTTCAGTCAAAAGGAAGTGGGGGCCCTGAAGGACAACAACTGTTTGGCAATTCCATTATCTTTTGAATCACAGTCCAAGGGTAAAGTTAAGAAAGACTGGAAGACCTGAGGCATAGTATCACTCCTGGCCCAAGGATCAGGGACCCTGAGGAACAGTATTGTTCCTAGTTCAAAAGGAAGAGAGACCCTGAAGAGCAGTGTCAAATACAATCCCAAGTGAGCCGAGGCCTTTCTTGGGGAAAGGCTAGAACATAGTCCAAGAGAGGAGTGACCACACCTCTCTTCAGATCACATCACCCTGGAAACACTGAAAACTTCCAACCCCGCCCCCCATACACACACACACAATTAACTCTAAAAATAGAAGTGCAAAAAAGTCTGAAGCTTGAGACAGAGACAGCCATACAACACACACACAACCTAATATTAAAGTTCCAAATCAAGAATTAGGATGAAAAATGAGCAAAAATAATAAAACAACCTGACAATAAAAAGCTAATGACTCCATGAGAAATCAAGAAACAAAAATGTCAGAAGACTGGAAAAAATACAAGAAAATATGATATATCTCATCAGAAAAACAACAGCTCTGGAAAATAGATCAAGAAAAGATAATGTAAGAATTATTGAATAATCTGAAAACCATGATTAAAGAATGAGCCTGGACATCATCTTTCAAGAAATTATTAAGGAAAATTATACTGATATCCTAGAACCACAGGTTAAAACAGAAACTGAAAGATTTCATTGATCACCAACTAAAAGAGATGGCAAAATGAAAACACCTAGGAATATTGGCCAAATTCAGGAGTTCCTAGGTCAAAGAGAAATACTTCAAGCAACAAGGGGAAAAAAACACTCAAATGGAGTCTCAGTCGACATCATACAAGATTTAGTAACTACCATGTTGAAGGAGTTAAAGTTTTAGACAACGATATTCTGCAAAGTTAGAGTTGGAATCGCAAGCAATGATAATCTACCCAGCAAAGTTTTTTTTCAGGGATAAAAAAAAGATATTTAATGAAATAAAGAATTTTCAAGCTTTGCTAATGAAAAGACCAGAAGTGATTAGAAAATTGACTTTCAAGTATAAGATTCAAGAGAAGCATGAAAAATTAATCTTAAGCAACTCAATAAGGTTAAACTACATACCTTTCTATATGGGATGATGATACATGTATCTTCTGAGAATTTTATCATTATTAGGACAATTAAAAGAATTCTACATATAATGAAGGTGAGGGAGTGAGTTATTTTAAGCTGATATAAAAGAATGATAGGCAAGAAAAAAGGGATGCTCTGGAAGAATGAGAAAGGGAGGGCAGAAAGAATGGAGGAAATATCATTTAAAAGAAGTACTTGAAGAGTTTTTTCAGTGGAGGGAAAATAGGGAGGAGGAGGCAGGCAATGCTTAACCCTCACATTTCAATTTTTCCAAAAGGAGAAAATTGATCACATTAATGATGATAAAAACACAAATATAAATTTATATAGAGAGATACAAAAAAAACCCTTTGACAAAATAAACTCTCATTCATTCCTATTAAAATAATATAAAGCTTAGTAATCAATGGAATCTTTCTTAAAATGGTAAAGTAGTAGACATTTAAACCAAGAACAATCATTATTTATAATGGGATTAAACTTGAAACCTTCCCAATAAGACAAGGAGTGAAGCAAGGATGTCTATTATTACCAGTAATAGTGGTACTAGGAGCACTAGCTATAGCAATAAGACAAGAAAAAGAAATGGAAGAAATAAAAATAGTCAATGAAAAAAATAAAACACAACTTATAATTTAGGATGCAAATAACTTAAAAACTAGAAGAAGTAATTAACAACTTCAGCAGTGTCTCAGAATATAAATTAAGCCCAAATAAAGCATCAGTATTTCTATACTATCAACATAACACAACAATAAGAGATAGAAACAAGAATTCCTTTTAAAATAACTGTAGATAATATAAAATATTTGGGAGTCTACTTGCCAGGAAAAATCCAGGGATTATATGAACACAATTGCAAAACATTTCACAAAAATAAACACAGATCTAAGCAATTGAAGAAATATTAATTGCTTATGGATAGGGCAAGCTACTATGATAAAAATGACCATTCTACCTGTTAATTTACTTATTCAGTTTCATAGCAATCAAATACCAAAAAAGTATTTTGTTGAGGTAAAAAAAAAAATTATAGCAGAATTCTTCTGAAAGCAAAAGTTCAAGAGTATCAAGGAAATCAATGAAAGTAATGTGTTAAGTAAGGCAGTCTAGTAATTTCAGGTTTCAAACTATATTACAAATCAGTAATCATCAAAGCAATGTGATACTTGCTAAGAAATAGAGTGATGGATCAGAGGAATAGATTTGGAACTCAATAGAGAATATTAAATGATCTTAATAATCTAGTGTTTGATAAGCTCAAAGATCCAAACTTTTGTGGTAAGAACACCACATTTGACAAAAATTACTGAGAAAACTAGAAAACCATTTAGCAGAAAACTAGGCATAGGCCCACATCTCACCATATAGCAAGATAAGGTCAAAATGAATAAATTATTTGGACATAAAGGGTGATATCATAAGAAATTTTAAGGTAGAATGGAAAAAATGTATTTCTCAGATCTGTTCATAAAGAAGAGAGAGAGAAAATTTAGAACTCAGAAGTTTATAAAATGATTGCTAAAATTTTTTTTCTGTGATTGGAAAATATTGTATGAGACAAAAGCAACTAAAAACATTCTTCCTAATGTATGTTTATTCTCTAAAGGGCCCTCACAAAAGAACCAAGCTTATCTAACAGTCAATGGATATTGGATTATAGCAGACAATGAGAAGAAAATGGGTATACTGATTGAGAAGTCAGATAATGCAATAGAATTGAGTCTTAGAGCTTTGGTCTTCTGCTGAGGGAAATTTCATTCACATTTTCAGGTGGTGGCATCCAAGAAAGAATCTGAAATCATCCAGTATATAAAATGAAGTTCTGTACCCATTGTGTCAGAGGAAAAGCAAAAATTATAAAAAGAAACTCTTTTATAGTTGTGGAATACAAATTTTATAATTCAGGGATTTATACATAATATATTCTTCATTTGGATAGAAGAGTAATTGAATTCGGTCCCTAAAATCAATTAAAACATGATGAAACGCATAAAGAATTTGTTATAAAACTGAATTGATGTTACTACAGTATAAGCTAAAGAGGTGATGGAATAAAGTCGTGATTAGCAATGGGTTGTGTTAGAAAAAGAACAATTCTTACCTGGAGAACATTCTCTTTCTGCTGAAACCTTTTTGTCTTTCTTAAGGGCCTCTAGTTCAGGTATCATCTACACCATAAAGCCTCTCCTGATCTTCTCAGTAAAATGAAAATATTTGTTCTCAGATTTTTTAGCACACTTTTTTCATGACATGTTTACTAATGATGTGCAGCATATCTTAAAATATTTCTGGAAGAGAATAGAAAGGAAGGATATTGTAAGTCTGGTGTTATTAGCAGTGGGTAGAAAAAAGGCAAGAATTTCAGAGATGAGAAAGGAAGAAGAAGAAGATGAAAATGAGGGGGAGGGGGGGGAGAGAGAGAGAGACTATGTACATATGGGCACTCAGGCTTAGGTAATGACATAAATAAAAGTATATGTTGCTATTCAGTCATTTTAGTTATGTTTGATTCTTCATGACCCCATTTGAGTTTTCTTGACAAAGATACAAGAATCATTTGTCATTTCCTTCTTCAGTTCATTTTACATATGAGGAAACTAAGGGAAACAGGGTTAATTAGCTTATACAGGAACATACAGCTAATAAGTATCTGAATTTAGATTTGAACTCAGATCTTCCTGACTCCAGGGTCAAATTTTATCCAGTGTTGAGACATTCAAATAGGTATGGTTGCATCGATAAAGGTTTTTATGAAGTAATGAGGAAATGAGATTTAAAAGATCACTACAATTAGAAAAGAAAGGATTAGTTGAGGTAGAACTTTGAATGGTAGGTCGAAGAATATCGGTTTTTTTTACAATAGGTTCTTAACTAGGAAAGATGTGATTTGGTTTGGTTAATTAATCCATGTCCAAAATAGTTTATCAAAAGAGAAAATATCCAGAGGTACTTAATATGATACAAGCAAACAAACTTCATATGAGTAGTTTATCCCCACATCCACACATACTTCCCCCTTTACTCATTAATCTTCCTCAGTATCAATTTTCTCATCAGCTAAATACCAATATCACATAGATGCTGAGAGGATAAAATAAGATACCACATGTCAAATGCTTTGTAAAGCTTCAAGTGTTTTATAAATATTCATTGTTGTATTCCTTTCATTCCTAGCTTACTGAAAAATAGCATCTAGATTATTATTTGCTTTGTACACAGATGTTGAGTGAACATCTAGTCCTGGGAGTACTGAGACAGCCAGAGGTTCCCATTTGGAAAAGTACTGCTAGTTACAGAAGCCTGTGACTTAAACAGAACTTGTGTTTTTTTTTTTTGAGCAGTCTCAAGTGAGAACACATAGAGATATCCTAGGTCAGAGCACAGACAGTTCATGGGCTCAAACTATAGGGTCAATAAGAAGTCAAAAGAACATAGATTCTTCAAAGGGCAGGACGGTCAGAAAAATAGATTTTAAATCCCAACAATAGACCAGCTTGTGTCCAAACCAGGAAGATTATTGATAGGAAGAAAACCACCCTTGGCTGTGGGCTATATGATCTAGGAGTGATAGGAACAGGAAAGTAGATTGACTTGATTTCAGTCATGTAGAGATAGAGTGTTGATTTTTGAGTCAAAAAGGCTATAACGTCTCTAATAGTTCCCAATGGTGCAACCATGAACAAATCACTTAAACTCTGAGCTTGAAATTCCATATTTGAAAAATGGGATAATATTTAGAACAGCTACCTCATATGTTATATATTATTATTAATTCCTCAATAGCTATTATAATTTCCTGCTTCCAACCCTCCCCACCCCCTAAATATGTTTTTTGCGGTCAGGGAGTCATTCTTCCTGTTTTTTGTCCTTCTTTCTTCATCCTTTCTTTTGTCTTTTCTTCCAATCTTTTGTTTTCTTCATATTCTTGATGCCTATCAGTGCCTTGATCACAATAGAAACTGATTATGGTCATTAAATTGACTTGACTGTGGAGGCTGTATGAAGACTAAATATTGAACAAATATTGAACATGTATCTGTCTTTTCTGCCTCTATTTTCTTTAATCTATTCTCTAGTTCTTTAATATGTCTTGGAACCATTATTCATTAATGTGGAAGCTCGCTTAATCAGAGAAGAATAGATTTCACTTGCTCACTGATAACATAAAAAGGGTAATATTCTTATTCACTGGTACCCAAACTTCTGATGATGTGTCCCCACAAACATAACTAGACTTCTCCTTGGTCAGCAGTCACTCAATATTTCATCCAGCTGGCACCCTGACTTGCCAGAGCTTGTACCTTACTGGCAAAGCCTTTGAAAGCACAGGGTCATCACCATGCTACAAAGTGGGATCAGAGGAATACTTTACACAGCTGCCAAAATAATCTTTCTCAAACAGTGAAGCAACCCTTTGTTGGTGTGACATCTGATCGCCTTTCTTTGTGCTTCTCCTGAACAGTCCAACTCCATGATAGATTAAGCCCAGGTTTGACTCATCTGAAGTAAGAACCATGCAGCTTTTTCCCTTCCAAGGAAATATTAGTATTTGCTTAGGGCCCTTGGTATAGCTCCACTGTGAACTTGAGCAACCCATAAAGTGATAAATATTGGGGAAATAGCTGAAACCATTAGAATGTTTTGTTTATTGCTCTTATATGAAATTATTCTTGAGTTCAATAACTTAGCCAAATAATTTTTTTTATTGAAAGGACTATTATTCTCCCTGATTTATCTTCTCCTTTCCTGACTTGTCAATTTCCTTTGCTACTTCATCATCATCATCATTATCATCATCCTAAATAACTGTGGGATTACCTCAGTGATCTTCTCTTTGACCTTCTTTTCTCTCTTTATAATCCCTCCTTTAGTGATTTTCTTTAACTACCATGAAATTAATTAGCATTTTTATATATATGACATCCAAATTGGTATATCTAAATGTAATCCTTCAAATTAAAGTTTCAGATCTTCATTTGCCTACTCAATATCTCCCTCTGGTACCTTAAATTAAATATGTAAGACTGAGTTCATCGTCTCCCCCAAACCATACCTTTTCCTAACTTCCTCTTTTCTATTGTTGTTGGCCAAGCTCTCCTTCCAGTTACTTAGGTTTATCACAGCTAAGTCATACTCAATTTTTCCTTGTCCCTCAACCCCCTCACTCATATAGACACATATACACTCCTTTGCCAAACTCCAAATTTAATCTCCAAGGTATCTTTCATATCTGTTCACTTTCATACTTACCCCATTTACCCAAATTTAGATTCTTGTTACTTCTATCCTGAGTCTTTCAAGTCGCTTCTCTACATCCAGCCTCCCCATCTACAAACATGATCTTTTTTTAAGAAAGATTTTATTTTGAGTTTTACAATTTTTTCCCCAATTCTTGCTTCCCTCCCCCCAACCCCCACACAGAATGCATTCTGTTAGTCTTTACATTGCTTCCATGGTATACATTGATCTCAGCTGAATATGATGAGAGAGAAATCATATCCTTAAGGAAGAAAAATTCAGTATGAGATAGTAAAATTACATAAGATAACCTTTTTTTTCTAATTTTAAGGTAATAGTCTTTGTTCTTTGTTCAAAGTCCATAATTCTTTCTCTGGATATGGATGGTATTCTCCATTGCAGATAACCCCAAATTGTCCCTGGTTGTTGCACTGATGGAATGAACAAGTCCATCAAGGTTGATCCTCCCATGATGCTGTTAGGATATATAATGTTTTTCTGGTTCTGCTCATCTTGCTAATGCAAGTTCATGCAAATCCTTCCAGGTTTCCCTGAATTCCCATCCCACCTGGTTTCTAATAGAACAATATTATTCCATGACATACTTATACCACAGTTTGTTAAGCCATTCCCCAATTGAAGGACAATCACTTAATTTCCAATTATTTGCCACCACAAACAGGGCTGCTATGAATATTTTTGTACAACTGATGTTTTTACCCTTTTTCATAATCTCTTCAGGGTATATAGATCCAGTAGTGGTATTGCTGGATCAAAGGTATACACATTTTTTTTTGTCCTTTGAGTGTAGTTCCAGACTGCTCTCCAGAAAGGCTGGATGAGTTCACAACTCTACCAACAATGTATTAGTGTCCCAGATTTCCCACATCCCTTCCAATATTGATCATTGTCCTTTCTAGTCATATTGGCCAGTTTGAGAGGTGTGAGGTGGTATCTCAGATATGCTTTATTTTGCATTTCTGTAATAAATAATGATTTGGAACAATTTTTCATATGACTATGGATTGCTTTGATTTCCTCAGCTGTAAATTGCCTTTGAATATCCTTTGATCATTTGTCAGTAAACATGATCTTTTTAATATGTAGTTGTGGATATTTTCTTTTCCTTCTCCAAAATCCTTTATTGATGCACTGTTGATTAGCAGTGGTTCTCAAAGTGTAGTCTAAGGATCCTTGTCATTTGCCATGACTCCCTCAGTCAGACTGAAAAATCAAAGCTACTTTCATAATAATAATGACATTTTTATATCCAAGATATACATATATATATATATATTAAATATACAGGTATATGATATACTTATGTACATACATACATGTATAGATACATGCATATGTTTATCTAAAACCCTGTAAACAAAACCCCCTTGAAGAGATGATCCTTAATAACTTTAAAGAATATAAAAGGGTTCTGAGGTCAAAAAATTTGAGAATCACAAAACTGTAATATAATATATAAAGTTCTTTAAGGGCCTTTAAGGCCCTTTCTAGTCTTATGTCATCTTATCAATTCAGTGTCATTTCACATTACCATAACCCTTTCAAAGACTGTCTTCTAATGCAGTCAAACAGTTGTTGCTTGAATTCTACCAGCTATATCCCTTGCATATTTATTTTTCCCCACCTTTCCTTTATTATTTTAAGATCATCAAAATATAGAACAATCACTTCTAAGTCCTTTATCCTATTTGATTTCTTATATGACCCTTGTGCTGTTAGATTTCTGAAAAAAACACTAATATCTTCCCCTTCCTTAGAAATATAAATATTTAGTTCTTAATGCTTGTACACTCTTATCTAGAATTTTATGTTTCTTAGGCTGATATGTTTATATGTTATATTTTCTATTCAACTCTGTTCTTTTTATCAGGAATGCTTGGAAGTTCTCAATTTTATTTAAACATCAATCTCCATAAGTCTTGTTTTCCACTCCCTACCCTTATAGGATTATATTCTGTTTTATTGGATAAGCTATTTTTGGTTTTAAGTCTATATCTTTTGGTTTTTTCAATATTGGAATTCCATGATCTCCATTCTTTTATAATGGTGTCTAATAAATTTTGCTTGATCCTAACAATGGTTCCTCTGTCCTTGAACTCTTTCTTTCTGGGTACTTGAAATATTTTTCTTGCTCCAGGAATCTCTGGATGTTGGTTATGACTTCCCTGGGGATTTTTATTTTGGCATTTCTTTTAGCAGGTGATTGATGCATTCTCTCTATTTGCCAGCTTGTTCTAAGAGTTTTATAGTAGTCTACTGATTCTTTAATTATCAATCCTTGATCTGTTTTTCAGGTCAGTATTTAAGTGAAATATCTTACTTTTACTTCTATTATTACAATACATTGTCTTTGTGCTAACATTTCATATTGTCTCATCAAATTATTAACTTATATTTTTTGCTCATTCTAATTTCTAAAGAGTCTTTCTTACAGACTCTTTAGATAAAATTTTAGACTGCTTTTGATAAACTTTTATTTCTCTTTCTCAGTTTGTCTTCCAAACCTTTCATTTCTTTCCCTTCCTCTATTGCTTCTATTTCAATTAATAATAATTTTTTAAAATTTATTTTTATTCTAATTTTGTACAAATGTTTTTTTTACATTAATAAAATATTCTTGTTTACAAGTAAACAAAATACCCCTCCTCCCCCATGAATATAGATAGACTTGCTTGGGCGAAAAAAGTAAAGGGGAGAGAAAAAAATTAAAATAAAAAAATAATAGTAATAATTGTAGGTATGGCCAGGTGGCACAATGGACGAGGCACCAACCCTGGAGCCATGAGCACCCAAGTCTATATCCAGCCTTGTAAACCCAACAATCACCCAGCCGTGTGAAATCCAAGCCACCCAATCCCCACTGCCCTGCAAAAACCAAAAAAAAAAAGAAAGAAAAAAAAGACCCAAAATAAAATAAAATAGTAATAATAGTAGGGGTGGCTGGGTGGCAGACAGAGCATTGGCCCTTGAGCCAGGAGAACCTGGGTCCAAATCTTGCCCCAGACACCCAAAGATCACCCCACTATGTGGCCCCAGGCAGGCCATCCAGCCCTACTTGCCCTGTACCCTCCCCCAAATAATAGTAACAAAAAATGTGCTTGAGTCTTTTGAGTTTTGAAGTATTGATTCCTGATTTCTGTTAAATTCATCAATCTCCCTGAATTCTATTCTTTGTCTGAAGGATTTGTTCTCCTCAGAGAGTTTTCTTATCTCTTTTTCCATCTGGCCAATTTTGCTTTTTAAAGCATTCTTCTCCTCAATAACTTTTTGAACTGTTTTATCCATTTGACCTAAGCTGGTTTTTAGCATGCTATTTTCTTCAGCATTTTTTCAGATTTCCTTGACTAAGCTGCTGATTTCATTTTCATGTTTTTCCTGCATCTCTCTCCTTTCTTTTCCCAGTTTTTCTTCCAACTCCCTCATTTGATTTTCAAAGTCTTTTTTGAGCTCTGTCATAGCCTGAGCCCAATTTCTGTTTTTCTTGGGAGTCTTTAGATGCAGGAGCTTGTGCTTCCTCATCTTCAGACTGAGTGTTTTGATCCTTCTTGGGCTCATTTGCAAAATATTTCTCAATAGTCTTCCTTTTGTTTCTTTGCTTGCTCATTTTCCCAGCCTGGGCCTGGTTTGGGGGTACTTCCTGATCTTTGGGGACACTCCCACAAGGGTCTCAGTGTGTGAGGCTCTGTCCTCCCTCCTGGTCTGTGAATGACCATAAGCACCTCCCTCTGTCACGGGGCTGAGGTGGGGGGGCCCTGCTGTTCTATGGGGGGGGGGCCTAGACTGTGATCAGGATCTGGATGTGGTCAGAGCCCCAGAGTCCTGTTCCAGGGGCAGAGGACAGAGCTCTGCAGTCTCTCTTCACTCCCCTCCCTCAGCTCAATGGGCTCATGCCCTGGGGGCTCCTGCTTACAGGCTCCACCTGCTTCTGTTTCCTGGATCAGGGCTGGGGAAAAACCATGCTGCTTGCTGTGTGCCCTAAGGGCTGGGCTCCATGTGCTAGCTCTGGCTGAGGTCCCCCACTGTTCCCCCACTTTGTGCCGGTGCTCCTCAGGGTGCAGCTCAGGAGACTCTCCCGCTGCTGTGAGCTGAGGCTCCCAGCACCCTGGGGCTGCCTCCGGGAGGCTGAAGTTCTTTGGCTCCGGCGGGCCACCCCTCTGGCAGGCCGCTTCTCCGATCCTGGGGAGCAGAGCCTTTCTGCTCTTTTTCCAGGTTACCTTGAGTAGGAGAACTGCCTCACTGGGTCCCTTTGTGGGTTCTGTCTCTCGAAAGTTTAGTTAGAGTCCTTAGCTGATGAATTTTATCAGAGAGCTCCTAAGACTCCATCCCTTCTTGTTGCCATCTTGGCTCCTCCCCCAATAATAATTTTTTAAAGCAAAGCAAATTAGAATTCATGCTTCATTTTGCTTCAGAATTTTAGTTGATCATATAGCCAAACTTTGTTTATCTTTGAGGTTTTCTTTAATTGTAGGTTTGGGAATTATTTTCTTCTTTGAGATTTGTGTTTTATATATCTTTCATGTCACAAAAGCACTTTAATTATTATTTTTTCATTTATTCACTTTTCTTTCTACATTAGAATTTTGCATTAAGATCTGCAGAACTAGATTAAACTTTTGGTAGGAGTCTTTATGGCCTTGCATGACTCCTGCTTATCTTATATTGGGGTTCACTACAATCATCTTCTAGTACTGAATGTTTCTTTTTCACAGATCACTGAGACAGAATGAACCAGGAAGTTTCACACTTTTAGTAGATTTTTTTATCATCAGATAAATTGCAGCTGAATTGCTACTTTTTTAGTCATAATAGATTGTAGGCCAATTTTGGATTTAGTCAGCATAGTCGAAAACTTGTCTTTGAGTGATGTCCAGTTGATCCCAATGCCTGTAAGCTAGTTAGAAGGTTCAGCAGATTCAAAATGATGAGGTAAGCAAAGAAACCAGACAGAACTGTGTCATGAAATACTTAGAAGAAAGAATTCAGGAGAAGGGGTTAAGCGAGGTTAAGGATAAAGATTAAGAAAAAACTATTACTTTGGCAGTTAAAAAAGTACTTTCAGTTAAATGAAGTTTCAGTTAAATGAAGCAGTTAAAATGAAGATAGACTACAGATTTAGATAAAATAGAGGCAGATATATAATGACTTCTTTTAAGTTTAATAAAGCTAACTAGGCAAGATATCAGATTAAGTAAGGTTTGTTTTTTTTTTAAAGAATGGGGAAGACATAGGCATATCTGTAAGTAATAGGGAAATAGCCAGTACTTAACGGGAGATTAAAGTTTACTGGGAAAGTAAATATAATAGATTCTCTAATGGAGAAGACAGAATAGGATGGGATCAAGGGTGTGCATATAAATGTCTACCCTGACAAAAAGTAGGGACCCCTCTTCCTGTTGGACAGAAGGAATTAAGAAATAGTAAGGGGAAGGTATTTTTTTTTTAGCTTTTTCAAAGCAATGGGGTTAAGTGGCTTGCCCAAGGCCACACAGCTAAGTAATTATCAAGAGTCTGAGGTCAAATTTGAACCCAGTACTCCTGACTCCAAGGCTAGTGCTCTATTCACTGCGCCACCTAGCTGCCCCTAAGGGGAAGGTATTTTATGTGAAATGAGGAAGAGGAAAGAGAAAGCTTTTAGTAAATAGCATTTTTTTTGTGTGAAAACAGGCAAGTCTTCAACTGATAATATAGGAGTAGGGAGCATCAGAATGATTAAAGGGAGCAAAAGATTTAAAATAGTCATTGATAATTGAGGTAGTGAAATAATTGAGGGATCTACTTTGCTTTGTTTCAGTGATGACCCAGGTGAGATTATATAATAAAAATATATAGGGGATCAAGTTATTTATTTATTCAGTTATGTAATTAAATGTTTCCCAATTGCATATAAAAAGTTTTTGACATTCAGTTTTGAAAATTTTGATTTCCAAATTCTTTCCCTTCTACTCCTCTCCCATCCATTGAGAATGCAAGCAATATAATACTGATTATACATGTGGTCAGGCAAAACATATCTATATTAACCATCCTGCAACACACACACACACACACACACACACACACACACACAAAGACAAGAAGGATAAAGTTTAAAAACAATATGCTTTAGTTTGTATTCAATGTTCAACATTTCTCTCTCTCTCTCTCTCTCTCTCTCTCTCTCTGGAGATACCAGACAAGCAGATGAAGTCTATGGAGAATCCTGAAAATATCACAATAATAGAATGACCTTGGCTATGAACTTTGTAATAACAGGGACTCACATTTTCTATAAAAACATCCTAGTTCCATTGATCATAATTGACATTGAGAAATACTCATTTTGGCATATCTAGAAACTATAGGATATCGTGGGGCTATGACTTTATTTGTTTTTTTTTTCTATTTACATCCTATGAAGGTAAATTTATTGGTCTCCAATTCTTTTAAAAATTTTTCTTCTGGTCTATTATGATCTTGTGGCTTGCAAAGGAGGAGTTGGTGTCAGCCTATTAGGTTGTTCAGAAGAAAAATTCTTTTGTTTTCTGAGTTGATGTTTGAAGAAAAAAAGACAGAAACATTTTGAAAGCTAGCCTGTGACATCAGTAATTTAATTGATATGGAGGAAATAGTAGGCAGAGAGCAAATAGTTAACTTGTACCCTTCTATGCTGACTTTCTGCCTATAAGAAGCCCATCTTGCCCAGCATTTCCTCTTCATCACAAATACATAAAAATAAAAAAAGAATTATATAGAAGTTCAAGACAATAATAGAAGAAATATATCAAAAGATAACTTATAATTAACAGATAAATGGAATAGACCTTACTCATAAAAGCCTTTTATTGTTTATAAAACACTTTGTATTGCTTCATTTGATTATTTCAGTAACCATATGAGGTAGAAAGATCTGATCTCATCAGTTACACAGTTCAGAAAATGGGAGTTCAGAGAATTTGTGATTTGCTTGTAAATCACACTAGTTAAGTATCAATTTTTGGAATTGGAGACCAGGTTTCTTAACTCCAGTGTCCTATCTGTTTACCAGAGATGCCTCTGATAATTGTTATAATTTAGAAAAGGAAGATATCACTGTTGATTAGAGTTGATTATCATTTTGCTCAAGAAAAAGAAAGGAAAAGCATTGTTTAAATTAAAAATGCCTGATAAGATTTAATGGTCATATTAAGTCTTAATTAAATTGAACATTTATTTATTGCCAAATACATGTAGCCTTTTTTAAGTTTAGAGAATTCAAAAATGAGAAAGATACCATTCCTTCCCTCAGCTAGCTTACCTGGGAAGAGAATAAGAGGGAGACAAGTTGAAGGAAAGATTTGAGAGGAGCAAAGGAGAGATCTACACAAAGTGCTCTTCAGCCTCATTGGAGTTCCATAGTTATGCTGCTTTTGTTCCTTCAGCCTTAATCAATCTAATCCAATAAACATTTAGTCAGTACCTCCCATGTCTCTAGACAGTGGGCATAAAATTTATAAAAAGAAAGACAGTTCCTGCCCTCAAGGAGTTACAGTCTAAAGGGAGAAACAATACAAAAAAATAAAGGAGACAGGAAAAGGAATGGGGTGGAGTTGAAATCAGGCAAGGAAGCAATCTTTTTTGTCTTTTATTTTAAATTGACATTTCATTTTATTTTTCTAATTTTTCAACATTCACCCACATCATATGCATATTTATGAGTTACATAATTTCCTTTTACTTTCCCTTCCCACCCCCCTCAGTGATGAACAGTCTGGTGAGCTTTGTACACATACATCAGTGTCTAATTTGTTCATAGATTATTTATTTTCTGTAGGAGGAATTAAGACTAAGAAAAAAGAAAGAAAACCATGAGATAGGAAGGAAAAGCATAAAAGAAATTTTTAAAAAGTGAACATAGTGTTCTTTCAGATTCTGTAGGGGTTTTTGTCTTGTTTTGTTTTCTTCTTTTGGATCTGTATAGCATTATCTATAACAGGTCTCTGAGGGTTGTCCTAGCTCCCTGAACTGCTGAGAGGAGCTATATCCATCAAAGTTGATCAACTTATAATGTTATTTTTAATATGGCTCTGCTCCCTTCACTCTGCATTGGTTCCTGTAATTCTTTCAATGCTCACTGAAACCATTCATGGTTTCTTATAGAACAATAGTACTCCATAACATTCATATATCATATTTGTTCAGCCATTCTCCAATTGATGGGCATCTCCTCAATTTCCAATTCTTTGCCACTTCAAAAAGGGTTGCTATGAATATTTTGTAACACAGGAGACTTTCAGGGAAGCAGTTTCAAAGCGGAATTCTCTCTTTTTTTTAAAGATTTAGCAGTGTGTGCCTCACACATAGTGGACCCCTCCTATTAAATCTTTTTGAAGAAATAAATTTTCAAAATCCTTTGCATATGGCTTTTTAAAATTTTGATCAGCCTTTTCTTCTCTCCTTCACTGTTAAGACATGCAAATTATCTTTATGCTCAAACTTCTCCCACTCCCAGAGTAACTAGAAACTTGGAAGGGGTGGTGCAAAACTGATAGCTATCACCAGTATCCACATCACATTCCTCTAGATAGGTGAAGGCATAAGATAAATGTGTTATAGATGAAAATTTTTAGCAAGTCAAACTCCTTTCAGCAGTTCAGTAGTTCAACATTTCAGCAGTTTCCCTTTTCATTTTCAGTTCAGGCAAGTAATTGTAAATAATCCATAAAGAATAATTCATTATCATTTTCAATTCTCTTTCTCAATTAAGTAATAAGTTTTGTCCTTTTACTGAAGAGAAATCTATGTCTACCCAGCATTCAAATGATGGAATAATCAGTAAAACTGATTGTTTGCTATCTGCAGACTAGAAAGAAAGCTATTAAGAAAGGAAGACAAAGGCAGCTAGGTTGCGCAGTGGATAGAGCACAAGCCCTGGAGTCAAGAGGACTTGAGTTCAAATCCGACCTCAGACACTTAATAATCACCTAGCTGTGTGGACTTGGGCAAGCCACTTAACCCCATTTGTCTTGCAAAAACCTAAAAAAAGGAAAGGAAGACAAAATGAAAGAGAAAGAAATGAGAGAATGGATAAAAATCATGAGAGAGGGAGGCACAAGGGAAAGAGCAAGAGGGAGAGTGGGAAGAGGAAGTAGGAGAGGAAGTAAGATATAAAGGATAATGAATGCAGAGATTTAACTTTTGAACCTGTTATTATGCTATCATCTCATCACAGCCTCTTTTAATTGCCACTGACCAATGAGTCCCCAAAATTCTCCATTCAATTCAATCACTTTGTCCTCCCCTCATTAGTCTTCAATCCTTGGCTCTTTTGTGCATAATGGAGCAAAAATGCTTCAAGTAGAAATCTTTTGGCAATCTGTAAGTGCATGAAAAACAACTGTTTGCGTGGCAGAATATTTTCCCAAACTGGAAGCACATAATGACTTTAACCTTCTTTTTTTTAAATAAGAAAATATTTCTCAGACATGACTCTCTCAACTCTTTACAGTAAGGTATTTTGAAGTTGAAAAGACCTCTTCCCTTTGCTCAAGTCACTTTTTCTTTATTTTTGCACCAACACTTGCTTGTAGCCATGCCTGTCTCTTGCCAGGGCTTTCCACATTTTATTGACCACTGGTCCTCCAATCCCAGACCTGGCTGAAGTTGAATGTTCTGGCTACACAGAAATTAAAAACAAAAAACAAAAGCCAGTAGAGAGACTGGCTCCCCGCCCCCCTCCTAGTGCAGGAGCCCTTGGCATTGTTTTTTGCTGCCAGTCGAGGTGCCTTTGTGTTGCCTTTGGAACTTGTGCTTTTTCTGTGGCTTTTGTGGTGGTTTCCATCAAGCAGTGTGGTCCCTCTTCGAGGCCCTAGCATGCCAGACCAGCCTATTTGAATCTGTGCCAAGCCACTTACTGGGGAGGTGAAGCCAAATACCGTATATTTAAAACTGTAATGCTTTGCTTGTTCACCTAGCTCCTGTCTCCTGAAGTCATTAGTTGTGGTTTTACTTTACTGTTAAAACACTCTTCTTTTTTTTTTTCTCTCTCTCTCTCTCAGCTCTGGCTATTTTCAGCTCTATATATTTAGCAAGTTGTATGTAGGTAAAGAGATTCTGCTGTTCTCCTTAAATTTCTTTATTTTTTTCTTCTTTTTGTGTCCTAAGGAAACAGAATGTGTTTCCTATTAAATGGGGGGGGGGGAGAGCGGATGGGATAGAGGGACCCTATGTTTGAACAGCATAAAGATCTGACTTCAACCAACCAGAGCCAAGAAACGGAGAGAACACTGGAAGTCTGTCCCCTAATATATGAACAGGGAGAAGGCCATTTATATGGATAAAGGGCAGGATGTCATCCTTGATCTTGAATTTCTTCAGTAAAAACAAAAGATTTGAACATTTGAGAGAGCCTTTGGGGGTTTCATTTGACTTGTAAGTAAATATTTGTTTGAAGATCATTATCACCCCCTCTTTCATCAAGGGACAACAGAGCATTTATAAAGTTTGGATATGATATCAAAATGTGAAGATGGTAAATAATAACATTTCTATTTTACAATTCTATTAGGAAAGCTAAGTATTTTGTCTGAAATCACACAGGAAATTGGAGACACACACAAAACTACAGTCTATGAATTCTGGATTCCAGATCTTTCCTGAATAGCTATACCTACCTAGTCTATATTTATGTTTCAATCTTTCACACATGTTTTTCAAGTAAATATTTGATTCAGAGAAGATTTAGGAAGAGAGAAAAAAAAGATAAACTTCTGGCAGTTAAAGGCTTTAGGCAAATAGAGTAAAGCTTGCCATTTATCACAAAGTAGGTACAGTTTAAGTAGCAGCTGTTCAAGTTTCCCCATTAGATTCAGTAAGAGTGGGCAATGCTAAGAGAACCCTCATTTACCCAAAATGAAAAGTCCTCATCTAAATAGTTAAGACCTTTAACGATATGGTCCCATATATTTTCCTAGTCTCATATTTTGTTACTCTACTTTATGTAGTTTCTGTTCAAATCAAAGGACCCAGACTCACAATCTATACCCATCTCCTGCCCCTGTGTCTTTGCACAGGTGTTCCCTCTTTATGGAATGCTGTCCCTTATCACCTCTGTCTTTTTGAATCCATAACTTTCATCAGGTAAGAAAACATTTCTTAAGTGCCTACTACTTTGCAAGACACCATGATAAGGCTAAAAAGAGAAAACAAAGAGTCCCTGCTCTCAAGGAATTTACATTCTGTTTTCTAGTTTTCTCTTTCTAACTTTAGCACAATGACTTGCATGTAGTAGGCACTTAAATGTTTGCTGGAATGAGTTAAAGAAGGAACAAAATAAAGTCATTCCGAAATACAATATGAACAACCTGAAAAGTTAAAAATAACTATTAAAGATCATCTCTGTTATAAGTCCCTGATAAAAGGCAAATTTGAGGACTAGGAAAATAGTGGAGAGAATGTTGGATATATTATAAAGCTTTTTATAAATTCACAAGTCTAAAAATAATAAAGATTTCCAGTATGCCCATCTGTCTAGGGCAAGAGAAATTATGATGTAAAAAAAAGATTTCATAGAATTCAATGTTTGTACTAAGCAGTCCTATGGGATTCCATATCTGTACAAACTTTCCCAAAGATGTGACTTTGGGAGGTAGGGCAAAGCCTAAGTGAAGGAAATTTGGAAAAAGACTAAAGAACATGAGAAAACTAGAAAAAAAATAGGACAATGTATTGCACATGAGGTAGTTAAAACAGATGCTTATCAGTATGGAAAAAGTTTAAAAATTAGGAGATGAGGAATACACTTCAGAAGACTTTAATCTGAAATCTAAGGGCAACTAGGTGATACAGTAGATAAAACATTGGCCTTGGAGTCAGGTGGACAGGAGTTTAAATCTAGCCTCAGATAATTGATACTAGCTGTGTGACCTTGGGCAAATAGCTTAACCCTGATTGCCTCACATCCAAGGCCTTCTCCAGTCATCCTGATTCCTATCTGTCCACTGGATCCAGATGACTCTGAAGAAGAAAGTGAGTATGGTTACTTAGTACAGTGTCCCTTATTAGAATCCAATTCATGTGCTTGTCATGGCATCATCCCTCTTGATGTCATGGTCTTCTTCAAGAGTGAAGGAAAAAAACAAACAAAATCATCTGGAGGCTGTGTCAAAAAAATAGACCAGAGGAAACTGATAAGTGAAAAATGTTCACATAGAGTTGACTCTGAAGATTAAGAACCAGAGGAGAAAGGTAGTCAAATTTCCTCATCTAAAGTATGAGAAAATTAAGGTTTAGAAAGAAGTAGTGATGTTTTCAAGATAACAAGTAACAGTATAAGGATTTTTTTAATTTTAAGGTTTTATTTATTTTCAGCTTTACAATTTTTGCCCCAATCTTGCTTCCCTCCCCCCACCCCCCCCACAGAAGGCAGTCTGTCAGTCTCTACATCATTCCCATAGTATGCATTGATCTAAGTAGAATGTGATGAGAGAGAAATCATATCCTTAAAGAAGAAACATAAAGCATGAGATATATAAGAATTACAGAATAAGACAACTTTCTAAAAAATTAAATTAAAGGTACATAGAAAGTCTTTGTTCTTTGTTCAAACTCCACAAATCTTTCCCAGGATACAGATGGAGTTCTCCATTGCAGATAGCCCAAAATTGTGCCTGATTGATGTCCTGAGCAAATCCATTAAGGTTAATCATCACTTCCATGTGGCTGTTAGGGTGCACAACATTCTTCTGGTTCTGCTCATCTCACTCAGTATCAGTTCACACAAATCCTTCCAGGCTTCCCGGATTTCCCATCCATCCTGGTTTCTAATAGAACAATAGTGTTCCATCACATACATATACCACACTTGGTTAAGCCATTCCCCAATTGATGGGTATTCCCCCAGTTTCCATTTCTTTGCCACCACAAAGAGAGCTGCTATGAACATTTTTGTACAGGTGATATTTTTTACACTTTTTCATAATCTCTTCAGGCTATATACCCAGTATTGGTATTGCTGGATCAAAGGGTATGCACATTTTTTTCTTTTTTGCCTTTTGGGCATAATTCCAAATTGCTCTTCAGAAAGTTTGGATGAGTTCATAGCTCCACCAACAATGTAATAGTGAATAGTGTCCCAAATTTCTCATAACCCTTACAATAATAATCATTTTCCTTTCTGGTCATATTGGCCAGTCTGAGAGGTGTGAGGTGGTATCTCAAAGATGCTTTAATTTGCATTTCTCTAATAATTAGTGATTTAGAGCAATTTTTCATATGACTATGGATTGCTTTGATTTCCTCCTCTGTAAATTGCCTTTGAATAGCCTTTGATCATTTGTCAATTGGGGAATGGCTTGTATTTTTTTTAATTGACCCACTTCTCTGTATATTTTAGAGATGAGTCCTTTGTCAGAAACACTAGTCATAAAAAATTGTTTCCCAATTTATTACATTTCTTTGGATCTTGTTTGAAATAGTTTTATCTGTGCAAAAGATTTTTAATTTAATGTAATCAAAATGATCTAGTTTGTTTTTAATGATGTTCTCATATCTTCTTTGGTCATAAACCGCTTCACTTTCCATATGTCTGACAGGTAAACTACTCCTTGATCTTCTAAGTTTGCTAATAATATTGGGGTTTTTTTTATATCTAGACCCTGTATCCATTTTGATCTTATCTTGGTATAGGGTGTGAGGTGTTGGCCTAATCTAAGTTTCTTCCACACTAACTTCTAATTTTCCCAGCAGTTTTTATCAAAGAAAGTTTTTATCCCAATAGCTGGACTCTGGGTTTATCAAACAGCAGATTACTATAATCATTTCCTGCTATAGCACCTAGTCTACCTAGTCTATTCCACTGACCCACCACTCTATTTCTTAGCCAATACCAGACAGTTTTGATGACTGTTGCTTTATAATATAATTTTAGATCTGATAGGGCTAAGCCACCCTCTTTTGCACTGTTTTTTCATTGAATCCCTGGTTGACTTTTTATTTCTCCATATGAATTTACTTACTACTTTTTCTAACTCTTTAAAATAATTTTTTTGGAATTTTGATTGTTAGGGCACTAAATAAGTAGTTTAATTCTGGTAGAATTGTCATTTTTATTATATTAGTTCAGCCTATCCATGAGCAGCTGATATTTTCTCAGTTATTTAAATCTGATTTTATTTGTGTGAGTATTTTGTAATTGTTTTCAAAAAGTTTCTGAGTAGAATCCCAGGTATTTTATATTGTTTGAAGTTACTTGGAATGTAATTTCTCTTTCTAGCTCTTTCTGCTGCATCTTGCTAGTCACATATATGAACATTGAGGGTTTATGAGAGTTTATTTTATATCCTGTGACTTTTCTAAAGTTGCTAATTATTTCCAGTAGTATTTTAGATGATTTTTTTGGATTCTCTAGGTATATCATCATGTCATCTGCAATGAATGACAGTTTTATCTCTTCCTCCCCTATTCTAATTCCTTCAATTTTTTTTTCTTCTCTTATTGTGGAAGTTAATATTTCTAATACAATATTGAACAGTAGTGGTATTTCACCCCTGATCTTATTGGGAATGCCTCTAGCCTATCCCTATTGCATATAATGCTTGTTGATGGACTATATAGATACTGTATAATATATTATCCTAGTGATAACTTGTTGTAGTCGTTTTGCTAAGATTTTATTTAAGATTTTTGCATCTATATTCATCAGGAAGATAGGTCTATAATTTTCTTTCTCTGTTTTAACTCTTCCTGGTTTAGGTATCAGCACCATATTGGTGTCACAGAAAGAGACAGAGTTCAGTTTTCACCTATTTTTCCAAATAGTTTATACAGAATTGGAACCAGTTGTTCCTTAAATGTCTGATAGAATTCACTTGTGAATCCATCTGGCCCTGAAGAATTTTTATTAGGGATTTCATTAATGGCTTGCTGAATCTCTCTTTCTGCTATAGGGTTATTTAGGTATTTAATTTCCTCTTCATTTAACCAGGGAAATTTATATTTTTTTAAATATTCATCCATTTCATTTAGATTATCAAATTTATTGGCATAGAGTTGGGCAAAACAATTCCAAATTATTACTTTAATTTCCTCCTCATTGGTGGTGAGTTCACCTTTTTCATTCATGATACTAGCAATTTTGTTTTCTTCTTTCTTTTTTTAATCAAATTGACCATAGGTTTATCAATTTTATTGGTTTTTTCATAAAATCAGCTCTTGGTTTTATTTATTAGGTCAGTAGTTTTTGTGCTTTCAATTTTATTAATTTCTCCTTTAATTTTTAGAAATTCTAATTTGGTATTTAACTTGGGGTTTTTAATTTGTTCTTTCTCCAAATTTTTTAGTTGTATATTTAGTTCATTGATTTCCTCTTCCTCTACTTTATTCATATAAGCATTTAAATATATAATATATCTCCTAACAGCTGCTTTGACTGCATCCCATAGGTTTTGGTATGTTGTTTCCTTATTATCATTATCTAGGGTAAAATAATTAGTTCTTTCTATAATGTGTTGTTTGATCCATTCATTCTTTAAAATGAGGTTATTCAGTTTCCAATTAGTTCTGGTTCTATATCTCCCTAGCCCAATTTTGAAAATGACTTTTATTCTGACTTTCTACAAGTGATCATTAGATTTTTTTGCCCTAGAACATGGTCAATTTTTGTATAAGTGCCATGTACTACAGAAAAGAAAGTATAATCCTTTCTATTCTCATTCAATTTCCTCCATAAGTCTATCATGTCTAGGTTTTCTAACAATCTATTTACCTCCTTAACTTCCTTCTTGTTTATTTGGTGATTAGATTTATCTAAATCTGAAAGTGAGAGGTTGAGGTCTTCCACTAGTAGAATTTTGCTCTCTATGCCTTCCTGTAACTCCTTCAATTTCTCCTCTAAGAATATGGATGCTATACCATTGGGTGTATATATATTTAGTACTGAAATTATTTTATTGTCCATGGTACCTTTTAGGAGGATGTAGTTTCCTTTCTTATCTCTTTTTCATGCTAACTATTTTTGCAGCTGCTTTGTCTGAGATAAGGATTGCTACCCTGCTTTTTTTTTTCACTTCAGCTAAAGCAAAATATATTTTGCTCCAATCTTTTACCTGTACTCTATATGTATATCTCTGCTTCAGATGAGTTTCTTGTAAGCAGTATATTGTAGGATTCTGGTTTTATTCCGCTCTGCTATTTGCTTATGTTTTAAGGGAGAGTTCATCCCATTAACATTCTAAGTTATAATTACTAAGTCTTTATTGCCTTCCATGTTTGTATTCCCCCCCTTTATACATATTCTGGATACCACCACCTTCAGTGTGTTTTCCCTCCCATATCCAACTACCCCCCCTTTTCCCCCTTTCCCTTTGCCCTTTCTTTCTATCCTTTCTTCTATTGATTCCCCCTTTTCACACACCCCCCACTTTTCCCCTTTTAAACCTTTAAAGGCAAGATAAGTTTCTTTACTGAGTGTGTGTATGTTAACTTTAAGCCAATCTGATGCTAGTAAGATTCAGGCAGTTCTCACCTCATCCCTTCTTCCCCTCTATTGCAGTAAATCCTTTGTACCACTTAATGTAATGAGATTTACCCCACTCATTCCCCTCCATCCTCCCATATATTTACTGTCCTCCTTTTTGAGGAGGTATAGTTTTTAAATCATTCTGAGTCACAGAAAAGTCATGAGTGTCCATTACTTCTGACTGTTTTCTCTAATAAAATTACAATTATTATGAGTTAGAGTTTTTCTCCCAGGTAGGGAAATATCCAGTTTTATCTTATTGGATAACAGCTTCTCAAATAAGTCATGTGTATCCATCTCTTCTGGCTAATTAAATTCTCTCTAATAGAGTTACAGTTCTCAAGTTAAAGTCTTGCTTTCATGTAGGGATATTGCCAGTTTCATCTTATTTGTTAAGAGTTTTTTCCCCCCTTCCTCCTCCCTTTTTAAAAAAATTACTTTTTTATGTGTCTCCTCAGTCTCCTGTTTAAAGTCCAAATTTTCTATTAAGCTCTGGTCTTTTCATCAGGAAAAGTTGGAAGTCTCCAATTTCATTAAATGTCCATCTTTTTCCCTGGAATAGAGGGCTCAGTTTTTCTGGATATTAGATTCTTGGCTGCATTCCAAGCTCCCTTGCTTTTTTGGAATATTGCATTCCAGGCCCTTCAATCCCTTAATGTTGGTGTTGCCAGGGCCTGTGTAATCTTTACTGTGACTCCTTGGTATTTAAATTGTTTCTTTCTGACTGCTTGTAGGATTTTCTCTATTATCTGAAATTTGGCTACAATATTCCTTGGTGTTTTCATTTTGGGAATCCCTTTCTAGAGGTGGTCAATGTATTTTTTCAATAATTATTTTGCCCTCTGGTTCCATGATATCAGGGCAGTTTTCTATCACTAAATATTGTAATATTAATTCCAGGCTATTTTTTCCTCTTCAAGGTTTTCGGGAAGCCCAATAAGTTTTAGGTTATCTCTTTTCAATCTGTTCTTGATGTCAGTGGTTTTGTTTATGAGGTATTTAACATTGTTTTTCAAATTTTTGGTTTCATATAACTGATTCTTGTTGTCTCAAGAAGTCATTGGTTTTCATAGACTCCATTCTTTTTTCTTAAGGAAGAATTTTCTTCATTTACCTTTTCCAATTCCTTTTCTAATTCGTCAATTCTATTTTTGTAAAAGTTTCCCCTTTGTTTATTTTAGCTTTTGAGAGAATTATTTTCTTTTTGCATTTGTCCTATTGAATTTTCCAGGGATTTATTTTGTTTCAAGGTGTTAATTTTCTCTTGGATTTCTTTTCCCAAATTTACCCCTTGATTTTTAAACTCCTTCCTTATTTCTTTTCTGAGAATGATTGTATTTATTTTGAGTTTTACAATTTTTCCCCCATTCTTCCTTCCCTTCCCCCCCCCACAGAAGGTATTCTGTTAGTCTTTACATTGGTTTATGTTATACATTGATCTCAGTTGAATGTGATGACAGAGAAATCATATCCTTAAGGAAGAAAAATAAAGTATGAGATAGTAAAATTACATTAAAAGATAACTTTTTTCCCCTAATTTGAAAGTAATAGTCTTTGGTCTTTGTTCTAAGTCCACAATTCTTTCTCTGGATACAGATGGTATTCTCCATTGCAGAAAACCCCAAATTGTCCCTGGTTGTTGCACTGATGGAATGAGCAAGTCCATCAAGGTTGATCATCACCCCCATGTTGCTGTTAGGGTGTACAATATTTTTCTGGTTCTGTTCATCTCACTCAACATCAATTCATGCAAATCCCTCCAGACTTTCCTGAATTCCCATCCCTCTTGGTTTCTAATAGAACAATAGTAATCCATGACATACATATACCACAGTTTGCTAAGCCATTCCCCAATTGAAGGACATTCACTTAATTTCCAATTTTTTGCCACCACAAATATATATATATATATGTATATATATGCTATAAATATATGTATATTTTATATATAATATATATTTGCTATAAATATTTTTGTATGTGATGATATATATATATATATTATATATATATATACTATAAATATTTTTGTACAAGTGATGTTTTTACCCTTTTTCATAATCTCTTCAAGGTATAGATCCAGTCGTGGTATTGCTGGGTAAAAGGGTATGTACATTTTTGTTGCCCCTTTGGGCATAACCCCAAATTGTTTTCTAGGAATGTTGGATGAACCCTTCCTTATTTCTTCAAGGAAATATTTCAAATCATATTCTCCTCAGGGGTTCTATGTCTCTCTCAATTAGGGTCTTTTCCTTCTAGGAATTTTTCTATGGTACCCCCTTTCTGCTTACCTTTATTCATTTTCCTAAGATTTTGTGTTGAGGGACGGGCTGGTTTACAGAGGTCTGGTATTGCAATACCTAAGGCTTTACTCACTGTGTGTAGTATCTCCAGCTGGCCAGTAGGGGTTCTGGAGGCCTTGCTCACTGAGCGGCTAGTAGGGGTTGTTGGAGACTTTTCTCTCCTCCCGACCAGTAGTGGGTGGTAGAGACTGGAACCTTCTCTAGAGCCTTTCTTGTAAGTCCCAGACTGTCATTCCCATGGCCATGCCTCCACACTCTGGTTGTTTCTCAGAGAGAAGTGGTTCCCACAGGGAAAGCCCTCAGGGCTGACTTTAGATTAGTCCTGCTCTAGCCCTTGGCCTCTGGCTGTCCACAATCTGTACTTGCCACACCCCAGATCCCTGAAGGCAGACCTTGAGGTATGTGTTGTTTTTCTAGCTTCTCTGTCTGGGTTTTGAGGATTGGACTTCCATTAAGAGGTTTGTTTTACATTCTTTATGAGGGAAGATCAGGAGACCTTAGTACAGGGAGAAACAGTATCAGAAACAGAGAGTAACAGTATCAGGTTTTAAAGAGGGCTATGAAGTTCAAATTTAGTGATTTTTTCTTTGTTTCTTTGTCTTCCCATTATATTAAACTATGTAAGGTTCTTTTTTGAAATCATTGAAAGTGCTTTTCCAGTGAATAAAATAACTAGAAAGATAATATGTTAAAAATCTATGCACTTAACTTTTTATTTAATTGGTAGTATTCACTTCACTCACAATGAAATCATACATACCTTCCTAGATATTCTCTGAAATTATCCCCATTAATATCATAATAGTATTATATCTCATGTGGTTATCATAACTCGTTCAGTTATTCCTAAATCTAAGATACCTCCTCAGATCCCATTCTTTGCCACCACAAAAAGAACTTCAAATATTTTTGTACATCCATGCACAAGATGGAGCTGGTATGTGAAGCAGTGAATAGAGCACCAACCATGGAGTTAGGAAGAGTTGAGTTCCAAGATGACCTCAAACACTTGACTCTTTTCTTTTTTTAAATTTTGCAAGGCAAATGGGGTTAAGTGGCTTGCCCAAGGCCACACAGCTGGGTAATTATTAAGTGTCTGAGGCCGGATTTGAACTCAGGTACTCCTGACTCCAGGGCCAGTGCTCTATCCACTGCACCACCTAGCCACCCCTGCTTGATTCTTACAGTTGTGTGACCTTAGGCAAGTCACTTAATCCTGCTTGCCTCCCTTCCAGGGCCATCTCTAGTTGTCCAGATTCACTTCTAACCATCTGGATGCAGATGGCTCTGGAGGAGAAAAATGAGACTTAGTAGAGCACCTCCTCACTCAAATCCAATTCACTTGCTTGTTATGGCATCGCCCTCCCTGATGCTAGAATGAAGGACAAATATCATTAGTGTGGCTCTTAATTTGCCCTCCTAACTCCTCTTTCTCCCTTTTGTCTCCTGTTTTCTTGTAGAATGAAACATTTCTGGATGTGTGTGTTGTGTGTGTGTGTGTGTGTATGTGTGTGTGTTTGTGTGTTTATGTATTTCTCTCTTCTTTGAACAGTTTATTTGGGTAAGAATTAAATTCAAGTGTTATCAGTTCCTCTCAATACCCTCCTCTTTGCTTGCATATATTTCTACTTGCCTACTCTGATTATGAGATAATTTTCCCTGGTCTTCTTTTCCCTTGCCCACCCCCCACTATATATTCCTCTTCCTTTCCTTTTCATTCTTCTCTTAAGATCATCAAGAAATAATATAACTAGACCTTGTCTAACTAGTATCACTGTATGAGCCCTAATGATGATCAGAGTTGAGAGAGGATACAAGTATTATCTATCCATATTTGAATGTAAACATTTTATCCTTATTTAATCCCTTATGGTTGCATATTTGTGTTTGCATTTTTATGTTTCTCTTAATATCTTTGTATTTTAATATTTTTACTCAGCTCTGATATTTTCATTGGGAATATTTGGATATTGGAATATTTTTTTGAAAAATCCATGTAGGATTATATTCATATTTTCTGAATTTGGTTGACTGCAAGCCTATATACATATATACATATACATATGAATATATATATATATATATCCTTTATGGAATATTGTATTTTCATGTGCTTGATTGCAGTGAGTACTAAATCATGTGTGATCTCAACACTGGCTCCTCAGGACTTAAATTCTTTCTTTCAGGATGCTTTCAATATCTTTTCTTTGACCTACAAGTTCTCACTTTTGACAATCATATACTTGTGAATATGATTTTGACTACCATGTTTTCAATGAAAAATTTTTTTAAGTGGTGACCAATAACCTCAGAGACAAGAGCCTACATTTTCTTTATAACCCCCAGTACTTAGGAGAATGCTTAGCACATAATATGTGTTAATTAATGCTTACCAATGGACTGAAACATGAGATCTTCTTTAAAATCAATACCTTGAGTCTTGTTTGGCTGGAACACAAAGGGCCCAGAGGAAAGATGTGATTCAATGCGAGAAAAGTCGATTGAAGTCAATGTTTTCTCCTTCATACACTGAATTCCAGCTAATCTGAGGTATTGATTTTGTTCTCCTGTCTCCTTACTTTAATTATCACATTGGCTGGCTGTGCAGACCTTGTGTCAAAGGTTCCCATGCAGTACAAAGGCCCCATATCATTTTGGGGATCTTCATTAGTTCATTCACCTCCATTCAAATGGAATCTGTTAACTTCAGCATATCCTTCCAAGGATAGTCCTCAGCTCCTTAAGGCTTACCAAGTCTTAAAAAGAGAACAAATTAAAAAGAAAGACTTTTACCTAAGACTATAGACAACTCTGCATCAGAGATATGACTATATGACTATATGACTATATGACTCTCTGCATCAGGATAGAGACTGCATTGCATTTCTTATATTATCAGGGCTATAGTGACTCCAAGCTATTTATACTTTCTGTCATTTTGTTTGGTGTCCTCAAAAGTCTACCCCACAAAAGTCTCTGCATGTTTTTTTGGGAACCACTTTACTCACCCTAAGCAACCAATAATCCTAATTTCACTCTCCTAGCTAATTTTTGGTGACTTGATCCAATTCCTCTTTTCCCTTCCATTTCCACCCCCCCAAAGTGGTAAATATGACTTCTCCTAAACCAATGCTCCATCCTAAAATCTGTGGGTGGTTTGAAATGGTGCTCATACCCCTTTTCCTTTTCCCACCCTACTGTGGACTATATGGGTTAGGTCAAATAAATTAGCTCTAGAATACTTTGCACATTAAAAATAAAGTGAGAGAGAGGCAGAATTGGTTGTTTCTAATGCACGTACATGTGTTTCTGACAAAGGACCAAGGCAAGAGACACATTTCCTATCTCCTATGAAGTTATTCTCCTAAAAGAATGGGGTCACCTGAAGAAAATCTTGAACCCTTGGAGGTCTACAATCAGTATCTGTTCATTAGAAACTATGTCTTGCTTGCCATTCCTTTTCTACATAGTTTTTCTGTGGCTCCAGGCAAACCCAGAAAGGGGAGGAGAACCCTGAATTAGCCCCTCCTTACCTGTGTCTTTCTCAAAGGAAGCAAATTGCTGACAGATGCTTTTCAACATGCAGAGGTATTACAGTAAGCCTTTCTCCAAACTGTCGGCCGTAAGTTTTGTGAAGTGATTTGAAGAATGTCGACAATTCTCTCTCTCTCTCTCTCTCTCTCTCTCTCTCTCTCTTTCTCTCCATTCTCTTAGTCTTTCTATCTATCTCTTTCTTGTTTTTTCGATCTCTTTCTCTAGGTATCTCTATCTCTTCATGGGTCTCCTTATCTCTGCCTTTCTAGCTCCATTACTTTCTGTCTATAATGTGAAAGAAGGGATTAATCTAGAGCTGCCCAGATAACAAAACTAGGAACAGTGGGTATAAGTTGCAAAGAAGGAAGGTTGGATGTCAAGGAAAAATCTTCCTAAAAATTAGAGCCATGTAGAAATAGAATGGAGGTGGCAGGTTCCTGTATCCTAAAGGTCTTCTGATAGAGATTGAATGTCCAATTGTCAGTTCTGCTAGAGTGGGGATTCCTTTCAGATATAGGTCCCTATATCTCAGATGGACATCATTCTGCAATTTATTTTACCACAGTTCATCCAAATTATTTCAGACCAAGTTTAATAGCAAAATCCGTGTTGGAGTCAGTTACATTTGGAGACCTTTTGATCGTTTTCAGGAGAGGGATAAATATGCAGTTCTTTTCTTTACACATTAACCTTTAAAATGTTGACAATTCCATGAATCACCATTTTTAAAATTGAGTTTTGAATTTGAATCATCTATTATTCTTCCAAAGAAGTATCTAAAGAGTCACCAAATTTGATTTAAATTAGTTGTTTCTCAGGCGTTTTTCAGAAACATGTTTCCCTTGCCACTACCAAATAGGACAAATAGCAGGAAATGTAAAATTCATGCATTTTCCATGCTTCAATGCATGGTTTGAGCCCATCATTATTTTCAGACTCACAGAGTTTCCCAGTTAATTAAGAGGCAATTTAACTCGGAAAGCCTCAAGGAAGCATATACTAAATTCAAATGTTTTTTGGTAAACATGAAAAGAACACAGTCTATAACCCATCTTTATGACTGGCACTTTGTTATTGTTGTTTTAATTTTATAAGAGTTCTGGGAGTAAGAATTATAGGAGAATTTTTTATGGTGTCTATCTTTGGCTTGGATACATCTGTCTTGCCTTACTTTTTTTTTTAAAAAAGAAATATATCTCAAGAATATATTTATATAATATAATCTCAAGAAAGGAAAGAGAAGAAACCTTTGAAGTTATAGCCAACATACTTTCTCATGTTGTCTTTAAAGACACATCTTGTGGAATGATTCCTTTTTAGTTGTCTTTTTTCTATGAATATTAATTTTTCATAATTAAATCACAGATATAAATTCAATCAATTGGAACAGAGTACCAAAAGCACTTTGAATGTCTTTAGTATGTGTACAGATTTCTACCATTTGTAGTAGTATTCTAATACCTATAAAATAATTATAATTGAGAGTAATTAATTTCTAAATGGTGCCTTACCAAAAAAAAAAATCCCCACACCTTCAGATTAAGAGTTAGAGATAATGTTAGCAAGGGGAAAAAACATGTAAGTCTTTATATAAAATGTAAAAGTAAAGGGTAAGAATCTTCTAATGATAAAGTATGTCATCATCATCATCATCATCATAGCAAGAATAAGTACCTAGGGGTTGACTAGGTGGCAAAGTGGATAGAGCACTGGCCCTGGAGTCAGGAGTACCTGAGTTCAAATCCAGCCTCAGACACTTAATAATTACCTAACTGTGTGGCCTTGGGCAAGCCACTTAAGCCCATTGTCTTGCAAAATACTTAAAAAAAAAAGAATGAGCCTCTATACAGCGCCCACTTTGTAGATCTCTGCTAAGCAGTTTATAAATATTGTCTCATTTCATCCATACAATAACACTGACAGGTAGATACTAATATTATCACCATTTTGTGGTTTAGGAAACTGAGTTAAGCAAATGTTGTGACTTGCACAAGGTTACTTAGTAGTGTCCAAAATCAAATGTGAACTCAGATCTTTCTGACTCTAAGCTCATCACTCTATTCACTCTATCACCTAGTCATCTCATTGTCATAAGACTTTTGAGAAGTTTCTGTGATTTAGCATTAGCTCTTAGAAAAAACAGCAACTCAGTGTTCCTTTTGTTCATTGATTTAAACATTTAGCTATTGAAAGGCACATTTCTCATTAGAAAAGTACACACTGGAGAGTGCTGTCATCATTTGAGATGGATTCATTGGTACATTTCAGTAACAATAAAATGCTGTCTGTTGGTATCACTTAGCAAAGACTAACTAAATTTTACTTCACAGTCAATGAGGCAAAATTTACTGGTAAAACTTTTTATTTTCTTTTGTTAATTTCTTTCTACTTCCTCTTAGCAAATTTTTTTTAGGTTAAGGACATCACTATAGCCCTAGAGAACCGTTCAGGTTGAGATTTTCCTTTTTGTATTGTTTAGTAAGATATCAGTCATTTTCAAACATTTTTGGGGTAGAAGGAGAAAGGGGTAATGACAAGAAATTTCTCCGATATGCTTTTGAAGCCTTCATGTCCTCTATGAACTAACAATACCTCTATTCATTTCTCTGTGCTTTTGGGAATAGTTTCTTGCTTTCTCCCTTTCCTCTCCTCCCCCAGTTCCTCTAGTCCTCAAGAAAAATGGAGGAGGGGAGAAAGAAAAAAGAGACAAGGGCCATGTATAGCCTATCTCTAAATCATCAAATACTCTTTCAGCAGGGAGACTGACTGGCTTATTTTCACTGAATATTTTAGGAGGAGAGTTGCAATTATTTATTCTCAAACATTCCCCTATGATATCTTTGCTTATAATGTATTTTGTTAATTGTTAACACTTAGAAAGTTTTAAAACTTTTTTACTTAAATTTGAATCTTTCTAGTTAAGCTATGGATCAAGTATTTAAATTGTGAAGTCCACTCAGTTATATGATTTTTTATTAGCTCTTCTATATTTCTGTGTCAATTTAAGGAAGGTATAACAAATAGATTTGTGTCACCGTATCTTGCTTTCCTGGATTTGGGTTCTCACTGACAATAATAGTTCCTTCCATGATATAAATATTGGTTTCTCACAAACTTTTCATTTTGCTCTCATTTTTCCAGTACAATGTATACATCTTAAGAATATTTGGAGGACTTTAGGCTTTCAGTCAATCAATTAATTGAATTAAATCTGTGAAGAATATCTGGAAGACTTCACTTCTAACAAGAAAGTTATTTATGGTTTAAATATCATATAGTATATTTTTCACAATAGTAGAAAATACTTGAACATAATTTTCTACAAAAATTAGCCACAGTCATATGAAAATTACTTGAGACTCACAATGATTTCAGTATACTTTCATTTTATGACAGCAGAGGCCATTCATGCATGTTTTTAAAGACATTATTCTGACTAAGAATGCATGATCTTTACCAAATGAACTAGATTGATCTTACTGCTATATTTGACTGATTCTTGATCAACTGAGTGATAGATTTCATGCTAAACATTGTTTTCTTGAGCTTATTTCCCTCCCTTAATTTTGGGGGTTTGAGACACCAATCCAAGGAAACTTATAAAACATGCATTCTTAAAGAGCACCCTTCAGTGACTGTTAATGATATTTCAATTAAGTGTTGTTATAAAGTCAAGCATCTCAAAGATCATTCCAAAGAAAATTCAAGCACAAAATGAAATAGGATCATCTGAATTGAAATCTAAAGGAAAGTATGATGGATAATGAAAAGTAACACCAAGAACTGGAAAACTATTATTGAAAAGCATTCTAATTAAACCTCAGAAAAGAAATACCTTCAAAGGGAGAGTGACAATTGAAAAAGAACATTGCTTTCTTCCTTTCTTCTCTTTCCCCTCCTTTTCTGTTCATCCTAAAAATAAAAAAGAGAGAGAAAAAGAGCAGCATATTCTTTTCTCTAAGCCATCTTTCAGCTGGCAGACTGACAGACTTATCTTTGCTGAATAGTTTAGAAGGAAAGTTGGAATCATTTACTCTTGAGCACCACTCTATTACCTCAGATAGCTTCCTTAGATTATCACAGCATCTTCTACAATATGATATAGACTTCTTAAACTTTGAACAACATGAAAATAATTTTTAAATTTAGCCATTAACGATCATTATTTAAAAAAGAACACATGTCATCGGTAAGATTTTACTAGTGAAATTCACTTTTATATTACCAAATCTGTGTATACAAAAGTCTAGGTAAGTTTGTGAAAAATTGGATATTTTTATTAGACTGTTAAAAATACAATCAAATCTCCAATGGGGTAAAATAATCAATTCTGATAAATATATTGCTATACTGAGAAACAATATTGCAGAAATTCCTAAATGGAAATTGAATACCGCAATATAACCTTGAATCATGTGCCCTATTGTAAAAGATCAAAAATTTAACCTATGAGATTTCGATAAATGCTTAAACTCACCTGATTTAACCTGATTTAAATTTAAGAAATAAAGACAAACATTTCAGTGGTCTGTGAACTCATCTGACTTTAGCAGTCATAATAAGTATAGGCAACTGATTTGAAACAGACAATAAATTGTTCATCAGTTATATATTTAACAGTTAATTTGATAAATTTGTTTCATATTAAGAGTTATGGATATTAGTTGAAATCTGATAAACTCAATGCCAAATAATGTAAAATAAGAAATTGAAGCAAAAGGAAAACACATTTCCTAAAAGGATTTTTAATTGATGCAAAAAATTATAAGACTCATCATTTAATTTAAAGTATTTGATCCAATTAATTTGCCCATCACTGTATATTCTTGAATGTTCTATATCAGAGTGCATTGTCTCACATATTCTACCAAAGGGAAATGATTTGAGTATAAGTTCACACTAGATATTATGTCTTCTGTAAGAGTATAAAGTTAACTAGGTGAAGCAATAGTTAGTCAGCAGTTCATTTTTCTCTTTGACAAGGAAATTCATGAATCAGAAAATGAGCATTTAATGTTAATAATTTCTCATTCCTAGGAAACCAAAATTTTATTGAATGTGACTGTGAAATCAGAGCATCTTAATCAACTTTTAATTGAGAAAATAATTGAGAAAAGAAGATCTACCTTTCTTCTTTGTCATGTTCAAGACCTATTCCCAAGGCCTACAAAATAAAACATAGGTTAGAGAGAGATTTTATAAAGTACCAAATGAACACAATTATGAATTGATGACTGTTAAAATGCAGAGACACACAGCTAATGGCACCACAGTAGTATATAGTGGTTTTATCAGGTTAGATATTGTGCTTCACAAAATATGAGAATATTTCTCTTTTAAAACAGATGTTCACTTAAAAAGAATAAACCTATTGGTCTCTAATTAATTGGGCAAACAAACCTCCTTTCATTTTATAGTCAAATTACTTTGAACAGCAACATACTATAAAATACTCTTTCAATGAAAAAGATTATAGGAAGTTTGCTTTGGGTAACATTCAAACCCAAGCCTTCTAAAACTTTCCCAGAAGTTGGAATAAATTTACATATTACCACAAACCAACATGGGAGAAACTGTGGAGAAATTATTTTTGTTCTATTCTCTTGTCTTTTAATGTTGTCTCCCAATTAATGTATGCAAATGTATCCTGATTTCCCATGAACACATAAATTTTTCCTGTTTAATGAATGTTTATGTTCCTCTTGAGGTCTTTGATGGAGCATGTCCTCTGGAGTATTGTGAGCTTGTCACTGTCCAAGCTTTAGAAACCTAAATGCTGATAGATGAGAGGTGTTTTTAAATGATTCCCCATGCCGAATACTGAAGTCTCCAAAGGACAAGATTATCATGTGATATTAATCTTCACTCAACTTCAAAGGCCTTTGTTAGTGAGAAGTATGTATGGTAGGTTATTGTGTAAGATGATGATTGAAGTTCAATGGATGAAAATTGAAGAATAGGAGTGCTCATTGTGGAATGACTCATTGTAAAATGATTCATTCCTGTGTAAAAATTCAACTTAAAGTTGTAATCTAATTCTTTTTTATTTTTTGTATTCTAATAATACTCTTTATATAATTAAAGATGTTTAAGGATTAGCAATAACTTAAACATTCAGCAAATACTTATTAAACTTTTGTTATTAGTATTGTTCACTCCTAAGAATTTGAAAGGTAATACAAAAATTATAAAAAAAGACAACCCACAGTCTCTGCCTTCCAAAAGTACCATTTTAAGGGTAAGACATTCCTACAGATAAATAAGCACAAAATAGAATATCATAAATGTACAAAAGGACTTTAAATTACCATGAGAAATGGGTGAGAAATCACTTCCAACAGGGGAGATAAAGGACAATATCCTGGAAAGGGTAAACTTGCAAGTGGACCTTGAAGTATCCCCATATGATATTTTGAATTCAAATGATTATCAGGATCAAATGAAATAATATTTCTAAATCATTTAACACAGTGCCTACCATGAAGGAACTTCTAAAATTCTTGTTCTCTTCCTAACCTTTGCATCAGATAAAGTTTGTGCAGGAGAGAGAGATGGGAACAAGAGCAGAGACGGGAAATTGAGGGGCATTTTTATAGAACAGCAGGCAATTTGGTTTGATTTGAGTGTGGAATAAATTTTAAAATTCTTCATAAGTTCTATAATTCAACTTTCAGCAAACATTCATTGAACATTTACTGAATGCCACGCAATCTTCTAGAACTTAAATCTTTTCATAGATAGAAAATTTATGTAACTTGTAGTTCTTGAAATCTCTTCTAGGGGAGAGAAAGACATGGATAACTATGATGATGCACTCAAAATTACATGATAAATACAGCAGAGAAACTCAAAGTATTATATGAGTTTTTAACTATAAAGTCACAACAGAACAGGTAGGTCAGGGAATTGCTAGAAAAAAATTTTTAATTGGTCTTTAAGTTATGAAATAGAATTTAGTAAGCAAAGAGGCAAAATAAAAACTATAAGAAACAATATTAATATGATTCAAAGACAAAACTGAGTATTATCTAGAAAGCTGTAATTTAAATTACATTGTGGAAGAATTAGGTAGGAAGAACTGAAATAGAGTTGTTCATCTGATATTTCTTGGCTGTCTGATCCTGGGCCAATAACCTCTCATGCTCCAACAAGAGCTGGCAAATGTAGAACCTCATTGCAGCCTTGCAACACTCTTGAGTACTGTTTGAATCAGATTAAAATGTAATTGGAAATATTTAACAAAATAAATAAAATGTTATTCCATATAGACCACAAAGATTCTTAGGCACAATTTATGAGCCCCTGTTCTATCTGAATTTGAAATCCATTGCTCTGTACAATTCTATAAGACTGTTTCAAAGATGGAGTTGATATGCATTGATTAGGTAGATTTCTCACTATGTGTAATATTATAAACATTCTATCAATCTTTAATAAAAATATGAGATGAAAAAGCAGGATTGAAGCTTAAGAAATCAGAGATTTAAGAATTCAATGATTTATGGTTCTGAGGCCTATTAAGATAAAAGATGTCTGTGCTTTATACTTTTCTATATATCTTGAAATATCTATTGTAGTATATATTCATGGTATGTGTTTGATAAATATTTGACTATTTAAATGGAAATTTGATTTAGTGTCTAAGTATGTGGTCCCCCAAAACTGTAAAACCCCCTTAAATATGTCTCCGACCTTGCACTCATAATCATGTTTAGAGTTACAGAGGATGACTTTAATCTAAAGGTCATCCTGTGGGTGATTACTCCTGAAGTCATGGTAGATCATGAGCCCCCATCAGTGTGTTTCCCATTCATAATTAGAAATTCATAAGTAGATATAATTTACTTTTAATCTTGATGTTTATTAAGATGTTAAAATAGGAAAATCAGTTGGTTTAAAGCAATCTTGTAATGTGTGAGTGCCCCCATGCTTAGAATTCAGTCTTTCTTGGTTGGATTTTTAGACTCTCTTTTTTCTTTAAAGACACAACTCAACCACAAGCTTCTACATGAACCCTTTCCTGATTCCACTCCCATCCAGGCACATAATTTTTATAGGTCCAGACTTAAAAGTACAATCATAATGAAGTAAATATGCCTGGAAGTCCTTTCTGTCTTCATAGAGTTTTAATGCAGTTCCCTTTAGGGATCATAGCTGAGATTCCAGTCTGCTCCTTCTTTTAAGTGTATGGCAGTTATTCTTGTTTGCTACCAGTAATCCTGCTCTTTTGATCCAATTCCTTCTCCCTTAGATGACTGTATCTCTGTGTCTATGCTTGTACTCTGGTGAATATCTCTGGTCTAGTTAGCTTTGACATAGTTAAAAGGAAGAAATTAGAGAGGAGAAAGACCCCTCCTTTTTTGGGGGGGATGGTTTGCTCAAAGTTCTCCTGATCCTGGATTCCAGTTCCCAAATTTTAACTGTTGAAAACAAATCAATTCAAAAATCTAAAGCTGTCCAAGATTTGTCTAGCAAATAATCTCAACAGATTGTATGGTTCTCTTCTTAAATCAATCAAAGGGGTTCCTTCCTCATAAAGATATCAAACCAAAGGATCTCTTGCATCCAACTTCTTCTCTACTCACATGATCCATGACCTCTCTCCTTTAGGTTCTTTTCATCATTTTCTCTCTGTGATGTCTGTGTCTCAAATCTTATTCTGTTCCAGTCAATCAATTGACATAGCCTCCCAAGTGATTTTTTCTAAACCACTGGTCTGAACATGTCACTTTCTTAACAAACCCCTCAGTTCACTATTAACTTCTAGGATCAAATTCATGGTGTCCCAAAAGTCTTCATGAAGTTTTAAACTTTAGTAACTGACAACTGAACAATGACTTTTGGGACATGCTCTGTGATTCTGTTTGGTATTTAAAAAAGCCTTCATCCTGGCTCCCACCTATCTGTCCAAGTTTATTATCCATTCCTCCCCTTCTTGCACACTGTGTTCCAGCCAAACTGGACCTCTTGCTATTCTTCACATATTACATTCCATCTCCCATCTCTTGAGTTTGAACTGATTGTCTTCCATGCTTGAATTCAGTCTTTCTTGGCCTCTGCTTCTTAGGAACCCATTTTTTTTTTCAAGACACAATTCAAACACCACTTGCTTGCTACATGAAACCTTTTCTGATTTCACACCCCCACCCCTTATCTCCTAGTTTCTTTCTTCCCAAAGTTACTTTGAAATTTTTTTTTACATTTTCTATTTATATTTACATATAGGTACGTGTATAGGTACATATATGTATATATGTATGATATATATAATTAACCCTTGACTATGACATATATATATATATATATATATATATAGAGAGAGAGAGAGAGAGAGAGAGAGAGAGAGAGAGAGAGAGAGAGAGAGGTATTAAAATAGGAAGATCAGTTGGCTAAAAGTTTTATATATATGTACATTTTAAAAAATGTGTGTATATTGTTTTCTCATATATATATATATATATATATATATATATATATTACAAGTTTCATTTTTGTCTCTATATCTCTAATACCTCAAAAAGAGTCTGGTTACTAGTAAGTGCTTAATAATTGCTTCTTGATTTATTAATTGATGTCATAGACTCCAAAGGCCCTTCATCAACCTGGTTTTCCTCTTCTGAAAGCTCTCAGCTTATAATTATCCCTCCTACATTGTAGCCTCCAGAACTGAAGCAGAATGTTAGCAGAATATAGAGGGACTGTCACCTTATTTCTGGAAAGCATGCTTCTCTTAATGAAGCCAAAAATATCATTAGCTTTGGAGGTTTCCACATTGAGCTGCTGCTTCATATTTAGTTTGTACACCCCTAAAACTCTCCAGATATTTTTTCCAGCTAACCAACTCTGTCAGGAAAAATAAAGATTTCTCTTCATGGCCTGAATAGGATTCTTTGGTAAAGCCACCCTACCAGTCACCTCTCCAAAGGGAGATCACATTTTGATTTTCAACCTCATTCATTCAGAACCTTGTAGGGCCACTTTTGTCTGCCAATAAGGGTGTTAATTAGTACTCATACCACACTGGCAGATTTTAATGTACTGATCCAACCTGAAAGTCAAAACTACAGACTTATTTCATTCACCAGTGCCAACCACTTAATAGCCACTGGACAGTAACATTTTGCAGTAACTGCTGACCTGGCCTGAATTTGAATTGGCCAAATAGATGTGGAAGGCTGCACATCCTGTTACCAACCTTCTGAGTTATTCAGTCCTCCATTATTGAGTATCAAATGTCTACTTTTATAGTCCCAGATCTTAATCATTGTCAACTATGTGGAAAGACCCTTAGAGATTTTAAAATGCGCTAAATTCAGGAAATTCACAGTTATGGTTCCCACAGCCAGTATAACTCACTCCCTGTGTGCACACACATACAAAATCTAATAATTTGAAAGACCTTCTGCAGACTGTAAACCTTGTGTTATTAACCACTCAGCTTAAAAATGTGGAGGGTATGACCAAGGTAAGTTATAGCAATCCAAACTGTGAATTTCTTTATTGGAACATCTTATATTTGTTTTGCAGAAAGGAACAAGTATGATACCTGTCTCATTTCTTCATGTTAAGTCCACTATATTTGCAAAGATACCTTTGGTAGCAAGATTTGAATCATCACTGAATTATTAATATTGGTGTGCTAATATGATGTCTAATATTTATTAGTAGTGATATAATTAATAGGGTAATCATATACTTTTTATTATTGTTTTAGGTTTGAAATTACATTCCTTACTAGTGTGAAAGAAAACACATGAAGGCCCAATATATGCTTTTTTCCCCTAGAAGTAATATTCCTCATTGAGATTTCTTCTATAAATATTCATATTTTTTTGTTTTCTAAGTGCTTGAACATAGAATAGAAGCAATTATCATTTTCTGGCATTAAACAATAAGGAAAACTGAAAATGAGGTAAATTCACACAGAGGAAGGAAACTATAAAGGATAGGAGCTCTGCTCACCATTTATTATATCATCTTGTTTGCAAAGTTGTATTTGAAGTTGTGTCAGCGCTTCCATTATAAGCCTGTATTTTCAGGAATTTGGAATTTGGCCAAAAAAGATCACTCTGAACGAAAAGTTGGCAAACACAGCTTCCTCCCATGAGCAAAAGTTGTTTTCTTTTTTTCCTCTTTTTTCCTTTTGCAAAATTTCAAAAAAAAACTTCATCTGTTTGCTTTTAAGTTTGGAAACCTGAACTAAAAGTAAAGTGTCAGAAAGCCAACCTAGTGGTTTGAGGGCAGCCTATAGGCATTCAGGCGTGCAGAAATAGGCAGTGGGCTTTTTATTCCAGAGTTCTGGTGCTATGTAGGATGGAGGTAAATAAGAGAGCATTAGAGATTGATTTCAAATGGGCTCCAAGTTGCTGCCTCCATTGGTAAATTTTGAAAGGGGGTAAAAGTAATATTTTGAGGAGGCCCCAACTTCATGCACTGAATGCTCTTATGAGAGCTGAACAACAAAGGAATACATCATATGAATGCATATTTCAGTGCTGAATACATCTTAATAGACTGACTATTCCTTCTCTTTATATAGATAACTACTCTATCATGTCTTAGTGTAGCTTTGCAAACAGCTTTGACTAACATGTTTGCTTTCTGGAAATCATTTGGTAATGAGCTCCCCACAACTCAATTAGGCTGGTTCTGAAAGGTGAAAATTGTAGGGAGGAAGAATTTGGAAGGAAGGAAACAGTGGACAAAGAGGAATCTAAATAGATGTATGAATTTCCTCATGAACCTTCTTCTCATATCAAATCTCATAACAACAACAATAGTAAAACCATTTATATAGTGCCTTAATATTTGTAGAGTGATTATACTCTATGGTTTAATTACACCATACAGTCTAGAATGAATTTTTTCTAATATTTTCTCATTCTCTCAACAAACCCTGGAGATAGGTGCTGATATAATTCTCATTTTTATGAATAAGGAAACTGAAGCAGAGAAAGATTAAGTGATTTGCTCAGGATTATATGGCTAGTAAATGACTAAGATTAGATCATAGAACTAGTATGAATTTGAACTAATGTCTTCCTGACTATAGATCTATTGTTCTAAGCCCTGAGCCACCTAGATGCCAATAAGATGGAGTCACCTTTTCCCCAGGAAGTAACTTCTCCCTAATGACCTGATTGCCTTTCAACAATTACAGAGATCCTAGGGACCTGTTTAACATTTGCTTAGGGATAGGAATTAATAAAAAGACCCACCACTCTTAACCTGATACTTCTCTACTCAATCGATAAGTCTTAGACTGTCTGGAAAAAAGTTCTGATCACTTTATATGTCTTTGAAATTCACTAAATAAACTGGAGTAACTTTTCATAGGAAGTTTGTTTGGATTGGTTGAAAGATTTGATTGCACTTGGGGGCTCTTGGAAAATAATGGTAAGGTAGTTTGGAATCAATGAATCAAGAAATTAGAAGTCTAATGATAAAAGCCTCCAACCAACCTCTCAAGCAAAAATTGCTTTGGAGATGTGAATAAGAATACCTTGAACTCCTCTCCACAGACCCAATTTAATTAGAAGAGGACCTTGTGGTCCTTAGTGGGCTATTGAATTTGACCTCTTTATTAGCATCCTTAGTAGCAGCATCCTCAGTATAAGTGACTAAAGTTCAATTCAAGGCTAATCAGGGAACCCAGAATAAAAGCTCAACCATGCTATAAGGAGAATATCCTAAGAACTTGAGCAATAAGAATTCTTGGAGTTGTATTACGTTCTCTGACAAATATTCTTTATTCATGAACCGAAATTCCCATGATTTTTGCATATGTATATGTGTGTGTGTGTGTGTGTGTGTGTGTAAGTGAATCATAGAATTTTGGGAGACTGTATTGTACCAACTCTTCATTTTATGCTTAGTAAATTCATTTGCTAAAAGTTAATTTAGCCTAGTTGACTAAATGATATTAATTTATGGACATAGGGATAAAGAATACATGTTGGGGCTCCTGAGTGATAAAGCAATGCCCCTGATGGCTTTCTCTAGCCCTCTGAGAGGAAATGTAGCATATACCCATTGGAGACTTAATCTGCCAGTAAGAATGGTTTGGAAGAGAAGTCCCAGAGCCTATACTAAGTGTAAGAAATTTCCAAAATTGGGACAGCTAGGTGGTACAGTGAATAGAGCACTGACCCTGGAGCCAGGAGGACCTGAATTCAAATTTGACCTCAGACGCTTGATAATTACCTAGCTGTGTGGCCTTGAGCAAGTCACTTAACCCCACTGCCTTGCAAAAAACCCCTAAAAAATAAAAAAAGAAATTTCCAAGATTGAGAACTAGACAGAAGTAGGATGGATTAGCTCATGATACTGATACTTGATACTGATACTCAGACACTCAATTACCTACCTCATGAGGTCATAGAGCCCTCTTCACTTGACATCTTCAAGCAAGGACTGAATTTGTCAAGTATATTATAAAGGGTATTCTTGTTTAAGATTTAAGTCAGATAAGGATTCTGAGGCATTTTCCAATTTGGTTATTCTTTATGTCAAAAATTGCTCTACATAGTTACTCTTCAGCCTTGGATGATCCTGAAACTACTTAGCAAATCTCTTTTGTACTTTTACTACTGTTGAGATAAGTCTTAGAATTTGAATTAATTCCTCCTTCTAGGCTTTCCCCCCCTCTCCCAAAGAAACTAAGGGAAAAATAGGAGTATCTGCTTCGATTCCTTCATCCTGTATATTTATGCTCTTTGCCTAAATTCCTTAATGTGTTGATGGTTGATTCCTCCCTGGCGGTTTCTGAAGTGACCCATAAAGGATTGTCCCATATGAATCTGGGGGAAGTATGAGTGTTGGCTTTTCTATGGTGACACAAATCTGGCCTGTGGAGATATATTTGGCAGGCTTGGGTTGTAATGCTTTTAAGTAAAAAAAAAAAAGTTGAAAAGCACATTGGAAAAATGTGCTCTATTCTTTTACCCTCTGATTGTATCACCAAGCCTCCTCCATCTCACTTACAAATTGATAATATAAATAATATTATTATGGATCCTGTGATACAAAATATTTTTCAATGGTTTCTATTAGTTCTTATTCACAATAGCCTTGTGTATTTTTTTGGAATAGGACAAAACTGTCCAAAAATGCAATAATGTCCAGTACAATGCTTATCAGACCCTTGGCCTTTCAATAAATGATTAATTTATATTTAGTATGTAAGAGTTGAGAGCTACTATGGTATATTGAAGAAAGTTTTTACTTGGAATCAAGGTACTTAAGATCAGTTCCTGTCTCACCCGGGTAAATCACTTAACCTTTCTCCAACTTGGTTTCTCATCTGCAAATTAAGAAGGTGAATGGATGACCTCTAAAGTTTCTTGGAGTTTCAATCCCATGATGTTGTGAACTTTTAATTCATGATCATGAGGCTGATAGAGTTGGCATGCCTTACTTACCCAGGGTCACTAGTAATTGTTTGAAGTAGGATTTGCAATCAGGTCTCCCTGACTTCAAATCCAATTCAACTGGATGCTTCTAGATGATGATAAACAACTAAACAATTACATAGGTTAGCCCTTTTTAAAGATTTGCAGAGTACTTTACAAATGGTATCATGTTTTATCCTCAGCAGTATACATAGGAAGTAGTTGCTACTATTACCCTGCTTGTGAAACCAAGGCAGACAGAAGTTAAAAGACTTATATGGGATCGCACCAATAGCAAGTATTTGATATTGGATTCCAATTCAGGTCTCACTGACTCCACTTTATCCACCATGCTACCTAACTTCTAAGTATATAATAAATATCCAAATGGTTTGATTAGTTGTTGGAGATACCAACCCCTTGGTAAATGGTTTCTGGATGCTGGGAAAAATCTTCTCAGTAGAAGGCTTTCTGTACTTAGTTGGGACCTTGGAAGGCAGACACAACACACATAGTTCATTACTGTGACTATATCTGAAGCCTTTCCAGGATTCCTGATGGAATCATTCAGATCTTCTATTTACTCCTGTAGCTTTTTAGAATTCAGTCACCTCATTACTATGTGAAATGAATGGGTTCAATGAGCAATGAGGGGTGTTATATGCCATATTGTACAAATTAACCACTTTAAGGTTCAACTTGTGTCAACTTCTACTTGGGACTTTTGAAGAATAATTCAATGTAGGTGCTTTCCCCATTCAATTCCACACAACCCTTAATTATATTTTATTTGTGGATGAAAAATTGAACTAAACTCTTTTCCTCTGATAAGTTTCACTAATAAATCTCCATTTGAGGATGTATCAACAGCAGTCAAAATCACTTCCTAACACTTCAGACTACTTTTCTATCTCCCCTCTCCTATTAAATTCCCTTTATCCCCAATAGAATATATGCTTTCTTGCCTTTTTTACTTATATTTGTATTCATGGTGCTAAGTCCAGTGTTTGGCAAATAGTTAGCACTTAATGAATCCTTTTTCCAATACAATCCATGTTCTCAGCAAATCTCTTAAGAGTATAAATTGGTAAGAAGTTGTTGACATAACAAAGAGAGGTCCTGAAGAAGAAAGAAAATATACCTCTCACCCTTTTTTGCATAAATAGATAGAAATAACATTGGAAAACTACATATATTTCCAATTTAGTGGATGAATTTATAAATTTTTCTCATTTAATTACTTTTTGTTTATTTTTTAAAAAATAAGGGGATAACTCAATAAGCAGGGAGAATAGAGCAATGCATTCAAAATGGAGTTGATAAAAAGAAAAGATGAATAAAAATTAGGATTAAAAATAAATCTTGACTAGGTATGGTGGCACACACCTGCTGGGAAAGTTGGCAGATTGCTTGAAGATCACTTAAGAGTAAAGCTGATTGGCTATCTTTACTAAGTCTGATCCCAATAGGGTAAGCCTCAAGGAGAGGGAGACCAGCAAATTGCCTAAGGAGAAATAAACTTGACCAGGTAAGAATGTCAAAGGTTCCATTTCAAACGACTGGGGAAATGTTGATAAGTTGTTGCCTTTCTAGTTTAGGTGAGAAAGGAAGACCCAGTGTAAAATCTGTCAATCAATGAGTCCATTCGTTGAAACAAATTTCTATAATGCATTGTGATGTCTCAACTGTGAAACTTCTGCCTTTCACAGAGAATTCTTATTCTTTATTTAAGAATAATTACTAGGATCAGCCCCTGAGTTTTAAAATTGACATCCAAATCCAATCTTGGGTTCTACATCATCACTTGAGGCCACAGCACTACAGCTATGGAAAGCGATAGCTGAACTTTGTGTACCGTGACTATTTGAATTTATAAAGAGAGTATATAATACATAAAGCATTTTAGTTCCCCCTAAGAAGTTAAAAAAGGTGAAAAGGTTAGAGGATAATCTTTATTATTTAACCTCCAGGAAAAAATGAGGTGTTTCTTGAAAGAATTATTGATTAATGGAAAAAGTACTGACTGGATTCAAAAGACCTGTATTCAAATTTTGACTCTGATTTTGCCTGTGTGAGACTGGTTGGTTACCTCATCTCTGTGGATCTCATCTGCAAAGTAAAGGGGGTGGAATGAGGTGAATTAACTTTATGATCCTAAATGTTCTAAGGAAAAATAAAAAAAAAAGTGAGAGGCAGAAAGAATTCCTGATTTTAGTCAGGAAGTCAGAGGTGAGAAGAATATAACACTAAGAAGGAAAAGATTATAGAACCAATGAGTTGGAACTGGACATTTTAAAGTGGCAGTAGCTTCTTTATGCCCCAGGGAATAATATTAAAGACCTATAGATGCTACCAGGAGAGAGAGCAGAAGGTTCATTTTTGAGGAAATTCTTCAGAGGGAAAAGAGAAATATTGGTATTTGGTGACTTTATACAGAGGGATACTAAGGCAACCATATGTTGACCTGATATAAATAACTGGAAGGAATGCTGTCTTCATGGGGCATTTATCAAGCATGTAATAAAGGGCCTCCAAAGAATTGTCAAATATGATGAAAACTATCCTCTTTGATTGATTCACATTGGGAAAATGATACTTCCAGATGGAATCCAGAAAGAATTGCTAGGGATTATGAAGTCCTAGGAAAGGAATTGAAGACATTAGGAACATGGGTACTATTTTCCTCTCTGCTGTCAATTGAAGACTTCAGAGCAGAAAGGTAGAATTTGGAAGTGAATACCTGTCAACAAGATGATATTTTAAAATGTGATTTGGATCTCTAGTCTCCATATAGGGGAGTCTTAGGCATGGAGTACATGTAATAAGGATCAATAAAATTGTGTTTGTCTAGACTTATAAATCTATTCTAAATATCATTAGCCTGAAAATGTAAATAGGAGAAAACTGATTGCATGTAGCCTTCAAGCCAAAAAATAGCATATTGTTTGGATTTCCTTTCCTACAATGAGACCATCTTTATACCCTCCTTTGGGCACTCTTGAAGTTGAGAGTGTCTTTCTCTAATGCTCTCGATTCAAACCATGGTTAGTTATTAGCATCCAAATTCTGATTAACCAATAATAATTAGCTGTGTACAAAGAGATATTTACTTGAAGATATAGCACAAGCAGAAATATATTTTCTCCCACCAGTGATTGGAGGCATACGCCCTTGGTCTATGGGAAGAGTCGGCTCAAACTAAAAGCAGTTCCAGACATTGATCTCAGTGAATTCACTTCCAAATATGGTGGATCCACTGGATAAATCCACATCTCAGTTATTTGCAGTTGGGATCAAGCAAGTTGTTCAGTGTACCTAACTTTTGTCAAATGCCAGAATGATCTCCAGCTTCTGGACTCCTTATGCTGTTGTGATCTTTGAAAGCTCAAAATGTCAGAGCCATCTTCTAAAGCTGGAAATAAGGCAATAGAACAAAAGCAACAGAATTTGTGTGGGTCCATATGGGAAAACTAATGAAAGATAATGCATTTATTTGAAGACTTGGAAAGCTTTTCCATAAGAGATTTTTAATGGTTCTTACCTCTTCATTCAAACATAGCCACATAGAGGACACTTAAAATTTACCTGATCAGTACTTTTTTAATATTTCCAATCTCTAATAAATAGTATGTCATTCCATTCCATTGCTAGAAGACCAGAATTAAGCATAGAATGTCTGCATATGTTCCAAATTAAGGAATCAGGGAGCACAACTCTTCCACACTGGGGTGTTATCTGCTAAGCATGTTCACCAGCATCCCACACCACCCTCACTACCACTCACTTGAAATAGGAAGAAGAAAATCATTGATAAGGACTATTGATTCACTGGGCAATATCCAAGAGAGGAACAATAATAAAATCCTTATCTTCAGATCTATGCCTACTATGTAAATAAAGGCAGTTTAAAACAGTAAACATAACTCTTTTCTGAATGATATATTCATCATATTTATTCCAGAAGTACAATGGTATTGGACTCATAACTGTAATATGATATGAACTATCTTCATGTAAATAAAGTGTGATAAAAGTGATATATATATGTATGTCATATATATACACACAAACACGTGTGTGTGTGTGTAGAATAGATATAGATTCCTGTGACAATGTTTATGAACCAAAAAGTATGAACTAAAAATGGAGAAGATCTGGGCAGGTTTAAAGAGAGAAAAGAAACTGTAGTACAATTGAGGTGGGACATCTCCTGGCCAAAAGGAGGAGAAAGATGATAAAATTGGAAAACATCACAAAGCTAGCAGAGTGTTATAAACTAGTCAAGAAGAGTATCTTTCACTATCCATGTGGGTGCTGGAGCCCTTTTGTTCTGTTAAAGGTAGAACAACTAATAAATTGTTATTTGCTTAGGGTGGAGGAAGTGACAAGGTTAAATATGAATATGGACTTTTTCTGACTGACATGGAGGGACTGAGTGCCAGAGAGGGATGATGAGAATGTCAGAATAATAAAAAGAAAGGAAAAGCCGATCATTGTATTCTCCCCAACCTAGATTGGGTAAGAGTATATTTTGGAGTCAAGAGAAAGAATAATGAAATTTCTGTGGCATAGATGCTACAAGTCTGTCTAAGACACTCAAATGTTCTTTAGAATGAAATTTGATGACAAAAATCACATAAAATACAAATATCTGCATTCTAGCTTTTCCTCAATGGATGAGATTTAAATACTGCTGAATAAACAAAAGGTTTAAAAATCTTAAGTGCAGTCAGACCAACTGTTAATTATGAAAATAAGATTCTATTCCCCTCTAAAGAAGTATATATATATATATATATGAACTGTATTATGATAAATATTATATTTGCATATATAAAATATGCACAAACCAATTTGATATGTATGGATATGTACAAATTCATACCTATGTAAGGATAGGGCTAAATTATTCCAACTCACTTAGCAGTAATTATCTTCATTAAGCAAAAATTCTTCATCTTAATTGATTTACTCAGACAAAACTAGTGAATAAATAATAATCATTTTATGAAAGACTTAGACATGATCTAAGAAACCTGTAATTGTTGTTTGTCTTTCATTCACAAAGAAGACTATGCATCAGGGAGGTGATGCCATGACAAGCACATGAATTGAATATGAGTGAGGGGGTGCTGTGCTAAGTTACCAGTTTCACTGTCTCCTCCAGAGCCATCTGGATCCATTGGTGAGATATGAATCAGGATGATTGGAGAAGACCACTGATGTGAGGCAATCAGGGTTAGGTGACTTGCTCAAGGTCACACAGCTAATAAGTGTCTGAGGTCAGATTTGAATTCCTGTCCTCCTGATTCCAAGGTCAATGCTCTACCCACTATGCAACAGGAAGATGTATCTTAGAAAAAGAAAAATATTCCAAGGATTTTAATTTAGAGAATGTCATCATTCAGAGCTAAGAAAGAAGAACTCAGGGCAACCAGCAAAAGAAGAAAGAGAAGATTTGGCACAGTATGAAAGAGAATGGAGGTATGAAAGAGCCCTTGATGACTCTCTGTATCTTGCAAAAGAAGAGTCAGATTGATGCCATTAGTTGAATCCCTACTCAAATTCCAAAAAAGAAGGAAATTCCAAGAAAAAGATTTCCTTTATTCCCTTCTATTGTTTATCTATAGATAGGAACTTTAACAAAAAATATTTAATTACCAAACATTTCCAGCAGACTAAGTTTTTTCTCAACCAGAAAGACCAATGGATTATTAACTAGAGACATATATAGATGCAAATTATTAGAGAGAACCCAATATGTCTAAATGTTAGAAATTTTCTCAACTGTTGGCATAGAACAATAAGTATTAAATTTGTAAGTTTTGCTCTACAAGAAACTCAATAAAACACTCAAGGGTGGCTAGGTGGCGCAGTGGATAGAGCACCAGCCCAGGATTCAGGAGTACCTGAGTTCAAATCCAGTCTCAGACACTTAATAATTACCTAGCTGTGTGGCCTTGGGCAAGTCACTTAACCCCATTTACCTTGCAAAAAAATAAATAAAACACTCGAGGAACCACATGGACCTTAGGTGTTATTATACCTACCTCATTTTAACGCAAGTTAATTATTGCTATAGCATATTACAAATACACACATGCAATAAAGGAGAACTAAAACAAGCTCTGCTTTTGCCACTTATTCTCAAATGTCTTTTGTTAATATAGTTAAATTTAGTTGTTTGTGTTCTCCAGCACGGCTCCATAGGCTATACAGCTCAAAGATTTGCTGCTCATAAAATGTATGGAAATAAAACTTCTGGTTCAACCAACAAATAGGGAGGAAAGGTGAGATGCTGCGATGTTCATATTTTAGCATTGTAAGACTTCAACTAACTTAGCACATTTTCTTAAATTAAATGCAAAAAAATCCATTACCATACATTCACCACATTGAGAGCTAGTTGCTGTACAGATGCATGAGTTTATTATACAGGTGAATGCTATCCCAAGATTTTCATTATGAAAAGCATCTGGTTTCAAGCAGGGCTACATGACCAACAATAAACAAACTACTTGTAATTTCCAGGAAGAATTCACTTCATTTATATCTTGGATCCTAGGTTGCTGAGAATTAAATTTCTTAAAATTCAAAATAGGATACATTTATGAATTGTGAGATGTGTGTGTGTTTATAAATTTATACATTTTCTGGTATTCTACAAGATTAGAAATAGGACAAAAAAAACCTATGCCTTCTATTAATTTTGGCAAATCTACCTAAGTTCTTATGTTTGATATGCTAATAAGAAGTCATATTTCTAGACTACTATAGGTAATTTTTATATCATTCCCCTGAGAGAAGAGGTGCAAATGTTATCATTCTGATTTTACAAATGTCTAGAATAAAGCTTTGAAAGATTAAGTGATTTGTCCATGGCTACAACCCAGTAAGTTATCTAAACAGGGAGTCAGTTACTCTGATATTAAGATTACTATTATTTAGTATTATAAACTACCTCTTCATACCAATCTTCATGGGAAGTCATCTCTATTTCCTTTGTCACACATCTTTTAGAAAATCTTCCTAAATCCAGAATTAATGATGATTCAACATTATAAAAATAGATTACAGTTTAAATGGACAACTATTATTTGTAGTATGCCAGTATGAATAACATAGCATATTAGACTGGGGACAAGGAAGGGATAGAGTTAAAAAGGAAATAGATATTGAAATCTTACCTTCTGGCTGTTTCTAATCTTATGAATGAGACTGAATAAACATAAGTGCTCTATACATGGAAGCATAGATAAAATCAGACTGCATGCATACATGTAGAACATAATAGCATCAGATGACGATTATGGTACTTCATTTTATTTATTTCATAGTTTCAAAATGTGATCTGTTAATAAGTTAGGATATATGGACTGTTAATTCACATGGCCAAGTCTCAGGAGTGATTGTTCAACCTTGAATTTGTATTGATATTCTTTTTTGCTTTTTTTTACTTTTCTCATTTATATAATGTAAATACAATTAGTTAATATAGTCTTTAATCATAAAAAATAGCTCCTTGTTTACGATGTACTTTCTCTGTAAAGTAGGTCATATATTTTCATCCCCATTGTTCAATTATGGAGACTGAGATTTACCAAAGTGAAGCGATTTGCCCAGAATCACATGGCTAGTATCAGAAATAAAAATAGAACTCCTAAGTCCAAGACTAGTGCCCTTTCCTAGGCTTATGATGCCCTTTCCATCTCTTATGATGAGCAAGTTTCTCAATGCAATGTTTCTACTTCTCTAAAGAGGACTAAAGATGAGGATTCCCCCAATATCATAGATATTACTGGTGAACATGATCAAGCTGCAATGCAATACAAACAAGGAATTTCTAGAAGAAACAATATGATTTGTGATAGGAAAAAGAAGACCATTCACCGTGAGTGCAAGAAATAACCAGTGGACAGTTCATATATTTCACTGAGGGTTATGAGGCACTTAGGAATTACAAGGTTGAATGTAGTCAGGAAGACCTGAGTTCAAATTCTGCCTCAGACATCAATTAAATTTTTGACCCTGGAAAAGTCACTAAACTTTTCTTAATCTCAGTTTTTACATCTGTAAAATGGGTATTATAATAAATATTACTTCCCTCAAAGGATTGTTATGAGGCTAAAATGTTATGACATAGGTAAAGTGCTTTGTAATTCTTAAAGTGCAATAAAAATGCTGGCCATGATAGGAAGAAATTTTGTGTTGACTGTTTATGAGAATATAAGGGTAAGGGTTATACACACACTAGATGGTCCATTATGGATGGAGAAGAACCTACTAATAAATGAATCTCCATATTGATGAACTAATGCCATTGATGTGTTAGAGCAAATAACAGAAGCATTTTGCTTTTTAAAAACAAGAATAGTTTACCTCCACTGAGTTTCCTGTGGAAACAGAGGGAGATGCATGAAAGATAAGGGTATGTTATCATTGCAAGATATTATTATCCAAATGATATTCTCAAATAAATAACATCAGTCTTGATAAAATCACATTTTGCTGGCATACTCAACTCTAATTAAATCAGAACAATTATATATTCCACCTTGTGCACTGTACTACAAGATATTCCCAGGAAATGCCAGCAGCTTGTTGCACATTATATTGCAGATAAGATAACTTTTTACCTTTTTTTAAAGAATGGAGTGGTTTCAGTATGGTTTAAGACATCATCATTTTACTCTCACTGGTTAGTTCATCACTAGCTTTTTTTATGTTCGGAAAATAACTTAGCAAAGATTTGCCATTTCCTGCCCAGAGAAAGTTCTGAACTATTTGTGAGTTTTATAAATATCAGATGTGTAATCTCAGATGTGAACTTATTATAATTATCCCCCAGGCATTGGGAGGCACAAACTGCCTCACTAAAATTAGAGGAGTTGAATTCCAAAGAGATACATGTCGCAAGGCTTTGGAAAAGGGCAGGGACTTACTTTCCATTTCTCAGATGAACTTGCACTCAATGCTGTTCATGTCATTTGTCTTCTGGCATGTGTTAGATACCCAGATACTTTTTATAGCCCCCACAGTAATGAATAGTGTCCCCTGGGTTCAATTGGAGGAAAAAAATATGAAGTTGGCTGCACTTAAGCAAAAAGGAAGGGGGAAAAGTGTTTAAATGACTTACTATCTCTTGGGTCTTGCTGGTCCATTTTAAGATTATCTGGCATTCTATTTCAAAAAAAGAGAATGCTTTGAAGTTGAATAAAAAGTCCTTCTTTAGTCATATGGGATCTCTTGGAGCAGGGGGCCTAATGCTATTGTTTTATTGGCAGTATTTATCATTTAGAGCCACTTCCTCTTTTTTACCTTTTTCTTTAAAAAAGTAGAATGATATAGTAACACCATAAAAGCAATCCACAGGTTTGAATTAACCTGCATTCAGCTGTGGCAGTGTTTCCCCAGTGAACCTCAGGAGGGAGTTCTTGCTGCTAATAAGTGCTCCTATGGGAGGGAGAAGACAGGAATTAGCAACTAGGATTGGGTTGATGATTAGAGTAAAAAGCAAAGTCTTCAGAGGATGGAGTAAGGAGAAATGCAAAAGGAATGGCAATTACTTGAACTTAAGAAGAGTTGTAATAGAGAAAGTGCCAGAGACTAAAGATATTGTAAAAGTAAAGAAATATGGACTTTGAGTCACAGAGAGAGAGAAAAAAGTAGATTTTAAAGTGAAAGGGATTCCAGAAAATATGGTCAGATGGTAGAAAAGGTTCTTAGCAACAGGAAGAAAAAAACCCTTAATAAAAATTTTCAACCTACTTCAAATATGTGTGGTCCATTTGGAAACTTGGTGAGAAGAATTGCTAGAATTTCAATAGTCCAGTGATTATCAGATGTGTCGGAGAAATCCTGATGGTGATGGAGGGGGAAGATGAAACACAGGTGGAGCAAGTCTGTAGAATTGGATTCTCCCAGAAAATTTTAAAGCATTTGCTTATGGTGACCTGTAGTTCATATTTTTCTACATAATGAAGAAAGACATTGGGCTGCTCTTTTATGAGTTCCATTATCATTCATATTTGTGCAGTGATAAGTAAGGACTCAAACAGTAAAGAAAATATTTTCACAATAAATTTAGGTTTTTTGCCACTTAATACTGGGCAAAATGGAGACTGATCTCTTGGCCAGTTCACCAATTAAGCAGAAAGTATTTATTATGTGTCTACCATGTGCGTGACACAGTGCTGTGTCCTGGGTGTACAAATATAGAAATTAAATTATTTCTGCATCAAAGGAGTTTGTGTTCTTTTGGGGAGAAACCATATATGCATAGGAGCAAATGCAAAAACAAATAAAAACAAGGTAGTGGAAGGAGGTACTAGTATCTAGGAGAGATCAAGAAAGTCCTCATGTAGGAAGTGGTTCTTGAGCTGTGCTTTGGGCAAAAACAAAACCTGAGGATTCCAAGAGGCAGAGATGAAGAAAGTGAATTGCAAGCATGAAGCCTACATCCTGTGCAAAAGTCCAGAGGTGGGAGATGGCGTGTGTGTGTGCAGAAAAATTAGGAGGACCAGTTTGGTTAAACTAAAGAGAGCATCCATAGGAATAATGTAGATGATTGGAAAGACACAAGTTAAAACCAGATTATAGAGGGTTTTAAATATGAAACACAGAGGTTTTATTTGTTCCTGGAAGCCAAAGGAGATTCCTAGAGTTTTGAGTAGGAGAGTAATCCAGTTTGACCTATGATTTAGGAATTTCATTCCTGGAAATTTTGTGGAGGAAAATTAGAAAGAACAGAAACTTGAGACAGCTAGTTCAATAAAGAAGTTTCGGATATAGCCTGGATTTGGGGCAGCTACAGTGGATAGAGCACCAACCCTGGAATCAGGAAGATGCGAATTCAAAATCAGCTTCAGATACTTGACATTTAATAACTGTGAGGCTGGGCAAGTCACTTAACCCTGACTGCTGCATTCAAAAAAGAAGAATATTTGATGTGATAAAAATACTCAGTAGAGTGATGACCATGGTGGTGAAAAGAAGGGGGACAATATAAAAAATGTTCTAGGTGAAAAAATCAGCAAGAAGTTGAGAAGTCTCAACTGACTGAAATTACATGGTAATAGAGAGTGAGGAGTGAAGAATGAATGAATCCAGGTGCAAACCTAGGTGACTGTAATGATAGGTAATCTTCTCAACAAAGAAATATTAAGACTTAGAGAAAGGGGAGAGAAAGATTATAAACTCTGTTTTTAGATATGTTGTGTTTGAAATGCTATAGGACATTCAGTTCAAGATGTTCACTAGATAGCTGTGGAATAAGACTGAAGTTCAGAAGAGAGATTTGGACTGGATTTATAAATCAGAGAATCATCTGCATGGACATGATCATTGAATCCATGGAAATTGATAATATTACAAAGTAAGTTAGTACAGTAAGAGAAGAGGCCCCAAGACAAAGCCATGGATGACACTCACAGTTAGTTCTAGAAACTGCATCTCCTGATGCATCTTCAGAATGGATTCACTTTCTTGGCTGCCATATTCAGTTAGCAATTCATTGTTGTAAGGGAAATACTTTTTTAAAAATTAGAGAGCTATGGGAAGAAATTATTTTTAGAGGGGTTTTTTTGCAAGTCAATGTGAATAAGTGACTTGCCCAAGGTCACACAACTAGGTAATTATTAAGTATCTGAGGCCGGATTTGAGCTCAGGTCCTCCTGACTCCAGGGCTGGTGCTCCATCTACTGCTCCACCTAGTTGCCCCAAGAAATTATTATTAATGATATTTCCTTTCTTACAAGATTATTGGAAACAAATGAGGCAATATATGTATACTATTACTGCAAATATTAAAGCATTATGTATCAATTCTTACTAATAATAAAGTATGCAAAGCATACCCTTACTGTGCTATATGAATCTCAGTTATTATACCTATTATTTTAAAAAATAACAGATGTATTTGAAAATTTTTCTGGTAGTCTGAGATTTAATAGAAAATTTTAAATGACAGTAGTTTAGTCAGCACCCTTATCAGTCCCCATGAATTTTCCCCTGGGGAAGGGATCCTTTTAATGCTATTTTCACAAGAGTCAGTCCATTACAAAAAGAAACAGTCAATTCAGACCTTGTCCAACCAATTTGCCATGACTCCTTGTTCTACTCCATTCCTTATGATGTAATTATGGAATATCACACAACCTGACTCTAATCCTGGCTCTGAGCAACCCTGACTCAGTTCTCGATCCCTCTGGCAAGGTATTGTACTGACTTTGATCTACTTTGAGTTCATGAACTAGTGTTTTGGGACTCAACTCTTCTACCCCATTTCAGAGGATCAAATAATATTGGCTCCTCTTTGTTTTTTCTAGGTTACATCATTATCGTTCCTCCTTCAGTGAATTCCATATCAACCTGAAATCCTTTCTTGATCATCAGCCCAGGTGTTATCTATCCTAAAATAAATGCTTCTTTTCATATTAGCAGGCAGCACTTGTGCTTGGATCTGAAGTTCTCATCCACCCCACCCACTCCAAAAACTCCCTCCAATACTCACTGGTAATATTACTCTATCTTGGGTGCTTCTCAGGTGAATCCTTAGAATGTTAGAAGTAGATGCCAGAAACAGACAGTATCAATCATGTACCAGGAAAGAAAGGATATATCATTATGATACAGACAAGGTACAAGGTATAATGAAAAGAATAATCATAATGACTCAGATATTGCCTTATATATACATTGTTGAAAATAATTTTATGAGGTAGGTAGTAGTAGTAGTAGCAATATTATTGTTAACAAAAACATGATAACTCACATTTTACATAGTTTTTAATGTTTGACAAAACATCTTAATAACAGCCCTGTGAGTAATATTATTGCCTTTTTGATGAGAAAAGAGGCATAGAGAAGGTGAAGTGAGGTGCCCGAAGTCACATGGAAGGGAAGCTAGGATTTGAATTCAGATTCCATCTTTATTCAGTGTTCCTTCTACATCAGAATGCAGTACCCTAAATTCAGACTAAGAAACTATGAATTCTAAATCCTTCTAGGACATTGATTTGTTGGGTGACTTGAGCTTTAGTATGGTCTCTTTTATAAAGCCTTCCTCAATCACTTTAAAATCCAGTGATCTCTCCCTGCTATGAACTCCTATTTTATAACTGATTTTATTCGTACGCCAATAAACACATATATGTATACAAATACAATCCCCAGATATTTGTGTATCTCTCTCTCTCTCTCTCTCTCTCTCTCTCTCTCTCTCAGCTATATGGTGTCCCAAAATCTTAGTGTAAATTTAAGATAGCATCTATATAATGTACATATAATATGTACATATTATTTAAAACAAACAGAAGGTACATATAATATTCTGTTTATATATTTCTACATAAATATATAAATATATAAGCAGTATTATATAGTAGAGAGCACTCTTAACTGAAAAATTAAGAGATCTGGGTTGTAATCCAGAATCTCCCTTTAAGTAGCCATCTGATCTGAAGATAGTCAGTCTGCCTTTTGCAGTCTCAGTTTCCTCATCTTGCCAATGATAGAATTGGAATGGATGAACTCTAATTTCCTATTGAGATTTGCTGTCCTTTGATTCCCTCTACAAGGTTCACCCCCTAACTTCCATTGATAAGTACTCTTGGGGTCTCCATTTTATGTAAAGGTCCACACCAGTATTCTTGCCTCTCCTCACTTTGTTCTGACTTGAAGACTTCATATCCTTCAGCTTCCTCATTGCATGCTTTTCAACTATCTTTTTGTGTACTTTCCTCCATTAGAATGTAAGCTCTTTGAGGGCAGGTACTGGCTTTTTGTTTTGTTTTGCTTTTGTTCATATTTGTATTCCCAGTTCTTAGAGTTGTGCCTGCTACATGGTAAGAACTTAAAAACTTCTTCCCTCCTTTATCCCTTCCTTTGTTCTTTCACTACTCCTTTTCTCCTTCCCTATCTTTCTTCCTTTCCTTCTTTCTTTTCCTACATCTATCCATCCATTATCTCTTTTCATTTTACAGGGGAAAATAAAGCTCTAGATAGGGAAAAATGACCTGCCCATTTACAGTTTACAATGGATAGCTCAGAGGTCCAGAGAGTTTAGTGTATCAAGAGACACAGAGCTTATCTAAGTTTGACCTCCCTTCATTTTACAAATGAGGAAACCAAAACCCAGGGAAATGAAGAAACTCGCTAAAAATCACAGAGGTAATCAGTAGGTCTCAGAGCAGAGAGCCTTCCCCAGTTTTGTCATGAGCCAGACTCACTATACAACTCCTCCCCAAACATCTTGTCCCTCTTAATTCAAACATGGTGTACTGGCCCTAAGCTCAGACACCCCAGGAAAGCCATTTCAGCATCCTCCTTGTAGGTGATTAATGAGGACTTGTGTCTTTGCCTTTCAGTCTGTTTCAGTATGAAGGGATGTGGGCTGCACACCCACTAACTCATCCTGTCCTTTCTTAATGAAGGATTGGATTCTACTAGCTTCGACCATTCTCCCTCCTCAGATCTTACCTGGACTAGAGCTTAGTCTAGTCTGCCATGCCCTCTACCTTCTCTACCCTTTGTTAGAAGATTCCAGGAGACAGAGGCCAGGCATGAACCTGCTTCAGACTCCTTACCATCCTGAAGCAAGCTTCCGCTAGGGTGAGTTCAGGCATTCAAACACTGAAAAAGCTCCCTAAATCTTCTATTCTGGAGAAGGTTTCAACCATTTGCTCATCTTAGTTCCACCTTCAGTCGTCATGTTTCTCTAGTAAGACTACTTAGGAATGAGTATAAATATTGGAATGGAGAGCAGATAATCTAAAACAGTAAAGAAGACTAATAAGAAAAGTCTAATTAAAAAGGCCCTTTCCTAGGATGATTATAGTGTGAGCAGAGGAGATTTTAGAGGGGTCTAAGAGGCAACTCATTGGATATGTAAGGATAGAAAAAGGAAAAGTCCAAGATAACTTCAAGGTTAAAAACTTGGGATGCTAGGTATATGGTAGCAACATTAACAGCAATAGATGTGTGTGTGTGTGTGTGTGTGTGTGTGTGTGTGTGTGTGCAAGTGTGAAACAGACAGATATAGAGACAGAGGTTTAAGAGATAATGAGTTATGTATAAATCTACATTTTTGAGCCTCAATTTACTCATCTGTAATCCAAAGGTAATAATTTTTGTATTACCTACTTCCCAGGGTTCTTATGAGGAAACCACTTTGTAAATCTTAACATGCAATAGAAATGTGGACCATTAAGGTAGGTCATTATGAGTTCAATTTTAGACATGTTGAATTTGAAGTGTTGGCAGGGCAACTAGTTAATATGAAGTGTTTAGAAATGAGTCTGTGTTTTGAAATGATTTAAAACGCTTTTCTAGGGAAAGAATGCTCAATTAACTGGGGTGATTTAATGTTGGAACAGATACACAGAGTCCACTTCTGCCCTTTTTTCTCCTGCTAAATATTTTCAAGTAATTATCATGAAATGCATTTTTGAAGATCAGGCCTGACATTCAAGTGAACCAAGGAAATATCAAGGAAAATCCATGGAAGGAAAAAAATTAATACATATAGCTGTGATGAATTCTCTTTTCTCAAGAGTTGCCAGCTTTCCCACCTCAAAAAGGAATGTTTAGCCCCAGAGATCTGTCTCTTGCCTTCACTTACCTCCCACTAAGCTAAATTTCATGTGGTCTTTATAGCCTCAACTCTGGAATGATATAATGGTACTTCCCTACCAGATTCAACACCTACTACAGAGCACTAACACCCCTACCCTGACACATACACCTGAAAGCTTTATAGTGAAAGGAATCAGACTTCTTAATTTTTCACCTAGCAATGCGTTTGATTACTATTTTCTGACTCCTTTCTGAGTAAGTCAAGATTATTTTATTTTATTAAACTAAATAAATTTGACCCCCTTTCATATTTAAAAGCTACCAGGCTATTACTGCTTCAGCATAAGTTTTGAAAAGACAGGAGAATCTCTGAAGGAGAAAGGGAAGAAAAATCACATTGGAAGCAGAAATAAAAAAGGCAATTTAAGAAATCAAAGAATGAAATTGTAAAATGGTCAGTAGTATGAAAAAAGAGAACTAGAATAAGATTCTTGTCTCTGTCTCAGATAAGTGAATGGTAGAGATTTTATGACCATTTATGAATTTAACATCAAGTTTTGAACTGAAAATAATAATAGAGACCGTTTGAAATTCTAATCTATGCTTAAAATCTCTATCCTGTCCTGTCCTGTCCTGTCCTGTCCTGTCCTGTCCTGTCAGCTCTCATTTCATCACTCAAAAGGATTCGCTAGTAAGACTATATGGACATGAGTAAAAAGATTGGAATGGAGAACAGATAATATAATATAATTTCTTTTTAAAATTTCTTCATGAAGTCTTTTCTGATTGATCAGGAAAAAAATAGCAACTTCTCAGTGTCTTCTCCTCCTCTTATAAGCTTACTTTGCTCTCCAATAATAAAATAGATGTGCTCTTGACCTATGTAGAATAGAAAATTAATTAATTAATAATTAAAATATATTTAAAATAAATTAATCTAAATCATTTCAATAATTAATTTTTCAATCATGTTAATTCACTAACAGCATCTTATTAAATACCTACCTTCTGAGATAACTTTCCATTTAGTCATTACATATATATGTATATATATATATATATATATATATATATATATATATATATATATATATTTGTACAGAGATGTTTTTTGCATATTCTCTCCTGAATTCGAATGTGAACTCTAAAGGGAGGGATCCCATTTTTATCATTATTTGTATACTTGGTGCTTAGCATAATACCTGGCACACATTAAGTTTTTAATAAATGTTTGATGACTGATGGAGGGGATTGGAGAGGTTATCACCTTTGTCAGTAGAGGGAAGAAGCATGCAAGTGAAATCATGAGTCCTTGATGTGTTGAAACAAAGTTTAACCATAAATGATTTTGGATGAGAGAAATTCAAACCAAAGAAGCCCTCAGCTTCTCTAGTGTCTGGGAAAAAATCAGTAATCAGCTCATTCCACTTGAGAATATAAAATATATAATTCTATCACATAATTTTCTTTTCTAAAATAGCTATAATTTGTCAGTGACTGTGAACTTTGTGTGATATTGAGCTCAAATTCTATAACACTTATCTCTCAAGATCACCCAGTTGATGCTCATATTCAGGTTATGCAGATCAAAATCCCAAGGGAATATCTCCAATCTAGCTCACTCTGTGCTCCATCCAGACTGAAATTGCCTTGAACTTCTTTTGGACAAACGGTAGAATTGAGGCCACTTTAGCTAAGTGTGATTCTAGAGCAGTGATGTAAAAAGTAACTTCCTATTCTCTAAAATGTTATCAAAAAAAATTTTTTTTAAATGTTATCCACAGGGAAACAACAATTTCCATTCAGGCATTTGCTAATAAAGATCCCGATTTCATTTCCTCGATAATTAAGAGACATAATACTCTAGTAGTTTAGAAAGCTGCCCGTAGAGGGGCTACCTCTGACATATATAGTCTGTCTTACCCTGTGTAGCACCTTCAAACTTTTAAAGACATGGGTAGCTATTAAAAACTACAAGTTCAGGAAAATTCCTGGTTTTGTATCAATGGATAGAGTTGCTTAATAAAGAAGCTATTTACACCAAGAAAATAATGAGTCCTGAGCAAAAAAAATCAAATTTCATGTCTTATATCTGAGGAAAAAATTAAAAAATAAGGAAAATGAAATGAACAGGACCTAAAGGAGATTTCCAGTGAGTGTTTTAGTGCATAAAACTGAGAAGTGATCCTGGATTCTAACTCCAGACCATCAACAATTTACTTTGTTGTGAAATTATGACTCCACGATATGTTAAAATAAAATTTAACTATAAATGATTTCACATGAGAGAAATTCAAACAAAAGGAGCTCTCAGTTTCTTCAATTTTGAATAAATCCAGTAACTGACTTTAGGTATCCACTCATTAAAAGGATATGAGAATTAAACACCACTTATTGTTTTAAAATGGTTTTTTTTCCCCTGGTAACAACAGAAGGTTTGTGAGCAAAACTGGGAAATGCATAATTAGGCAACTCTATTTTCACTTTCTGTCTGTAAACAGAGAAAGTAAACCTCTTGGCTTCCTATTCTTTATCTGTCCCAATGTGGTAATAATCCTTGAGATTATCCATCATGTTGAAATGTTAGCTTTAGACAAAGGTGTTTTATATATACATATATATATATATATATATATATATATATATATATATATATATATATATTTGGTTGATCTTTCTCTTTCTGTCTCCTTCCTTCCTTCCTTCCTTCCTTCCTTCCTTCCTTCCTTCCTTCCTTCCTTCCTTCCTTTCTTTTTCTAAAGAGGCAGCATTTAATTACATTGCAATATAAAAAAAAAGACTAGCAAAGCTTAGAGAGAGATGTAGAACTCTTGGCTCAGTTAGAAGGCAGATGAAATTCAGACAGTAACAAACCAAAATGCTTTTATGATACCCTGAAGGCTATTTATGGACCAAAGACATATGCTGCATCTCAACTACTCACTGTTGATGGATCCACATTGATTAACAATAGGGACATGATCTTAGAGAGATAGGCTGAACACTTCCATTGTGTTCTTTTTTTAAAGGATATTTTATCTTTCCAAAAATATTTTATGAAAATTTTTCAACATTCATTCATATGCTTATGTATATTTTTAAGTAACAAAATTTCCTTCTACCCTTCCTTCCCATACCCCCTCCCCTTAGTGGTGAAAAAATCAGGTTAATATTGTACATTCACATTTTTTAAAACAGGTTTGCAGATTAATAATATTCAATATGAGGAATTAGGATTAAGGGAAAGAAATACATGCAATAATTTTTAAAAAGTGAATGTAATGTTCATCAGATAATGCTTTGTTTGGTTTTTCTTCCTCTGGATAGGGATAGCATTGTCCATAACCAGTCTAATACAGTTGTCCTAGCTCTCTGAACTGCTGAGAGCAGCTGCATCCATAGCTGCATCCATTGTGATCATCTCACAATGTTGTCATTAACATGTACATTGTTCTCTTAGTATTCTGCTCCTTTTGCTCAGCATCAAATCTTGTAATTCCTTCCATGCTTCTCTAGATTATGATCATTTTTGGTTTCTTATAGAACAATAGTATTACATAATATTCATGTTCCTTAATGTTTTAAGCCATTCCCCAATTGATTGGCATCCCCTCAATTTCCAATTTGTTGCCACTACAAAAAACACTGCTATTAATATTTTAGAACACGTGGGACTTTTGTCATTTTTCATGATTTCTTCTGGATATAGGTCTAGAATTGGAATTGCTGGGTCAAAGAATATGAACAGATTTATTGCTCTTTGGGCATTGTTCCATATTCCTCTCCAGAATAGTTGTATCAGTTCACAATTCCACCAGCAATGTATCCATGTCCCAATCCTCCCACAACCTATTCAACATTGATCATTTCCCCTTTTTGTTGTTTTAGCTAATATGATAGGTGTGACACAATACTTCAGATTTGCTTTTAATTTGCATTTCTCTAATCAGTAATGATTTAGAGCATTTTTTCATTTGATTATATATAGCTTTAATTTCTTCATTCAAAAACTAGTTATACAGATTTTCAGACTCAGCAGTTTTTTAGATCTAAGCTGATATAATATGGTAAGGACTCTAGTATTTTAATTGACCTGGTATATCTTTTCAGGGAAGATTGTTTTAGAATAGAAACGTGTTTGGAAAGCATTATAGGATGATGGAAAATTATTTATGACAAACTAGTTGCATAGTAGTGAAAGACTGGCATATGACCTAATAAAATCAAATCATTCTAGGTGCATCTATAGAGGAAACTGGAAGGATGACAATAAATAAGGAAAATTAAAATTAAAATACCATTTCTTTCTATATTTATTTCCATAACACTGAACTATTTGGGTTCTTCCAATTCAGTCATCAGTATGCTTTTTAAGACAAAGTTGAGAATGATAGGTGGATGAGATCAAGTAAACACCAGGGAAACTGGCTTGACAACAATCATGAAAGATTAAAAATTATTTTTATGATTTTTTTAACAAGTCAAAAATGCCAAAAGAAAGGAGGAAAGGAAATCAGATGATAGTTGCATCGAAAAAAAGGGGATACTCAAGGATAAAAATCACTATGACCCATATATAAGTTGTTATTTTTATAAAATTTTTGTGAAAATCATCTATAAACATTTTAAGGAATTACTTGATGAAAATAATGAAAGACAATAGACACCATATAGTATTTGACATTTTCAAACTCAGAAAGTTAAAGCAAGATTTATGAAAAAGACACCCAGGGGACAGCTAGGTGGTGCAGTGGATAGAGCACCGACCCTGAAGTCAGGAATACCTGAGTTCAAATCTGGCCTCAGACACTTAGTAATTGCCTAGCTGTGTGACCTTGGGAAAGTCACAATCCCATTGCCTTAAATAAATTTTTTTTAAAAAGAAAAAGACACACTGTAATTTGCTTCAGTAGAGCAAAATATCACCTTAAAAATTCTCTTCCAACAGGGTGTTTCTCATGTTCATTACAGGATCATATGAAAATTTTTGATAAATAAAATCATGAGTAAATGAAACTTTTGTAACTCTCTTTTAATAACACATACAATGCATAAAACAAGAAAAAAATGCTTGTCAAAGTTGTTCAACACTATCATGGAGAATATTCTGCACAGGGTCACTCTAAAAGAGGAATTTGCTATGGATACTGACTTCTAAATGAATCTGGTCACAGATAATTGTGTGCTAATTTCATCAAAAAGAAAAATATAAAAGACTGATAAATCAAAGCCTATACTGCTTTCAGTATTACTGTTTCAAAATATGAGGGTTTTTTTTTTTGGGGGGGGGGCAAGGAGCAATCAGGAATCATTGAAAGAATTGGGCAGTTTCACAGGAAGGTTTCTATCTGTACCTATGAGGAGCAGATGGTTGAGGTCCATCTGTGCCAGCCATCCTAGATGGACTATGACAGAGGACCATATTCATTCAAACATATGTTAAATTGGGTCATATGCATTTTTTATATTCTTGATTTTTCCTTCTGTGAATGAATGGGCTACTCTTTAGCACAACTGTAGATTTCACTTAGAAGGCTTTATAGTATTCAAGGGCTCAAGGCAATTAGTAAAATGTCAAATTAGAGAATTTAGAGACTCTCAATGTAGATAGAGAATCCTTTTTATTCTTAGATTGTGTAATTATTGGTCTCAATGGCACTAGCAAATATTTCCTCTTGCCTTTTTGCTAGAAATCAAAAGTAGTATTAAATTTTAGTTTGGATCCTTTTAGTATTAGTAACTTGTGAATAATGGATTTCCACATACTTCCTCTCCATGTTTCTTCTTGTCTCAGCTGTTGAGCTCAAATGTGAGTACTTATAGCTTCTTTTTCTAGTTTCCCCATAGAATTATAAAATGTTAGAGCTTGAAGTGAACTCAGAGGTCATCTAGTCTTATTTTTTTAACAATCATTTTACAGAGGAAGAAACTGAGGTTTCAGAAAGCAAAGATTTAATGCAACAAAATCAGTTATTAGTTAAGCTGGTTTGAAGACTCAGAATACTTCCTAATAATTTTATTACTATACCATGTAACTTTTCCAACACTTTATTATTTTGAGTATTTTATTATTTTTCAGAATGCCTTCCAATTCTCACCTTCCCCCTTCATGGAACTCACATAAAAGGGAACTTGGAGGCAAGAGATCCAAGTTCCAGAATTGACCTTGCTGCTTTACTGCTCATGTGAGTGCCCTGACTCTTGGTCTGCTTATTTGTCAAACGTGAGAACTGGACTAAAATAGGAATTCTCAACTATTTTTGTGTGTCTTGTTTTTAAACTTATTTATGTTTTTTAAACTAATAAATAAAATGTATCAGATTGCAATTTAAACAAATGAGATGAAAATACAGTTATGAAACTGTTAAATGAAAAAAGTTTACATTTCCTGTGTTAGAAATCCCTGGCCTAGAGGGTCTCTAAGTTGGCTTCCATTTTTAAAGTTTATGACCTAAGTGGGTTGTTAATACAGAGTTGCTTCCCTTTCTTTCAGCATAATATGATTTGTTTTTTTTCAAGCAATTTTTAAAGCAACTATCTTTTATAAAAATTGGTTTTCATGACTTAACAAACTATGGTATATGTATGTGATGGAACACTATTGTTCTATTAGAAACCAGGAGGGATGGGAATTCAGAGAAGGCTGGAAGGACCTGCATGAACTGATGCTGAGTGAGATGAGCGGAATCAGAAAAACACTGTACACCCTAACAGCAACATGGGGGTGATGATCAAACTTGATGGACTCGCTCATCCCATCAGTGCAACAATCAGGCATAATTTGGGGGGGTATCTGTGATGGAGAATACCATCTCTATCCAGAGAAAGAATTGTGGAGTTTGAACAAAGACCGAAGACTATTACCTTTAATTAAGAAAATTTTATCTTATTCTGTAATTTTGATATCTATTATACTTTATGTTTCTTCTTTAAGGATATGATTTCTCTCTCATCACTTTCAACTTAGATCAAGTATACCATGGAAACAATGTAAAGACTAACAGACAACCTTCTTTGGGGGTTGGAGGAGGGAAGCAAGATTAGGGGAAAAATTATAAAATTCAAAATAAATAAAATCTTTCTTTAAAAAACATTGTTTTTCGAGGAACAAGTCAAAAAGCTTTGTTCATTTTTCAACCAACAATAAAGGACTCCAAAAATAAAACCTTGGAGTCTTTTTTTTGTTATTTTTGTGTAAAGAATGGATGTAGCAGAAACTGACCCTAAGACAAACCTTTAGAAGACAATTAAAAGAAGTTCAGGTCCCTGTGTTTCCATTTTTATGGAGTGTTGCATACCACATCATTCTGAATTACATGCTTATTCATTATAAACAGCAATGACTGCCCAGTTTATGTAAAAATGAGCTGAGAAAAAGGTTTTGGCTCTTCTGTTATTTAATTTTACTATTAAGTCTCCTGGAGCCCAGATGAAATAAGACTGATAGAGTTTGTGAGTGACATCATATGGTAATTGTATTACTTTAGTGACCTATTACCAAAAGTATGAGCCACAGGAACCTAAGATCTAGGAGCCCACTTGGGAGGAATGGACTAATTGGTATTGGTTCTCTTCTCTATAAGCCATTCTGGTTTCCAAACTTCTGTAACTAGCTAAAACCCCAGTTCAAAGCAAGGAATGTGTTTCCTATCCTCAGTTTCTATATCTGTAAAATTAGATAGTTTACAAGTGCTCGGAAGTTTTTTTAATGCAAAAAATTAAATGATTCCATAATGCTTGTAATTCCTCATGTCTTTTGATTTTAGGACATTAAAGCAATCTTATATATACACATACTCTTTTTGAAAAGTAAGTACCAAGCATTATTCCTGAAATAGATATGGAGAAACTAAATAGCAAGTAGATGTGATTCTGATCTCCATAATATCCAAAGTAAATCAAAGGTAGACACAGTAAATTTTAATATTCAATTATGCCAAATTTTCCACTGTAGGTCAGGGAATTCCTTGATCATTTAGTCTCCCCTCCCTAACCCCATTATCCCTTCCAGGTTTCAAAATGTAAACTTAAATGCTACATGAGTGAACCCAGAGCTTGGTGCCCTGAGGCCACAGGTTACACTATTTTAGTGTCAGGTTCCCTACCTCTCAAGGAGAGAAAGAGTGTCAATGATTAGGGGAAATTATTAGGTTTAACAGGAAAGAATATGCCTAAGGCAAAAACTGCATTGTCCAATTATAAACCTAGAGAAATTACCAGAGTGCCATGATGTCTCCATTCCTGACTGAATAAGTGGTACCAGGAATTTGGGTACCTGTCCTTTATCTCAACTATTATTGAGCTTTTTATTTTTATGTTTTTAAAGAAAGATTGTTTTTATTTTGAATTTTATTTTTCCCCTAATCGGCTTCTCTCTCCTCACCCCCCCACAGAAGGCAGTCTGTTAGTCTTTAGAGTGTTTCCATGGTATATATTGATCTAAGTTGAATATAATGAGAGAGAAAACATTAAGGAAGAAACATAAAAATATAAGAAATGGTAAAATATAATAAGATAACATTTTTTTTTCTTTTTAAATTAAAGGTAATAGTCTTTGGTCTTTATTCAAACTCCACAATTCTTTTTTCTGGATACAGATGGTATTCTCCATTGCAAATACCTCAAAATTGTGCCTGATTGTTGCACTGATAGAATGAGCAAGTCCATTAAGGTTGACCATCACCCCCATGCTGCTATTAGTGTATACAATGTTCTTCTGGTTCTGCTCATCTCGTTCAGCATCAGTTCATGCAAATCCTTCCAGGCTTCCCTGAATTCCCATCCCTCCTGGTTTCTAAAAGAACAATAGTGTTGCTTCAACATACATATTCCACAGTTTGTTAACCCAAATTGAATGACATTCACTTAATTTCCAATTCTTTGCCACCACAGACAAGGCTGCTATGAATATTTTAATATAAATTTACCCTTTTTTATAATTTCTTCAGGGTATAGACTCAGTAGTGGTATTGCTGGATTAAAAGATATGGACATTTTTGTTGCCCTTTGGGCATAATTCCAAATTGCCCTCCAGAAAGGTTGGATGAGTTCAAAGCTCCAACAATGTATTAGTGTCCCAGATTTCCCATATCTGATCACTGTCCTTTCCGGTCATATTGTCCAGTCTGAGCGGTGTGAGGTGATACTTTATTATATATTATTATGTATTATATATTATATAGAGATACTTTAATTGGCATTTCTCTAATATGTAGTGATTTAGAGCAATTTTTCATATGACTATGGATCACTTTAATTTTCTCAACTATAAAATTGCCTTTTGCACATCCTTTGATCATTTGTCAATTGGCTTGTTTTTTTCTAATTTTTTTTGATAAGGCAATGGGGGTTAAGTGACTTGCCCAAGATCACACAACTAGGTAATTATTAAGTGTCTGAGGCTGGATTTGAATACAGGTCCTCCTGACTCCAGAGCCAGTGCTCTATCCACTGTACCACCTAGCTGCCCCTATTGTTTTTTTCAATTTGACTCAGTTCTCTGTATATTTTAGAAATGAGTCCTTTGTCAGAAATACTAGTTGTAAAAATTGTTTCCCAATTTATTACATTCCTTTTGATCTTGGTTACAGTTGTTTTGTCTGTGCAAAAACTTTGTAATTTAATGTAATCAAACTTGTCTAGTTTGTTTTTGTTGATGTTCTCTATCTCTTCCTTGGTCATAAACTGCTTCCCTTTCCATAGATCTAACAGGTAAACTATTCCTTGATCTCCTAGTTTGCTTATAATATTGCATTTTATGTCTAAATATTATCTCCATTTTGATCTTATCTTGGTTATTATTGAGCTTTTTAAAAATATTTTGCCATAACAAAAAAATACCATATATGATATTCTGTTGGATGGTTAGTACTGTTGAATAATGTTTCCCAACCATACCTTAACCTTTCCAGGGTTTTTTCTTTATTTTATTTTTATGATTACCTACAAAAATTTTTAGCATTCATTATTTTTTTTTTTTGTTTTTGCAAGGCAATGGGGTTAAGTGATTTGCCCAAGGCCACACAACTAGGTAATTATTAAATTCCTGAGGTCTAATTTGAACTCAGGTTCTCCTGACTCCAGGGCTGGTGCCCTATCCACTGTACTATTTGCCCCTATCCATTATATTTTTAAATTTTGACTTCCAAATTTTCTCTGCCTCTATGCTCTCCTTGAGAAGGCAAGAATTTGATTAGATAAATTGCACATATGAAGTCCTACAATTCATATTTCTATATTATCTTTTTAAAAAGCTATTTTTTCAAAAAGAAAACAATAAGCACATAAAAAACACAAAAAAGAAAAACCCTAAGAAAAGTAAAGTATTTAAAAAGTGTGTTTTTATGTGCCTTCAGACCTCATTATTTCTTTCTCTGGAAGTAGATAGCAATTTTCATCATTGTCCTTTAGAATTATCTTGGATCTCTGTATTACTGAAAATAGCTGTCATTCACAGTTGAGCATTTTACAATGGTGCTGTTACTGCCCACTTGACATCACTTCATATAAGTCTTTCTGGTTTTGTTGAAAGCATACTGCTCTTCATTTCTTACATCAAAATAGTATTCCATCACAATCATAAACCACAATTTATTCAGCCCTCCCTCACCTGATGGCAATCCTCTTAATTTCTAGTTCACCACAAAAAAAGAGTTGCTATAAGTATTTCTGTACATAAATATCCTTTTATTTTTCTTTGATCTCTTTGGAATACAAACTGGGTAGTGGTTTTACTGGTTCAAAAGATATTCACAGTTTTATAGTCCTTGGACTATAATTCTAAATTGTTCTCTGGAATGGTTGAATCATTCAGTTTCACCAATAGTGCAATAGTGTCTTAATTTTTTTCATATCTCTTTTAAGATTTGTCATTTCCCTTTTCTGTAATATTATTCAATCCAATAGAAATAAACAGATATCTCAAAGTTGTTTTAATTTGTGTTTCTCTAATCTACAGTGACTTAGAGCATTTTTCTTAAGAATTTAGATAGATTTGGTATCTTCTTCCAAAAATTGTTTGTTCATATCCTTGGAACAATTTTTTCAGTTGGGAATGATCAATTTATTTAGAAAGTTGGCTCAATGATCTGTGAATCTGAGAACTGAGGTCTTTCTCAGAGAAACTTACTGTAAATGTTGTTCCCAATTTTCTATTTTTCCTTGTATTCCTGACTGCATTGATTTTGTTTGTGCAATGCCTTAATTTAATATATTCAAAATTTTCCAGTTATAACCTTTGAATGCTCTCTATCTCTGTTTGGGTCATGAATTTTTCCCTTATATATGGATCTGACAGGTAAAATTTTCCATACCTCTCTAATTTCTGTAAAGTATCACCCTTTATTTCTAAATCATTTATCCATTTTACCTTATCTTGGTATATGATGTAAGATGTTTGTCTATTGGTAGTTTCTGCTAAGGTAATTTCTAGTTTTCCTAGCAATTTTTGTCAAATAGTTTTTAACCTTTCAAAACTTATATCTTTGTGTTTTTTTTTTTTATCAAATACAGGATTACTATGACCATTTACAATTGTGTATTATATACCAAATGCATTCCACTGATTTACCATTCTATTCTTTAGCCAGTTCCAGATGGTTTTTTGATAATTACCACTTTGTAATACAGTTTGAGATGTGATATTACTGGGCTACCTTCCTTCATATTTTTTCATTGATTCCCTTGATATTTTTGACCTTCTGCTTTTCCAGATGGATTTTTAAAATAAATGTTATCTGGCACTATAAAATATTTTTGGTAGTTTGACTAGCATGGCAATGAATAAATAATTTTAATTTATCTGGAATTTTCATTTTTATTATATTGATGACAAATTGCTGAGTAATTAAGATTTCTCCTTTTTTTGAAATCTGACTTTGTGTGAAAAGTGTTTTATATTTATGTTCCTATATTCCTTGGGTTTGCCTTGGCAGATAGACTCCCAAGTATTTTATATTGTCTGCAATTATTTTACATGGAATTTGTTTCCTTGTCTTTTCCTAACTTATTAATGTTAGTTTGTTAGTAATATAAAGAACTATTAAAAGTTTCTATGAGTTTATTTTATATCCTTCAGCTTTACTGAAGTTATTCTTTATTTTGACTACATTTTTACTTGATTCTCCAAGATTCTCTATTTTTATCATCATATCATTTTCAGAGGGTGAAAGTTTTATTCCCTCATTACTTATTCTCATTTCTTTAATTTCTTTTTTGTTATCTTATTGTTATATCCAGCATTTTTAGTTCAATATTGAATAATAGCAGTGATAATGATTTCACTCCTGCTTTTACTTTTAAGGTTTCAAGTTTATCCCTATTATAGGTAATGGCTTCTCTTCATTTTAAATATACACTGCTTATCATTTTAAGGAGAATCCAATGAATTCCTTTGTTTTCATCAGGATTAACTCATTGTATTTGATCAAAAATTTTTCTTACATCTTTGAGATTATCAAATGATTTTTGTTGTTATTGTTGTTGATATGGTCAATTGTGTTGAGAGAGGTTTCCTAATAATAAATGAATCTTGCATTCCTGGGATATATATACCAACTGGTTATAATGTAGGATGTTTGTGATATATCACTGTAATTTCCTTCATTTTAAAGTTTCAGCATCAATATTTATCATGGAAATTCATCTACAGTTTTCTCCTCTGTTTTTGCTCTTATTAGTTTCAGTATCAGGGCCATGTCTGCCTCATAAAAGGAATTTGGTAGAGTTCCTCTTTTGCCTATATTTACAAACAGTTTATATCATATTTGAATTAATTATTGTTTAAATGTTCAGTAGAATTCACTTGTGAATCCCTTGGCTCTCAGGATATTGTCTTAGAAAATCCATTTATGGTTTATTCATTTTTTTCCTAAAATAGGTTTAAGTATACTATTTCCTCTTTTCTTAATCTGGGTAATTTATATTTTTAAAACATTCATCCATTTTATTTATATTTTTTAGGTTTATTGGAATATAATTAGGCAAAATAACTACTTTTAATTGCTTTGATTTCATCTTTATTGGTGGTGAATTCAGTCTTTTCATTTGGAAGCATGATGATTTGTTTCAAATCCAATTAATAAATAGTTTAACTTACTTAATTTTTGTTTTTATAAAACCAGTTCCATTATAATTTAAATGGTTTTCTTACTGTCAATTCGATTCATTTCTCCTTTGATTTTTCAGAGATTTCAATTTTACATCCCTTCTAGTTATTAATACTTTTTAAATACAATCCTAATTAGTAAAAATGTATGTGAAGTAGTTCTAATGAGTACTTAGTGCAAAAATTCACAAGAAATAAATGCTTCCCAGCAGTAAGTAGTATCAAATCATGAGTTTTCACCTTTCTGGCTTTAATAATACCTATCCCCTATGGCAAGATGGAATGATACAGATAAAAATTGATGTCAGTGTACTACAAGGTGCATGATCAGTATTGAGGAGAGATTTAAAGCCATATAAAATTTTAAGACCCTTAAATGTCCACTTTAGACTTGAGATATAAACCTATATCTCTGTTTGAAGGTATTATATTTAAATATCTCATCTGAGAAGAGAAAGATATGAACCATATAAAAGTACAGACCTCTTGTTTTCTAAAATGGTAGCTTTAACAGAACTCTAGTGCAAAAAAAGATGAGAACATAAGGACAATGCTTATTATTTTGGAGAAGGGTGGATACCATAACAAAACTTATCCATTGGAGCCAGGGGACATTACAGAGCCAAGTTTGTGTTCCTTCCTCTCTCTCTAGCTAGCTTCGCTCTATGTTACTAATAAAATGAAGAGATGGGAAGAGGGAAGGAAAGATGATAGTATAATAATACTCATTATATGCATCATAAAATTGTTGTGAGGGAACTGACCTGTAAGCCTCAAAAATTTAAATGTGTATTATTTCATGAAGAAAGAATGTAGTATAAATGAGTATTGGACTTAGGATATGGAGAACTAAACTTATTCCTGCCTTCACTTTTTATTACCTGTGTGACCCTGGAAAGATAATTTAATCTTTCCAAAATTCAGTTTCCTCTTCGGTAAAATGAGGATAATAATATTTAAGTTACACATTTCACAGAGTGGTCATTCAAAAAATTCACCTTTTAAACCAATATAAATAGTAATAATTATGAATACCATGTAATTACAAATTTTAAAATGATTATTGTTTAAGTTTATGTTGTAATATTTTATCATCATTTGATTTTTATTACTTATTAGTATTGTACATTCATATTTTCTCCTCACTCCAACTCATTTTTTTATCATTGCACTACATTAGGAAAGTTTTGCAGTTTAATAAAGTCGGGAAGTTGCTTGATATGTAGTGTTAAAAATATAACCAAAACAAATGAGATTAGCTTTTTAAATTCAACACTGAGTCTTCCCTTAAAATACTAAATTCTTGTAAGAAGTGATAGTTTCTGTCATAAAAGAGATGTTTTGTGTGAAATCATCATTTGATATTTAATTCTAACATTTATTTCATGGTATGGTATGTCCCTTTATTGAATCACTCATTGTAGTTCTTGAACTTGGATATTTCTGCCTTGTGTCTCTTATGTTCCAGACACTTCTCCCACTATCTTCCGATGAAATTTATATGTACTGTGTCCAATTCCTTGAATATTTCATTTTCTGAGGAGATCTTGGGGCCAGTTCTTCAGTAGAAATATCAAACTCTAATTTGATCTGCATCTTTTCCTAGGATATCTTTATGGTCATTATTATCCATCATCATTTTCATCCCTCTTATCTCATTCTTCTCATCATTTTTGATTGACTCAAGTTAATAATCCTAAGACAAATTGTTCTCCTGCTGTTATTTTTGTTCTTTTCTGAAAACTCTTGCAAAGGTGGATAATTACTCCTTTTATAAACAAATAAGAGAATTAAATAAGAGGTTAGTTCACCTTCTGTAGATCCACTAAAGCTATTTTCAGTAGCAGTCAGAACAACTGGAATGAAAGGCAATACATCATCTTCGTCTGATGTCTTCAAATTTTTCATATGCTCTCAATTTTGAAAGCTTTACATTTCATGTAGTTTGTAGTGCATATCTATTGAAATATCATTACATTTTTATGATTAATGTTATGTCTAGACAATTGTGGGCAACATACTATCTTCAAGGATTCTTTGGTTCTAATGCAAGTTATTTATTGAATTCTCAAGGATATTTAGGGGTTTGTTTTTACCATACAGGGATTTAGTAGGTTTTAAAGGATAGCAAGATTCTTATGAATAATTCCAATCACCTTTTTGTGTTTTTCTAGTTATTTCCCATATTTTTACCACCCAAAGTTGAAGGAGGCATAATTTCTTTCATTTCCTTGTATTATCCACATTGATCAATAAATTGATTCTCCTTAAGGATAAACTTGATGGAAATTGTCCAGTTCTGAATCATCACCATAACTCTTACAATTTCTATAAATAACTCTATATATTATATGTTTCATGCTTCTCCTTTGATATATTGGTTCATTGATTTCATGGAGGTAGATGGTATCCATGGAGCAACTTTTGAGTATCCTATTGAATTTCAGCCATTTCATAGCCATCATCTGGAGATAAACTACTCATAGTTTCACTGAACAAGTCCAGTAGTATGTACTTCTTGTCAACCCTTGCTAGTGCTTTGGGAAGTAAAGTTTGTTTCAAAATTTTTTTCTGTAAAATTTTAAACTATCACTTTTTAAGAGAACATCTATGAATCATCTTTATTATTTGATTGGAAGACACATTAATCTTTCTGTAGATGACAGGGTAATGAGTCTTATATTTTGTTAAAATTGTATAGGTTTCTCTTTGGACCTTTTAGATCCATTGCCAATCATTTCACTGTGGTGGAAGTAACCCTATTTTAAATAACTTTTCTCACAAAGACTTTAACTATAACTTTAAGAGAGTGTATAAAATAATGAGCAGAGGCTGTTTTCTGGAGAGTGTTAACTGTTCTAAATGATACAAGGTAAATATGAAACAGGAAAACAGAACTAAGAAAATTTCTTTCGAGATACAACCAGCTACCAAGTGTTGAAAGTTCTTATATGAGAACATTCCCCTTCTCTTTCATATGTAGTCTAGGATAGTTTTTAATAGCCATTGGATCAATATTTTTATTCTCTGCCAGAATGCTATAAATCAAGGCAATCAAGGAATATGTTTGCATATTTCCTCACGAAATAACTCAAACATACATCTCTTACTATTCAATTTGCTCTAAGTCCTCAGTTTATAAATAAATCAGAAAATTATCTTCCTATAAACTTTTGTTCATCTCTTGGTATACAATCTATTAACAATCAATTGGCCAATAAGTATTTATTAAATGGCTAATATGTATCAGGCACTGTTAGTAGGTGTTTAGTATACAAATTCAAAGAATAAATAATTTCTCTTTGTCAAGAACTTACTAATGGGAGACAGCTACAAATACCTATATATATACATAGTATGAATAAATAAAAAATTATTAAATATAGGGTAGTTTGAGAGAAAGGTTACTGGTAGATCATTAGGAAAATGTTGAAGGTAGTAATTAAGTTGAATATTGAAGAAAAAAGAGAGATTTTATGAAGCAGACTGAAGGAGAGACTGTGTCCCAGTTATGAAGTTTTAACTAATTCTGAAGTCTAGAAATGGAAGCTAGAGTGCAATGTATAAGAAATAAAGGGAAGATTAGGTTAATTTGTCCAAAGATTGTGGGAGGGGAATCAGTGTCCAGTGATAATAGACTGACAGGTTTTATAGAATATAAAAGCTAAATAGATATTTTATCTCAGAAGAAATAGAAAGATACAGATGTTAATTAAGTAGGGAACTCATATGGTCCAATCTATACTCAAGGTAAATTACTTCCAAAGTAATAGTTAATAACAACTGGAATGGGAAGAGAGACTTAAAGAAGAAAGGTCAATTAGGAAAGCATTGCAGTAATCTAGTCAAGAGGTAATGGATATCTGAATTAAAGTAGTAACTTTATGAATAGAGAAGAATCCAATGGAAGAGTAATGTAAAGCTAGAAATTACAGGATTTAGTCATTGAATATGTAGGGAGAGAAAGTATAAGAAGTTGAAGATGATGCTGGTATTAGAGAACAGAGAAGATGTCATGGCTGACTTTTACATAAAAAAGAAAGTTTCAAAGAAGAGACAATTTGGAAAAAAACATAATTTCAGTTGTAGACATTTTGAATTTGAGATGTCTTTGGGATATCCAAATTGAAATATCAAATAGAGAATTAATGATGTTGTACTGAAGTCAGCTTATTCAACATTTTGCCAGAGCTGACAGTTAAATTTTCATCAGGAACATTTACACCTTGGAGAGGGCATTCAACATTGAGCAATGAGACTAGAGGACAAATGGAAAAGAATTACAAAGTGAAAGGAAGCAGTTATTGAAGTTATATTTCTCAAAGTTTGCATGAGAATGGGATACAAGATAGAGTAGAAAGGCTTAAAGGGACTGTAGGTTCCAACAAAGGATCATTTTGTTGTTTTTTTTTAGACAAGGAGACAGGGAATATTTAAAGTCAGAAAGGGAGGAACAACTAAATAGGAAGAGATTGAGGTTGAAAGATAAAGGAGATGACTAAGGATGTAATCTCTTGGAGAAGATGGAAGTGTGTAGGATCAAATGGTCTGTTTTCTTTATCTTTCTTTTTGGTTTTTACAAGGCAATGGTGTTAAGTGATTTGCCCAAGGTAACACAACTAGGTAAATTATTAAGTGTCTGAGGCTGGATTTGAACTCAGGTCCTCCTGACTCCATGGCTGATCCACTGCACCATCTAGCTGCCCTCTCAGTTTTCTTAAAGAAAGATACAACATCCTAAAGTGAGAGGGAGGGTCAAATACATATATAGATAGATAGATATAGATATATATATGCATATGTATATGACTTAATCTTGTCAAAGAAGACCATCTCTTTGTCAGAAGCTCTGGAGTAGAGGAAAGAGGAGTAGTAGGAGATCTTTATCAGAGTGGGATGAAGGGAAAAGAAGCTCTTGCAGAGTGACCTCAATTTTTTCAGTAAAGGAAGATGCAACATCCAAACTGAGAGGGAGGAAGAGGTAACGTATTTGGAGTACTTTCTGTTCTGAGAAAGAGAATTAGGAATCAAAGAATTATTTTGTTACAGTGACATGACTTTGTAATGTATACATGATTTAAAATTTTCCCCATTTGTATTTATTGATTAGAAATTAAGAAAAGAGGAAGCAAAAGGTAGGAGCAACCCCAGAGCTGAGATTTGACAAGAGAAGAGCTGAAGTTGAACTAAATGATTTGAGAGTATTTCTGGGGGGTGCAGAGTCAAACTGATAGAGTAGAGAAGCACTCAACCAAACTCTTCAGTCCAGTCCATGCAACTCTAAAATGCCACACATCTAGTTCTAGAGTAGTAGAGACAACAAAAGGTCAGAGTGAGATATTTGTCCAGGTCAAAGAAAACTTAGGGTCTGAAAGAGAATTTTGTGGCATGGAAATAAAGGCTAAGCTTGGATGAAAAGTCAGTGATGGGTCTAGGGATAGCAACAGAAATAGTAGCAAGTGGCAGCTTCATGCGTTCTCAAGTCAGAGATGGTAAAGGGTACATGACAACTGATCAGAAAGAGATTATGAGGTAACCTTGTAGCACAGGATACAGGGACAGATACTGTTTGGCATCTGCATTGCCTATACACACTTCTAGGTCATAGTTCAAGGGTAGAGTGGAGCACTTTCAGGGAAAGGGGACTGGAAACCCAAAAGGGAGGGGCAGTGTTGCTTCTAGCCCCGAGGGATCAAGGACCTTGGACATCAGTATTAAATTCTTTCCCAAGGAAACATATTACCTGCAATTCCAAGAATTCAGGGATCCTTCTTGGGTAAGGTCCAGATGTGGACCAAGGAGGGAATGATCACACCTCTCCCCAGATAACATAATCATATAAACTCTGAAAGCTTTCAAAACCTCTGAAAATAGCAATATGAAAAATCTGAAGCTTGAGGCAGAGACCCTCATGCCAGGAATAGAGTCCAACATTAACATAAAGGTTGAAATCAAGAAATAGAAAGGAAAAATGAGCAAACAACTACAACAACAAAAGAACCTGATGTTTAAAAGCTACTATGGTACTAGGGAAGATAAAGAAACACACTCATCAGAAGATAATGAAGTCAAAACAATTATAAGCAACACTTCAAAGGCAAGAATTCATAGAAAAACAAAAAAACATTTCAAATCAAATTAGGAGGGGGACATAAAAAATTGAGTAAAGAAATGAAAGCAAAAAAATTATGAAGAAAAGCAGCTTGGGTGAAAGATGCACAAAAATTTTAATGATAATAAATCCTTATAATGAGGAATTGGGCAAATTGAAAAAAAGAGGGACAAAAGTTCATTGAATAAATCAATTCCTTATAAATTAGAATAGGACAGATAGAAGCTAATGACTTCATGATACCTCAAGAAACAATAAAACAAAGTAGAAGTGACTGAAAAAATAGAATAAAATACAAAACATAGCATTGGAAAAAACAACTGATTTGGAAAACAGAGGAGAGATAATTTAAGAATTACTAGAGTACCTGATTGCCATGATCAGAGAAAAAAACCAAAACATCATATGTCAAGAAATTATGAAGGAAAACTGTCCTAAGAGTCATTGAAAGTGGTAACGTAAAAACTAAAATAATCCACTTTTTGAAAGAGATTCCAAAATGAAAATTCTTGAAACCATTATAGGAAAATCTCATAGCTCCTAGGTCAAAGAGAAAATATTTCAGAGAGTCTATTTAAATATATAGAACTACAGTCAATATAACACAAAATATAGTAGCTACTAATTAGCTAGTAGAGGATCAAAGGGCTTGGATATATATATATATATATATATATATTAGAAACTAAAGAGATGGGATTACAATAAAGAATAAGCTATGTAACAAAACTGAGTAACAAAACTGAGTATAATTGTTCAAAAAACAATGGTTATTTAATGAGATAGAGGGCTTTCAAGAATTCTTTATGAGTATACAGAGCAGAATTTTTTTAATAATTGCCTTTTAACTACAAAGATTCAAGAGCAAAAAAGTTAAATATGAAATAAAAATCATAAGAATTCAATAAAGTGAAGCTATTTGCATAAACACACAGACACACACATATATGTATATATGTATATATACAAGATGATACCTATATCATCTAAGATCCTACCATTATTTGGGAATTTAGATAAGTTCTCCATAGAGAGTGTGGGACTGAATTAATTATATTGGGACAATGCCAAAAAACTGAATTATTGACAACTAGGGATACTTTGGGGAACAGGGCAGAGGATGAAGGGGAAGGGAAAAATCATCTCACATAAAAGAGGCATGCAAGGAAGAGTTTTTACAGTGTAAAGAGTAGAGAAAGCCATGATTGAACCTTACTCACATTTAAATTTGTTAAAGAGGGAAAAGAAATGTGGTCAACTGGCAATAGAAATCTATCTTAGCCAAAGGGAAGTATGTGGGGAAGAGGATAAGAGAAAGCAGAGCTGATTAAAAGGGAGGCAGATTGAAAAAACCATTAGTCATAAGCAAAAAAAAAAAAAAGATGATAGAGGAGGGATAGGATAAAAAGAGAGTGAAGAAAAAATAGAAGAAAATAGAATAAAAATAAATAATATTTATTAATCATAATTGTGAATGTGGATGAGATGAACTCACCCCCAAATGGAAACATAATGAAGGCTGGATTAGAAACCAGAATTTAATATGTTGTTTACAAGAAACACTTGAATCAGAGAGACACATACAGTTAAAACGAGACTGGAAAGATTCTATTATCTTCAAAAAGACGGGGATCACAATCATGATCTCAGGCAAAGCAAGAGCAAATAGAGGCCTAATTGAAAGGGATAAGTAGAAAAAGTACATCTTACTAAAAGGAGGAACCAAAGATAATGAATCAATATCAATACTCAACTTATGCACCAAATGAATAGCCTTTAAATTTCAAATACTGGAGGAAATAGAAAGCAAAACTATATTCTTGGGTAAATCTCACCTTTTCCTCTCTGAGCTAAATGAGTCTAACCATAAAATAAGTAATAAAGAAGTCAAGAAAATATATAGAATATTAAAAATATTTAATTTGATAGACCTCTGGAGAAAACTGAATGGCAATAAAAAAGAAGTAAATCTCTTCTCAATTGTACATGGCATCTTCACAAAAAAAAAAACAAAACTGACCTTTTTAAATTCATCTTTTCAGACCATAATGCAAAAATTTACTTTTCATGTTTGTAAACATTGATTAAAAGCTAATTGGAAAGTAAATTACATTAATCTGAAGAATGAGTGGTTCAAAGAACAAATCAAAGAAATTTCATTATAGAGAATGACATAAATTAGACAAAATTCCAAAACATGTGAGATTCATACAAAGCAATACTTAGGTGAAAATTTTTATCTCTTAAGTGCATACTTTATTAAGGAGAGAAAGAGTTGGGGGGGGCAGCTAGATGATGCAATGGATAGAGTACTACCCCTGGTGTCAGGAGGACCTGAGTTCAAACCAAGCCTCAGACACTTAATACTTACTTAGCTATCACTTAACCCAATTACCTTGCAGAGAGAGAGAGAGAGAGAGAGAGCTTGCAAAAGAACAACTTAAAGATTCACAAATAAATGCCAAAATGAAATCCTGAAAACCAAAAGTCATGTTAATATAATTGAAAGTTAAAAACTACAAAAACTTTTGAATAAAACTAGAAATTGGTTTTTATGAAAAACCAAATAACAAAATAGATAAATCACTAATTTAATTTTAAAAATTTTTATTATTAAAAATGTAAAGGGTTAATGTACCACCAATGAAGGTAAAAGTAAAGTGTGGGGGTCCAGCCTCCACGGGGTCCTTAGAACCTGACAGGAGGGATAGAGTTGGCGAAATGAGTTGAGTCAACAAGTGGGTAAAGGCAGGAGCAGGTTGACTGACTGTCAGCTGCTTAAATTTATTTTTATAATCTCAGAATCATATGAAACAAGCAAACTAAAATCATTTCCTTGGTTATGAAAGTGTACAATTTTCATCATTAATCATATAGTTCATATGGTTACAAGTTTGATCATGTAGTGGTTACAAGTGTGATTATCAATCATGTAGTTAATTTTCTTGTCCCTGCTCAGACCATGATGACCTCAACCTGCCTGTTGCCCAGTTTGTTGTTGCATAGTAAAGTTATTAATTAAACAGAACTTTCCTTATAATAATCTTTGATATAATTTGTTCAATGGAATGCTTTTATGTTTTTGTGATGCATATGTAATGCTTTTCGATATGCTCCCTTGACAACCTATAGTGAGGGTAGTTATGTTTGTCCACCTGTCCATTGACTCCTTCAATAACCAATTTTCCTTTCAGCCCTTGTTGGTAGATGCTACAGTTTCTATGACTTTTTATTCTTTCCTAATAAACTAAGGCTGTTAGAGTTCACATATGGGTTACCTATACTAACTATTCTCTCACCATCTTTATCATATATTCCTGTGTATTTACCATACAAAACTGTAATTTCCCTGGAATTCTATCTGACCAATCTTGTATCTGGTTTCCCTGTATATATTCTGACATCTCCCTGGAACTCCCAGTGCTGTATCTTCCAAGGATTTTATAATGTTGAAGCTTTTTGTATGTCTCAGGGAGAGGCAATCCTGTTAAATTTGGACAGAGTTCACAGTCTGTTTTATTCAAGCAATTTCTCTGAAATCCTTCCTTTATAGACATTCCACTATTAGGATGAGTAAGTTTTGCAATCAATAATAGACCTATAAATATGGGTATACATGGAATCCCTATATATATTGAAGAAGGAAATGTTGTTCCATCAGGCAGTGTGACTGCCTTGAGTCTTCTTGCTGTGACTGTGTCAAACAGCCTAGAGACCCTGGCTCACAACACTAGAGGAATCATTAGATATTTTTTTCCCAGTTTTATGCCAGTAAAACTTACAATCTAAATGTAATGGATGAATGTTTGCAAAAATATAAGTTGCTTGTATTAACAGAAAAGAAATTATATAGAGAAATCGAATAAGCCATCAATGAGTTTCCTAAGAAAACCTTCTGAGCACCAGACAGATTCACAAGTTAATTTTATCAAACAAGTAAGTAAAAAATACCGATTTTATATAAGCTGTTTCCAAAAAATGGGCTTTTATGACATAAATATGGCTTTATTACTTAAAAAACAAAAGAAATTAAACTATAGATCAATTTCACTAATAAGTATTGATACAAAAGTTTTAAACAAAATATTAGCAAGAAAATTATAGCAAAATAATATGAGCAATTGGGATTTATATCAGGAATGTAGGTCTGGTTCAATATTAATAAAACTGTCAACTTAACTGGTCATATCAATGATAATAAGAATAAAAATCTTAAGATTATATTAGTGGGGGCAGCTAAGTGGGATAGTGGATAAAGCAACAGCCCTGGAGTCAGGAGTACCTGGGTTCAAATCCGGTCTCAGACACTTAATAATTACCTAGCTGTGTGGCCTTGGGCAAGCCACTTAACCCCGTTTGCCTTGGAAAAACCTAAAAAAACAAAGATTATATTAGTGGTCACAGTAAAAATAAACCTTTGACAAATTTCACCTAGTTCTACTAAAAAAATCTCTATAAAGAATATGTATCAATGGAACCTTTCTTAATATAATAAGTAGTATATATCTAAAACCAAGAACAATCATCTGCAATGGAAGAAAACTTGAAACCTTTTCAGTAAGATTGTGAGTAAACCTAGGATGTTCTTTATCACCACTATCACTTAATATTGTACTACAAATTCTAGCTATCACAATAAGATCAAAAAAGGCATTGAAAAAATACAAATAGTTTATGAGGAAACAAAACCCTCACTCTCTGCAAATACTTAAAGAATCCTAAAGAATCAACTAAAAAAATAGTTGAAAAAATTAACTTTAGCAAAAAAATGAACTCACACAAATCCTAACCTATCAATAAAGTCCAGGAGGAAGAGATAAAAAGAAAAATCCTAATTCAAATACTTGCAGATAATATAAAATTCTTGAAAGTCCACCTGCCAAAAAACCCAAGAACTATATGAACCCAACACTTTTCACATAAATAAAAATATATCTAAACATTTGGATAAATATTCATTGCTCATGAAGAGGCTAACTCAATAAATAAAAATGACCATTTTCCTGTTAGTTTTGTTATTCAGATCATGTCAAACAAAATACAAGAATTATTTTATAGTGCTAGATAAAAACCAACAGTAACACAATTCATCTAGAACAACAAAAGATCTAAAATATCAAGGAATCAATAAAAATTATCAATGAAGTCACCTAGCAGTTCCATTTTAATACAAATTAATAATCACCACAACAATCTGGTATTGGCTAGGAAAGAATAAGTGGATAAGTGCAATACATTATTTGCACATCACAAAAGATTGTAGTAACCTAGCATTTGACAATCCCAAAGATTCAAGCTCTTAGAATGAAAATTGACTTGTTGACAAAAATTACTGTGAAAATTGGAAAGCAGTACCTGTCATGTACTGCCATATACCTGTCAAATCTCTGGAAAAGGGAGCAGTTTATGACCAAAGAAAAGATTCACAGGATTATGGAATATAAAATGGAAAATATTGATTACATGAAATTAAAAAACTTTTGCACAAACAAAACTCTTGCAGCCAAAATTGGAAAGAAAACAGAAAATAGAGGTGGAAAGTATTTTGAGCATGTTTGTTTAAACAAGACTTAGCTTTTCAATTACATAGGAAACTGAGGTATATTTATAAAATAAGAGCAGTTCCTGAGTTGATAAATGATCAAAAGTTATGGACATATAGTTTTTCTGAAGAGGACATCAAAACTATCAGTAGTTGCAAGGGAAAATGTCCTAAATCACAGATGGTCAGAGAAATGTAAATTAAAACAAATTTGAGGACCACTTCACACCTATCAAACTATTACAATAAAGGAAAATGGCAAATGCTGGAGAGGATGTGGAAAATGTATTGTTGATAGAACTGTGAACTAGTCCAACCATTCTGAAAAAACAATTTGGAATTAGGCTTAAAGGGAAATAACTCTGTTCATGTCCTTTGATTGAATAATAACATTACTATGTCTATATCCAAAAGAGATCAAATAAAAAGGAAAAAGAACTGTTTGTAAAAAACATATTTGTATCAACATTTTTGTGGTGATAAAGATTTGGATATGCCCATAAATTGAGGAATAGCTAAACAAGTTGTACTATATGACTGTATGACTATATGACTGTGTTAGAATACTTTTATGCTGTAACAAATGATGGGCAGGATGCTTTCAGAAAACCCTGGAAGTAATTATATGAACTGATACAATGAAGTGAGTAGAACCAGAAGACCATGGTATGCAGAAACAGTAATATTGTTCAATTGTGATCAACTGAGTTGATCAACTGTGTATCAGTTAGGCTACTATGTTCACTACAATGATCCAGGGCAATCAGAAAGGACCCATAATAAAAAGGGCTATCTCCAAAGAGAGAATTATTGAACTCTGAATGCAAATGGAAGCATGGTTTTCTAACTTTATTTCTATTTTATTTTGCTATTTTTTTTCTTTTGCAACAAGGCAAATATGGAAATGAGGGTAGTTGGGTGATGCATTGGATAGAGATCAGTGCCTCGAGTGAGGAAAACCCAAGTTCAAATATGACCTCACACTTACTGTCTATTTGACCCTGGGCAAGATACTTAACTCTGTTTGTTTTAGGTTCTCCATTTGGAAATGGCAAACTAATGCAATATCTTTGCCAAGAAAACCCCAAATTGGGTCACAGTCACACATGACTGAAATGACTGAACAATAACAAAAATATGAAAATATGTTTTACAGAACTTCTCATATAATCTATATTAAATTGCTTGCCTTCTCTAGAAGGGGGGGCACAGGAAGCATGAATAACAGAATTTTGCACTCAAATTTAAACATTAAAAAATTAAATGTACATATATAGGAACTATTTCTGAAATAAAAATAATTTTTTGAAAGAGATTTGAGAGCAGAGTACAAGTTAATAGTTGTCATGGTTAACTATCATGTTGCATTTGTAGAGAGAAGAAGATGAAGTATCCAACAACAGCTAGGAAAAAGTTCAAACCCCAAGTTTTATCTAATTGCAGTTGACGAAATACTGTTCCACATTTCTCAATAGACCCTGGAATTATATATCAATCATTCAGCTCTCAGGATGCCAGTCAAAGTTTCTTAGACATTTTCTTCATGTTATCTTCTACACAGCTTAAGAATTAAACTCACTTTTCTCAAATTTCTCCCTACTCTCTCAGGAAAGTTCACTAAGGTTGTTTTTTTTTTTTTGTTCCTCTCAGTCATGAGTCATATTCTTTCCAGATAATAGTTAATCTATTTCTTTCCCCCATTCTGTTTCCTCTATCTTAATGTTTTATAGTAATAGCATTCAAAGTTTCAAATAGAAAAACTATTTAGATTGGGTATTTATACTGACAGGTATTATATATGAGTAAGTGTTAATTGCTCTTGTATGTTCTTCCTATTAAGCATTGACCAAAGGATGCCAGCCACTCTCTTAACATATGTAGCCTCAGTCCTGCATGAAGATAACCATGGTATTTGTAAGTCCTACCTCCATCAATTTGTTCAAACTGACCTTCAGATTCAACTTTAAAACATTATTTTTCTTTTTGCTTCACACATATCGTAAGTGTGCTTATTTCATCCAAAATACATTTAGTTATCAATGTAGAAAGTTTCTATGGAATGAAATAAACTTTTTATGATTTTTGGTAGAGTCAAGTATAAATTGCAGTCATGATTAATTAAAAGTCCTCTTTGACTCAAAAGCCATAATCATTAGAGGTGATGACAGATTTCATAACAGACTTAAAGTACCTCTCTGGAAGTTGTATATTTTATAGCAATATTATTGATATTTATTATTGTTATTTTGTTCTTTCCATTTTTGTAAATATGATGATTATCTCTTCTCATATTTGGGGGGATTGCTCATATAAAAGAAATTCTGTTGCAAATTGTTGCTATTAGTAACAACTATTACAAGTAATTGCTGTTAGTTTCTTGCTATTTTTAGTTTATATTTAATATTCTCCAAACTGTTCTACAGTTAGATGAAATAGACTAGTTTATGCAGCTAAATAAAAGTATTAAGACATAGTTTATACTTTGTTGACTCATTAAAACCATTCACAAAGGAATGATAGGTGTGATGAGTACCTTGTCCAATTCATAAATGATTTTATATCATCTGCTTAGACTTCATATTTCGAGATTTTCACTCAATTTAGGTCACAGATTCTGAGGATTTTGTATGGCAATATCTTTCAAAGTATTGTTTTTAAGTTTTTATGAGTCAGTATTATGTCCTTGTGATTATAGTCAATAACTCAATCTTTGATAATGATCCAGTTCTAGGACAGATTATTGAGTTTTCCAGGATATTTTGAGATTTGTATTTGTACTGTCAGTCCACGAATGACAGCAAATTATGTTTTACTAGGTATTTAATTGGCACTATATAAACTAAAATAATGTATTATACCATTTCTACCATCTCTATGCATGACCTATATTAATTTTTAAATCTTTTTTCTATAAAAGTAGTTTTCCTATGATTTTTACAGGCAGCAACTTGGTTCTGAATTTCTATCATGTAATCCTCTGTTTATCAATAATAGTATATTGATATAATTAATATTTGTTACAACTAATATAATCAATAACAATATCAATAAACTAATCAATGATGTGGAGGCTTTTCTTCTTCCTTCTCCTCTTCCCATTTCTTCTTCTACTACTACTACTACTACTACTACTACTACTACTACTACTATCATCACTACTACAATTACCACCACTGCTATTACTACTTCTGATACCCCCACCACTATTATCCCCAGTACCCCACCTCTAGTACTTCTTGTACCTCTAACTTTACCACCACCACCAGCACCACCACCACCACCACCACCACCACCACCACCATAATCACTACCTTTCGTTTATATAGTGTTTAAGATTTATGTAGTGCATTAAAGACATTATATCATTTAATATTAACTGCAGACCTGTAAGGTGGGTTACATAAGTATTATTTTTTCTGTTTTACAGATTTTTGAGGTTCTGAAAGTCTAAGTGGTTTGTCCCAAATTACTAAGTTAGTAAAGTGAAAGAAAAAAAAAAAAGGAAGGTAATACAGGAACCTTTCCAGTGTGCCTTGTTGCTTAGTTCTGAATCGCATCAAGATTATATTAGTTATAAATACAGTAAATTAAAAACTAAAGTTATGTTAATTTTAACTAAACTATAAATTTTTAAAGACCTATTTAAATAGATTTATGGGTAAAAAGATGAAGTCTGTCTCCCAGATCAATTTCTATCATTGGGCAGACATAGCAAGAAACCTAGACTTGGAATTGGCAGACTTGGTTCAAATTCTAGCTCCAATCCTATCTGTATAACTTGGGCAAGTCATTTCCACTTGGTGAGACTTAGTTTTGTTATCTGTAATGAGAGTTTGTTGAATTAGATGATCTTGTGTGTCTCTAAGTTCTATGAATATCTGATTGCTTCCATTATTACCCCATCTCCTATTTCTCTTTCTCTTCTTTTTATCTCTGTCATGGTAAAACTTATTTCACAGTATAGCCTTTTCTAAGGTAGATGCTTCTGGGATTTTAGGAGATGAATGACAGTAGCTCTGACTTTGCTTAGACTCTTCCTCAATTCAGGAATTTAGTTCAGTATTTGAACTAAAATGAAATTAGAATTGCAGAAAATGCAGATGCAGTATCTTATAACATTTTATTATATTATCCTTTAGTGGCTGAGACAGAAGGGGAGAGTACTGTAGAATGAGTTTGCAACAGTCTCGCCTGTAATTATGTTTTTCCTTGATAAGGCTTTGGCAAGCAGCCCACAAAAATATTGATGCGAAACCTGATCTGCCAGAGCTGTGGAATTTCTACAGCATTGGGATTGAGCCTGAGAGGTTTTGGAAGCATTTGGCAGCTATAGTAAATTCAGGAGCTAGAGGCAAGGAACCATTCCTCTAGAGCCAACCCAAAGTCAATATATTATATAACTACAAAGGGCAAACTCTTTACCTCGATCATGTCCACAAGACTGTACCCAACATGAAATAACTGTCAAGTTATATGGATGGGGGTACATTCTGGATGTTGTACATGGGTGGTAGTTGGTGGGGTTTTATTTTGGTCTCCAAAAACAACTGACAATAAAATCTTTACTGCCCTCTATGTTGTCCCATATCTGAAGTTCCCTCTTCTTCTTCTCTACTCTTCTCAGCACTCCTCAACTTTTCTTCCCTTCTTTCTTCTCTTTTGTATTCCTCTCTCTCTCTCTCTCTCCCCCCCTCTTTTTAAATTCCAGGCAACTTAACTTTTCTGTACCTTAGGAGGTTCAACTCAGTGACCCCCAAAGTCCTTTTCTTCTTATGATCTATGATTTTAAAATGTTTAATTTTCTTGTGAGGTAGTATGCACTTCATTATAAAGTCAATTAAACTAGGTAAATGTTAATTTGCAGTTTTTACAATTAAAATAAATCTCTGCAACTTATTAATCATTGCCTCAGTATGTTTTTTTACCTGTCTTTGTTTTCTCACTTCCTCTTCCATCCTTTCGCCCTCCCCTTATCCTTACTCCTTTCCCTTCCCTTCTTCCCTCTCTTTCTCTCCTATCCTTCCTCCACACATGTTTTTCTTTATATGAAATTCATAGTCATATCTTGTTCCTCAGGTTTTGCTTACTTCATCTTGCATCTTTTTTTTTTTTGCAAGGCAATGGGGTTAAGTGGCTTGCCCAAAACCACACAGCTAGGTAATTGTTAAGTGTCTGAGGTTAGATTTGAACTCAGGTCCTCCTGACTCCAGGGCTGGTGCTCTACTGTCCCACCTAGCTGTCCCAATCTTGCTTCTTTTAAAACAAGTTTTAATTTTTGCAAGGCAGTGGGGTTGACTCCTCCAAGATCACAAAGCTAGGTAATTATTAAGTGCCTGAGGTCTAATCAGGTCCTCCTGACTCCAGGGCTGGTGCTCTATCTTTTGTGACACCTAGCTGCTCCCTCCCTTTATTTATTTTATTTGGGTGGGGCATTGCAAGGCAATGGGGTTGTGACTTGCCCAAGGTCAAATGGCTAGGCAATTATTAAGTGTCTGAGGCTGGATTTGAACTCAGGTACTCCTGACTCCAGGGCATGTGCTCTATCCACTGTGCCACCCTAGCAACCCCCCTCCTTTTATTTTTAAAGTATATTAGCTACTGATCAAAGTTTTGTCCTTAACACAGGTGGAATGTATTGGAAAGTATATAAAGTTCAGTGAAAAGATGATATAAATTTAATTCTGTATGTTGTGATTGCAAGAAAGGCACTGTAGAGCAAGTATGGTGAAGAGGAAGAAATATGAATTCAAACACATCTTTGATATTTACTAGCTAGGCAATCAAAAACTTGTCATTTTATTTTCCTTTCCTTTGTTTTCTCATCTGTAATGTGATCATAACAATAGGACCAATAATGATAAGGATGATTAAACCTTTCCCAACCTCATTTTCCTTATCTATACTAAAGAAATAATAATGGCTAGATGATTTAATCCATAGCAATTTCGTGAATATATATTTTTTTTGTAGGAGCAGCTAGGTGGTACAATGGATAAGCACCAGCCCTGGAGTCAGGAGGATCTGAGTTCAAATTTGATTTCAAACACTTAATACTTAGCTATTTGTTCATGGGAATGTCAGTTGATGGTATTGCTTTGCAAAAAACAAAAAACTCCAAAAAACAAAAATATTTTTGAAGTGGCTATTATCATCAAGACAAAACATAGAAATAAGTTATAGTGGGGTGGTTTATGTGGCACAGTGGATAGAGCACATGCCCTGGAGTCAGGAGTACCTGGGTTCAAATCCAGTCTCAGACACTTAATAATTACCTAGCCGTGTGGCCTTGGGCAAGCCACTTAACCCCATTTGCCTTGCAAAAACCTAAAACAAAAATAAGTTATTGTGACATTGTCGACTACCTCCATAGAATCATCTAATGACTAATTGGGTGTGGAGATGACCTGGGTTCTCTAAAGCTATGACCATAGAATTTAAGTTCTGATAGATAAAAAAAAAATGGGAATGTCTTATGTTGGAGTGCATATCATCCAAGAACTAATAAATCCATTTCAGAGAAGCAACTTACTATATTGAGTATAGAGTAATGATTTGTTTTTGGCCATGGCAATTGAGTGCCCCGAATGGTAGAATTGATGTTAGAGGAAGGGGAGCCAATAATGATAAAATTAACTTATAATGGCAGTGGACAGAGGACCAAGAAACTTCCTTCACAATGCATGCGACAAATGATAAGGTACCCAGGTAAAGAACTGTTATGTCTGTTAATAGAGGTGTTATATTTTTTTTTAGACAGTCCATCATTTTATGATTTATTTCTGCCAAATAGATATAAAAGTAGAATAGTTAAATTTCTTGTTCCAGATACATAGGAAGCAGTATACATTTATCTAAAACAATTTTAGACTCTGGCAAATCATGGCACAATGTAATGTAGAGCTGCAAAACACTAGATCCTCTAATCCCTTCATTTAATAAATGAAGAAACTGAGCTCTGAGGGAAAGAGTGATCTATCTAAGATCCCATAGTTAATTTATAGCAGAGCCAGATTCAAACATGTTTTTTTGTGAATTCATGTCTAGCTCTGCAAAATGACTAAAAATCCACTATCAACAGTTTTTTTAAGAATAGATTGGTTGTTGTCTTTCATTTTCAATGAGAACCAAAATGACACGACTATATTGGAATCAAAGTACAGGATGTCTGACTGTGACTGATCAGACTGATATGAGCTCAGAATGCTCTACCACAAGTCAGGCACAAATAATCCAGATGAACACTTGCACTGAAGATGACTCTAAATTTGCTCATCTCACATTTCTTTTGAGCTACTACATATCTGCTATGCTTATAAAGCATAGCCACTTCTTTGAAGTAGGCAAGTCATGCTGAGCAGTACTTTGCCAGTGTTTCCCATGTCACACAACCCAAAGTTTAATCATAAAGGGAATGAGTGAAAGGTATATTGATGGGAGGAGAGGGGCTAAGGTGGTGGCAATATGCACTTATTTATATAGTCCCTTAGCATACTGACAGAGTCACAAAGATTCACCAAAAAAGAATTTTTCTAAGTCTGTTGTGTTTGAATCATAAAACCCCTTGATATGAATTAAAAGTCTTGGGGATGGGAGCAGCTAGGTGGTAGAATGGATAGAGCGCCAACCCTGGGGTCAGGAGTACCTGAGTTCAAATCTGACCTCAGACACTTAATAATGATCTAGCTGTGTGGCCTTGGGCAAGCCACCTAACCCCATTTGCCTTACAAAAACCTAAAACAAAAGTTTGGGGGATGAAGGTGGCTGGGGAAGGAAAATCCAAAGAAATTTGCCTAAAGTATATTAAAACAATTTGACCTTTCTTAATTCCCTCCTCCTCAACATACATACATAATATAATCTATTCCAGTAGAAGCAGACTATTTAATGAATCACAAAAAAAGTAGTTTTCAAGTTCATTTTGAAATTATACCCCATATTGGTATTCTATAACTTGGGTTATTTATAGAAATTGTATTGAAGTATTGATGTTGCTCTTTTTGTTTTCTCTTCCAAAGGTCTGTGATACATCTTCAAAATATTTTACTGATAAACCAGTTATTTTTATAGTTTCTTCATGTATTTATCTCTTTCACAGAAGCATTGTTTTGTCATGCATTCAAACAAACACCCAAACAAGATTTCCCTTCAAACTGCATTCCACAAAAGAAATTAAGCAAAATTGTCTAATAGTTACTGACAGGAAATATCACCTTCTGGCTTTGTATTTTATTGGCAGTTAAAAGAAAGGATGAGTGATTGATCTCTGATAGTTTGATGCTAATAGAGTCTATTATTCTTTGTCTGAGTTTTGTTGCCTTTTATGAATGCTTTTATTTACATTGCTTTACTAATTTTGCTTGATGTTCTTTTTGAATATTTCTTTGATCTATATTACTTGATATTTCTTTTTATGAGGAAAATAATTAACATAATTAATCAACTTAATAAGAATTAATCAAGAAAAGACCACATTATTACATCAAATAATGCAGAAAAAACCTTTTGATAGATCACACCCTCTATATAGTCTTAAAACTCTACAAAGCATAGTCATAGAAGAAGCTTTTAAAGTATCTCTTAAGAAAAGAATCTGTTAAAAAAATCTATCATGAATACAGTTGTTAAATACTGGAAGTTTTTGCAATAAATAAAGGGGCTAAGCACATATGTTCCCTTTTCCTTCTATTTGACATAGTTCTGTAAATGCTAGTAATAACAAGAAAAAGAAATAAAAATAAAAACAAACAAAGGTAGACAAAACTATTACCATTTGCTTATGGCTTGATGTTTTCCTTAGAAAATCTACAGAGGGGCAGCTAGGTGGCACAGTGAATAGAGCACTGGCCTTGGAGTCAGGAGAACCTTAGTTTGAATCTGGCCACAGACACTTAAAATACCAAGCTGTGTGACCTTAGGCAAATCACTTAACCCCTCTGCCTTGCAAACACACACACACACACACACACACACACACAACAACAACAACAACAACAACCCTAGAGAATCAGCATTGAAATTAATCAAAATAATAGCTTTAGTGAAGTAGCAAAACTTAAATGAGCCCACAAAAGTCAATAGCATTTTTGCATAAGAGTCCAGGAATAATAAACAGAAAAGTCCTTTTCAAAATAACCATAAAACTCATAAAATATCAAGTCAAGTTACCAAAGCACACTGAAGGCCTCTATACAGACAAATACAAAATGTTGTTTCAAGAAATGAAAACTAATTTAAATAACTGAAGAGACATGCAATGTTCATGCAATATGATAAAAAAATACTACTACTTAAATTAAAATAAAGATTTATTGCTAAAGCAATTAACCTACCAAAGGAATACTTCATAGAGGTAGATGAAATGATAAGACTCATTTAATGGGGAAAAAGATATAAATTATAAATACAAATAATGAAAATAGAGGAATAATGGAAGAAAAATGCTTCCAGTCCTCAAATTTTATTATAAATCACTAATCATTCAAATTCTTTGCAACAATTTGGAAAAAAAGAAAAGCAAATCAGTTAAATAGATAAAACAAGGAAGGGAATTGAGAAGGCTAGGGAAGATGCATTTCTCACATATTGTTAAATTTCAGGCATCATGCAAATAGCTTTACAAATATTATCTCCTTTTAGGATTTATTGAACTCAAGAATGGAACAATGAATAAAAGACCAAGAAGACATGAGTTCTAATGTGGCCTCAGACATTCTTTAACTGTGTAAAATTGAGCACATCACTTTTTTCTTCCTCAGTTTTCTTATCTGTAGGATGGGAACAATAATAGCATGAAATTTCCAGGATTATTTTGAGGATCAAATGAGCTACTATTTAAGTGCTTTTTAAATGGCAACAATTTATTATCAGTCAAATCAGCAACAGAGGTGTCTCACACACACTCATATATCAGCATTTGAAATTAAAATGCTTTCACAAAAATAAAAGAAATGCAATCAGAGGGGAAGTTGTCAGCTGGGAGAAAAAAAGCAACATAGTATTAAATATTTTTTACTGAAGATTTGTTCTCCAAGATATGAAGGCAGTTCAGAAATATGATCAAAACCCATTCCCCAATAGGTAAGTGGTCAAAGGATATGAACAGTTAAGAAAATATATTTTAAAATAATTAACTGTCATATGAAATAGTGTTCTAAGTAAGATACATGCAATGTTCTAGATATACTAGTAAGTGACATGGAAACCAAAATTAACCCTGAGGTTTCACCTCACACAGCAAATTAATAAAGATAACCAGAGATGGGAATGGTCAGTGTTGGATGGTATGTGGAAAGGCAAACATGCTAATATATATATTTTATAGTTATATGGAATTATGTGAAAAGTGTGACTAAAATGACCATGTCCTTTGAAGCAGAGATTCATTTTAGGTGTATACCTCAAAGAGACCATTGAAAAAATGAAAGGCTCCTTATACAACAACAATACCAAAATTATAGCATCACTTTTTGTAATAGAAATTGGAAGCCATGTAGTTCCTCATCATTTGGAAACTTACTAAATAAGCTTTAATTGAGCAGTCTACTGGAATGTGAATTATGGAACATAACCATGATTGAAGAAATTAATGAATATGATAAATACAGAGAAGCATGGAAAAATGATTATGATCTGTACAGATTCGAGTAAGCAGAACCAGGAAAGCATTAAACACAATAACTAAAGCAATGTAAAAGGAAAGAAAAGTAACAACAAAAGAATGAAACTGAAGCTGGTAAAATTTTAATAATCAAACTTGGTCCCAAGAAGAGATTATATGTAGACACTTTTTTTTGGCAGAATTGAGGGACCTTCAGGGAAAAACTGAAGATGAGACTTTTTTGATGTGTTGCTTAATTTTGCCAAATTTTTTTCCCTATAAAAAGTTCTTTGTAATTTGTGAAGAATCTCTGGGAAGGATGCATTAGAAAATACAGCTGATAAAAAAGCAATAAATATCAATAAAATATGTTTTCACAAACTATTTCTGTTTCTCATTTCTGAATGACCTTATATTCATAAACCACAATATAGTCAACCACTTTCTAATCACTATGTAATTTTTCCTCAGGTTTTGCTTTTTCACATAATGTTGAGATAAATATTTTTGTACTTAAGCTCTGCTTTCAGTGTCATCTGTTTTGAATTTTAACATTTTCAAGGGTTCTTTCATGTTCATTGTCTTGAATCTGCCCTAATGGTTTGTGTTGAATTTGTCTGTTCTTGCTTTATCTCTGTCATTCTCTTTTTTTTTCTTTTTGGCATAGCCACATTTTTTTATTAAAATGTGCTGTCTTTTCTTTTAAACTCTCAGCTCTCTTCTTTTAAAATTATTCAAATGTTCTAATTTTTGCCCTTTATGTTGTCCTTTAATCCAGTTAATTGTTTTTGAGGTGATTCATTTCTCATTTCTGAGTCACAGATGATCTATAGCTATTACAGTTTTATTCCCTCCTTCTAGAGATTTCTCCTAACAATTTTAAACCTATGATTTTTAAAAGGTTAGGGAATTCCTAATGAAAAAATCATCCTTCAGTACAAATCAGCGAATATTCTTCAACTTCACAGTATTAGAAATTTGTCTGAGGATACTAAGTGTTTAAGTTTTATAGCTATAGGGTCATTGTTATTATATGTTAGAAATAGAATTTGAACCTAGCTCTTTCACGATTCCACAAAGACTCTATTTACTACTGCCTCTCTTCCCCCCATTCACATTATTTCTTTATTATATCATGAGGTCTTTTGTGCTTACTCATAAAATTTATGTTTACTCAATTACTGTTGGTTTTTGATGAAAGAATTTATTTAATTTCTCCTCTTTTTGTTTTTCCTTAATTATTAACTGTTTTTAAATTTCTCTTTTGAAGCTAGTAGGCTGAGCCAGCCTTTAGACATGTCCCTTTACACAGCCATCTTCCTATAATTCCTTCTATGTACTTTTAAAAGTCAGAATAGCCAGACAGGATAATTTTGGAATTTTTGAAATATATTGTCACTTTAGGACTCTTGCTGCTAATAGTGGCATTACCTGGGTTCTCTTTTGATGATTTTTAAAGAAATTGCAGTCTTTTCACCAGGTATCAGTTTTTCTCCATCATCTTTAGTTGCCAGAACCTCTCCTTTTCATTCCCTTCATTTTATCTCCTTGTGTTTCTGGCTGCCTGCCATTGTGGATGGCGTGTATGTACTTGTATTCATCTGTGTCTAAAGATCACAGAGTAATGGAATTCTTACATCTGGAAGGGACATTAGAGATCATTTATTTCAAATTTCACAGTTTAGGGAAGAGGAACCGAGACCCAGATAGGGGTAATGACTAACCCAAGGTAATATAGTTACCAAGATGCTGAACCAGCCCAAGGTTTAAAAGTTTCAATTCTCAGCACAATGTAGCCTGTTGATTTCTTGTCATCTCATATGCACTAACCCTCTCCCTTTTTTGTTACAGTTTTTCTTTTCTTTGTGTAGGCCATCAGGCTCCAGGTCAAATTTACTTTCATACCTGTAAACTTTCTAACAGAAGCAGCAATCTAGATTTCACTATATATTCTTGGAATATCCCTAGTAATATAGTGCTTTATCCTACTTTTTACTGTTCATTAAGTATTTTAAGTATTAAAGTATATTAAATATTTTATTAAGTATATTTAAGTTTAAGTAATTTAAGTATTAAGTATATTAAGTATTTTAGAAAAAGCATATAACAAAAGTTAGTATAAGTTCCACTGTCTATACTATTTAAAATTGTATATATTCAAAATACTAGTCCATGATTTGGCAAAACAGCGCTGGACTCTCTCAGCCCTACAGAAAACAGGCATTAGTGGCTCAGAATGTTGTTCTTTTTGCTTCTGATCAACTCCAGACTCCCAGGTCCCATTTAGATAATACCTCATTTACCATAAATATTTTCTAACTCAGGCATTCTGAACTTTTGTTGTTGGTGTTATTAGGGATGCCTTTGGTAGTCTGGTAAAACTGTTGTACCTCTTCTCAGAATGATATTTTTAAATCCATAAAATAAAATGGATTACAAAAGGAACCAATATTATTAAAATACAATTATAAAAACTTGTTTTTTAAAAAAATTCAAGGACCTTTTTAAATTCTTTGATTTTATTCTAAATAACATTTTGCAATGATTCTTTAAGAACTGTTTGGTCATATACATTGATAAGTTATCTATTGGAGAATGACTTTTTGGCATAGATGGCTTAAATAGTTCTGTTATTTATCTATATATCTCTTGAATCCCAAGATAATCTCTTTTAGACTATTATCAGGAATCTCCCTGGATAACTGGCTTGTACTTTGAAATATTAAATTGATTTTTTTATGTATTGGAGCAATGATTTCTGAGCTTGTAATACTTTGATCACTTATCAAATCCACAGTAACTTGGTGTAATTGAGGCCTGCTAGAATGTTCTATGTCTTTCTTCCTCTTTGGTTTTAATTCATTACTAATTATTTATCCTTTCCTGCCTGAAAATCATTTTCCTGTGTTTAAAAAAAAAGGAAGAAAAATAGGACTTCAGTGGTTCTTCCTTCTCTCCATTACTTCGAGAAGAAATCTGCTTCTCTAACTTCTACTAACTGTTACTACTTCTCTGCTGTGGTATTCATGAGAGCCCTTAAATTTCTGAAGGAAATGTTCATGACACCGTCCCTTAAGAAGTATCTCCTTCTTCAAGGATAAACATTTCCAGTTGCTTAATTAGAATATGATTTGCATATAATTGCATAAACTAAAATTTGCATTTTCTTCAACAATATAATTGGCATCACCTTGATGGTCACCTAGAAATCTTAGGGAAAAGATCTTGAAAAGATTTTGTGTAAATTTGGAAATTGAAGTATATTGTAAAACTATATTAGAATAATGGTACAATAAAACATGAATGGGAAGGTAGTAGCACTGAATCAAATGAGATAATAAATTTAAAATACCTTAGAAACTATATATATATAGTAACTAATTGCTAGGCACTATAACAATTTGCTGTGGAGAAAAATAAAAGTCTCCTATCTTCAAGGAATTTACATTCTAATGAGAAAATAGCATACAAAAAGGAATTGAAAACTGAGTGGGGGACATGGGGAAAAAATACTTACCAAAGTCCAAAAAAGTGAAATGCAGAGTCAAAACAGTATGAAATGAATTTTGATTCTACAAAGCAGAGGATGAGAAAGTCTCAGGGACTGATAAATGTTCCAAGTTGAGGAACAGATTCTGAGAAAAGTTGCAAGGGTGAGAGAGCAGCTTAGGCATGCAGGGTGGCAAAATCAACAAAGTCAGAAGCACCAAAGTTGGGAGGGTAAAAATGTCATATGAATTTTAAAAATATTGAGAAACATAAATGCATCAATGCATTTCTGTTGTGGATCAGATTATAATGTCACCAAATGATAGAATCTAAGAGTTGGAAGAAACCTCAGTAGCCACTAAGTCCAATGCAAGTCTTTCTCTTAATAAACTTGATAAGCTGTTCAAACTTTTTTGAAGACCTAAATTCCTTGACTTTTACATTGGAAACTAAATGAATTCTTCTCCTTTATCTCTCTATCTTCCAAAGAAGCAAATGCGACTTTGATATTTCATTATTTCATTGACTCATTATCTATGTGGATTCCTATTAATAGATAAAAATAGATAAAATAAAAGATAATGAACAGTTAACATTTATGAAATGCCAACTATGTGTTATACATTGTATTAAGCACTTTATAATTCTGGGAGAGATGTAGTTTAAAAGACCAAGGTCTCCCACTGCCATCCCATTGTCATCTCTAGTCATTCTGATCCATATCTGACCAATGGACCCAGAAGGCTCTAGAAGGGAAAGTGAGGCTTTTTACTTTGCATACTCATGCCTCACTTAAATCCAAATCACTGGCATGTCATAGTATTAATTCCCCGATGGCATGTCTTCTTTGAGAATGAAAGACAAGCAACAACAACTTTATATTTAATATATCATGTAATCTTCACAACAATCCTGGGAGGTAAGTGTAACTGAGAAAAACAGAGGTTAAGTGACTTACTAAGGGTCATAAAGTTAGTATCTGAGGCCAGATTTGAATTTAGGTTTTCCTGACATCAGACCTGATGCTCTCTCTGTCCATTGAGTCATTTAACTACTTGGATATATTGCTAGCTCTTTTATGGAAAGATATGAAAAAGACTGCACAGAATGAGAAAGTGCACAGGGATTCATTTTTTTTTTGAGCTCTTAAATAGCCTGAAACCAACTTGTATATTTCTTGGAGGATTTAGATGCAGAAACTGGAAATTTCTCATCTTCTGATTGGGTGTTTTGGTTATCTACGGTCAGGTACTTTTTTTCCTATTTACTCATTTCCCCAGCTTGTACCTGGTTTGGGGTATTTCCTGAGCTTCTGAGTATTATTGAGACACCCCCACAAGAACGTCAGTATGTGAGGGTCTCCCACTTGTGCTCTGGTCTGTGGATGGCAATAGGGGACTCCCAGACTGTGACCAGGTTCTGAATGTGGACAAAGCAACCGAGTCCCTTCCCAGGGCCAGAAGAGAGACCTCTACAATCTCCCCCCACTCCCTTACCTTCTGTGGGCTGAGTGCTCTGCCAGGAGGCTTGCTGCCTGGCGGCTCTATGCTCCTGCTTCTGTTTCCTGGAATCTGGACAGTGCTGAGGGCCTCAGTTATGTTGGTGGGCCACGACTGCATCGAGGGTCACGCTGGCTCCTACTCACTCTGGCAGAGGTTTCCCTGCTGATCTTCCACGTTGTGCTTGGTGTTCCCTGGGTTGCCAAGTCAGGAAACTGCTTTTGCTGCCAGGCTCCCTAGGACCCAGGTGCCTATGCACCCATTGGGTTGTTCCGGAGCTCCTTCACTCTGGTGTGATAATCCTGTTTGTGACGCTGCCCCCTCCACCCTAGTGGAACAGAGTTTTTCTCATGATTTTCCAGGCTCCCTGGAGCTGAAGAATTGCCTCACTGGACTTTTTGTGGGTTCTATCTCAAAAATTTAGTTAGAGCCATAATTTTAAGGTTTTCGGAATATTTTTGAGAGAGCTCCTAGGAAAGGCTGTTCTCATGCTTCCATCTTGGCTCCGCCTCCGTGTACATGGATTCTTAAACCAGATTTACAGCTGAGGAAGCTGAGGCCTAAAGGGGTAAAGAGTATACAGGTAGATAGAGATAGATATGGAAATGTTTTGTCATCAGTAGCTAAAAAGGAAGCTCTATATGTCAGATTTTTGTAAGGTATAATAACTTCTTCAGTCTCATTTCATATTCTCTGCTAAATAGTAAACTCCATGAGAAGATGGGAAATGTCCCATTTAAACTATTTACTTTCTTAAGAGATGAGTGCTATGCTTTTCAGCAACCTAATAATGCTATTTAAGAATGGAACTTAGTCTTTGTATCTCTATCTATAGTCCAATCAAAAGGTTCCTCAAAACACTCTGTATTCCATTTGTATCTTCCCCCACAAAGCAGAAATGTACCTATTCTACCCCTCTATTGGAATCTCTTATTTCCTTTAGTCCTCTGGCTAAGCACTACCATGAAGACTTTCCTAATTATTCTAAGCTGTTAGTGTTTTTCCTGCCCTCAAAGTTATCTTGTTTGGATATGTTCACATAGGCCTTTCTATTTGCTTCTTGTCTCCCTTTGCTCTCCATGGCTCAGAATGCCTTGAAGGGAAATGCTGTTTCCATTTTTGTCTTGCTATTCTCCTATAATAAGCACTTTAAATTCTTTGCTAATTGGTTCAATAATAACTAACTGAATAAATTTTCATGCTCTCAAAGAAATTTCTATGTTCAATATGTGTATGTATATACTATATATGTGTGTGTGTATGTATATATGTGTGTGTGTGTGTGTGTTTATAAAAATATATAGCAAACTGAATTCAGATGAGGATATTACTTTTGCTCCCTTTTGGAGAAGTTGAAAAGTTAAAAATCATTTATTGAGCATCCTCCATGTACCATACAGTATGAATGAGGCAATTTGGTAGTTGGAGAGCTGAGGCATTTTCAGATGTATATAAGAGTTTACCATCAGCATCAGCATCCCATACACAATCCTATCCCAGTCATTCAGTTATTTTATTTACAGTTCTAAAAAATGACCTCAACTTCCTAGCAGGAAACATGGACCAAGTAGTTGGGAATGAGACAATTTAGTAATTCTATTTTCATCTTATAGGTCTAGGGATACCTCTTGATCCAGCAGTTAGGGCAGCTTTATTCCCTTGCTTGTATTTGTGATGACACCTTTAACACCACACCCTGAATTTCTCTCGGTCCCTATGGTATCTGGAATGAACTATATATATATATATATATATATATATTGTCTTCTCTATATGATAGAGAGACTTCATTTTAAAGGAAATGGCATCAGAATAGCACAATACAGCTGTTAATACAGTGTCTGACAAATAATAAATACCTCCTCACTTCTTAACTCTTGAAATCTCTGATTTTGTTCCTGTCCAGCTCTGCAAAATGACTAAAAATCCACTATCTAGACAGGTTTTTGAGGATGGTTGGTTGTCCTTCCTTCTCAAAGTGAACTAAAATGACACCACTGCATTGGAGTCAAACTGTGGCTGATAGACTGGTATGGGCTCAGGCTTTAATTTAAAAAATAAACAATTGATCAATTAATTAATAATGCTTGTTGAATAACTGGCTATTCTGCTCTTACTTTTCATTGTTCTTCAGAGATATTTTCTTGAAATATAAGTATATATACAAGAATGTATGTGTGTGACTCCTAATGATAAAAACATATACAAAAATTTCAAGGTAGCTATGTATGATATGTGTAGTTGGTATGTATGTATATATGTGTGTATAATAAGTGGAGGATGTAAAGGGGAAGGGAAGGAGAGGAGGCTAAAGCAGCTAGGTAGAACAGTGATTGGAGTTTCCAGTCTGAAATCAGGAAAACCTAGGTTTAAGCCTAGTTTCAGATAGCCACTAGCTATATAATCCTGGGCAAGCCATATAACTTCTGTTTAACTCAATTTCCTTATCTGTAAAGTGGGAATAATAATAGCACCTACCTCTCAGAATGGTTGTAACAATTAAGGGAGTTTATATTTGTAAAATTCTTAGCACAAACCACTATATAAATGTTACTTTTTCTTGTTATTATTCTGTATTCAGGCTGATATTGCACAGAGGCTAGGGGGTGAAATAGAGTGTAATTCCTAATCACCTGGTATTTTTAGTTTCAAGGCTTTCTGTGCAGAAGAACAAAAATCACTATGTCTCTGGCCCTTCATTTTTGCCCTTTATTTTATTTCCTCTCTTCTTCAGGGGTTCTTGTATATAGAGACCTCCTTGAATGGAATTTCTCAGGGATACCGAAACTAATCTTTTGGCTCTGGGTGGCATTAGTCTCATCACTAGCCCAAGCACCTTGACTTTAAGTACTCTGGGACATATATCTTCTGCCCTAAGCTTTCAACCTTTCTCTGAGTAGAGGAATCCTATTCCCCTGGAGCTTAACAAAAGCCTACTTGCCTTTCTGGTGAACTAAGTATTCTGGGTCTCCCCACCCAAAGACACAGGAATGCATTTTTATTCCTCATAGCTTGAAACCTTCTATGGCATTAAAGGTAAGACCCCCTAAGTCTAGCTGGTCTAACCCTCTTCTCTAAAGGAAGCCTATAACTTGAGCCAAGAGGCTTTTGGACACTCAGTTACTAAGAAAGAATAAAAAAATAAAATATCCAATGCAACTGTAGAGCCTTGTACAAAATAAATATTAACACTGGAAGAAAGAAATCACCTCATAGCAAACCATGAAACAGAAAAATGACAGATGGACAGCCTAAATACTGCTCTATTAAGTGTGCCTGAAATACAACAAGACTTGAAGGGAGAATGTGGAAGAGACTCACACAGGACGAGAAGGTTTCAATGGGTTGCTGTCTACCTGAGTGGTGAAAATAACCTCATGGATAGCATTACAGAAACCTTAAAATATTGAAATATTTTTACACATGCGCATATATTAAAATATTTTAAAATATATGAAATAATGTAAATGTAGAGTATACGCACATATGTATATGTGTACATCTATGTATATTTTTCCCACTCTGGACAAGAGGGCAGTGTTTGGACTCAGAGAACTCTGAATTAGAATTCTACCTGTGCTTCGTTACCTGTGTTCTTCAGTTTCCTCATTTGCAAAATGAAGAGATTGGACTAGACTATCTCCATGGTCCCTTATAACACTAAATCCTACAATCCCTATGACCTTGTATTATACATTTGAGTTCTTTTAGGCATGCTATTTTTTCCAGCTGCTTTCTTTGAACATTTAAGAAACTTATTTCTTATACCACCCCCAACCCATATTTCCAAATCTGATTTGGTTCCTTGCATTTTACTTTCCTTCTCCCCCTTTCTTCCTCCCTCCTCCCAATATTAATATCTAAAAATGAGGTTTCCTGTGCCTCCGTCCGTACCTCAGCCGTGATAAATGAAGTGAGCATTAGGCCAACAGGAGCCAGTTTGGCTCAAAGTCAGCCTTTCTTAGTAAACCAAGAGAATATATAATCCTGACTGATTACTCCCAGAGAATATTTTTTTGTCATTTGCCATGAGTGCAGTTGAACTAAAACAGTTCTGAATTCTCAGCCCTTCCCCCATTTCTACCTATCCTTGTGCCTGCACAGTTTTGGGGAGAGAATAAGGAGATGAAAGCTTATTTCAAAGTTAGGTGCAGTAGCACATAGGTAACGCCATCTGAGACACTTAAGCTGCTTAGTATTTGTCTTATGAGGAGTAATAAATTGTGATGAATTAGAGCTGGCCCATTCTTGCTCTTCAAAATTCCATTTATTGAGTCTTTGATTCCCTGGAGAATATGCTCAACTGAATCCCTAACCAGAAACAGCTTTAGCCCTTGAAGCTGATGGTCATATTAGAGCTCCAGGGAAAGAAGTTACCTTCTTCCTCAGTAGTCTGTAACTGCTTAACAGCCTACACTGCCAGGAAGTTCTTCTATTTGTCTATATGAATCTCTCTTGCTATCTTTTATAGAAAGGATATCAAATTCATGTTTTTAATTGAATTGGATTAAGAAAACACTGAGTTAGAATTTTCTTATTAAGGAGACAGGAAAGTCTAACAATTTGCTGTAGCATGAAAAGACTTGTGTTTGTGGTGCCAGACAATCAAGTTAGAGTACTCAGTAATGCCACTTAGTACCTATATAAACTGAGATTCACTGAACCACACATGTTCCTCCTCTCCAAAAATTATAAACTTAGTGCACATAAACTCTAGGGTCCATGAAGCTCTAAATCTAATCTTTGATCTTAGGAAGTAATATGCAATAATGGGGGGGGGGGAGTGATTCGAGAGACAAAGGATCTGGGATTGAGGCTCAGTTCTGTTATTTTAGCCAAGTCTTATAAGCTATCAGTTTCATTATGTGTCAAATGAATATATTTGACAAACTCTATCTAAATCCTGTGATGCTTTAAATAATTCATTTTGTCAATCTGCATTAAGCACTTTTTTTTTGGCCTTTCTTTTTTTGGGGGGGGGGCTTACCCTATTGGAACTCACAATCTTATAGGGGATCATAGAATAATGGTGCTAGAAGGCATATCAAGAGAATGTCTAATCCAACTACCATTTTTAAGCAAGTTAATATGTAAACCATATAGGACAGGATAGTGTCTGATCCCTTAGTAAAAATTTCCCATGATAAAGACACTTGAATCTTCTATAGTAGTCTCTTCCAAGGTTTTCTCTTCCTAATAGTTAGCAAGGTTTTTTTGGTGGAGAATCAGAGAATTTAGAGCCAGATAGGCCATATTCCATAAGAAACCAATGAAAAAATCTGAGACCCAGAAGGGAAGAATGGGTTGCCATTGATTCTTTTAAAAAATCAGTCACTGCTGGCATATGAACCCATTTTTCTTCAAATCTCCTGCCCCTTCCAATATGCATAGTCACAACCAAACTGTCATGTTTTCATCATTTTTTCTTGTTTGTTTATATAGAAATCAGATTATATGATCAGCATCCTGCTCATATTCTTTCATATTCTTGAAGACAATTATGTAAACTTCAGTTATCTCCTCCCCAGAATTTAATTCATTTCCATGATTTCTTTTTCACCAAACCTCTACCCTTTCTCAATAGTGATTTTATTTTATCTTCATTATTTTCACCATCTTCTGGGCTGCTACTTTTCTCTGAAGGACCTTGGTGCTCTTTCGATTATCCCATACTGCTTTCCCTTTCCATTTTTGTTAGTGGTATTGTGGACAACCAATTGGCTTAGAAGTCAGAAGATACAGGTCTACCACTAACTTGCTGTACAACTCTTCAAGCCACTTAAACCACCTTGGCCTCAGTTTCCCCATCTTTTAAATGAAGGGGTCAGACTAGATGATTACTTTAGGTTCTTTCAGCTCTGAAGTTCTGTGTTTCGAAGTGCCAAGTAAATTCTTTGATAATATTGTAAATTGCATGTGATCTTTCAAAAAAGGTAAACACACCTAATTTTATTGTGGTATTTCTTTCTATTTTTATGGTGGACAACTAAATTTGAAGCAGAATCAAGTTCTTATCCTCTATACCTATGAATCTCCTCATGTTTATATGGCTGGTTACTTTGTCTATTGTTTTTTTAGTCTTTGTAAGGCAATGGGGTTAAGTGACTTGCCCAAGACCACACAGCTAGGTAATTATTAAGTGTCGGAGGTCAGATTTGAACTCAGATACTCCTGACTCCAGGGCTGGTGCTCTATCCACTGCGCCACCTAGCCGCCCCAGAAACTTCATACTTCTTGAATTTACACTGGTATATGTTAACTTCATATCTCCTAGACATTTTCAAAGATTTTTAACATGATTTCTGAGTTACTGATTACTGATGTTAAACCAGCCACTGGTTTCAGTAGTAAGATAAGTATAAAAAGTAGTAGGATAATATAAAAAATGATATTTTTACAGGGTAGAGATTTGGCCATTAAACATTGGAATAAGAATTCCAGGCCTTTCCAATGAAATTCACAATATATTTAGTATATATACATAGATACATATATATATATATATATATATAATGTGTTTGTGTGTGTGTATGTGTGTGTGTGTGTGTATGATTCCAATGAACATAGAATGGAGAACTAGAGAATTTCAGATTGAGCAATAACAAGTCACTTCAATAGATGTGTGTATGTATATTCCACTCAAGTCTTTCTCTTCTGTTCCTTCATGGTATGACCATGATGCCAGAATCATGAAGGCTTTGCAAGCATGGCATACATCCATGCTGGTACTGCCAACTGGAAAACCTTTGAGAACAGACCTTGGAAAGGGCCATGTGTTGTCTAAATTATAACCAAGCCAAGTTTAAAGAAGCTCCTTGTCAAAAGGGTGGCCACCAAGTGAATTAATATCTTTGACCCACATCAATTCTTTAATTATCTAGTAATATATTAAAGGATTGCAATACATATTGATGAAGGGAAGACCACATTAATTAAAGTATGCATCCTTAAACAGTGAAGTATACATGCCTTTGTGTATGTTTGTAATATATAATGTATGTATATATATACATATGCATGTATACAAATCTGTAATAGTAATATGTTAAGGAAAACATAAAGCAATTCTTAAAATATTTCAGAATTATTTTTTTAAAATCATGAATCAGCACAACTGTCACCACCATTTATTCTTCTCCAACTCTCAAATGTGAAGTTACCTTCATCTCCTGCAAATGAAAGCCAATTGTTCCCATCTTGAGATATTAAAGCTATTTTCAGTTTCCAGACCTTTTTGTTCATGGAACTTATCTTTGACTGCTGATTGCTGAGTCCATCCATTGTTCTCTACAGCACATTTTGGTTTAAAATTCTGCTTTATTTTAAGTTTAGGTGTTGAATGCAGCATCAAAGGTAAGTAGGCAGGCATTCAGAGGCAGATGTGGGCAAACTCCCAGAAGTTTAGTGCCAAATGCCTGTGTGTGCTTCTTACAGTGGTGACCTGGAAGAGTTCCAAAAACAAGATGAAAAATACAAAGTTGAATTTATTTAAAGAGAAGGGAGAAAGAAAAGCATAGTAAGTTTGAATTACATTAACTTGAAAAGCTGAGTTCTGGCTTTTAAAAAGCTTTCTACCAAAACAGACCTATGTTTGTTTAATCTTTGGCCAGTTGTGGTTTTTGAATTTAGCCTCTCCCACTTACTCATCTTCTAAGGAGTGAAAATTGTCATTGTCATTAATAATGTACTTATTTAGCATTTTCTGTTTCTAACGGAATTTCCCTGTTTTATTAAAAATGGGGCTGCTGGTATTGATTTCTAAATAGATTTCTAGGAGAATAACATGAAAAACTAGACAAATACCTGTGTGTATGTATGTGTATATATATATATATATATATAAATATATATATTATATATATGAATGTGAATATGTGCATGTTTATTATTATACTTTGTTATCACAAATAAGGGCTCACAATTTTATTTTATGCTTAATTTAAAGCATTAAAACGATTTTCATTTTAATGTTATTTACATGGCATTAAAATATAAAATAAATAATTTACATTACATTGGAACTGTTTGCAATAAAGGCATTCTATCTATTGTGTCATGTACTTAATGAATCTATTCTCACTCACCATATCAACTACTTCAAATCATTTTTCTTTATCCTCAATCTAATCATCTCCCCAAGTTTATACTACATGACCTAATCTATTGACTGAAAAGATTGAAGCTAGAGTGCAGAAGTTCTGTCACTTTTCCTCTTTTCATCTTAGTAGCATCACCTGTTCTCTCCTCACAGACTCTAAAGATTAAAGAATTTCAGCACTGAAAAGGAATACAGTGGCCATTTATTCTAACCCTGACCTTTTTTGTTAATAAATTTTTGTAATAAATTACAAAATAATATTCAATAAGTTTGTAAGGTCACTATTGTTTAAAGACCTATCATAAGGAAGAACTTTACATTATGAGGTCATTCATATTATTTTTGGAAAGTCATAATTATTTTCTTGTTAATAATTTATTTTTAATGTTCATATTTGTTCATATTTTTTTAATTTTGATTTGTAAATTTTCTCTTTCCCCTCTGTCTTTTCTCCAGTCATTGGGAAGGCAAGCAATATAATATCAATTATACATGTCACATTATACAAAACATATTTCCATATTAGTCATATTGGGAGAAAAAAGCAAGAAACATAAAGGAAATATATATCCATATCTATATGCACACACACATATAGGTATACACCCATACACTTTGACTTGCACTCAGAGTTCATCAGTTCTCTCACTGGAGGTGGATGATATTTTTCCATATGAGTCCTTTGAGATTGTTGTGGATCTTTGTCTTGATAAGAATAGTTATCTTTCATAGCAAATTATTATTAAATGTTGCCATTACTATATATAATTATCTCCTGTTTCAGTTAACTTCATTTTGCATCATTTCATATAAATTTTTCCAAGACTTCCTTAAACTGTTCTGTTCATTACTTCTTATAACACAATAGACATACCATCACAATCATATGCCACAACTTGTTCTGTCCTTTCCCAATTGATGGGCTTTTTCAATTTCTAGTTCATTGCTGTTATAATTGCCATTGTGTATGTATGTATTTATCTGCGTGTGTGTGTATACATATATATATATATATATATATATATGTATGTATATACATTTATATAGTACATATAAGTGCTCTTCCTCTTATTTGATCTTTTGGGGGGGGCACAAACCTAATAGTAGTATTGCTGGGACAAAGGAAATGCACACTTTTTTAGCTCTTTTAGCATAGTTCCAAATTGTTTTACAGAATGATTGAACCAGTTTAGAAATATACCCAGTAGTGCAATAATATCTCTATTTTTCCACATTATTTTTCACAATTTTCATTTGCACTTTCATCATAATAGTCAACCTGGTCTGGTTTCCTTCTGTCCACTGCTTATCTTAATTAGCATTCTTATTCCCTTTCCTTTGTACTTCCCTCTTTGATAAGAGAGTTCTATACCCAATTGAGAATGTGTGTCTATGTGTATATATGTGTATGTGTGTGTACAAATAACGTAAGAATATAAAGAATATAAATATATTCTTCTCTCTTTGAGCCAATTTGTATAATACTGAAGTTGAAACATTCTGTGTTACTCCCCAACACCCCCTTTACAATGTAATATCTTTCTTGAGAGGCCCCTTTATATGAGATGATTTTCCCCATTCTTTCCTATCCCTTTGCCCTTCTCCCATTTCATCCTCCTTTCTCATCTATTGATTTTTTTAGATCATTTCAATATAATTGAATTGCTCCTGATTCCTTTACTTAAAATCCTGCTAACTTCCTTAAATGATAAAAATCTAGGACTTTCATGTATCCTGTTGTGGGATTCAAATAAATTAACAACCCTAATGACTGTTTTAAGTATACAAAAAGATATACCAAAAGGTAGTTTAATATTTCATTCATTTAATACTCAAATAAGAGCAATAAAAGAAGTACACAAAACTAGATTATGTTATATTATTCACTATAAGCATAGGTATCTTTATGGAGAAAAAGCAGCCACATGACCACAGCAGTCAATGTTGGAACATATGCAGAACCAAAACTCATTCTACCTATTATAACTCTTTTTTCTTCTACTTCCATGGCTTCCAAAATGGGCAATAAGATAAACCGTAAAAACTATATTTCTGTTGGTTCAGTGTAACCCAGGTTCACATTGGTTTCACCATTCAGGGAAGACCAGAGCATTCATAATATCACAGAGGAATTTGGGGCATAACTCAAAGTGGAAACAAATGACTTGACAAACCCTAGTTATTTGGCCATTTTTCTCTTTACCTTATATTTGTTTACTAAAGTAACAAAAATGAGAGAAATAAAATATAGTATTTCATCAAAGGTATAATTCATTTTAAGAAATGAATAAATATTATCATAGTTCCATCATTTTTTTCATCTATGGATGGAATGAACATTACTACAGGTACTTAGAAAACGTTGTGCAGATGAATGTTTAAAAAAGAGTAAGGAACGTAAATTTGTGATTTTCACATTGGGCAGTTGCCCAAGAGAATCCTGATAACAAGTGCTATTTAACAACCAGTTCACCAAACTCAACATAAAATTTGGTATTGGTTCTGCCAAACCAGTGCAAACCAGCTGAATTCCACCACTGCATGTATCATCTTCCCATATAAGAACACAAATAGTTTAACCTTATTGAATCTCTTATGATTTCTCTTTCATGTTTGCCTTTTGATGCCTTTCTTGGGGCAGCTTGTTTTTGAAATTTAGATATTCTATTCAAGTCTGGGATTTTTATTGGGAAGGCCTGAAAGTTCTCCATTTCATTGAATATCTGTTTTTCCCCTTGAAGGATTGTATTGACTATTGTTGGTTGAAATTTAATTCCTATGCTTTCCAAAATTTCATATTCCAAGGTCTTCAATTTTGTGAGATTATAGTTGCTAAATCTTATGTAATCCTTATTATGATTCTATAATATTTGAATGATTTCTTCCTAGCTCTTTGATGTATTTTCTCTTTAAGAGAAGAGAAAGAGAACTAAGAGTTCTAGAATTTGGCTATCATATTTCTGAAAGTTTTCCTATTAGAATCACAATTTCTCTCTATTTCAATTTTTCTCTCTGATTATAGGATATCATTGTAGTTTTCTTTTATAATTGCTTGAAATATGATATTTAGACTCTTTGGCTGTGGCTTTTTTGATACTGGTTAGTTTTCAATGAGAAATTTCATATTTTCTTCTATTTTTAAAATTCTTTTGACTTTATTTTATTGTTTCTTGATATCTCATGTAATCATTAATTTCTATTTGCCCTGTTCTAATTTTTAAGGATTTATGTTTTTCAGGGAGCTTTTGTGTTTCTTTTTTTTCATTTGACCAATTCTGCTTTTTGAGGACTTATTTGCATATGTGAAATTTTACCCTTTGATCAATTTTTTTTTAAGATGTTCTTTTTCTTCAGTATCTTTTGCATCTCTTTTTCCAAGTTTTTAATTATATTTTCATGCATCATTTTCATTTATTTCTTTTTTTCTGGTTTCCTCTCTACCAGTCTTATTTGATTTTGAAAATTATTTTCTTCTAGGAATTCTAGTTGAGCTTCTATCCAATTCACATTTTCCCTTTTGAGATTTTGCTTGTACTTGTTTTGACATCACTATCTTCATCTGAATTTATCTTGATCTTCACTGTCACCATAGTAGATTTTTATGATGTTTTCTTCTTTTTCTGTTTGCTCATTTTCCAGATTGTTTTCTTTAAATTTTATGTTAATGTTGGACTCTTTTCCTGGAGTAAGAGTCAGGGAATGCTTTTCAAGCTTCAGACATTTTTATGAACTAATTCTCAGGATTTAAATTTTTTTCAGGTTTTCAAAATGTTGTGATCCATAAAAAGTTGTGGTTACTACTCCCATGATCCACACTCTTGTCCTTACCCAGAAAAGACTCTTGTTCATTAGGGCTTCTCCTCCCTTGAAAGCAGAACTAATACCCCTCCTTATGACCCTCTTTCCTTGTGATCAGTAGAAACACTTCTGCTCCTCATGACTCCTGCTGTTTTGGGACAATAGTAGCTACTATCCCATAGGGCCCCTGTTTCCTGATGATCTAAAGTGCTCCTTTCTACCTTGGAACTGTGAACCAAAAATTTATAGAGGCAATGGAGTTGCCAAACAATTCTCTGTCCTGTCCCTAGTGCTAGCAGAGTGTATTCTCTTTCTGATCAGTTGCCAAATCCCTTAATCATCTCTGACTTGAGGTCCCAAAGCTGCTGCTCCTGCTATTGCAGCCTTCAAGGTACACTTGTTGTCACCATGCATACTCTGCACCAGTCCCCACAACTGTTTAAAAGACCTCCTCTTCTTGATGTCCTTGACCTTGCCTTAGGTGAGAGAAAATGTCTTACCTTGACATTGTGTTGGATTTACCATTCTGGAATTCATTTTGAGGCATTATTTTAATATTGTTTGGAGGGGAGCTACTTTGTATACTCTGCCCTCTTCACTCTCTATCATTTTCAATTTCCAAACCATAAACAATAGCTCCAATTGTTAATTCTTATTTTTCTAAACAAACCCAAATCTTTGCAGTTCCATCTTTTACCTATTCACTTCTTTGAAACCAACAAAACAAGATATACCATGGTATCATCCTAAGATTCTCTTCTGTTTTCCCCCCTGCCACAACCCAAATACAGAGCCACCTGGACCCTGGATTCAATGAATTAGTGTCCTAAACTCTACAAATAGAAAAAATAAAATGACACAATTAATATCCCCTTAAGCAGCTTATAATCTGATCTCTTTAATTGCTAATTCATAGCACTGCCAAAGTAATCTTTCCTCTGTATAAATCTGACCATGAAAACACTCTACTCAAAATCTTTCAGTGACCACATATTGTTGATAAAGAAATGTTTAAATTCCTTTGCTTGACATACAGACTTCTTCACAATCTGGTGTTATCCTAGTTTGGCAGTATTATATCACACTATTCCACTCTACACCATCAGTCAACCAGCACCACTTTTGTTCCTGATGTGCATCCCCTACTAGGGGTCTCCAACTTCTTGATATATCAAATTCTTAATGCAGCCCTTGAAAACTTTTTTGGGGGTAATGCATCTCAGAAGAGCTAAAATATTGGACACCCTCTGCAATACATTACCCTGTTTGTTTCTTGGATCATGTAATTCCCTATGCATCAAGATGCACTTTTAATTGCCATCTTTTTTTCTGAGGCTATTGGAATACTTAAAACTCAGTTTGAATGCTATCTCATTCATGTCATTATTTACCTTTTTACTTCATAAACTTTATATGGTTTATTTATGTATACAAGAATCTTATTCATATATACAAGAATCATCTTTTTTTAAAGTATTATGAATGTTTCTGCATGAGTCATGTCCCAATTATAGAATAAAAATTTTAATCATACCTTCTTCAATTAAACTTTGGGGATCAGTCCATAAAACAATTTTTTATTAAGGCATTACTAAGTGTTATTGATACAAAGAAAGGTCAAAAATAGTCATTCCCCACAAGGATCTCATATTCTGATGGGGAAAAAACATGCAAACAATTAGGTACTTCCAAGTTCTACATAGAACAGATGGGAGGCAATCTCACAGGGGAAGATACTAGTAACTAGGGAATTCAGAAAAAGCTTCCTGAAGAAAGTGAAATTTGAATTGAGTCTTGAAGGAAAGCAGAGAAACTAAGAGGCAAGGAGGGGGAGTATCCTGAAAAAACTAGAGACAGACAGTACAAAGGCATAGATTCAGATGTAATGTTGCTTTCAAGCTAATAGAAGTAGGTCATTGTAGTTGAAATATAGCATGTGTGTAGGGGAGTAAAGTTTAAGAAGGTAGAAAAGTTGGTAAGAGATCATTTCATGAAAAACTGTAAATGCCAAGCAAGGACTTTTATATTTATTCCTGGAAATAATTGGCATTTTATTAAGTAGGGAGTGAGTTAGACTTGCAATTTAAGAAAATCACTTTGGCAGCTAAGAAGATAGTGGAATTGAGCAGGGAAAGATGAGGCAGGGATACAAGACTACTTCTATAGTCTGTTCAAGAGGAGATGAGTACCTCACTTAGTGTCATAGCTTTGTTAAAAATGAGGAAGAGGATGTGTACCAGTGATGGGGTGAAGATGAAAACAATAAAATTTGCCCACCTAGAGGACATGTGAGCTAAGTGTGAGGAGTAAAGAGCAATATTCAAATTGTGAGGCTGCATGACTGGAGGGTTGGTGGTAGCCCAGAAATAACAGCAACATTTGGAGGAGAGTACCCTTGACAGAGGATGAAGGAGATAGTGAGTTCTATTTTGGATGCGTTGAGTTTGAGAGGCTTATACAACATCCAATTTTACATATTCAAGGACAGTTGATTATATGAAACTGGAGCTCACGATCGACACTTTAACTGGATAGCTGTATCTGAAAATTATCTGCCTAGAGATGATCATTGAAGTCCATGGGAATTCATGGAATCACCAGATGAAATGGTATAGAAAAGAGAGATAAGAATCCCAACAGTTTTAGGGGACAGGCATGGGTTTTGTCATGATATGGGCAGATAAAGAACTTGTGAAGGAGGCTGAAAAGGAAAGTCAGACAGGTAGGAAAGGAGAGGGCAGTGCCACAAGGAACCTAAATGGAAGGCAGCATGCTGCATTCAGGAAAAAGTATATAAGTTTAAAATATTGCAGGGAAATCAAGAACATTGAGGACTAAGAAAGGATCACTAGCTTAGACAATTAAGAGATCATTAGTAGTTTTGACAAAAGAAGTTTCAGTTGAATGATGAGTTTAGACTACTTAGTATAGAGCTTTTAGAAGAGAATGAGAGGAGAGGAAGTAGAGGTGATTGATTGCAGATGATTCTCTCAGGTTTAACCTAGAGAAAAAGTAGAATATTTGGGTTGCTAGCTAGGGTGATGGTAGGATCAGGAAAGATTTCTAATGCTAGAGAAAGCATGAATGTGTTTCTAGGAGCCAGTAGATAGGAAAAGAGTCATGATGAGCAAGACTAAGGTGGATAAGTGGGGACATTGTTCTGGAAGAGATTAGAGAAGATAAATTGAAATATGCATGTAGAGGATTCTCTTTGGGAAGCCAAAGCACTATCTCTGTTTCCATGACCAGAGTGAAGGAGGAGACAGTTGGCAAAAATATATGAGATGAGAAATGGAAAAAGGGTAGCTCTTGGCATAAAGATGCAGTCTTTTTCTGGGAAGTATGATTCAGTAACATCTTCAGAGAAGGTTGTAGGAGGGGTATTGTCGGAGATTTGAGAATCAGTCAATTAAATTCAGTCATCAAATATTTATCAAGTACCTACTATATGCTAAATATGAGAAGAATAAATGCAAAAAAAGAAGAAGCCCTGCCCTCAATTTTAATTTAATTTAATAGAGGAAAACAACACAAATGGAAACTGAAAAAGTTGAAGAGAAAAGGAGCAGGGTGGAAAAGTCAGAGTAGTCCCAAATTACAGGAACCAGGTGAGAAATGAGATGTTCTGAGTTGAGTTCCCTCTTTAAATCAAATATTGATTGATGAAGAGAGATTGATTATTGTAAGACAGATGAAGAAATGTATTCCAGACAGAGGTCAATGGCCTTTGCAAAATGTTTAGAGACAGAAGATTGGAAACAGAGTTTGAGGAACATTTAGTAATCTAGTTAGACTCTGTTGTAGAACATGAAGAGTACATTGTAAAATAAGACTAGAAATGTGAGTTTGAGTCAGATTTTAGAAGAAAAGGAATTCTAGGCCATGGAGTTTGTATTTTGATATGGTTATAATAGTCACTGAAGATTTTTAGTAAGATAGTTACTCATGCCTTAAAATTATTATTTTATCAACTGTCTCAAATGTGAATGGAATATATCTTCTTCCCCTCCCCACTACTTTGCACAATGCCTTTTACAAAACAAGTCTTTAATATTATTCTTAAATTCATTTGATATAAATCAATCTTGAAAGTCCAAATTTTAAAATGTGTTAATCTCTATAAGATATCACATAGTATATGACCTTATTTCCCCATATATAAGACACACCCTTTCTCAAAAAATTTTGGGTCTCAAAACTGGGAGCATCTTATACAGTGTTTGTAGATTTTTTTACTTGCATTTCTTGCTTTTTAGTGCTGCTTGTCTTTGCACTCATTGTTTCGCATTTGTTACCCATATATTAGGTTACAATTTGTTATGTTCTGTCATGAAATGACTCAGAAAAGATTTTCATCCAACTGAATTCAAGTTAAAAATGATCCAGTGAATGAAAATCATGCTGCTAAACATTAGTTTCCAAATAGGAAAAAACAATCTGCTACTGGTCACGGGAAGAAACCTAACTGAAAATGCCATGGCAGAAGAAGGTCATGAGAATTGAAGAGATGAATTGGAATCCCTATGTCCACCAAAATGGTTCAGCAGGAGTCAAGAAGAATTGGTGATGAAAAAGAAGTTACTGATTCCAAAGGAGGACACAACTGGTGCTTCAGGTTCATGAAATGGAATAGATCAAGGATGCATCCATGCACTAGACATGCCTAGAAGATACCTGAAAGTAGCAATTAGAGAAGAAAAAGAAATTAAAGGAATTAGAATTGGGAAGGAAGAGACAAAACTCTAACTCTTTGCAGATGACATGATGTTCTACCTAGAGAATCCCAAGAAATCATCTAAAAAACTCCTGGAAACAATTAGCAATTTTAGCAAAGTTGCAGGTTATAAAATAAACCCTCATAAATCCTCAACTTTTCAATATATGTCTAGCAAGAAACAGCAGAAAGAGCTAGAAAGAGAAATCCCATTCAAAGTAACCTCAGACAATATGAAATATTTGGGAGTCTATTTGCCCAAACAGACTCAGAATCTTTTTGAAAACAATTATAAAACACTTCTCACACAAATTAAATTAGATTTAAATAACTGGACAAATATCAACTGCTCATGGATAGGTAGAGCTAATAGAATAAAAATGACAATTCTACCAAAACTAAACTATCTGTTTAGTGCCCTACCAATCAAAATTCCAAAAAATTACTTTAATGAGTTAGAAAAATTGTAAGTAAATTTATATGGAGAAATAAAATGTCAGGAATTTCCAGGAGCTTAATGAAAAAAAGTTCAAAAGAAGGTGGCTTAGCCCTACCCGATCTAAAATTATATTATAAAGCATCAGTCATCAAAACTGTTTGGTATTGGCTAAGAAATAGAGTGGTGGACCAGTGGAATAGACTAGGTGTAAAAGCAGGAGATGATTATAGTAATCTGCTGTTTGATAAACCCAAAGAGTCTGGCCATTGAGATAAAAACTCCCTCTTTGATAAAAATTGCTGGGAAAATTGGAAGTTAGTATGGAAGAAACTTAGATTAGACCAACACCTCACACCCTTTACCAAGATAAGATCCAAATGGTTACAGGACATAGACATAAAAAACAATACTATAAGCAAATTAGAACATCAAGGACTAGTCTACCTGTCAGATCTATGGAAAGGGGAACAGTTTATGACTAAGGAAGAGTTGGAGAACATCACCAAAAACCAATTAGATGATTTCGATTACATTAAATTGAAAAGTTTTTGCACAGATAAAACCAATATAACCAAGATCAAAAGAAATGTAGTAAATTGGGAAACAATCGTTACAACTAATGATTCTGACAAAGGACTCATTTCTAAAATATACAGAGAACTGAGTCATATTTTTAAAACAAAAAGCCATTCCCCAATTGACAAATGGTCAAAGCATATGCAAAGACAATTAACACATGAGGAGATCAAAGTAATCTATAGCCATATGAAAAAATGCTCTAAATCATTAATTATGAGAGAAATGCAAATTAAAGCTTATCTGAGGTACCACCTCACACCTCTCAGATTGGCCAGTATGACCAGGAAGGATAATGCTCATTGTTGGAAGGGATGTGGGAAATCTGGGACACTATTACACTGTTGGTGAAGCTGTGAACTCATCCAACCCTTCTGGAGAGCTATTTGGAACTATGCCCAAAGGGCAACAAAAATGTGCATACCCTTTGACCCAGCAATACCACTATTGGGTTTATACCCTGAAGAGATGAGGAAAAGGGTAAAAACACTACTTGTACAAAAATATTTATAGCAGCCCTGTTTGTGGTGGCAAAGAATTGGAAATCCCGTAAATGTCTTTCAATTGGGGAATGGCTTAGCAAACTGTGGTATATGTATGTCATGGAACACTATTTTTCTATTAGAAACCAGGAGGGACGGGATTTCAGGGAAACCTGGAGGGATTTGCATGAACTGATTCTGAGTGAGATGAGCAGAACCAGAAAAACACTGTACACCCTAACAGCAACATGGGAGTGATGTTCAACCTTGAAGGACTTGCTCATTCCATCAGTGCAACAATCGGGAACAATTTTGGGCTGTCTGCAAAGGAGAGTACCATCTGTATCCAGATAAGGAGCTGTGGAGTTTGAACAAAGTGCAAGGACTATTCCCTTTAATTTAGAAAAAAAAACAGATAGCTTATTGACTGAGCTTGTTACCTCTTAGACTTCTCTTTAAGGCTATGATTTCTCTCTCATCACACCCAATTTGGATCAAGATACAACATGGAAACAAAGTAAAGACTAAAGACTGACAGAGTGCTTTCTGTGGGGGGGAGGGGGGAGGGAAGCAAGACTGGGGGAAAAATGTAAAACTCAAATAATATCTTTAATAAAAATAAATTTAAATTAAAAAAAAGAAGATAACCTGAAAACTATGAGCTGAAGGTACTTCTCATGAAGAATAAAACTTGAGTTCAATAACTTTATGCAATATATTTTTTCAAATTTTGGGTCCCAAAATTAAAGTGTGTCTCTCATACATAGGAACATCTAATACATGGGGAAATAAAGTATTCATTTGCATTATTAATAGCTATATTTATATTTTTTAGATCAAACTGATTAATTTTCAAAATAAAGTTAATAAACATAAAAATAATTATTTATAGTTATAAAAGTTTAAAATTGCACTTAGATTTCAAGAGAATTAGTAAATGTTTTCCTTTTGTAATAGGGAAGTCATTTATTCCTAATTCTTATATTCCTTTAAACCAGACTAGTGTTTATGATTTTATAGACATGACTTTATGGACATGAATAGGACTTTTTAAACATGAATACTGAGCCACACAATGCCCTTTTGGGACCTGTCCATGGTGGCTTTAGATATCTATTTGGAGATTCTAATTTTCAATCTCTTCTCCAGTTGATCTTTGAAATCCCTTATCTAAATAAAATCATTTCTACACAATAAAAAAAATTAGGAATAAATGTCAAATAAGCAGATAACCCAAGACTAATTACCATGTTGTTTTTTTCTCTTGCTGGATTTTCATGACAGCCTCCAATAAGAAAGAGAATTTCTGATTCCATACACCCCTCCCCCCCTGAAAAATTACACCCACCTGGGGCAGCTGGTCTTTAGGAGTGTTTATGTTCCTAGTTCCAATTTATTTTGGGAGTTTCTTCAGCTTTATTCAAGCCCAGGACTCCTGAAACCACAATGTGAGAGTTAAACCCATGTAAAATGAGGCTAGACTTGCTGAAAATCTGACTCTTCACTTCAGCTTAGCCTTGTTCAGCCAGGGATGGAAAATCCCCCCTAAGGAGATGGAAAGGGAGAGGAATTTGGAAGGAGGTGTAACTGGTGTGGCAAATGGTCCATCTCACACTCTCCCTTCCTAGTTTGTTTTGAAACATTCCCACCTGGCCCCCAGGTGTTTTAAGAACCACAAAGGAAGGCTGCTATGGCTGCTCCTTCTGAAAAACAGACTGCTATAACAGCTGATAGGTTTCAAACTTTTGAACAATGACTCTATTATTCCTGGTGCCTAAAGAGTGGTCTTAATGTACAATGAGTTGGCTCTAAAGCAAAATGGAAAAGAGTGGAAGGACACATTGAGGAATTTAGTCCCAAAGGAGCAACCTGAAAGAAGAATGGCAATTGGAGAAATGTGAAGACTGATATTTCCCTTTCCATCCTTCTCTTCTATCCCCACCACCACTTCACCAATGGAAATGACTGTGAAGACATGTTGGGGTATAATGAGGAGCTGGGGGAACAGAGAATACTTCCTCCTTTGGAAAAGTAGGAAGCTTAAATCTCAAAATGCAAGGGAGTTGACAGAATGGAAAGTAGGATTCCTTTTGATTGTTCACATAAATTTGTAGGCATAATGAAAACTCTGGAGAATTCACCCAAGCCTTTAATTATCACATACTGGAAATCATCAAACCAAAATGAGCAAACTCTTATATTTTCACTTTTCCTTTACCTGAAAAATTTAGAAGTTGTTATTTGGCCAGACAGTGACATCGCATTGTTAGAAGTACAAGTGAATTGGAAAGCACACAGTTTTCTACTCATTTCTTTATGGAATTAGAAGAAAAATTCTATTAGTTCCAAGGCAAAACACAGACATTTCCAAATTCACCTAGGGGGGAAAACTGATGTCAAAACTCCATGTTAGCTTTTTTGATGAGAACTAGAAAAGTATCACATCACATGAGAAACTTAGTACCACTGCCTTTAGTGTCCTAGAGAAACAATTGATATCCCACAGTTCTATACTAGAAATTACATAATGAAAAGGAGTTTGTTAGTTTATATTATAGCATCAGTGCCTTAGAAGAGATAATTTTTTTAAAAACAAATGTTAATAAGTAATGTTTATACTTTTCATTTAGAAATAGATGTTAATTTACTTATCCATGAAATGACTAGATAATACCTTGGGTCCCTCACAGCTCTAACATTCTACAACTCTACAGTAAATTCAACACAAAGATTTCTAGAAATAAATCAGGTCCTTTAGTGAAAGAAAGGAAAAAATAAGTTTTAAGATTAAATAACAAAGGAAGGAAAATACCATATGTGATCCATACTTCTATTTTTCACAAGTTGTCAAAGATATTTAACCAAATATGGAAATATTCTACTCAAAGAAAATTAGTGATGTCTTTGTTTGAGGAACATTATTAAATTAGTTTTTAACTTAATTGTTTGCTCCTAAAGAGAGATCAACTTAGAAGGTAAGTTGATAGCACATACATTAAGCATTATTATTGGAGAGAGATCTAAAAGACTTGTTGGCCTTTCAGTTTTAGAAAATAATTATAGCTATTTAGCAAGGTCAAAATAATGGGGGGAAAGGGAACTTCAAATGACAGCTGTCAGAAATCACTGAACTCACAGTCTTTCTTCTATTCTCAATTTTGCCCTTAGAACCTAAGGAAAAATATCTTCTTTAACTAGGGCTCAACAAAACTTAAGTAGATTTTCCTTTTAAATTATTTATTGTTCCTTAAAATATATAAACTTGACATCTTAAAATCACAAATGCACAAACATCTGTATTCTCAATTTAGTGTTGTTGTAAAGCTCAAATAAGATAATTTAAATATAGGCTTTGACCTAGGGAGGTATCATTTAGACTTTTCTACTTATTCTCTCTTGGCAACTTCATCAGCTCCCATAGATCTAATTGTCATCTCTGTGTTGATTCACAGATTTATATATCCAGCCTCATTTTTTCCCTTGAGCTTCCATCTCTCTTTATCATTTACCTATTGAATATTTCAAATAAAAAACATCTCAAATTCAACATATCCAAAACAACTCATTATCTTTGCTTGCCTTCCTCCCTCCCAACAAACTAGACATTTTCTCAAACTTGCTTATTTCTTTTGAAGCCTCTGTTATTCTTACATTTTCTTAGGTTTATAACCTTTATGTTAGTATCCTTGATACCTCATTTCTCTCACTTCAATGCCTCTTCAACTGGCAAGTCTTGCTATTTCTACATCCAAAAGGTCTCTCATATATAACACCCTTCTTTCCACTCACATAACTACCATTTTAGTTCAAGCATTCATCACATCTTGTCTAGATTATTCCAATAGACTCCTTTTTTTTGGCAAGGCATTGGGGTTAATGACTTGCCTAAGGTCACACAGCTAGGCAATCATTAAGTGAGGTTGGATATGAACCCAGGTCCTTCTGACTGCAGGGCTGGTGCTTTACCCACTGTACCACCTAGCTGCCCCTAATAGACTCCTAATTTCTTTCCCTTCCTCAGATTTCTCCATATTCTTATTCCTCACTAAGAAAGTGATTTTCTTTCATAGTTGATTTAATCCTGTTACTCCAGTACTCAGTCAAAACCCATGGCTTCAAGGATAAAATAGTTCTCCTCTGGTTAGTTTTTATAGGGCTTTACAAATTGGCCCGTATCTAACTTTCCAACTTTATTGAGAATTATTGCCCCTCTTGCATATTCCAGGCGTTTCATTTTACAAATAAGGAAATGGATATTAAATGTTAAAAAAAAATCAAACATAACAAAGTGGCAGATTCCAAGTCTCTTGTCTCCTTGTCCAGGACTCTTTTCAATTAGTTACTTCACACCTAATTGCTACACCGATCTCCAAGTTGGCCTCCCTGACTCCAGTTGCTATCCAATTCAGCTTGCATAACAATAACAGATGGAACTTTGCCTAGTAATGTTTCTTTGAAACATTGCATTGTCACTGGCTATTCCCAGTCCCTTCCTGGTATTCTCTTCCCTCTTCTACCTCCTGGATTCCTTCAAGTCTCAGATTAACTCTAACTTTCCATGAGTCCTTTCTTGTTCTCTTTATTATTTTTGTGTTTGTTTTTGCAAGGCAATGGGGTTAAGTGACTTGGCCAAGTTGACACAGCTAGGTTAATTATTAAGTATCTGAGGTCACATTTGAACTTACTCCTGACTCCAGGGCTGGTGCTCTATTCATTGCACTTCCTAGCTACCCCTGGTCTTCTTTATTGTTAATACCTTCCCTCTGAGATTATAATTTGTTTGCATGATATCTCTCTCATTAGGGAGCTTCTTGAGGGCAGAGAACTTTTTTGGTTTTATTTTATCAATCCTTAGCATAATGGCTGGTATGCTTAATAAATGCTTGCTGACTTGATTTTATTATTTAAATGGATATGTGATATAGTAATATAGACATTCCTTCTGACACATCTGATCATAAGCTACTTATGCCTCCTACTCTGTGATGCTATAATATTCAACACATCAATTTTCTTAAATATTACAATTTTTTACTCCAAGAATTAATACTAAAATATGTCCCATCTGCAAGTAAAATTGCATTTGCGTGTGTGTCTCTGTGTGTGTGTGTGTGTGTGTGTGTGTGTGTGTGTGTGTTTGGTAGGAGACTTGTTTCTTTACTACAAAAGTCTTAGGTTGAACTGACTGAATATATTTTTTAATATATTTGAATTTGTTTTAGGAGTTATCATCTAACTTGAAATTGTGGGTGGCATCTTGACCTGTCTCAGTTGTCATCCCAAAGTATTTTCGAGACACTCATAACATTAAATCATTTTGGGGTGAGAGTGAAGCTTTGTGTTTCAGCCTTGTGGTTGACACAATGTAGCTCATCTGGGAATGAAAGAGCAGATAAATAGTACGTGCACAATTCAGACCACATTTGCTGTTATTTCAGGTTATTATTACTATGTGCTCTGACAAGGGAGATGGGTTCCTGAGCTCATTCCCAGATGGATGGGCTTCAGCAATCAGAGTACCTGGTGACAACAAAGCCACAAAACAGAATTTACTACAAACTTGTTTCTGTTTTTGTTGCGTTTCTTAAATATATGGAATGCCTTAGTCTAGGAAAACATCTTGTCTTGTCTCTGAAAATTGTCATTGATAAGTCAGCCCAATTTCTCTGGCAAAGTCACCAGTTTTTTCAACTTTCTATTATTCTGCAGAAGGTGTTGGAATGAATCAATATAGCTGACATTCATCAGAGCTGGAACTTAATAGCAAGCCTCCACAGTAAGAAAGATTAGGTAACTGGAATAGCCTCAATTACTATTTTCGTATGTGCTACTAATTGGGCCAGTGGGGAAAGACCACATTATGATCCATCAATTAATCTGCTAAGAGACATAACTGTTATCACATTCCAAACACATTGGAGACATCTGTGCTCTGACCTATACAGAGCTTAAAAACTACCATTCCTAGCAGACTTTATTCTAGGTGACTGCTGCAAGTAATTTATTGGTAATGTTTACATGTAGCATTTTGAGTGCTTATTAGATGGATATTGTCAAAACTGACAGGCTTCAAATATGTCATTTCCCCTAATTTGCCAAGTCTACATAGACACACACACACACACACACACACACTCACTCACTTATTAGCCATCCTCTGAAAATATCTTTAACTTTATCACAAGTTATTAAGTCTCAGAAATGCAAGTAGCAATTGTTTTTAAAAGAATATTCCAAAAATCAAATATATCATTTAATAGAACTCCTTTGGGGGCTCTTGATTCAAAGGTAATTTTGACCTCCCAGTAAGGAAGGATGTTTTTTCCACTAATTCTGTCCAGACATGTTAATAAAATTGAAAGTTTGGATTAAAACCTTCAATTAAAAATAAGTAGTGGAGCAACAAGTGCTAATCTCTAGAATAATTTTCAAATTCAAAGAAAATTCATAGCTAATTTTACTCTATTCCAACTAAAATATGAAAAAATATAGATTGTACTGCCTTGCCTTTCAGTTCTTTTGAAAAATAAGTCATATGGTTCTTGTGATTTAAATCACAGTTTTTCAGAAATAGTTCCTTAAAAATATAGAGTTCTATGGAAATTTGTTTTGGTCTATATGGGTATTTTGCCTTGGATGTTTAGTGGAATTACCAGAAGTTTTCTTATTTTAAATTTGCATGTATTTTTATATAGAAATCCAGTTGATTTTTCTTCTTTCTCTAATATACAACCATATCTTCATCCTATATTAATGCAGTGAATAGCAAATACATTCAAGGAACAGACCAAAAATGCAGTATCTAGTTTTACCATCTATTACATTTTGGGGAAATTTGCAGTATTTTCTGTGGTCTATGTAAACAACAATATAAAAAAGAGAAAAGATAATTTTTATGATGACTCCTGCAATCCCCTTTCCCAGACATCAGAATAAAGCATTCCCTGGTTTGTTATCTTTATTATACAATCTAAATTGTTTTTATAATTTCATAACATTGTATACATTTATTAAGCATCTGGCATATATATGGCACTAGTTGGGTGCTGAGGACAAAAAGACAAAAATGTTATGTTTAGGGAACTTATCTGGGGAAACACCAAAAATCCATAAGAGTTAACACAAAAAATATCAGGTCACTTTGGTCAGCAGGAAACTGAATAGGAGAAGACATTAGCAGAGTTGAGAAGGATGTATGGTTAAGGTCTTTGGGATGGCCAGTACAACCAGTTTGGTTGGATCACAGACTGCTTGAAAGGAAGAGAAGTATCTGACAAAGTAGGATAGAGACAGACTGTGATGGAATGCCATGAAAGATTTTCATTTTATACTAAAGACCGGAATTGAACATTTTGAGCAAAGAGGTGATGTAGTCATATCTCTGTATTGGAAGTATTACTTTCTGCAGCTATATGAAGGATGGTTGGAGAAGGGAAAGATTTGGGGCAATGAAATCAATTGGTAGGCTATTTTAGTAGTCCAAATGAGAAATGATGAGAGTCAGAACTAATAGGGCAGCACTATGAATAGAAAGAAGTAGATGGCTGTAAGAAATTGGATAGAGGTTGGCAAGAGTAAAGAACTGTTGGACTGCACTCTCTTAGTTGGGGAGGCAAAGTTGATTCCACAATTTTAGTTGACTGATAGGATAGTATCATAGAAATAGAGAAGGGTGGAATTACAGTGGGTTTAGAGGGAAAGACGATATTGTTTTGAATTGCAGATTGAGTTTTAGAGTATTAAGTTGCAGAAATCTTTGTAATAATTATTTCTAAGTGTCTGTTAAGCAGTTGTTAATATGAAGCTGGAACTTAGGTGTGAGTCTAGAGCTGAAAAAATTATATATATATATATATATATATATATATATATATATATATATATATATAATAAAGTATATACAGGGGAAACGGGAAATTGTAAAATCTTGAGTCACACTCATAGTGTGGGGTTGACCCTGTTATTGAACTAACAAAGGAAGACTAAGGAAAAGCAGTTGAGCAATCACAAAAAGTCCAAAAAGAAGAATCTAAGAGAAATAGCAACTAAACTGTAACCAACTCTTTCCCATTTAATGTAGCTAGGCCAGCTGATGTGCCCTTTCCTTGGTCTAGGTCTCTAGATATTGACCGTTACTCTATTGTGACAAAAAGTCTTTGAATTACCTAAGGAAGGGCAGTTAGGAAAGGAAAATGAAGACAAGAATGAAAATGTACTTAAGGTACCTGTCTGTACATCTAAATCTATTTCCACTTGTCTCAGTAATTTAGGATGAGTGGTCCCCAGTCCCACGGGATAATCTTTTCTACTATTTGGGAGTTCATAATTAGATTTGCTGATAAAATCAAGGCTATAACATTCTGAATTACAATTCTGAGTCCCCTGACTAAGATAAGTAGAATAGTGCTATTAGTTCAAACTTTTCTCCTGTTTACTTCCGTATATAGCAAGCTCTTCAGTAATTCTCTCCATTTTACTCTTTCTATATGTAATTAATAACAGACATGAATTATAGAAGTTATGAGAGGATTTATTTTTATATGAAAAATAGAGAATTAGAAATAACTTGAAAGAAATGGCAGGTAGGTAGTGCAATGAATAGAATACTGAATCTTGAATGTGGAAGACATGTCTTAAATTCAAATTTAGCCTCAGATATTTATTGACTGTGTTACCTTGGGCATGTCACAACTCTATTTGCCTCAGTTTTGTCTTCTATAAAATGATTTAGAGAAAGAAATGGAAAACCACTCCAGTATCTTTGCCAAGAAGCATCAAATGAGGTCTTAGTGTCAGACACAACTGAAATGACTCAGTATCAATGAAAAAGAGAGAGTTTTGAAAGTAAATCTCTGGTATCTACAGAAAGTAGGAAGAGAGGGGGTATTTACAGTTTAATTAGCTTTTAAAAGATTTCAAAGAGTAACAGCAGTTGACAAAGTTTCAATCTAACCAATCAGAGATTTATTTTTTAATAAATGTTTCTTAATTAAGTAGCATTTTGACTACTGGAATCAAGTCTACAATGCTGAGACTTTGATCTCAGAATCTGCATTGCAGAAATGTCTGCTGGTTTCTCTCTCCCTCTCACCTTTATTGCAAATCTATCATAGAGTTTGTTTCTTGGAAATTGTCTTTTGGAATCAGATGTACAGGTTGTCTTCTTCATGAGTTTACCCCCTTCATTCCCTTCCAGATAAGAGTAATTACAAGTCCCACAAGTATTTGCAGCAACAAAAATCTGCCTCAAAGCTTCTTTAAAGAAGATACTATTGGTAACTTGATAGAGGACAAGTCCAATTGATTGATGAACTCAGAAGCCACTTTGGTAAATTGAGAAATGAGAGAAAATAGAGGCAATGAGTATAGAAAAAAAAGTTTTCTTTTAAGAATTTGGCTGTGAAAGGCAAGGGTCAAGTGAGGATTTAAAAAAAAGTCTGGGTTTTTTTTAAGACTCTAGAAGAAGTATATAGCTTTTTAGGCAAGCGTACCAATAGAGAGGGAAAATGAAGTGCCCCACTGAAGGTGGGGCAGAGGATGGAAAAATAGCTCATTTAACATATATCATTGTTCACAAATCAAAATAAATTTTCTTTTATTTAAAAAATTTCCATAAAGAGCCAGAAAAATATCATTAAACCATTATCAATTGAGCAAGGCTTTCTTATTTTTTAATAGAAAGTTTCCATGACTTCAAAAAATATTAAAAATATTCTTCTAGAAAAATGTTAATATATTTATATGGTACTTTGTATACATTATTCATTTTATCCCTACAATTACCCTATCGCATAGGTGGTACAAGCATTATCACCCCTATTCTATATTTGAAAAAACTGAAGCTCTGAGAGGTTAAGTGACTTTGTGTTATGCATTAATAAATGATGGAACAGAACTTGTAGATCACATAATAGTCCAATGGAAAAAATTAGATTTGGAGTCTGAGAATCTGAGTTCAAATTGCAATTCTACCTTTTATTACACATGTGATTCTGGGAAAGACACTTACTACTAATGTAGTTTTCAGAGTGCTTTATAAATAAATATCTCATTTTATTCTCACAGTCCTCAAATTATCTATCCTCAAATTATTTTATCCTCATTTTATAGTTGAGGAAATGGAGACAGACAGGTTAAGTGACTTACCCAGGATAGTATCTATCTGAATCTGGATTTGAACTGAATATAGGTGTAGCACTTACACATTACAATTAATAAAAATAAAAATAATATAATAGATAACATTTAGATGTCACTTGCTATAAGCTAGATATCGTGTTTTCCAGTTATTATTTCATTTGATCCTCCTTACCACAAACTTCCATAGGTATTATTATTAACCCTTATTTACAGATCAAGAAACTGAGACAAATTGATGTTTGTTAAGTGACTTGTCCAGAGTCACTCAAAATTGTCTGAGGTTAGATTTGAGCTCAAGTGTTCCTGAATTCATGTTCAGTGCTGTAAGTATTATTTTGCTTAGACATTGAATGAATGAATGAACAAATGAAACTATGCATTGCCAAATTCATATTAATTGTTCTCAATAAACATTACAGTTTTGGAGTTGACACAGAAACTAGCAAATGTTGTAGTATATGCTATTTAAATTTTTTTCATAATGAATTACAGGCAATATTTTATTATGAAAGGAAATAGAAATATAGTTCTTAAAATTAACCTCATAGGGATATCTACAATATTTCCTCTGGTTTTCCTTAATTTGTAAACTCTGGCAAAATTCTAGTATTTTTACTTCGGTTTTTGCTACATTTTTATGTACCTCAGCTCAAACATAGTGAGGTAAAATTTAAGGGGAGGATAACAACTTTGGAAAAAAACTCTTGGGGACTCATGGGCCATTGAGTTGCATCAGGAGTAGGTATCTAGAGTTATAACCTGAACTAACAGAGCTTTGTTGCAGGGGAGAGTACAAGATTAGGTGGGAATCAAAAGACCTGAGGGTTTGTCTCAGTTTGCTTGCAGTATGACTCACCAGTGATGAAAAATGAACCAGAGAATGTGAAATTCAGTGCAACTGAATGCCTAATAAAATGCCTACTAAAAGTAGAGAAACTGTGTGAGGTTATTTAGGAGAATGCAAAGTTTAGATAAGACCTTGTCCTTCCCAATTTAATAGGGTAAATATTCAACTACTATGTCTTAATCACTGTGTTTGCTACTGGAGATATATAGTCAAACAATGGAATAGTCCCTATTGTCAAGGAGTTTATATTCCACTTTATTGTAAGTCCACTAGATCTTACAATTTAGTGGGGGGGGTGGTGGAAGAGAGCAAGACACAAATTATCAACTTTAATATTGCTTCACAGTATTCTTTAATGGCATTAGAGAGCTACAAAAGAAAAACTTGACAGAGGGCAGCAGTCAGCTAAGTTAAAGAAACCTAATTAAGTCATGAGGGATCTTTATCCAGAGTCACAAATCTAAGACATGTCAGAGATAGCTCTTGAACCTGGATCTTCTGACCTAAATACAGTACTTTCTACATTTAATCATCCTGTTTGTTACATTTTAGTTATTTGTGGTATTATCATCCTGTACTAGTAGGCACAACAGTTGGATCCAAATGAGTTAAACTCTGTAATTTACTAAGGATAGGAAAAGTATCTCAGAAGATGGGTTGTTAAATTTATGAGAAGCTATCATAAAGATTTTTGAGTTTATTTTTTTTAGGTTTTTGCAAGGCAATGGGGTTAAGTGGCTTGCCCAAGACCACACAGCTAGGTAATTATTAAGTGTCTGAGACTGGATTTGAACCCAGGTACTCCTAACTCCAGAGCCGGTGCTTTATCCATTGCACCACCTAGCCACCCCACTGTGCCACCTAGCCACCCCAGTTTTTGAGTTTATTATAGAATATAGTCTTATAAAATGCAATATAATTTTGATGCAAGATGATAGGATCATAATAGAAGGGATGTTGAAAGTTTTTTCTTTTTTTTTTAAAGATAACTTTTCCAACTGATATCCAACTGATATCCTCCTCTGAGTAATTAGTCTGTATAGTTTATATTTAATTATTAAAAACATGTTTCCCCCCAAGGAATATAAACTCCTTGAGAAAAGTGTAGTTTGCAGTTTACTAGTGCTTAGATTAGTGGAATTTAATAATGGTTGTGGAAGAGATACTGCTGAATTTATGTGATTTGTTGTTTGTCCTTATTTCTCCAAGAAATCATCAGGGACGTGATGCCATGACATACACATGAATTATATTTGAGTGAGAGTGTTTTGTACTAAATCATCAGCTTCTTTTTCTCTCCTAGAGCTATCTGGGTTCAATAATAGCCAGTTATGAATCAGGACAACTGGAGATGGCCCTGGATGCAAGGCAATGAAGGTTAATTGACTTGTCCAAGGTCTAGTGTCAAGTGTCTGAAGTCATGTTTGAACTCAAGGCCTTCTCACTCCATGGCTAATGTTCTACCTACTGTACCATCTAACTCTCCATCTGTGATTTAAGCCTATATGAAGGCAAGAAGGATCCTAAGACACAACAAGACATAAAATCTGGATTTATCTTCTTAACAAATGGAGCTCTGATCTGAGGACAATAGAAAGGTTAAATGGTGTTGAATTCAAGCAGCCTTTTAAAGAGGAGTAAGGAAAATTTCATTTGTAAGCCTTGAGTCTTGTTTGTATTATGCTCAGAAATCATGGCTTCCTCCAATTTTGAATTCCCTGAAGTATCTCAAGGAGGAGAAGTAAAAGAGACAACATCAAACCCAACTCATTTAGTTTTCATGCAGTGAAAGACTGGTGCAGATTCAGATATTTTCCTGATCACATAAAAGCTCAAGAGACTGTGTAGCTTAGTGAATAAAGGACTGGCCTCCAACCAAACCCAACTAATGAGTTTGGTGGTCTCAGCTGAATTTCCAGCAAGTTTTAGCCTGTATTATAAATTCATCATGCATAATTATGCACAACTTGGCTGAACTGCCAATCCTTGCTAAGGAGAGGGCCTCTGTTCAGGACTCAAGATGAGGAATAACATACTTCTTAGGTCTAGAGGGAGAAACCCTATTAGGTCAAGGCAATGTCACATATGGAGAGTTATCAAGTATTCTTTGGATTTACCAGTAATCCATTGCCACAGCTAATATGTAAACAAATTCATAGGACATCATCTCTTTTATGACTTGATCCTCAAAGCCAAAAAGGAATTTTCCTCATACACACCTCAGGCTGGATATACTTATTTTTTATTCCTTTTATGTACTTATATCATTTGCTTTAATGTTTATTATTTTGTGGCCAGAGCTGAACAGAAAGTTTAATCTTCAAATACAGGACTCAGGTGAAGCATAGAGATTGGAGGAGAAGGGTAAAATATGAGGGACTTAATGATTATCAAGTGCATGCATTCCTGCAGAGAAAAATGATAAACATTAATACTCATAAGAAACTTCTCATTTAATAAAGCAGGTTGAAGGAGCTTTTATAGATGAAGCACAAGAAAGAGCTGAATTTGAAGATATAATATATTGTAAAAAATGGAATCAATGGTTAAGAGGGAAAGTAATGCAAGTAAGAGAAAGGAGAGGTAGAATAGGCTAAGTTCATATAATAAGATTTTTTTTATTACAATGAGCTATTGCAATGATATGGAAGGGGGAATGAGGAAGCCTTCACTCTCATCAGAGGTGGCTAGGAGAGGAAACAGCATATATACTCAATGGGGTATAGACATCTAGAGTAAGAAGGAGAGAAGGGATATAGGGGAAAGGGGGGATGTGAGTGATAGAGGACAGGGTGGACCATGGGGGAGAGTGGTCAGATATAACACATTTTCTTTTTTACTTCTTGTAAGGGGCTGGGATTGGGTGGCCTGTCCAGGAACACAGGTCTGGGTGGTAGCTGGGCCTTAGAGGTGGTATGTGGGCTCGGAGTTCTCTTGGCCCCAGGGCTGGTGATCAGTCTGCTGCACCATTCAGCTGTCCTACAGCACATTTAAGAAGAGGGACAGAGTGAAAGGAGAGAGAAAATATAGTGTATGGTAGTGGGGAAGTACTAATGGAGGGAGTTGCAATCAGCAATGGCAACAGTGGAAAAATATGGAAGTAACTTTTGTGATGGACTTATCATAAAGAATGTGTTCCACCTGTAACAGAGATAGAGGTGTTGGAACATAGACTGAAGCACATTTATTAATATTATTGTTATTATTATTATTATTGCTATTATTATTATTATTATGGTTTTTGCAGGGCAATGAGGTTGGGGTGGCTTGCCCAGAGTCACATAGCTGGGTATTGTTGGGTGTCTGGGGCCGGATTTGGGCTCTGGTGCTCCTGAGTCCAGTGCTGGTGCTCTGTCCACTGCAACACCTAGCTGCCCCTATTATTATTATTTTTTAATTTTAATTTTAATTTTAATTTTTTTCTCTTTCCTTCACTGCTCATGAGGGTCTATATTTTGGGGGGAAGGTGTGTTATGTTTACACTTAAACAAGAATATTTTAGTAATATATAAAAAACATCATTTGCACAAAAATAAAAATAAATTTTTAAAAATGTGTATTATTTGGGGGAAAGGGGCTGAAGTTGAGATTCAACTGGCAAGGCATAGTGAAAAAATCTCATTTATAAATGCAATTAGGCAACTCTTTTGCATTTTATGGTATACTGAGTGGCCTGAAGTCATGAAGAATTTTTGTCCAGAGTCACAAATATAAGACATGTCAGAGATAGCTCTTTAACTTGTATCTTCTGACCTAAATACAGTACTTTCTCCATTTAATCATCCTGTTTATTACACTTTAGTTATTTGTGATATTATCATCCTGTACTAGATAATAAACTCTGTAGGGCAGCTAGGTGGTACAGTGAATAGAGCACATGGCCTTGGAATTCAAACCCAACCTCTGACACTTACTAGGTGTGTGACTTTGGGCAAATTACTTAACCCTGATTCCTCCAAGGCCATCTCCAGTCATCCAGATTCATATGTGACTACTTGACCTAGATGACTCTGGAGGAGAAAGTGAGGCTGGTGTAATAGAACAGCACCCCCCTCACTCAAATCCAATTCACGTGTTTATTATAGCATTACCTCCCTGTTGTCATGGTCTTCTTCGAAAATGAAGGAGAAAACAAAACATTAAAAAACTCTTTGACTCTAAGAAGATAAAACTTGTTTCCATTTGTATCACCTTAGACAGTGATGGGTCCTTCATCATTTAATCATTATTGACCAGTAATTGTTACAACACCAATAGCTCTTGAAGTTCATTATCATGGTAATGCTACTCAGAAAGAAAAATGTAGTAGTATTAACTATTATTTCTTATTACTTGAACCTTACAAAGTGTTTATCTCAAAAGTCTATGTATTGACTATTAAGAATAATTTCCTTTTTTGCAGATGAGTAAACTGAGGCTTAGAGAAGTTAAAGTCACATATCTAGTACATGGCAGAGTCAGGTTTCCAATCCAGGTCTCCAGAGTCAGAACAGACAGTGCTGCTTTTGATTCTACCATTCTATTTATTCCTCAACATTTACCCTTGGTTCTAATTTCATTAGGTGAGGGTAAATCTATGGAAAGTTTCTAATCTTTTCTAACACTGGGCACAAGGAATGATGCAAAATAAGTTAGAAAGTAGCTGGGGGGGAAAAAGAACCACAAAACTCTGATGAGGTGCTTAATAATTGGAACAAAAATATTATAGAACTCTAGAAATCTCAAATATTTCTAGTATTGCTATAATGCAGAATAATTGTTAGGTTGAACACATTCCAACTCAGGAAATGAAAATTTTAGCAATTAAGTTTTTTTTTCTTTCCATGGTCAACTTCTCTTACATTCCACATATTCAACTTGGATTTGTTTTAATTAGAGGGAAGCATGCCGAAAAGCAAAATCTTCCTTTCCCTGGGCTTCATTTCTTCCACAGTTAGCATTCTGCTGGCCAGCTCCTCATATATCAGATTAAATGATTAGTCTTAAACAAATAATCCAACCTGTAACTGAAGATTGGACTGTGGGTTTCTTCAGATCTCATTAATGTAGCAAGGTCTAAGAGGCTGTGGAAGGCCAGTGTGGAATTGGTGCTAATTACTCCATGGCTAAGGTTCCTTTCTCAAAAGGGAACTCTTTATCAGCATCAAAGTTAAAATATTCTAGAGGTTTTGGTAGCCTAGCCATTAATTAATTCAATTGATTGAAAATTCAATTAACATTCACAAATTCAAGAACCCCTTGCCTTGTGTATTAGAACTAAGAAATCTAGCCATTTAAAATTGGCCATTCCCCTTCTCTAATACAAGAATTTTATTTGCATTCTAACCACTCCTCTGAGAAATTCTATCATCGTATCAGTCAGCTTTTTGTTCTGCTTCTGAGAATCAAATAATTTAATGGGGACTCAGGGAATATTGGTTGGTTGGACTTCCTCAGAAAAGAAAGCTAAGATATCAGAGACTGATGAGAGGAAAAAGTATCTGTAGATGATTTCTTAAGTATAGGGTCTAACCATTTTCTTCCAAAGGAAATCAGTACTCATTCTTCTCCAAAGGGGATGTTAAGTAAAGAGGAGTAATGAAATAGGTTATTGACTTTAGCCATAATAATAATACTTCTGGAGTCTCTCCAATATAGAAGTTGTCATAAATTCAGGGCAGGGCAGGGCAGGGCAGGGCATTCAGATTTTATTTATCTATCAGCTGCTTCTGTAATACTGGTGATACCTCGGAAGCTCAATCTGATATTTGAGATAGAGGAAACTTAGTTTTTAAGGGTATCTTTCTTATACTGTTGAGAAAGAGCCAATAAAATTCTCCCCTCCAGTACCCTACATCTCTATGATTTCATTAAGAGTAGAAGTATTGTTATTGAATCCTTTTTCACACACTCCACAATCTAATCTGCTACCAATTCTTGTCCCTTCAGCCTTCACATCTTTGTTTTGTTCTCTTTCCTCTGCTTAAAGTCATTAACCTCATGCTGATTCATATTACTTCATCTTTCTGTTAGATCTTTCATCTTCTGTTAGATTCTGTTAGATCTCCCAGCCTCAAGTCATCCTTAATTTAGTAGCCAAAGTGATTTTTCCAGAGGATAAATCTGTCCTTGTCATAACTTTTTTCCCTCCTCCCTCCCCCTTCACAACTTTTATCGCCTCCTACTTTTCTAGACTTTTTTCTTCCTTTCAGATACTTTACTATCCATCAAAACCCTACTTCTTATAGATCCAGGCACAGGACATTCCACCAAGCCTTTTTACTGGCTTTCCTCCATTCATGAACTGTTCTCCTTCTCCTGCAGCAATTGATTTTCCTAGGGTTTTTTTTTAGACTCAACTCATATCCAACATTCGGTAGGAGGTCTTTCTAAATCCTCTCCACCCACTCCAAGTACCTTCTCTCTGGGACTATATTTTATCTTATTCCATATGTACATGTAAATCATAGATATTTGTATGTTATCTTCCCCATAGGATGTGAGTACCTCAATGTCATGGACATGTTTTTGCCTTTCTTTGTATCCCCAGCATTTAGACAGTACTTAGAACACAGTGAGCACTTAATAACTCCTTATTGACTAAGAAATAAAAGGGGGTAAATCAACTAGTGAGCCCTAATTAAGCAAATAAAGAAATCCTAGAAAATACATTTTGAATTTCACCAAAATGGGGAAAGCAGAATTAAAAAAAAGAGCTCACTAATGAATAAAGCAATATGAAAATGTATTGACCAGATCACATTTCTGAGTTCTTCCTTAGTGATGGTATTCAAGTGAAATTGGATAGCCATCTGTAATAGATCTTCCAAAAGAATTTCATGAATTGAGTGAAAAAAATAAACCAGACGATCTCTAAAGTGCCTTCAGTTTCTAAGAGGTTATTTTTCTAAAGTCAAAAACAGAGAACTGATTTGCTTTTACCTTTTTTGCCTTCCACCTAAAGTTCTCCCTCTGGACTGCCAGTTACCTACTTATATATCTTAGCAAAGCTTTGGTATGTTCTATTTTGGGGAAAATAGCAATAAATTGATCTGGAATAGTGGTCATCTAGAGCTGAGGCTGATCTATACATAAACATCTTACCTGTGCATATCCCAGCTACCTTAAATATGATAATGACTGATCACCTGCCTCTCCATGTCCCTTGTTTGACCACCACACTCTATTTGGCTCTTTGTATTTTGACCTAGAAAAAAGACAATCAAATTATCTTTATTTGGGGAGAATATTTGATAATGATGAATAATGGGATTCCTCTTTTGTTGTTTCAATCTCATCCATCCTTAAGGGTCTAGCTCCAATGTCCTAGTCCTTACCCATCTTTTCCTGGGTATTCCAGGTGAAATTATTTTCACTTCCCTGGCCTTGAATAGACTTTTGTATTTGTATTTCCTTTTGTATTCAAAGTCATTGCTGCATTTCTATTGGTAAATAAATAAACACAAATATATGTTAATAATACATTATATTATGCCAAGTAAAAATATTATGTTAAATACAGAAAGTTGTATTATATTAAATATATTAACATATGTGGTATCTTCTTCAACCCTAAACTCAAGCACTTTGAGTGAAGGGACTATATTTTAATAATTAGCTTCTCTCTTCCAAGTGTTTTATAGAGTACTTTTTAACATATCAGGTATGGGCAGCACCTTCCCAAAAGCATATTTTCTTAAGCTACCTGTCCCTCAGTGAGTCACTGCCCACTTGCCACTTTTTCCTGCTAGGTATTCTAAACAAGACAGATTTGAATTTCGTATATAGCACTTTGTCTGGACTTCTTTCTTACACATATTTCCTATTTAATTGTAAACTCTTTGAAATCAGGATTGAGGTTTTATCTGTCTTTGTATCCCCAGGGCCAAGAATAAAGTACCTTGCAAGAACATGTAATAGATGTCTAAATATTTGTTGAGTGAATGGTAAATCATTCCTTCTCTTGGAGATTAAATTGTATAGGTAATAATAATGCAACCTACTGTTCAAATGACCACAACTACTTAATGAGCAAGTATAAGAATAAATTATAATTATTTAGACATGCCATCCCATCTTTCCTGTTCATTCAATACTGACTTATAAATATCTATAATAAAATTTTCATCACCTTCCCCCATTCATTGAAAGGTTTCCTGAATGACTTGATATTAGTACAACATGCAATCAAGATATTGCCCTGTTGATAAAAATCTAAACACCTTAGCCTGACATTCAAAGCCAAACATGAACTTGTTCCATCTTTCTTTTCCATACTTCAAACTACTCATCTTAATTCATTCTTGATACCAGCTAGACTTTGATGAACTGAAGTATCAGTATCTGCTTTAAAATGGTTACTCACCAGTCATGCATTTTGTCTTAAAGTCAGAAACATGTGTATTTACTCTGTCATCTTAGTTACTTCAAGTAATCATCTTAATGATTTCATTTTTCACATCAATGCTATTTTTATTATATCTATTTTTGATAGAAATCTTTCTCAGGGGGCAACTAGGTAACACAGTGGATAAAGAATCTGCCTTGAAGTCAGGAGTACCTGAGTTCAGATCCAGCCTCAGACACTTAATAATTACCTAGCTGTGTGGCCTTGGGCAAACCACTTAACCCCATTTGCCTTGGAAAAAACCTAAAAAAATTTAAATTTAAATTTAAAAAATTTAAAAAAAGAAATCTTTCTCAGTTTTGGTAAATGCAGAATGCTAATTTTAATTTAGCTCTTTCATGATTTTACCTGGCCAATAGACTGCCCCAGGCAATGGATAGAGGGGCAGTGGATAAAGCACTGACCCAGAATCAGGAATACCCGAGTTCAAACCCGAACTAAAACTAGCTGTTTGACCTTGAGTCAGTCATTTCACTTCTACTTCTTTCCTCAGTGGTAAAATGTGAATAATAACTATACCTAACAATGTTCTTTAAGGATCTAATTATATAATATTTGTAAAGAACTTAGCACAGTGTCTGACAAATAGTAAGAGTGTAATACAAGCTTATTCCCTCCCCTTTCTCTATATAAGCATCAGTCATACCTTATTTCCATAATAAGTAGAGTGATACCCTCAGCAGTTATTGGAATGAGTAGAGTTTGGCTTTCTTCCCCTTATTAAATGATTATGTCTCTTGAGTTCTACTAGACATTTTTTTTGGTTCCTCTATATTTGACTTTTTCCAGTGTTCTTCCCCCACCCCCATGATTTTGCTTCTAGCTTCTTTTGTAATGACTTCTTACATAATTTTGCTCTCTTCACCTTCTGCTATCTCCTACTTTCTTTTCATTTCTACAGTCCCCATATCACTTTTTAAAATTTAATTTTTAATTTTCAAATTAAATTAAAGTTTTTAATTGAATCTTTTTTCTTTTTCAGAAGCTTCTTCTGTATTTTTCATTACCATCAAGGCATCAGTTCCATAATTATCACAAACTAACTAATGCAACTCAGATTATTGAATTAACCAATCATTTCATGTCATTTGTCTTCAGTTTTTTTACTACTAAAGCATGTTCTAATGATTGTTTTATACATGATTATGCTGACCAACTGTTATTGACAGATATCTGAAAGCCAGATAGCTGAGGCCCTAACAATATAGAATATGCAATAGTAAAATCCAAGGAAAAGAGCCTAGACCTATAAATATTTCTGCCACTGTTTTGTGTTTTGAATTCCTTTCTCTACTTCTTTTGTGAGGATTTTCAATTTTTTCTCTTAATTACCTAGTTTTTTTCCAGTGTATTCCATTCTTTTTCATAAACATTGGGGGTGCAGATAACTGATGTGAAGAGATATGAAATTTTAACCAAAATTTTGAAAACCTAGAGATTGCTGAATAATAGGAGAATCACTATGAACATTTCCACCATATCTATCATAGAATTGCTTTATCTGAACTTTAAAAATCTTAGAATTATAGCTTTATAATTGTATTTTGATTATTTCAATTATTTATTCTTTCCATTCACATCTCTTATAATCAATATAGCATTTCTGAATATGAATGAACCCTATACTTTTCTTCAGATCTCTGTGAAGAGTTAAAGACAGGTGAGAGTATGCTCATTTTACTGTTATTAGAAAGGGAACATTGCATGTTTAAATGTTTTGCCCAGGGATTTCTTGAAATTCCAAGGGAATAGGTAAGCAGATCCTGCTTTGCTATTAGTATAGCCATAGCTTAAAGCGGTTCCTATGTGTTACTGGAGAAATTTAGCTTTGAAGGCTAAATTAAGATGCCCTTTCTCCAGAGAACTGAATTTGAAGTGTGAGGTTCTAGCTCCCATTCCAGAAGTCTGATAAGTCTCTGCCTTATTTAAAAAAGATATTTGGGAGAATATGGGATAGATAATCCAAAACTAATGGGGTGATAAAGACTTGTAGCTTTATGCAAACCAGTTAGGTAACCAGAACCCATTCATGTTAATGTCAATGAACAGCAAAAAAACAGGAGGGAAAGAGGGTATCTTGAAAATCCTTCTAATCTTAGTTTGGGCTGATTGGCCATCCTCACTATTGGTGAGTCTCTAGGGTTTAATTATGGTTAGTTGTTCTTGGCCGTCGGTTTTATATCATGCACTGCTGGATTGTTGATTTCCTGACTCTAAACTTCTATTCCTTATTTCTCCTTCAAAAATTTCATTCAGAGCAAAAATGCCTTGGGATACACCAACTGCCTCCCTTCCTGAAATAAAATGCATTACCCTAAAACTTTGAATACTTTAATTCATAAAAGGTAAACATAATATATATATATATATATATATACAAATGTAATATAGATATAATATACAGATACCCTATATATCTATATCTATATATATATATATATATATACAAAAATATACAAACATCACTAATTGTATTCATTTTAACTTAATTTTATTCTTTTTACTGGGTTTTTTTATTTCGTTATCAGAGAGATCAGAGAGATCTAGTAATGAACTTCCTCTTTCAGTGTGCATCAGCTTCTTCTTTACAATTTAAAAAATTCTCAAGGTCCTAGAGAACTCTAAGATTTTAAGTGGTTCTCCTGGGTTACAGCACCCATAAATGTGAAAGGCAAGACATGAACTCAATTTTTCAGGACTACAAAGTCTGCTTTCATTTCATCTCACTGCCTGACTGCCTAAAAGCTAGTTTTTATGTTGCCCTTTAAAATTTACAAAGCATTTCATTTAAATGATCTCATTTGATCCTACCAACAACTCTGGGGAGTAGACATTAGAAATGGACCAATGGATCAGTGAACCTATCAAGGTGGAGGTTCCCTTCCAAGATTTGAACCCATCCTTGCCTGCTTATATTATGGGACTATTGCTTGAGTCTTCTGTTAAATTCATCACAGTGGTTCTTTCCACTATGCTAAAGAGCTTTGACTTCTATTGTCTACACGATTCAAGTAGAGTGGAAGATTTTTAGGAAAGGCATAAGAGGGCATCCACATGGGAGATGGCACAAATGTGAGGGATTTGAAGGTTCATTCAACTCACATAGTAACTGAGGGAAAATGATGCCAGAAACATGGAAAATATCTTAGGCCTCCTTAACATACACATAAACTCTCTGTCTCTGTCTCTCTGTTTCTATCTCTGTGTCTCTCTTTTTCCTACTTCTCCATCTCTCTCTGTTTCTCTTTGTCTCTATCTCTGTCTCTCTGTCTTTCTGACTCCCTCGATCTCTCTCTCTCTTTCTCTCATACACACACACACACACACACACACACACACACACACACACACACACCCCAAGAAAACAGCAGTAACTGCTGAATTAAATTCAACTTGTCTTATCTACATAAAATGTTTAAGAAGACATCAATGTCATCCTTAAGGAAGATATTAGTAAGTACCTTTCAGTATTTGACAAATAGATCACATGTTAATTTTTGTACAATTGATTGAAAGTACAGGAAGTTTCCTCTGTTCTTGTTCCAATCATAAGAAACCATTTTCTTTGGTATAATTTTTATACCAAATTATAACTATAAAGATTCCTTCCTTATAAGCTTTTAATCATTCATTTATCAAAATTATCTAATATAGATTTGAAGAATTCAATATTTATTTGAAAATAGATAACAGGTAACTTGAATGACTGATCATTAATGTTCAGTTATGCATAAAATACAATTGCCTCGCAATCAAATAGCAAATACCAAAAATATTAAATAAATACTTTTCAGACCATTAAAATTATATTCAATAAAGTATCATGGAAATATAGATTAAAATTAATTAGAGACTAAATAATCCTAATGAAGAAGTGGGTCAAAGAACAAACCTTAGAAACAACGAATAATTACATTAAAGAGAATGACAGCAATAAGACAATATGGCAAAATTTATGGAATGCAGCCAAAGTAGTACATTTATAGAAATATGTAGTAAAAGGAAACATTGAACTTTTGTATAAATCTGTGGTAGAGGGGGCAGCTAGGTGGCGCAGTGGATAAAGCACTGGCCCTGGAGTCAGGAGTACCTGGGTTCAAATCCGGTCTCAGACACTTAATAATTACCTAGCTGTGTGGCCTTGGGCAAGCCACTTAACTCCATTTGCCTCACAAAAAAAAAGAAAGAAAAAAAAACTTAAAAAAAAAGAAAAAAGAATTTAAAAACAAAACAAAAAATAAAAAAAAAACCTTCCCAGTGAGACTTTCAAGTTAAATGCTTGTATTTATCTTTGCATGAGTACTGGAGGAATATTTCACACAACTCTTATACAAAGAGAAAAGGAGCATAAATGTCAGAGAATAGAAGCATTGGGAGTACTGTAATATCACTTCCTTCCTGGGATTATGTCTAATGCATAAATGTGTACATTGTAAAAACAGTTCTGTTTGATGGTTCTTTCTAAAATTATAGGGTAACTTTATAGTAATTAAGTATTTTGTACTGTGGGCTCTGAATAAGAAAGATGGTGAGCAGAGAAATGAAGATACTCTTACATTCTCTTACCATGCACTGGAAATGCATGGGATTCTGTCCCTTCCCTACTTGGACACTATCTAGTACCTTGTTTCATAGTATAACATTTAGAGAATGTTTTCCCCTAAAGCAGAGTGGCTTGTTTTTTACTTCTTTTGTTTATCATGGTTTCCTTTAGCATTCTGGTGAAGCCAGTGGACACCTACTTAAAACAATATTTTTAAATGCATAAGGTAAAATTAACTGGATTCTAAGGAAAAGTAATTGCATTGAAATAAATTTCCATTCAGTTCATGGACTCTCTCAAATGTTCCACTGACCCCTTGGGAGCCCATGACCCATGCCTTAAAGTATAACAATAATAATTTCCACTATAACTTAAATCCATCCCCTTTATTCTTCAATACTAGACAAAATGAAAAGGATTCACCATATAACACTCATCTGATGAAAATCCTTATGTCATTTTAATCTTTTATAATTTTCAGTCTGGATAGGCCGAATTCCTTTTTTTTTTTGCCTCTCCTCATTTGTTGATATTTCAAACTGTTGGTCACACAAATTTTCTCCAATTTCATAACATAAAATCAAATTTAATTCTTCAGCTACAGCCTGTGTGCAAAAGCATTGTACTCAGTCAGAGCTGGGTGAGATATAACATTTAAATAAGATTAAATTCCTACACAAATGGCATTTTCTGTCAATACTGTATACATGGGATAAGGGCTATTGTGAAATCTGAAGGAGAAAAGAAAATACAAAAAGAAATATTTAAATTGAAAACATTTGACTCTGAACTGATTCTTAGACCATGATCATTATTCTCTCTCACCTAAAGTAATAAGTCCCAAAATGTCCAATCCTACTTGAATTTTGATATTAAACCACCTCTTTTCCCTCTTTGTGATGACTCATACTTCTTCTCCATGTAAATGCATGAGATCAACACCAAGAAAATGAAGAGAGAAGAGATTAGAATTTAGGGAAGAACTGAAGGTGATGTCTCTATTTTTTAAGTGCTGGAAAAGAGGCAGAGCAAAGAAGCCAAGAAGAAATAAGAAAATCATTCTGATTTTATGAACAACTAGTTTAAATATGTTATAGGCATTTAAGATATTCTTTTTCAATACAGATATTATATGTTTAAACACAAAGATGGTAATTTTGTTTTAAATAAACAAATAAATTCCTTTTAATATGTACTATGTTAAGTAAATCTTTAAAAAATGTACAATTCAATCTTAGACCACAGGTCACTAAAAGGCTCCTATAAATATCTCAGAAAAGTAAAACTAATAGGAGAGATAAAATGTCTTTATCTAAATAAAGGGAAACATGAATAATCTGATTAGAACTGACATGATGCTTGAAGAGGAAATTAAAATTGACAAGCAGCCATCAAAAAAAGCCCCATTGACAACAGCAACAACAAAAACTTTAAATAAAAATATAAATTCCAGGATCTAGGATGAACATTGTTATATGTTACCATGGTTTTTCTCCCTTTTTGTATTTGTGTTGAGATACAGTAAGCAGATAACTATAACTGGAAAATAACTATTGTGCCTGGCTAACTAATTGCTAGATTTAACAAGTAAAATGCATAATCCTGAAGCACACAAATACTACCTAATTTTGTAACCTAAAATTGAATTAACCGAGGTAACTTTTTATGCTAATTACTAGGACTATTTCTAACTTGATAATATGACTGTTTATTTCTTTGAAAATAAAATATTAATCCATAATAAAGGTAATAATGAATATGTTCAGATCAGATAAGAATTGATGCAATAAGACTGATAAAATCAATAATGATAAAAATACTTGAAGCTTGATTTAAAAAAAACTAAGCCAGAACTTGTCAATTCTATATTTGAAAAACCTTTCTCAAGAATTTTGAAGAAACTCATAATTTAGAAGAAATTCAAATGGATAAGTACTTAACCAAGCCTTTGGGCAGACATTTATAAAGCAACTTAAATTATAAAAAGAGACACAAAGACAATAAAATAGAATACTCACTCATTAGTAAGGAAAAGTAGATGCATAAGAAAAATTCCTGTATCATAAAACAATTCTCTTAGGGTTTGAAGAGAGTCATAAATGAAGTGATATTGGGGAATTTGGAGGAGAGAGATCAATTTTAGCTGGGAAAATCAGGAAAACATTCTTGAAGAATGTGGCAATTGAAATGAATCTTTCAAAATGGGAAATATTTTCTTAGGTTGAGATGATGAAAAGGACTGGGACAAGTCTAGGAAACAGTGTGAGCAAAAGTAAAGAAACAGTAAAGTATATGATTTTTTTTGTGGGGGACAAGTAGTCCAGTTTTATGGAATTGTAAAAAAATAGAATCCTAAACTGTTAAAGGGCCATAGAATTCATCAGATATACCCCACTCAATTTACAGAGGGAGGTTAAGGACTTGCCAAAGACACCTTAAGAGTAACTCTGAGAACTCTGTTCCTTCTTCATCTCCTTTCTTCAAATGGAGAAAAGTATTAGAAGACAGAGCGAGAAAGGTAGAGCAGTACCATGCTGTGGAAAGCCAAGAATTCAAAACTAAATTGAACTTTCTTCGTTATAAAATGGAAAAACATCAATGGTCATTGTGCATTCTTAGTGATATGACCGGTACAGTTCATTGTCATAAGTCTGACTCCATTTCTTAGGATGAATAGATTTTAGGGATTGCATATGGAAGGAGACTGATTTAAAGACTGTTGCTCTGATGAGATAAAAAATAATTCCGAATTAGTTGGTGACAGTATGAAAGGAATTATACAGTCTGAAGTCAAAGAATCTGGGTTCAAAAGCAATTTCTGACACTTGCTAAACATGTAAGTACTAGAGTAAGTTAATCTCTCCAGTCTCCCATTTCATTCTTCTATAAATGAGGGATCTGAATTAAATGACTTATGACGTCCCCTCCTGTTTTAGCTATGTAATTCACCGAAACAGAGAGGAAAGATTTGAGGAATATGATGTAAAGTGTAGAATTCATGAGCTTTGAAAATTTTGGAGTGAAAGGAAGTGGAGTGAAAGGAAGAAGAAACACATTTAGGGATGTTAATATAAGTTTACTAGAAGGTTATTGGTATTAAGAAAAATATGGAGCTCAGGAGGAGAAACAGGTTATAAGGGAAGAGGACAGTGAGTTTGATTAAATGTGTGGTGTGTTTTAAGGGCTGGCCATGAATGGAGCTGTCCAGTGTAGGACTGGGGATTTGGAATTTGGACTCTGGATCATGACTGAAGGAATAAATTTAGAGGTCATCTGAGGGGAGATAAAGCTAATACATGGGGAAACAATGTCTAAGAAAACGGTTTAAGACACATTTGGAGGGAATGGGAGGAAAGAAAGAAGATAGTAATTAGCATAAAGTAGAATTAAGGAATATAGGAGAATTAAGAAAGTACAATATCTCAAAGTCAATGGAATAGAGACTTTCAAAAAAGGAATGCTTTCTGTCAATGGCATCAGGTCTGCACAGAGGTCAAGGAGGAAAAGAATTAAGACAAGGCAATTGGTGAGTGATGAGGATGCCAGTAGTGACCTTTAAGAGATCAGTTTCTATTTATTGAGGGAAGCCAAATTATTGAAGAATGAAAGAATGATTGGATGGTAAGGAAAGTAACAAGTGCAACTGTAGAAAGTTGTAAGTGGGAAGGAAGAAAGTAGATAAAAATTTTAAAAACTTTGAGGCAAGGTGAGCTTTTTTGTTTGGGGGGCCTTTTACTGAAATTATTCAGTAATATTCTTTCCATTGATTTTGGAGAAGGTGAGGTTTGATATTTAGGGGAAAAAGATGATTCCTGAGATCTAAAACTTATGTAGATGGCTTAGTCAAGACAACAGGCAACTTTGATCCTTGGCAAGGAGAACTACCATTTTCATCTGAAAAATGAAGGAGGGAGGAAAGTCTGAATAAAGATACTGACAAGTTTTAAAGTGGAACCAGAGAGGTTTGAATTGTATTATGTTGGATGGCTTCTCAATGACATAGATTGTCTGTGGAAAGAGAAAATGTCTGGGATTTAAGAATAGAAGAGGATGGGAATAAGCAGTGTGTGGAATAGGACAGGAAGTTAAAAGGAAATGAAGAAAAGACCTATGAAGTAGCAATAAAAGTCCAACTGAGATTACCTAGTACATATCCTTGTCACTTAATTCATTTCAGAGGTATTGGGAAATAGCATTTTATCCCAAAGGGCTTATTATTCCTTTGTAGTTGGAAATGTCCATTTGAGATGTCAAAAACTTCTGTAGATTTCTGTGGTGTCCCAGGATAACACCAAAAAAAAATAGGTTCCAACCTTGGGAGTTTTTCTTTTATAGAGAAAACTTAGATTGATATTATAAATATATATATATATATATATATATATATATATATGTTTGTGTGTGTGTGCATATGAATATATGTATATGTATATGTATATGTATGTATATATATATATATATATACACATATAAGCATGTGTGGAATTTACAGCAGACTTGCTCAAGTTAATTTTGATACTTTAACTTGGCAAAAAGTCCAAAGGATCAAGGAATAATTAAGATTGTAAATTCATTAGAAGGTTAATTAAAATTCCTTCCATTTGTGAAGCACCTTTTGCAGAAGAGTAAAGCTCATACACACATATGAATTCATTTCATTATTGAGCTCTCAATAGAGATTTAGTGAAGAATATATTGCTCAATACATAACATAACTCAAGATAACATACCAAGTACCCATCTCCTATTGTGGTATTTTAACAAGACTGGAATGCATCTAAAATTTATCTCACATGGCAATCAGTGTGTATAGCCAAATCTCAAATGTGTACTTGAGTCACAAGAGACAGCTATTTTTTTAAAGGAACTTGTTATTATTTTAGTTAGTATTCTTTGGTTGGCTGGGTATTTTTATTTGCTTATAAATATATATTTCATAAATATAATAGCTAATTTTGGTAATAGGCTTATGAAATTCCTTTGTACATTGAAAACATCAAGAATAAGACAATAAGTAGTTTTATATCATGAAATACATACCGTTCTGAAATCTGCCATTATGTTAATATGGTATTTTCAATTTTGTAAATTCCATTCAAAAATATCAAGTGAAGATTCCAATGATTTTATACAGATCTGGGCAGTGGGACTGGGAGAGTTCAGCCACATTGTAATCTAGAAGCTATCTTTCTGTAGTCTGATATGGTTTTGATAAAACACAGAACATTAATGACAGAAACAGTGTTTAAATTTAGCTAAGTACTGTCAGAGGCATTGGCATTGCTCTTGGATCTCTGTGTATACATGGACTGTGTTTTCATTGTGATACACTATAACTAAAAACATGCATCCAGTTATAGTTCTGTGTTGAATAATAAAAGAATTTGCTTGTTTTCTAAAATCAGACTTCCACAGCTACCAAAGATATCTTTCTTCATTTAAAATGAAAAAAAAGCAACGTGGTTTAGTGTCAAAAAATTTACTAGGTTAAATTTCATTTTTCTAATTAAATTTTATCTTATTAGATTTTGCCCACTGTGTGACATGTTGATATTGTCCTTTTTTCTTCATGCTGTCATCCCTGTCATTTCTCCCACAAAGCTCTTACAGTTCACTAAAACCTTAAACTATATTTTTTAAATTTTGCTGTTTTTATATTATAAACATTCTCTGACATATCCCTCTCCCTTTTCCCTATCCATCAATCTGCCCTATGCAATAAAGAATAAGAATCAAAGATAAATGTTTAACAAAACTTTCCTCTGATTTCTATGATAAATAGAGAAAGGTACATTTTCTCAACTCCCTTCAGATTATGGCCACCTAGTTCCTTTTCTACGATATCACTTTGCTACCTGTACCCTAATATGTGACTCAAATGAACTTTTAAAGTATAATCAGAGAATTCCAAAGCCATAAAAGTTCTCAAAAGTCATTTAATCTGGGGCAGCTAGGTGGCGCAGTGGATATGTCCTAGAGTCAGGAGGACCTGAGTTCAAATGTGACCTCAGACACTTAATAATTGCCTAACTGTGTGACCTTGTGCAAGTCACTTAGCCCCATTGCCTTGCAAAAACAAAAAAAAAAAAAAAATGATCATTTAGCCAACCCGAATTTATGTCACCCTTATATCATCCCCTCAAAGTGATCATTTAGTCCCCACTAGAAAATTTCCAGTTGCCAGAAATTCCCTGTTCCCTAATCTCTCTTGCTCTATAAACCATAATGAGAAAAATTACTTTAGCAAATTCTACTTGCTTGACATTTTAACAGTGGTTTACCAAGTATGTGAACTATGCATTGTCCCAGAGCTTTGGCCTAACAGTCTTAAGGAAATACTAATATTTGACTATGATGTGACCTATATGTACAATCTATATGTATATATATATATATGTACAAATTCTATATAAGCTTACACAGTACATATATACAACTATTATATACATATATGTATAAAATATATATATATATATCCATATATGCGTGGGTATGTGCTTATAAATGTTTGCTCATACCTATGCATACATCTTGCATTTCTGTTCATCTTTACAATTTAAGAAGGATATTGATGGGACTGTTTGGTGGTGCAGTGAATAGAGCACCGGCTCAGGAATCAAGAGGACTTGAGTTCAAATCTAGCCTTAAACACTTAATATTTACCTAGCTGTGTGACCTTGGGCAAGGCACTTTACCTTATTACCTTGCAAAAAAAAAAAGAGGATATTGATAAGATGGGAACATTCAAAGGAAAACAGAAGGATAATCAAGGGCTTCAAATCATATTATATAGGAATCAATTAAAAGAATTAGAGATATTCATACTGCAGAAGAGAAGTTTCAAGGGTCTTATAAAAGCTGTATTTAAGTATTTGAAAGGTTACATGGAACAAGGGGTATATGTGATCTATTTGGCCCTGATGACATAACTAAGAGAAATAGGCAAATTGCAGAGAAGTTGATTTGGGCTCAATGTAACAAAAAGACATCCCGACAGTTATTGCTATTCCAAAGTTTGGGTGTCATGGGTTCTCCTTCACTGGAGAGGTCTTCAAAGAGGGCTGCATGTCTACATTCTGTGGATATAGTTGAAAAAGGTCCTTGTAGGTTAAATTAAATGACCTATAAAATACTTTTAACTCTCATGTTATGCTTCAGAGTCTAAAGGAAAACAGAGTGGAAATAGACATGGTATAAATGAGTGAGTTTTAGAGATGTAAAATGAAAGAAAAATATTAAAATGGTAGACAGTTATAAAAATATCTCAAGGATTTAGGTTTTGAGCAAAAGATATAGTATAGGCTATTTGAACAAAGAACATTTGGGAGATGTAGAATAAATAATATTGTTAAGAAATGGAAAAAGGTAATGTTCAAAAGAAATGATAGGATAAGGACAGGAAAAGAAAGCATAGAATGAATAATGAAAAATAGTGTGGAAACTTAAAGGAGAAAATGTGAAAAGAAATAAAGAACAGAATCATGGCTAGAGGATCAGTACTTCCCATTTTCATACTGTAATTTCCTGAATTCCTTCATCTCATTTGTTTGTAATTTGTTCTTTAAAACTATATCTTTCCCTTTTTCCAGCTCTTGGAATATAAAGGAATGACTCAAATACAGGCAATAATGTAACAATTCAATGGCATATAATGGGAATGTAAAGTTAATATGGTGGCTATATTTTTCTTTTCTCAATTTCTAGCTTTCTATAATCTCCTCTTTTCTGATTTCCATTTTGTAAATTTTATTTTTAACTGTTCATTAATGCCTTTTCTTTTTACATCATGGTATTTTCTTGATGTAGTTCCTTTCCATTGTGTCCAATCCTTAGAATTCATGTTTTAATAAAGAAAATTAATTAACTAAAAACAATTGTTAGTAACCACGACTGACCTTGCTATGCCATACTGACTCCTATATTTCTAAAGCGAAAGAGGACCGTCCCTGGTAACTACCCTTACTTGGAGTGTGACATCTATTTATTAAGATTTTCATTTAGAAATCTTCTCATATTTCTCTTGAGTTTGTCATAGTCATGAATTGGTGCTTAATAATAATCCATTATTTTCATATGTCACTTGTTCCATACATCATATATTTATTCAACTGTTCCTCACACAGAGAGCACCTTCTTCCTTTTTTAGTTCTTTGTAACCAAAAATCCATTACTATTAAGATTTTGGTATAATTTAAATCTTTCTTTCTTTCTTTGTTCTTCATGGAACCACTTGACTAGTTAAGATATTTCTAGTAGAAGGATATAAATATCTTTGTCACTATTATACAAAAATTCCAAATGTTTTTCCAAAATGAATTCATCATTCATAGTTTTACCAATAGGTCTATATTTCCCAAAGTCCTCAACATTGACTACTTCTGTTTTGTCAGCTTTGCAAGTTTTCTTGATATGAAGTGAATCTTCTGAATTATTTTAATTTGAATATTTTCTAATTAATGATTCTGAGTATATTTTCACATGATGAGTGTTACTTTGCAATTATTTTTGAAAACTTTATATCCAGGCAACTAGGTGGCACAATGGATCCAGTACTGGCCCTGGAATCAGGAGGATCAAAGTTCAAATCCCAATTTCAGATATTTATTACTTACTAGCTGGGAGACCTTGAGCAAGTCACTTAACCCCCTCACAAAAACAAAAAACCTTTTATATTCTTTGACTGTTTATCTTTTGAGGAATGACTTTTAAATGGATGTATGTGTTTAAACTTTCTATTTATCATGAATAGATATTTTTGTCAGTATTATCTGATATAAATTGTTCCCTGTTTTATGGTTTCTTTTCTTATTCTGTCTGCATTTTTCGTTTTTAAATTTTAAATTGCATTCAGAATTTTACAATCACTTCTAGGTTTTGTTTGGTTAACTATTCAACCCCTAATCATAGTCATGAAAGGTTCCTTCTATACTTTTATTAATTGTTTTATGACACGTCACTTCAGGTCAGATATCCCTTCAAAGTCCTCCCTCCCTCCCCCCCCAATTTTCCAGTTCCCTTTAGGACCTCCAGAATATTGGCCTTTCCTTCTAATCATAGTCCCTTTCCTTTACTTTCTCATTCCTTCATTCTTTATGTTTGTCTTGTTACTGGCATTGTTGATATAATGTATATAAAACTAAGAAATTTAGAGGAAAACAATGTTTGAGCATAGACCTATAGACTCATATAAAGGAAGTTGAAGGGAAACTAAAATGCTCTCTAGGTCAACTCCCTAATTTTATAAAAGAAACTGAAGCCCAGGGATACTAGTTGACTTTTTCAAGTTCACACATGTAATAATCTAGAGTTGATGAGAAAAATTAAGATTTTAGGCAAAAAGACAGCTTAGACTATACAAGGTATTTACTCTCCATTTTAGCATTATAAAGATAGAAAAATAAGGGGAGACACCAATTTATATTCAAAGGCTGACAATATAGTATGGAGCCAAAAGTGCTATTGCTAGTACTCCTTCAAGGGAAGTCTACTTCCCTTGTCCTACCTGTAGAATATCACTACAGATTTATGGTTCCTCTTCCAAGAGTTTTTTCCTTTCTTTAAAGAGTACAAAAAGTATCAATCTGTGGTTCATTAGACTTAGAACCTAATTGATAAAGACATTCAATTTTATACTTTTGGACTTTAGGAGCAGTGGAACAACACAACAGGTGACGGAGTTCCTAGGTCATTTATTTAGGCCTGTGAGAGTTCCAAGTGAACAATTTACAACACTTTGTTAAATGAAATTCTATTCCAGAGAATAAAGGTGAACTGATTTTTTTTCAGGTGACTAGTATCAGAAAGTATACCTATTTCTGGTTCTCATGGTCATTTACCTTTGACTAAAAGAAGCAGGAGAAATGACCTCACATGTCCTGGCAGATTATTATCAGTCCCCTATCCATAGCTATAACTAGTATCCACAAGCTATCTCAGAGTTCCCACTACTGGTTAACTTGGTGGAAATTCTTACTTTGTTAAGTCTAACTGTTGGGGTGATTTTTTAAAAATTAGATAATAAATAAAGGAAATCAAGTAGAAATAAAGAGGTAATAACATAAATGGAATGAAAAAGCTTGGGAAAAATATACTTGGAGACAGTGGATAGAACACCGGACCTGGAACCAGGAAGATCAGCATTCAAATATGATTCTAGATACTTCTTAGCTGCATAATCCTTGGAAATTCACTTAATCTGGGTTTGCCTCAGTTTTCTTACATAAAGCAAGGATAATAAATAGCAGTATCTACCTTGCTAGATTGTTGCAAAGGACAAGTGAGACAATAGGAGGAGGTGTAAACAGAGTTTAGTACAAGAAATAAAAGATTGCATCCTAATCAAATCTATAGGAACCCCACAAAATCTGACTCCTATGATTTCTGAGTAAAATGAGGGACTAAAGGAGAATTGAAGAAGAAGAATGGACTGCTTGGAACAGGAAGAATAAAAGAAGGATGTCTCACCCTATAGGAAGAAGGGAATCTCAGTGGATAGCAGTCACATAGTTGGAAGACTTATGTGTTTCTAATAAGAAATAGAGCTCTTACAATGAGTCTGACTGAAATAAGTGGGAATTTAGAGAGATCCCTTCCTCTTAGACAATGTTCTTCCTTCTATTACATCTTGCGTTGGGAGAAGGAAAATTAAGACTCCAGGGGGCAACCAGCACCCCCCCCCAAAAAAAAAGATAAAAGAATATATAGAATTAATGGTGATGTCCATGCAATTAGGAGCATATCAAAGTAGATAAAGTAAAACTAGTCAGATAATTCCATTAAAAATAAAACATGGGGGGGGGGGTCAGCTAGGTGGTGCCCTGGATAGAGCACCAGCCCTAGAGTCAGGAGTACCTGAGTTCAAATCCGGACTCAGACACTTAATAATTACCTAGCTGTGTGGCCTTGGGCAAGCCGCTTAACCCCATTACCTTGCAAAAACCAAAAAATAGAAATAAAACATGAATACTCTGAATAGCAAATACCAATGAAAAAATATTAGACATAAATGAAAATACAAATGTATCGTAACTACATGTAACTGTGAATAAATTAATCAATTCAACAGAACTAAAAAAGTGAGATCACATAAGAAAACAAAACCCCCAAAATGTGTTTCTTATAAGAAATACATCCAAAATGCAAAGATAAACATTGAAAAAGTATGAGACTTGAATAAAGTTTTCTCTTGATCAGATGAATCTGAGAAAGCACGAGATGCAAACATGATATTAGAGCATAAGTAAAGACTCACAATATAAACCAACAAGAAAATTACATTATATGAAAACAAAAAAACATCCCAAACCACACAATTATCTAAGTAGGTAAAGAAAAAGCCTTTGCTAGTACTCACTTCTGCTTTAAATTTTTTTTTTTAATAATCCATACAAGTGTAGACACAGAGGGATCTTTTTTTAAGATAAGAGAAAGTTACATAAGCCAAATGCAACCATAATAAACCAAAATAGGAGCACTCTTGATGAATATAGGGTTATATCTATGATACCCTTTTCCCAACATTATTTGATACAGTTCTAGAAATGACAGCACTATAATAAGAGCAAGAAATTAAAGCTATAAAGAAAGATTAATAAAGTCAAAGCTATCCCTATTTGCTGATAACATGATGGCTTAATTAGAAAATACTATAAAATCAACATAAGAATTAATTGAGTCAGTAACTTTAGCAAAGTTTCAGGCTACAAAGTAAATCCAGAAAAATCAATAACATTTTAAAATGATTATAACATAATTCAGGAACTGTTAATAATGCATTATTTAATAATGTGAAACGCATTAAATTTTTGGGAGCCAACTTATCAAAGTATATTTCAAATTTGTATAGACTCAAATACAAAATACTCCTTAAAGAAAAAGAAAAAACATAACAGCTAGAGGTATATTCAGTGTTCATGGTTGATCATGCCTCTAAAATAAAAATTATAATACTTTTCAAGTTAATTTGTTTTTAGTACTATACCACACTGTGGTGTTTTCAATTTAAAAAAAAAAACTTACGAACAATTTGAGTTTCAAATTCTCTCCACCCTCTCTCCCCTCCCCCCTTGACAAGGCAAGCTATTTAATATAGAATGTACATGTGAGTCTTGCAAAACATATTTCTGTTGTAGCCTTATTGGGCCGGGGGAACAAAGACCAAAACAAACCAAATACTTCCATCTTCTTTCCAGCTCTATCAGTTATTTCTCTGGAGAAGGATAGCATTTTTCATCATAAGTATTTGGTCATTGAATAGCTGAGGATAGTTGTCATTCACAATTGATCATCTTACAGTGTTGATCTCCTTACATAGAGTGTCCTTCTGATTCTGCTTACTTCACTTTGTATCAGATCAAATGTCTTTTCAAGTTTTACTGAAACTATTTTTCTCTCCTTATCATAGTAAGATAGTGTTCCATTAAAGTCATATATGATAATTTATTCTGTCACTCCTCAATTGCTGGGCATCCCCTCAAATTTCAAGTTCTGTACATATTTTAAAATTTCATTTAGGATACATATCTTGTAGTGGAATTACTGAGTTGAGGAATAAGAACAATTTTATATCCCTTTGGGCATAGTTGCAAACTGCTGTCCAGATTAGTTGGATTGATTCACACCAGCAGTCCATTTGTATCCCAATTTTTCCACATCCCCTTCAACATTTGTTATTTTCCTTTTCTGTCATATTTAGGCAATCTGATGGACATGAGATGGTACTTCAGAGTTTATTGAATCTGCATTTCTCTAATCAATATTGAGAATCTCTAATCAATATCAATTTTTATTAATCGATAACTTAGATTTATTCTTGTGAAAACTCTTTATATCCTTTGAACTTTCTTCAATTGGGAAATGACTGATTTCAATAAATTGAATCTCTCTCTCGGTATATGTATATGTGTAGTTATATATATATATATATATTAATCTCTATATATTTAAAAATTGAGACCTTTATCAAAGAAACTTGCTATAAAATTATTCACCAATTTTCTTCTAATCTTCACTGCAGTGATTTTGTTTGTGCAAAAACTTTAAAATTTAATATAATCAAAGTCATCCATTTTATACCCCACAATGTTTTTATCTCTTGTTTGGTCACAGATTCTTCCCTTAGCCATAGAACTGACAGGTAAAATAATTCATGCTCCACTAATTTGCTTGTGATATCTTTTTTATGTGTTCATTCTGGACCCATTATAATCTTTCCTTGGTCAAGAATGTGAGATATTAGTCAATAGTTACTTTCCACCAAATTGCTTTCCAGTTTTCCCAGCATTTTTGTCAAATAGTGAATTCTTGACCCCAAAGCTAAGATCTTTACATTTATTAAACACTAGATTACTATGATCATTTACTACTGTGTATCATGCACCTAATCTATTCCACTAATCTATCATTCTTTTTCTTAGCAAGTTTTCTACTTAGTAAGCAGAATTTTTAAATGATTATTGCTTTATAATACAGTTTGAGATCTGATAAGGCTAGCCTACTCCCTTCACATTTTTTCTATTGATTTTCTTGAAATTCTTGATCTTTGTTCTCCCAGATTAATTTTATTATTTTTTCTAACTTTATAAAATTCTTGATTTCTGATTTTTATTATATTATCTCAGTCTACCCATGCACAATTAATATTTCTCCAGTAGTATAGATCTGACTTTGTGTGCAAATTGTTTTGTAATTCTGTTCATATAGTTCCTGAGTTTGTCTTGGCAGTTACTGTTTTTGTTCAGTTGTTTGTTCAGTCATGTCTGAGGCTTCAGGTACTTTTATTCTCTGCTATCTCTTGAAGTCTGTCCAAGTTCATGTTCTTTGTTTCCCTGTACTATCTATCTAATCTAAAGCCATCCCCATTTCCTTTTGCCTTTAATCTTTCTTAGCATCATAGTCTTTTCCCTTCAGTCCCATCTTGTCATTATGTGACCAAAGTATTTTAAGCTTTAGCTTAATATTTGACCTTCGAGTGAATAGTCTGAATTATTTTCATTAAATTCTGAAAGAGTTTGTCTCCTTGTTGTCCAACGGATGCTGAGTTCGCCAGCATCACAATTTATAAGCAGCTATTCAACACCACTCAGCTATCCTTATGGTACAACTCTCATCGTCATACATTGATACTGAAAAAAACATAGTTTTTGACTACATGGACTTTTGTTAGCAAGGTGATATTTTTTTTAGCATGCTGTCCTGATTATCCATAGTTTTCCTTTCAGGGAGTAAGCATCACATAATTTAATGGCTGCACTGGCTGTCTACGATGAACTTTGAATCGAGGAATATAAAATCTGATTTCTTCTTCTTCTTCTATTTGCCAGGAAGTAATAGGACCAGTTGCTAGCATCTCAGTTTTTTCTTTTTTAGTTTTGTTTTGTTTTACTAAATTTCAAGGTAATTTTTACATTTTCCTTTTTTCACCATCATCAAAAGACTTTTTAATTCCCTTTCATTTTCTGCCATCAGAGTGTTATTATCTGAGATGTTAATATTTCTCTGAGGAATCTTAATTCAAGTTTTTGATTATACAACCTGGCGTTTCACCTGATGCTGTCTTCCTTTAAGTTAAATGAATAAGGTAATAATATACAATCTTTTTGTTTTCCTTCTTATTCTGTTTTGGCAGGTAGGCTTCCAATTTATTAATATCTACAGTTATTTTTAATGGAATTTTTCTTTCTGTCTTTACCTATTGGATGTTGTGAGTAAAATATAGAAATAATGATTATTTTTGTGAGTTTATTTTATATCATGCAACTAAAGTTATTATTTCAACTATTTTTAAGTTGATTCTCTTGGATTCTCTATGTATACCATCATGTCCTCTGCAAAGATAATTGTTTTTATTAACTATTCTGGTTTCTTCAATTTGTTTTTCTTGTCTTATTTCTATAGCTAACATTTCTAGTAAAATATTGAAAAATAGTGTTGATAAAGGGTGATAAACTCTTCACCTCAGATCTTGTTTAGAAGACTTCTAGATTATTCCTATTATAGATAATGCCTGCTATTTTAAATAGACACTATTTATCACTTCAAAGAAAGATTCTTTTATTCCCATTTTATAGTGTTTTAATAAGAATGAGTTCTGCATTTTGTCAAAAGTTTTTTTGCATTTCATTAATTTTTGTTATTTTTATAATATGGATATTAATTTTGTCAATATTGAATCAATCTTACATTCCTGATATAAATTCCTACAGTCATAATGTATGATCTTTGTGATATATTGCTGTATCTCATTGCTAGTATTTTATTTAAAACTTTTGCACCAATATTCATTAGAGAAATTGATCCATAGTTTTCTTTTTCTCATTTTGCTCTACCTAGTTTAAGTATCAACTTCATATTTGTGTTGTAAAAGGAATGTTTGGGACTCCGTTTTTACCTGTTTTCCATATAGTTTTAAAGAATATTGGAATTCATTGTTCTTTAATTGTTTACTAGAATTTATTTGTGAATCCTTCTGGTACTTTTTTCCCCCTAGGGAACTTATTTATGGTTTATTCAATTTATTTTTCTAAGATAGGGTAATTAAATATTCTATTTCTTCTGATGTTAGTCAATTTATATTTTTATAAATGTTCATGGATTTCACTTAGAATGTTAGATTTTTTTTTCGAATAACTGGGCAAAATAGTTCCTAATATCTGCTTTAATTTCCTCTTCATTAATAATGAAGTCACTCTTCATTTTAGAGGGTGGTAATTTTGTTTTCTTTTTCTCTTTTTAATCAAATTAACCCGTGGTTTACTTATTTTTTCTTAGAAGCAGCTCCTGAATAAATTTATGAGTTCAGTGGTTTTCATACTTTCAATTTTATTAATCTATTAATTTTCAGGATTTTTCTATTTGGCATTTAATGGGGAAAATTTTATTTGTTCTTTTTCTAGTTTTATTTAGTTCTGTGCCTGATTCATTAATCTCTTTCTCTATTTTATTGATGTAAATATTTAGAGATATAGAACTTCCCCTAAGTACTGCTTTGACTCCATCCAATATATTTTAATGTGTTACCTCACTGTTATTATTTTTAATGAAATTGCCTATTGTTTCTATGATTTATACTCTAACACATTCATTCTTTAGGATTAGATTATTTGGTTTCCAACTAATTTTTAATTTATTTCCGCAGTCTGTTATTGAATACACTTTTAATGCACTGTGGTTTTAAAAGAATATATTTAATACATCTACTCATTTTCTATGGTTGTGAGGTTTTTAATGCCTTTGGAAATCTCAACCAAAGAATGTTTCAATACAATTTAACAAGAAAAAATAAATAATTTTGAAGAAATTGAAAAGCATTCCAAAAATTATCAAAATAATTTAAAGCTTTACTAAGATTTTTGATTCAACTAATAGATTATAAAATTTAAAGTGGTCAGTTGGGAAAAATTCTTCATATCAAAGATCTCTGTTAATATTTTTATATCCAAGGCATATATAGGTAACCCACAGGTCCTGTTCCATTAGACATGTGGATAAAGAATATAGTTTTCAAAAAGAAATACAAACTATTAACAACTAATAACAAAACTATTCTCCTGCTTGTTTAGGCTTACAACCTAGATATCACCCTCAATTTTTCACACTTTCTCACTGATCACATATAATCAGTTGTCAAGCTCTGATTTTCTGCCTTTATAACATCTCTTTTATTTGTCTCCTTTTCTGTTTTGACAATGAAATCACCCTGGTTCAGGATCCTCATCACCTCATTCTGAAACAAAGGAAATTGCCTTCTTATTGGTCTCCTTGCATTAAGTCTGTCTGCATTCCACTCTATCATTCACTCAGCATTAAAACTGATCTTTTTAAAACATAAATGGGGGGGCAGGTGGTGCAGTGAATAGAGCACCAGCCCTGGATCCAGGAGTACCTGAATTCAAATTCAGCCTCAGACACTTAACAATTACCTAGTTATGTGGCCCTTGGACAAGACACTTAACCCCATTTGCCTTGCAAAAAAACAAAAAAAGCAAAAAACATAAATCTGAACATGTCACCTCTCTCCTACCCATTCGATAAACTCCATTGGTTCCCTACATTTAAAATCACATGTAAAATTCCTCTGTTGGATTTTTTAAAGGCTGATCTCTTCCCATCTTTCGAGTCTTCTTAAACCTTGCTCCTTAACAAATACCCTTGGAATCCAATAACTTGCAGTTACTCCTCCCAATTCCACATTTTCACTGTCCATTTCCTTACTTGTGATGCTCTCCCTACTTATCTCAACTTCTTACTTTCTCTGGCTTTCTTGCTACCTTCTGCAAGAAACTTTCCCCAGTCCTCAATCTTAGTGTCCTCTCTCTTAGATTATTATTATTATTATATATGTATTTGAATTTAGAAATATCAAAATCATCCATTGTCTTTTCTGCCATCATTAGTTTTCCTGACCTCTGTCTTGACACTGAATTTCTATGAGTCTAGGAGAGAAAGAAAGGCAATTTTGTGTAGTTCTACCTCACTTAAGCACAATTCATGTATAAGTCAGGATATTACCCTCATATCATGGTGTTCTTGAAAAATGAATAACAAGCAACAGCAAAAATATATATATATATATATACATACACACATGTGTATGTGTGTGTTCAATTTGCATATTGTCTCTACTAGACTATGATCTCCTTAAGAGTTTGGATTATTTGTTTTTTGTTTTGTTCTGCATTTTTATTCCCAGTGTGTAGTATAGTGTCTTGCACATATTAGATATTTAATAAATATTAATTGATCAGGACTGATTAAAGATCATACAAATTTTAAAACTCTATGTTTTTCCCTCACCCCCAATAATTAACAGAAATGACAAAAGATGGATCTAGTTCATATTGGAGTGACTGTGAAAAGCAAAGACTAATACATCAGTAGTAGATCTATGAATTGATACAACTATTCAGAAACAAGTTTATATTGTGCAACTAAAGTAGATTTGATTTCCTTTTCCTTTGACCTAGAGATTATTGACATCCTAAGGAGATCATTGCTCTTCTAGATTGTTCCAAGAAAGAACTATGTATAGCAGAACATTCTAAAAAATACATTTTGAGTTAGCAAAGAACTGGAAACAAATATGCTCTCTTTCATTTGGGACCCAACTCAAATATCATACATAGTATTTAAATGAAATAGAAATTTGACACAAGTGGCATGGAAAGACATAAACTGAGTCAGCAAAATCATATAAATTATACAGCACAAATGGAAGCAACAAAGCAACTTAATCTTAATATTGAAAAATAATAAATATCAATGTTTATGTGAAAGAATACTCATAAAAACAGAAAAAGGAATAAAAATCTCTTTTAAAAATTGTGCACTCATTGAAGTTATCCTTAATGAATATATGAGAAGGATATAGGCAGATTTTGCAGAGTTTTTTTATATCAGAATATCATACAATTAGATAATTTCTATACTTTAATAAGAACATTTGATTAAAAACAAAATATTATCTCCTATTAATATGTTAAAAGTTATACAAAACTATGATACAAATGAATTTTCACAAAAACACTTTTCCACTGTTTCACTGACTGTTGACATCAATGAAGAATAAGCTTAGTAAAGGATTTTCCTGGTATAAGTTGAGTTGGAATTATAGCAACTTATGATTCAATAAAAAAGAGTTCTGAATTTTTTATCTTAGAGGGAGGGGAAATGAAACTGATAGAAAGATCATATATGTGACTGTCAGTAACCAGGTTGGAGTGAGTGTGGTACAAAAATTGAGGAAACTGAGGAACCTAGGAGGTCAGTATGTTTATAGAAATATCAAAGGTAAATTGAAATGTCCTAATATAGTGAAAAGACTAGGATTGCAAGACTGTGAGCCAGGTTTTGAACTTTTTGAGAAAGGGCAAGGATAGGTGCTAGTAGATAACTTCCTTGAGAATCTGAATTGGGTAGTATATTTGGATGATATGAACCTTTAAGAAGGCATAGTGACTGAATGATGGTAGGAAATGGAGGAACTGGAAATGACAGTGGAGAACAAGAAGTATGCTACATCACCTTTGGAAATAGTCCATTTGAAATTTGAAATTTAGGAAAGATGTAACCAATACTGGAAAAGATGATCAAGGATAGAATGTCTATTGCAAGGAACCAGGTGTACCAGAGGATGGATGAAAATAAGAAAAAAAAAAGGATTGAAATAAAAGGAATTTCATTAACAGTGGAACAGGGATTTTAGAGGGTGTAGTAGAATGGAGTTGTCAGAAATAGATTTGAATATGAAAAAACAGAAATTGGGGGTAAGGAGCACAAGTTTATCTTATTTGACTTGGATTTCCATGTCACAGAAATTGAAAAATGAGGGATAGGTCTTTACTAATAGGAAATGTAGTACTATGTCACCCACTCCCTGAAAGTCCCATGAATGGCAGAGGAAGGGAAGAAAAGTTATTGTTTATTGAAATAAAGTGAAATGAATTAATTTTAGCTTATGAATTCTGATCTGAACTATGTATCTCTTCCCAGAGTTCTGTGTACACAGTAGGTGATTATTTAAAGTTTATTGATTTAAAGAATTCATCAAAGGTATACATACCTATCTAAATGTGCACTCTTTATGAAGTGTATTCAGGCTATACATATTTCTTTACTTGTTGACTCCACAGATTCCTGTCATCTCCTCTGAGAGTCATACATAAAAGCTTTCTACTTACCCACTCGGCAAAGAGCAGTTTAATGGAAAACTTTTGGGAGGGAAGAAAGTGCACATTTATATGAATAAACTTGAAAATGACTTGGTCAGCCAAGCGAGCTCACATTTTATAAATTAGAGCTTTATTTTTTTAAAGGGAATTCACATGTTTTTCTCATTAAGACTACAGTCACCTTTTTTCTGTTCATGTGATTTCCTTTCCTTATTACAGTGCCTCCAGGTAAATCTATGGTACAAACAAATACAGCATCAGCTATTACATAATGGATAAAGAGGGATCAGTCATTTCCACTGAGTCCCCTTTATGTTGAAATGGCCCTTAGTTCTCATTTCCCTGATGTGATTCCATAGAAAACTCATGTGAGTCTCATGTGACTCCTGTAGTTTGACCTCCTATTGCATATGAGGTGTGTTAACATATTTTATCATTGGTTATTGTGTTATCCCTTATTTTCCCTCCTCCTGTTTAAAATCATTCCAGTGGAATGTACGTCAGTGTGTGGAAACAATTTGGATGGAATTATGTTGTTCCTATGGTTGGGGCAAACAATGAATGCTTGCACCATGCAAAGTATAAGCTATTCCTAGGGCATGGCCTGACAGGAATCCATCTGACCTCTGCCATATAATATTATATTATAGTCGAGAGACATTCTTTCTGCAGGGGTGTGGGTGTTTGTGAGGTTTAACTATATAAAAGGGGATGAGGTTTTCTTTATTTTTTGTGTTTTTTAAGACTAATCAATAAATTGTTATTCAATTTACCCTTTGAGTTCTTTTTCCTCTATATATTTTTTAACAATTATTTTATTCTGATCAAAATTCACTAGTTTTTCATTGGTCTGGTCTATTTTAAATGATTCTTCTTTAACTCACTTGCAAAAGCTAACCTGTACTGCTGAAATAGGGGGCCCCTGAACTAACTGAAATAAGTCCCACATTGCAAGTTTACTGATTTCCAAATGAAAGAATCCCTTTCCAAAATTTTGCCTGCATATATATTTAATCAAATACCACATTTCATGTGCCACAGAAAAAGATAAGCTTGCATCATGACCTTTAATCCTGTTTCTTCTTCAGAAGAGATCTTGTTGGAAAACATCAAGCACTAGGTATCACCTAGAATTCTGGTCATTTATAAATATTAAATTGTTGCCATATTTCTTCATATTTGTTATTCGGACAATGAAGCAAGACAAAAATTAAAATGGGGAGCTGTGGTATAGCGAAGGAGTTCTGAATATGAAGTCAGACAATATTTGTTCAGTTCCCAGGCAAGAGAGGGGAAAGTGAAAGGACAGGAGATGGAAATGAAGAAGGAACAATGAAGATGATTTAGAGCTATGATATCATCCTCAAATAGAAAGATTTCTAGAGGCTGTATATTGACTTAGAAAGCCACAAACTAACATTTTCTATGTTGTACTGTATTTTTTTATTGAATATTTCCCAATTACATTTTAATCTGGTATCGGTACACTCCTCTAGCCACAAGTTTGAAGACTCTGATTTGGAGAGCTTTGAAATTGTGAAGAAAAGTGATTGAATAGGGTGAGGAGCAGAAATTTGGGAGGAATTGAGAAGTTGAAAGAGGAAATGGATATCTACCCAAAAGTTCCCTAGACTGACTTAGAAGGTGAGTTCTGCCCCATTGGAGGTCTTTAAGCACAAAATTTGAGTAAATATTTATAAAGTATACTGAATATAGAGATTATTCTGGGAGCAAGGACAATTATTTAGGTTGTTTGGACTAGACAGAATATGAGTTCCCTTCCAACTCTGAAGCTTTGTGACCAGGAGAGGCTCAAGATGAAGGAGAAATAGGGGTGGATAGATACTGCAGTGAATAGAGCACCACCCCTGGAATCAGGAGTACCTGAGTTCAAATCTGGCCTCAGACACTTAATAATTACCTAACTGTGTGGCCTTGGGAAAGTCACTTAACCCCATTGCCTTGCAAAAACCTAAAAAATGATCAAGGAGGAATGTAGGGCTATAACTTATGGGGAAGAAGGATTTGGGTATGAGAAACTAAGGAGGAAGAGTAGAAGGACAAGTTGAAGACCAAAGGGAAAGGACTCAAGTTGAAGGTTAATAAACAAAATAATATGTTTTTTTGTTGTTCTGAAGGGAATCAGGATTAAAAGTGACTTGCTTGGTCATATAACTACTAAATATCTGAGGCCATATTTGAACTCAGGTCTTCCTGACTCCAGGGCTGGTGCTCTATCCTCTGTTCCACCTAGCTGCCTCAAAAATGTAGTTTTGATGTAGAAAGGAGGAGAAAAGATACTTTGAGAAGACAAAGAGTGTATTATAGTGGGAAGATGAATGGTGTATTTCTTTTAAGGTTCTAATGCTTAATAGATTTAAAAATGTCATAAATTTAATTTTCCTGGAGACAATGTGACAAAATAGATAAAAGTTTGGTCTCAGAGACAAGATCTAAGTTCAGGTCCCACCTCTAATGCATAATGACTGAGAAAGTCACTTAATAACTTAGCATACTAGATACTCTTTATGTTGCTAAAGGATAGTTTCATTATCAAGAATTCCTTTTATGGTTTGAAATCCTAAATCCAGTTCCTAATCCTTCCATATACCTAAATATTAGCAAATTGTTTACCCAACTCTTTGACACTATCCTTGTAGAAAGCATGAACTCCTCTTGGTATGATGGTATTGCAAAAAGATAGATTGCTCAGGGGTCCAGAAAACAAAGTATTCTGAAAGGTGGAGATTTCTATTGTAATATTCGGGGATCTGTGGATGGGCCTGGACTATTGAACATTTTTGTTTCTGAAATTGGGCAAAGACATGTATAGCATAATTATCATTTTTGTAGATGACACAAAGCTTGAAAGAATCATCAACAAAATAGATGCAAGCATAGAAAAATTATCTTGACAGCTTAAAAAATTAGCACAGCCTAAATGATGAAACTTAATACGAATAAATATAAAAATCTTGCTCTTGTCTTGCTTAAAAAAACCCAGAAAACACATAACCTCATTTGTACAAAATTAAAGCCTAGATGACTGAAAAGTCATTTGAATGAAAAAATTATTTGCATCTTAATGGACTGCAAATTAAGTATGAGGCAACTATATGATTTGGTAACTAAGAAAGCAAATTTAATTTTAGTTTCATTAAAGAAAGGTAGATATTGCCAAAACTACTTCCACTGTACTCTATCCTAATCAGTTGTGGGCATGGTTTTTTTTTTGGAAGATGTTTAAAAGAGGAGAAAAACCAGGATGAGAGAGGGTGAAAGGCCTTGAACATCTACAATATGAAGATCAGTTGATCTAAGTGGGACTGGTTAGCATAGAGAAGAGAACCTTTAGGGAAAACACAAAAAGTTTTCTTTAAATATTTGGAATGTTAACAATGAAAATGATTTAGATTTATCCAGTTAAATCCCAGAAGACAGAATTATGAGCACTAAGTAGAAATGCCAAAGAGGTACATTAGTTTGACATAAGCAACATTTTCCTAGCAATTAGCACTAACGAAAAGTTAAATAGGTGTTGTGAGAAAAGTTTTTTGCAAACTTCAAAGAACTATAGAAATATGAGTCATTATTAGAGTAAATTCTTGTTGAGGTATTGGTTGAACTGGATGGCCTTTAAACTCTCATTTCTGAGATTCTTTTAAAAAAATACTGCTCTAATCACATTTCCCAGCATAACCCTTTTCCTTCCCCATCCAAAGGAAACTGTGCCTTATAACAAAGAATAATTTTTTTTAAAAATTAGTCAGCAAAATTAATTCATCTATCCACTTTCTAATCAACTTGTCTAACAGTATATGAATAGTTCTATACCTATAGTCCTAGACCTCTACAAAAAAGTAGCAAATTTCATTCTCATATCTCTTAATTGAGTATAAGCTAGGCCATTATACTTTCATAATATTCAATTTTGATTGTTCTGTTTTTGGTGGTCATTCCAATTTAATTGTGTGTGTGTGTGTGTGTGTGTGTGTGTGTGTGTGTGTGCATTTCCTGATTCTGCTTACTTCACTTTATATAATTCACAATTCTATGATTCTTATTATCATTTTAACCTGTAGTAAATTGCTTAATTTCCTTCATCTACAAAAGAAAAAAATTGATCTCGATGATTTTTAGGGTCTTTTCCCAACTCTGAACATGTGAATCACAGGTATATTACAGGGAGAGATTTGGGCTGTCTTCATATCCTGTTCATAAATGTTTTTCAAGAGGAGATAATAATGATGACTTCTGAAGAAGTAAAGGGTCACTCTGTTTATTTCTCCTTAAAATGTTTCAGTTTTAGATATTTAATTTCGTCCCTCAAGCTCTGAGGGAACGCAATGAATTTGTCCATTTGAACTCCATTCAGGGTACTTCTTAAAGATTTTATCAATTATCCAATGATTAGTGTCCTGATCAGTAAATAATTTCCCAGAATTGAATACTAAAGGACTCTGTCTTCAGTCCTGATGGCAAAATCATCTCATCAGTGTCTAGTAATACTCTTTTTTATTATGAAAGGTGATTGTCCTCATCCCACTAAAAAAAAATGACAAAACAAATCCCAATTTATTCAACAAGTATATCTCTAAAGCTCCAGGTTTTCATGGTCATGGATAAAGCATCTAGGCTTAGAGATGTAAAATAATGTTGGATAATCAGATATCTGAAGCATTTAAAGAATGGATGAAGGAAATAATCCCTCAGATTTGAACCTCAGTGTTGTTCAAATTGCAAGGGATATGGCTGCTTATTATACGCTGACCAGCAAACATTCTTTTCAAGTTCAGGATTGTTTGGAAATTTTGAATTCTGCCAAAATATTGGTGAGAGATATGATGCCAAAACTCAAAGCTAAATTTAGTAATTTTCCCTTTCAACCATACTAAGATTTCTTTTTCCTTTTTAATAACAAGTAATATTCTGGGTTGGTGAGAGTAAGAGGAATGTTTATATTGGAGGGTATAATTTTATAGGTTTATGGAATTGTTTTTTCACAGAAGTGATAGGGATTTCAGTACCTGAAAAAAGCAGTGACCAAAAAGTCATGAATTTCAGTCCTGGTTTAGTGGTGTATTAAGGATATCATTCTATCTGAATTATAAAGTCAGGGCAATTTTATCGTAGTGAACTAACTTTGGAATCAGAGCAATTAAGTTGTAAGCCCCATCTCTGCCTCCTATTACCTCTTTGACTTTCAGCCAATCACTTCATCGTTAGGGGTATGAGATTCTTCTTCTGTGAATGGGGTTTAAGAATAAGCTCTATAAATATTTAAAAACTATTCAATGAAGTGAAATGTTGCCTGAAAATGACACTTTTCCAAATGTCATTAGACCCATGTATAGATAGAATTCAGTGGCATTGTGAATAGAGTGCTGGATATTTAGTCTGGAAGACTTGAGCTCAAATACATCCATGGACATTTATTATCTATGTGATCCTGAGCAAGTCACTTAGCCTGGATGCCTCAGTGTCCCTATTTGTAAAATGGAGACATTAATAGTGCTTAACTTCCTGGGGTGCTGTAAGGGTAAAAATGAGATAATATTTGTAAAGTGCTTTACAAACCTTCAAGCACTTTATGAGTTCTAGCTATTATTCCCTCTGTATCATATATTATATGTGTGTGTGTGTGTGTGTGTGTGTGTGTGTGTATGTATGGACACACACTCCAAGGAGATATATACACACACCCACATATATATATGTAGCCTTGAAATGGGCATGGAATTCTAGTTGAACCCTCTTGAGATGGCACTGCTTTAGGGAGGAGAAGCCTCATCTTTGAGCTTGATCACTTCAGCTTTTTCTCTTACCCTTTTGTAAGAGATGAGATTTCCAACTTTGAAAGGAATAATTCCTTTTTTTATCCTAAATGGTCCCTGGATCACCTAGTCTCCATCAGAAGCCAAGTACCAATAGGACACATATCTACCATGCTTAAGGGAAAATATTTGAGTACCACCCCTACCCAATGGGAGAAAAGAACTTCCAGCAACCTATAGCTATAATGCCCCTAGAGCAAATATGTGCTCTAAGTGAGAGCCCATTTTCCCTTGAATTCTATATATTTATAGAAGCATTACAGACATGGTAGGGAGGAGGGCACAGCTCTTATTGCATTATTGTAGTAAATAACCTTTCAAAACTATTTAAGGTTGGATGACTAAATTCTCATTATCTCATTTTTATCCTCACAGCACCCAGAAAGTTAGACACTATTAATGTTGCCATTTTAAATATAGGAACACTGAGGCATACAGGCTAAGTGACTTGCCCAGGATCACATGGATAATAAATGTCCATGGCTGGATCTGAATTTAAGTCTTCCAGACTAAAAAGTCCAGTACTCTATTCTTATTTCCTCAAAGGCTGTGGGATTTGAGCTTTTGACCTTAGAGAATCATCTCTGACACCCTAGGAGTACTCTTAGAGCCCTGAGGTTAAATTATATAGTCAAGTTGTGAAGAACACTCATTCATTGAGAGTAGGAGCTTGGATAAGGATGTTTTTTCATCTTAAAATAATTTTAATGGACTTTCTCTTCCTGCTTGATTCTAGCTTTTCATGTCTAAACTGAGCATTTCTTTCCATTCAATGCAAAGAAACATGAATTTGGAGCCAGAGGACCTGAGTTTTAATTCTGACTGTCTCAATCACTACTTTTTCATGACTTTGGATAAATCATTTACTATCCCTAGGCTTCATTTTTCTTTCCTGTAAAACTGTAGGTTTGTGCTCAATGGCTACAAAGTTCTTTTCAACTTGAAAATGATGCTTCTATAATCTAATAGGTGCAGAGGCTGAAGAAGGGAATGGGTCCAAGGTAGGGGAAGTGTTGTATTTTACCAGCCTAAGGTAGAGTTAAAATTGGGAAACATTAGGTTGAAACAAATGTCTGAAAAGAGCTGTTGCATTTTAAGTTGAAATACAAAAGATGCAATGAGGATATCAGAAAAAATATTGTAAGGATGAACTGAAGCAGAATGTCCTAGCTGTAAATGAATGAAAAAACAATGTCCTAATGTTCTGGGTATAGGCATTTCCTATAGGATGAAACAAGCAGCTTTGGTCTAGCAATGGAGCTGCTCCCCAATTTTCATCCCCAAAATGATTTCTATATTTGGAATTATTACCTCCCCTAAGACAATTACTCTCCTTTTTATTTGCTATCTATCTCAGCTAAACATCAAGACTTACTTCCATTTCCCCCCTCCCACATCTATTCTCAGAGCTAAAGAAGGCTCCCCAAAGGTCATCTGGTTCATATCCGAACATATCCTATACAAAATCCCAGACAACTGGACATCCAGGTCCTCTCAAGACCTCTAGTCATGGGCAATGCCCATTTCTACTTTTATACAACTACAACTGTTTTGAAGCATTTTTCTTCTATCGAGGCAAATCCTGCCTTTCTGTTACCTTTACCAATTGATCCCATCCTACTTTCTGCATGTTATATATCTAAAATTTCCCTTCTGCAATTCCTGAAAAACAGTTATCATGTTTCCATTAAGTCTTCTTTTTTCCAGACTAACAACCCTTATTTTCTTTAAGTCATAAAGATATGGCATATGGTTTTAAATGTGCTCACAATTCTGATAAACCTGTTTGTTCCTACACTAACTAGTCCAAGTCCTTCCTAAAACGTAGATCCCTAATCTAAACATTTCTGGATATGTCTGAATAGATTGAAAAAAAAGCTACTCCTTTTGACTAAAGACAGTTTGCTTCTGCTAATAAAGTCAAGGAAATTGTTTTTGTTTGTTTAGGGTAGATTATTACTCTCCCTAGATTAGATTACAACTCTTTTCTGATCTTGTAAAGGTCCTAGGATTTATAGATGGACCCAGATGCCTTCTATTGAACCCACTTCTTTTACAGATAAAGGAAACTCAGTCCCATAGAGGTTAAGCAACTTACCCCATTTATGCAGGTAATGTCTGTAAATAAATATCTTTCTCAGATGCCACTTCCCACTTTTATCATCTACATGTACATTAGTTCCTCTCATCCCCAGTCCCTACTCTGCTGAGTCAGCCCCTTTTATTGTGCCCTCTTGTAACTGCTTTCTATCATTGACAAACTTCTCTGAATCTTAGATGTCTTCCTCTCACACTCTTGAAGTTTGTGGACCTGACTTCAAATTCTTTTCTGGCACTTAATACCTGTGTGACTATGGGCAAGTCATTAAGTATTCTGGATCCTTATAAGCAAGTTTCTTTATGAAATGAGAGAATTGGCCTTCTATAAAATGAAGCAGGTTTCTTCCAGACCTAGATAATGGATTTCCTCCAGAAACACAACCTTTATGATTACCAACCTCCCCTTACCACTCCCCTCCCAGTCTCTCCCTATTTACTTACCCAGTGCTTACAAATGTGTCAGGTTTCCTACTTCTTTAAAAGAAATCATTACTAGACCTCACCATTCCTCAAGATCTTTTTTTCTAGAATAAAAAATCATCTACTCATTATTTTTCCTCACCTCCCACTCAACTTCTCAAGAAACAGCAGAAAATCTCAACCCTCACCCAGGGAGAAATCTCACTTTCTTGCTAAGAAGAAACCAGACATTTCATTGCCTTGAAAGAAACCTCTCATCTCCCACCCTTGATCAGGGAACAACTGCTTTCTATTTCATTTAATAAAAGAACTTTCTAGGGAAGCAGGCAGCTACTAATTATAATTACAGTAAGATGGACTTGACTCATAGAACACAAGTTCCCTCTTAAGAGAAATAAATGATAAGATGGGAACTCCTTACCCCTGGCTGCTTCTGACTTGGACCATCCTTCAAATCCTATGGCATTACTAATAAACAGGAGAAAAATAAAGAGGAAGGTCCTTGAGTCTTTCTACTCAATGCTCCTTTGCTCCCCCATTTTACTTTTCATTCCCACTTGTAGCATCCTGATCTATCAGATCATTTCACCCAACCAGATAGTCCTTTCAATTAGAGTTTACACAAACTACTCATTGATAAATATAGGCATTTTTTTTCATTTTTCTTTTTTTAGCAGCCACTAGGGAAGAAAAAAATCTGCACAGAAATTACAGTATAATGAAATGGAATAGAGAATAGCTTTTGAGTCACAATACATTAGTTCAACTCCCAGTCCTCATTTAAATATCAGCCTTTGTCAAATGCTGATATCATCTTAGGCAAGTAATTTTTACCCTCTCTATCTCAGATTTTGTGACTAAACTGAGGGATTGTACTAGATGAACCCTAATGTCCCTTCTACCTCTGACTCTAAGTTCTATAACTCAAGGGCCATTGACCCTAGGCATCTAAATAAATGCCTATGTAATCTCTGATAGAATGTAAATCCTTTGAGAATGGGGGCAATTCTTCATATTTGTTTCTGTATCCCCAGAACCCAGCACAATGTCTCTCACATAATGGATATTAAAGTTAATTCATTTAAGAAATGATTGAGTATAAATAGCATTGTTGCTTTTTGGAGATCTGGAAAACTAGAAAAAAATTTGAAGTTGAATGAACTTTGGTGGCATGTTAGTTAATTTTTAAAAAATTAATCCTTCATTTAGCTTTAATTTGCAGAAATGTATAATAAAAAAACAAAATTAATCAGGAAACTTGTACATCAGTTCCAGCTCTAGCACTCCTTGTAAAGCTTTGGATAAGTCACTTCCTCCTTTAATTCCTCTTTTCCCGTGTACTGAATTTGGAATCTGAGGAGCTGGGTTCAAATCTCATATAATCTATTATTTATGATCTAAAGTTAAATTGAGTAAATCAGTTACCTTTTTGGGCTTCAATTACTTCATTTGTAAAATGAGAGAATTGTTTTAGAGGAATACTAAGAATTCTTCCAGCTTTAGCACTGTGGTGCAATTGTTCCTTTTAGCTCTAAATCTAAAGTCCTATAGTCTTCCAGTTAGAGATTAATAAAGGATCTGATCTACACCAAAGTAAAAAGAAAAATAAGAATATGTTAGGTTTAATTAAGTTGTTAAATGTAATAATTACTTTGGGAAAGATATTCTTTTCTGATTTCAATCTTGTCTTATAGAAATTCAGAATTAATTTCTTAAACTCTTTTAGCACATGGGATTATGCTTTTTGCAAAATTTGGCAAGCATTCCCTTAAAACTTGTCCCATTGTAGTTTCAAACTCACAACACATGGAACAGAAAAAGAACATTAAGGGTGGAATGGCAGGATCTATTTTAAAAGAGGTGAGAATGTCAGCAAATAATCTTATTTTTAAGTAATTTTCCCTTTACCTAACCTGCCCTTTTTATCACACATGGTAAGATGATAAGATTTTTTTGTTGTCAGTGTATGTATCCCAAAGCTATTCATCCAAAATAGGTGGGTCTACTTGGTTACTCTGTTAGGGACTGTTGTATGTGGGAGCACTGTAAATTATCTTCACCTGGTGTCCTTGAGTACCAGAATGTTATTTTACTAAGTACCATGGAAGTGGTAGTGGATTAGATACTGAAAAGGATATTTAAGCACTTGTATTTGGTTCAATAAACAGAATACTTGGGAGAATTTGTCATCCTTTTCTTCCTTGTATCCCGCCCCTTCAACACTCATCTGGGGAAGACTGAGGGAGTCCTTAAAGGGACATCCAAACAGGGCCTCAACATTACCCACTTCTTAAAAATAGGAAAAGGTCATCTTTTTAGAGCTTTTTACTTTACTTGTCATTGTCACAATGCTATTTTTCCTATCAAGTTCTTCTGAATGCAAAAGGATGATGTGGTTTCCATTTAGAATTCAGTAAGCATCATTTCTGACTGTTAAAACAAGAAGTTACTTTCAATAAAATTAGTCATTGAAGAGATCCATTTAGGTATTTTTAAAGATTTAAAGAAAATAATACAATTAATTGATCACAGATACATCCCACTTAAAGGCTTATAAAGTATTTTGCATATATTACTGTTACTTACTTCAAAATTGCCAATGTGGTAGAAATTATTATTAAATTAGTTCCATAGATGGAGAAATTGAAGTTTATGGAATTTGAAAAGCTTTTTCATAGTCACACAACCAGTATTTGTCTGAGGAAGCCTCAGAATACAGGTTTACTCACTCTAAGTTCAGCCATCTATTCACTTTACCAAACTACCAGTGATTGAAAACAACTTTCATTTGAATATAATTTACCCCTTTGCAGCTGTTGTTAGAAATAGTCTGTGAGTTTTCAGTGACTTAACTCAATGAGATCTGGTTGTTATAACTTTGATTTCTCACATATCTTATGACTTTCATATGTCAGCCTAAATTAGCATATATAGAGTTATTTTTCCATTTCAGGGGAAAGTCATATTTTTCTATACAATTTATTATCTATTATCATCTCTTTGAAAAGAATGAATTCATTCAATAGTCCCAAAGTTCACTTTTTTATAATTCTTTTCATGATTTATAAAAGGATGTTTTCTTGTGTATTTTCTTATGCTGATATGGTTAAAAAAAGGATTTTCCTTATGATTTCTTCATTGTTTTTTTCATTTACATATATTTTGTCTATAATTTTCTTCATTTTATCCTTGCAAATTTGTTCCACCTCACTGTGCATATATAATATTATAATCATGTATTTATTATTATATACATGCATATATAACCCTAGCCTTAGTATCCCATCTCACAAAGACTATGAATACTTTTACTATATCTTTTAGGGAATGGACTCCTAGAGATTAATAATTAAACTGATTTGTTGAGGAATCTGTGAGGAAACTAATGATTTTACTGCCATTTTGGAGAATTAACTATGATAACAGGAAAGGGACTAGATGAAATATAGAGGTAAAAGACTAAGAGAATTTCCTTTTTAAGTGACAATGCTCATCTTGTTGGAAAAATTATGAAGATGGTCCAGAGCACTCAGCCCACAGAAGAAAAGGGGGTGGTAGGAGACTGTTGAGGTCTGTCCCTCTGTCCCTGGGACAGGACTCTGATGCTTTGTCCATATTCAGAGCCTGGTCACAATCTGGGCCCCCATACTACCACAGTGGAGCAGAGACCTTGCTCACAGCTTCAGAGCAGAGGGGTGTGCTTTGTGGGTCATCCACAGACCAGAGCACAGTCCAGGAGAGAGTCAGAGCCTCTCATAAGACCTTGAAGAAACTGGGGTTCTTGTGGGGGTATCCCAATAGCAACCCAAAAGCCCAGGGAGCACCTCAAAACCAGGGCATAGTCTGGGGAAATGAGTAAAAAGAAAAAAAAAGAACCAGACCATAGAGAACTACTTTGGTACCATGAAGGATCAAAACACATACTCAGAAGATGACAAAATCCAAGCTTCTATATATGAAAATGTCCATGAAAAATAGGAGTTGGGCTCAGGCTATGGAGGAATTCAAAAAAAAGATTTTGAAAATCAAGTAAGGGAGGTAGAGGAAAAACTGGGAAGAGAAATGAGAGAGATGCAAGAAAAACATGAAAACCAAGCCAGCAGCTTAGTCAGGGAGATCCAAAAGATGCTGAAGAAAACATGTTAAGTATCAGTTTAGGTCAAGTGGGAAAAAAACATCCAAAAAGTTAATGAGGAGAATACCTCAAAAAAGCAGAATTGGCAAAGATGGCAGCATGAAGGCAGCATTTCCCAGAAACTGCTTTCCCCAAAAACTCCAAAAGCTATCAGATTATGACTCTAGCTAAAAATTTAGAGGGGCAGAACCCACAGAAAGACTGAGTGATACAATTTCCCAGTCCAAGATAATTTAGAAGTTCTGCAGGAAAGGTGTGTTTCACTGGGACTGGGGGTTGGAAAAAAGCTATGGCCACAGCCAGTGCAGTCCAGGTATCACTGGGAACAGCTTGAAGAGGCATTAAGAGAACTCTACTGCAGCAGAGTAAGTACAGAATGAGGAGCACCTGCCTCAGAGCTGCCCTCTGGTGAGAACCTGCAGTGGGAAATCAGGGAAGCTAGCCTGCACCTCCAGACCACAGCCCATGGAAGGTAAGGGGGTCAGGGAGACTGCAGAAATCTCTCTGCACTCCCTGAGGCAGGACTCTGCTATTTACCCATACTCAGATCCAGGTTGCAGTTTGGGCTTCCATACTAAGATAGCTGAGCACGGACCCTCCTCACAGCTCCAGGGCAGAGAGGAGCACATGTGGTCATTTACATATCAAAGCATAAGTAAGAGAGAATAAAACTTTGGAGGAATAAAGGTCCCAGTGGGGGTGTCCCCCCCAAACCCCAAAGCCTTGGAAGTGGGCCAAGGAAATGATCAAACAAAAGAAAAAGAAGAATCTGACCATAGAAAATTACTTTGGTCCCATGGAAGATTCAGAAGATGACAAATTCAAAGCTTCTGTATCTGACATCTCTAAGAGAAATAGAAAACAGGCTCAGGCTATGAATGAGCTGAAAAAAAGACTTTAAAAAACAATTAAGGGAGAAGGAGGAAACATTGGGAGGAGGAATGAGAGTGATGCAGATAAATCATGAAAACCAAATCAGCAGCTTAGTGAAAGACCTACAAAAAAAACACTGAAGAAAATAATATTTTAAAAGCCAGTTTAGGCCAAATGGAAAAAAGCAAAACAAAAGCAAATGAGGAGAAGAATGCCTTAGAAAGCAGAATTGGTCAGCTGTAAAAGGAGATAAAAAAAAGCTCACTGAATAAAATAATTCCTTCAAATGCAGAAAGGAACCAAAGGAAGGTGATGACTTTGTGAGGATTCAGGAAGAAGTAAAACTCTTCCAAAAGGGCCAAAAATTCAAAGAAAATGTGAAATATCTAATTGGAAAAACAACTGACCTCAAAACAGATCCAGGATAAATAATTTAAAAATTATTGGGCTACCTGAAAGTCATGAGCAGGAAAAGAGCTTAGACTTCATTTTTGAACAAATAATACAGCAAAATTGCCATGAAATTCTAGATGCAGAAGGTAAAATAGAAATTGAGGGGATTCACTGGTCACTGCCTGAAAAAGATCCCAAAAGAAAAACTTCCAGGAATATTATAGCCAAATTCCCAAACTCCCAAGTCAAAGAGAAAATACTAAAAGCTTACAGAAACCAATAATTCAACTACTATGGCTCTATAGCTAGGATTGCACAGGATCTGGCAGCATCCACATTAAGGGCTCATAGGGATTGGAATATGATATTCCAGAAGGCAAAAGATCTTTGTTTACAACCAAGAATCAACTACCCAGCAAAACTGAACATCCTCTTTCAGGGGAAAAGATGATCTTTCTTTTTTTTTTGTTTGTTTTTTTGCAAGGCAAATGGGGTTAAGTGGCTTGCCCAAGGACACACAGATAGGTAATTATTAAGTGTCTGAGACCGGATTTGAACCTAGGTACTCCTGACTCCAAGGCTGGTGCTTTATTCACTGCACCACCTAGCCACCCCAAAGGTGATTCTTGTAGAGTTTTATTGTTGTAATGAAATGAAAGATGGGACTATGTTTCTTGATTTGAGAAGTCAGTAGTTGTAATGACAATTAGGAGTTTTTCACAGAAAATATATTGTAAATAAGTATTTTTCCTGTTTTCTTTCATTATTAACAGATTTAAAGTAATTTTAAGTAATTTAAAGAAATTATGAAATTTTATATTTTATATTTATAACTATATCTTGATATCCCTTTAGAGAGAGTAAGTTGAATAAATGCTATGGGAGGAGAAACTTTTCTAGTTTATTCAATTAATATTTATCACTTAGTGCTTAGAGCTAATTGATTAATTTGTGAGAAAATGTTGATTGTATTACTTCATGATGAAATATCAGAACATACCCCCTTTGATTGCTTTAGAATCCTCTATCAGAATGAATAAGATAATGAGTTAAGCAACAAGTCAAAGATTGAGGTTTCAGAGTAGTTGATGGCTGGTATATGTACTCAATACCCAAATAGCCTATGTATGAGATAGTTACCTTTAAAATCATCTACACTTAAAAGTTGTAGACACTAAACTCTGATAAACATTGTTTCTTCTGAGGTTTTAAATTTTATTTTATTTTCCCATGGTTATCTTTTTCATAGAATAACAAATATAAAATACTTGGCAGTGCTACTGATAGTGATAAATCATATTAGCTTATCTGTCTTGCTGTTTTATTTGATACAGTAATTCTATATTAGTATAGATTGTTTCATTGCTCTTTTCCCTAAATATTTTGTTATTCATTTTTCAGGCATGTCCATCTCTTTGTGATCCCATTTGTAGCCATTTTAGCAAAGAATCTATAGAGATTTGCTATTTCCTGCTCCAGCTCATTTTGCAGATTAAAAACTGAAGCAAAGAGAATTAAATGACTTGCCTGAGGTCACATAGCTAGGAAGATTTGAACTCAGGTCCAATGCTGTGTCCATTGTGCCATGTTACTTATATATTCTGCATATTTAATATTAGTTTAGATACAATTCTATGTTATCTGATATCTACTTGAAAAAAAGAGACTGATATATATTTAGCAAGCATGATGATTTGATTGATATTAAAACACATAAAGGGATCTTTTGATCTGAGGCATAAATCCTGAAGATAAGAATAAGAGCTTTATTGTTGTTTGCCCTTCATTCTGGAAGAGAACCAAAAATATTAGGAGAGTGATGACTTGACTTGTATTTGAATTGGATTTAAGTAAAGCAGAGCTGTGCAGAATCAACAACCTCTCTCTCTTTTCCAGAGTCATCAGAGTCCAACAACTAGACATAGGTCAAGATAACTGGCAATGGCCCCACATGCAATGGGAAACTTTGACCTTTTTTTAGCTAAGCTCTGAGGCAATACCCATTCTGCCATTTAAGGCTAGATTAAAAAATGAACTCTCAATTTGTTTTGAAGAATTGAAAAACATGGAAAAGATAAAATGAAAATTAACAGGCTAGGTCCAGGAGAAACTATTTGGTTAGTATTTTTGTTTAATTTTATGAAACAGTGTTCATTTCAAATTCCTAACCCACTGATGGCAGAGTATAATGCCTGGAAATTGATCTCTAAACTTTCCTTTGAGAAAGAATTAATTTTTTTATACCAAGTGTTTCTATGTAAAGATTATGTCAGTAAAATATATTAATATGCATAGCTATATGTGTCTACACATACTTATTTGTATATTCATATATAGATAATTCATGTATAAAATATACATATGCATATACATATATACATGTGGTCCCTTTGGCATGCAGGCAGCTTGGGGTAATGGATAGGGCACTAACTTTAGAGTAGGAAATATCAAGGTTAAATCTCTGATGACTACTACCCTGAAAAGATCAGTTTTCTTAGTTCCCACAGCAACTCTCTAAGACTTCACATTACAGATGAGCTGGTAACCTATATAGATGAAGGAAGGATATATACCTTGAGTTCCCTGTGATAATCAAATCACAATGAATGAGCAAGATTGGATGTTAGAAGATGAATATTCTATACATCTAGTGCATATCTAGTATAGTTTCACTCATCTGGGGGGCATTTCCTTTGCCTTTCAACTCATTAATCAGTTCTCTTTTTAGTCAGCTGTTTGGCTTCCCTCCTACATTTCCTATCTTGTGCATGGAGATACTTCTGTTATTTTTAGTATCCTGAGTATTGTTTCCATATGATTTCTTTGTCACTTCAAGTTCCTTCTTCCCATCTGTTCTTTTACATTTATTTATGAAGACCTTCATTAAATTCATGGTCTTCATTTCTTCATTCTCTTCCTCTCTGTAGTATTCTGTATTTCCTCAAGGTTATAAATCCTTTAACTATTTTTCTCCACTTGAACTATATTTGGAAATTTCAACCTCTCTGTCTTATCCTTTATTATAATTTGTCCCTCTGCATAACTTTCTCAAAAAAAAATCTTCCAACAATAGAAGTAAGTTAAACATTTTTGTGCATGTGACAATTCTGTTTCCATTTTTCTCTCACTCCATAATCAACAAATATAAGAGGTACAAAGGGTTAGAAGGTCCAAATGCCAAGTCCAAATATCAAGGAGGAAGGCATCTGGCATGTTTGGGAATTGTAAGGGATTGTCTTGCCAAGTGTCAAACAGGACTGACTGTCATGGATGAGTTGCAATCTGCATCACTGAAGGGAGCACCCACTTCGATGAGATCATAAACTCATTAGGGTCCCGGAGCAAACAAGGGACCAGAGGTTCCTTTTATGTATTCCCTGAGTGGTCTGTTCTCTACTAAACTGCATTCCAGTCATGTAAAACATGCTACCAATTATGCCAGTCACATAAGAGCTCTGGTCATGAACCATATGCTCTCTATTTCCCATGTTTCTGGCTCTACAAAAGTTTTTTTGATTTTTTTTGTGGATAGTTTTCTGTAAGTCTGTAATATATAAAGATAAAACTTCAGGACACTGACATTTAAATGATCATGAATTCTTTCTTTATCAGGGCCAAGATCCAAATTCAGCTAAAAATTCCCCCACTACCATCCTTACTGATATAGACCCAGAAAACATTTCTTAATTAAGGAAAAATGTGACCTCCAAATCACCTTAAAAGTGGTCAATATAATCTCACCAGCCCCAAAAGTAAATGGAGTCCAATAAAATTAAGAGATTAATTCAATTAACAAATATTATAAAATACTATAGTAGAAGGATCTTTCCATTTGGAGGCATGAACCCTGGCTTCTAATTCCTACTGTTTTGCTCACTCCTTGTGTAACCTGAGAAACTCTCTGTCTGTCTGTCTATGTCTGTCTGTCTGTCTGTCTGTCTGTCTGTCTGTCTGTCTGTCTCTCTCTCTCTCTCTCTCTCTCTCTCTCTCTCTCTCTCCCAAAAGCCACGGTATTCTTGCTTGCAAAATGAAAGAGTTGAACTGGTTGTTATATCTACCAACTCTTCATTATGCAAAAATGAATTAAATTGGAATAACAACTTTGTATTGCCTTTCTTTCAGGAGCCTCTGCGATAAAGTTTGAAATTTAAAGGTATATTTGTTTCTGTTTTGTTGCTGAAGAGGTTATATGAAGCCAGATTCAATGTGAAATGGGTATGATAAGTTCTCCAGATTTCATTGAAGTTGAACAATGTTAAAATTGACTTTCCTATCTTGGCCAGTCATTCTAGATCTGAAAGCCTGGACATGGTAACTAAAGTAAAGAGTAGAGGCATGTTGGTTCAAACCTGTATCATTCAGATTAAGAATTGATGCAAAACTAAGGAGTGTCTTTTGGGTTTGAGAAAGAAATGAGTGAAAGAAATCCAGGTGATCTAGTGCTTTCTCTCAAATCAACCAGTGCTTTCTCATGGTTATACATAAAAAAAGCAGAAGGTAAAAGACATGAGTTCTAAGTAGGTTAGAAGGAGAATAACTTGGGACAGTCAGACACTGAGTCCCTGAGGACAGTTACTTCTCTAATGAGAATGAATTTCTGCTATAGCCCTCCTCAATGAGAGACACATAAATAAATGACCTAGTCATACTATGAGAAACACTAGTAGTAGAAGAACTACTAGACTTAGAATGAGTTCACAAGAACAATCTCAGGATTTAAAATCAAAGGGAAGCCCTGTGGAGTCTAATTACTTAAGTTATACATGAATAAAACAAGGAGATCCAGAGAAATGGACCAAAGATTGGGGTCAAGAGAACACATAATTATGAGAGCCAAGATCTTTTGGCTTGAAATCCAGTCCATATTCTGTTAGACTAACATCACTTACTCACTAAATAACTTACTCATTGAATAACAAGGGAGATATATTGGAACTAAGTTTCCTCATCTGTTAAGTGAGGTGATGAGATGAGATGATACCCAAGATCTCTTTTTACTCTGATATTCAGCAGTTCTAAAATGGACCTGTACACCAAGGTATATATTCATACACCAATGAAGAGGTGTACTAATGGTGCTAGTGAGAAGAGAAAGAATTCCAACCAATGAACAAAGCCTGTGAGACTTGCTGTCTACAACACTTCTTTCTTTCCTAGTGTTTTTCATGATAGTAAGGAAGGTCATCACAAGGATGAGTCGGGATGTGAAATATTTGCTCCTTGAAATCATACCTATGGAAGATTTTAGTTTTGATTAGTATATGTTTCTACCTCAGATGGAGAAATGCTCTGAAATTTTTGCTAGTAGATATGGTAAGAATGTGTTTTAGAATGAGCCTTAAGAAACTGATGGTTTTATGAACTAGACTAGCTGCATGATATAACTAGACTCTCATATAACTTAATGGCCTACCCCATGTGATATAGAAAACTAAGGTAGCATGATAGATTGAGTGATGGACTTTGAGCCCTGAGTGTAACTTTGGACAATTTCTTTAATCTCTCTCAGTCTTAGTTTCCTTACTTTACTTCAGAGGGTGGTGACTGTTGAGCTCAAATGAGGGAATAGATACAAACTCTTTGCAACTTTTAAAGTACTTTATAAAAATAGAAAGTATTATTATTATTATTATTATTATTATTATTATTATTATTATTATTATATGACCAAAAAGACTACTAGTGTAGTCTTAGAGTATAGTTCTCATAATGTCCAAAAGACAGGGAGTGATAAATTCTATAATTGCTTTGTCATCACATTGGGAATATTACTCTAGGTTCTGATAACCAGATTTCAGAAAGTACACTGATTACAGTAGTGAGCAATCAGGATAGATATTGATTGGGTAAATGAATGAGTCAGTGAGTCAGTAAAAAAGTGAAAAATATTTATTAAGTAATAATTATTTATTTCTAGTATAAATGCAAAAGTCACAACATCTTTGAAATAAAATGAGCTTGTATTCTAATAAGAAAGGCCACAAATAGATAAAAGAAGTCATAACTGAAGAGTGTCTGGGGAATCACAAAGATGATCACTTGATTCTTGGGACAGTCATTTGATGTGACTTTTCCTGGAACATTAATGGTAGGGATAGTATTGATGTAATTTCTGCACCCATAGGTAAGAAGTAGGGGAAGGAAAAGCAGACATTACTGATTCAGTTACCAGGAACTAATCAAACTAGCTCACCAGTTTGAGTGTTCTAAAAATGAATATCTTAACTACCCCAAAGACTGGAAGCTCTTTTTTTTCTTGACTGTTCTCTTCAAGGTATGTAAAATTTGGGTCTTAACATAACAGAAGAAAGGGCAAGATGTCCAGGGTAGACACATAGATAGTAAAGAACATCAAAATCATCCCAAAGCAGTTGGAGGCAGAGCTGAGATGATAGAGAAAAGCCAACAACTTACCTGAACTCTTCCTAAGATCCCTCCAGAAATCTTTAAATAATTCCACAAAACAATTACTAGGGCATCAGAATTCACAAAAAGCCAGGGTGAAATAATTTTCCAAAGACAACTTAGAAGGTTGCTGGACTATCACACCAATGTAAGAGGACTACAGGCCAGGCTAGCATAGACAATGAACCTGGGAACCACTGAATCAGCAGCAGCAGCAGCAGCAGCAGCAGGACTCCAGGGAAAGGAGGAATACTACCACAGTGCTTCTGTGGAAGTTGAAGTCACAATAAAATAGAGACCCTCATCACGGTTCTGGGCAGAAAAGGATGCTTGTGGTCACTCACAGATCATAGCACAGGTCCTTCTCCTCAGATCAAACCATTTTGGAAGAGTTGAAAACTTATAGTTCTCTAGAAGTGGCTCTGCAAACAGCTACAGAAAACCTCTGAAGCTAAGGACAGTGAACCTACTTCCCTGGAAGCAGAGCCTTACTTTAACAACATGTCAAAAGTCAAGAAATAGACTGGAAAAGTGAGCAAACAACAGACAAAATTTTGACTATAGAAGGTTACTATGGTGAAAAGGAAGTTCAAAACACGCACTCAAAAGAAGATAACAAAGCCAAAACTCCTACATCCAAAGTAGATATGAACTGATCTCAGATCAAGGAAGGAATCAAAAAGGATTTTGAAAATCAAATAAGAGAGGTAGAGGAAAAAACTGGAAAGAGAAGAGAGTGATACAATAAAATCATGAACTAAGTCAACAGTTTGGTAAAGGAAACACAGAAAATACTGAAGAAAATAACACTTTAAAAACAGATGATGTCAAATGATAAAAGAAGTACAAAAAAAATCCAATGAGAAGATTGCATTGAAAAGCAGAATTTGTCAAATGGAGAAAGAGGCACAAAAATTCATGAAGAAAAAATACTACTAAAAAGCAGAATTGACCAAATGGAAAAGGAAGTAAAAAATAGTTCACCAGAGAAAATAATTCCTTTGAAGTGAGAATTAAGCAAATGTAAGCTCAAGACTTTATGAGAAATCAAGTAACATAATGCCAAAAGAATGGAAAGATAGAAGACACTGTAAAATATCTGATTGGAAAAGCAACTGACCTGGAAAATAGATGCAGGAGAAATCATTTAAAAATTATTGAACTACCTGAAAACTATGAACAAAAAAAAAGCCTACCTTTCATCTTCCAAGAAATTATCAAGGAAACTGCCATGCTATTCTAGAATCAGAGGGTAAAATAGAAATTGAAAAAGTCTACCAATCACTTCCTGAAAGAGATCCCCAAATGAGAACTTCCAAGAATATAATAGCCAAACTCCAGAGCTCCTGGGTCAAGGAAAAAATATTGCAAGCAGACAGAAAGAAATAATTCAAGTATCATGGAGCCACAGTCAGGTTAACATAAAAATCTTCTACATTAAAGTAGCATAGGGCTTGGTGTGTGTGTGTATATATATATATATATATATATATATATATATATATATGATACTCTTGTGGGCAGTGGAGCTAGGTTTATAAATAAGAATCACCAACCTAGCAAAACTATTATCCTTCAGGAGAAAAAAAAAAGGATATTCAATGAAATAGAGAACTTTCAAGCACTCGTGATGAAAAGACAAGAGCTGAATAGAAAATTTTACTTTCAAATACAATACTCAAGAGAATTATAAAAAAATAAATAGTAAGGAGAAATTATAAGTGACTTAAAAAGGTTAAACTACTTACACTCCTACATGAGAAGATGATACCTGTAAGTCATAAGAATTTTCTCATAAATAGGGCAGTTAGAAATAATATATTATTCAGAGGGCAAAGGTATGAATTCAATATAAAGAAATGATAATTAAAAATAAAATTAAGGAATTCACTAAAATAAAGAGAAAGGGAAAGGTAGAATGGGATAAATTATCTCACATAAAAGATACAAGTAAAAGTTTTTATAATGGAAGGTAAAGTGAGAGAGTAAATCTTACTCTCATCAGAATGGGTTCAAAGAGAATGCATACATACTTAATTAGGTATAGAATTCTATCTCACCCTATAAGAAAGTATGAAGAATAAAAATGATAGAGGGATTAAAAGGAAAGGGGATAAAAAACTGAGAGTAACAGAAGGGAAGTAGATTGAGGGACAGTAGCCAGAAACAAAACACTTTTGAGGTGGGACAGGATAAAAGGAGAGAGAAAATAGAATAAGTGTGGGGGGCAGGACATTAGATGGAGAGAAATACTAATCATAGCTGTGAAAAACATTTTAAAGCAGATTTCTCTGATAAAGTTCTCATTTCTCAAACATATGGAGAGATGAGTAAAATTTATACAAATAAGAGTCATTTCTCCAATTGATAAATGATTAAAAGATATAGTTTTTAGATGAAGCAACCAAAAGTTTCTATAACTATATGGAAAAAATTTTCTGACTTTTGATTGGAGAAATGCAAATCGAAACAATTCTGAGGTCCTACTTTATACCAATAGATTTGCAAATAGAACAGAAAAGGAAAATGGCAAATGTTGGAGGGGGGGTGTAGGAAAAAATGAGACTATTAGTGCACTGTTGGTAGAGTTGTTAATGTGAAGAATCATTCTATAAAGCAATTTGCCACTATGCCCAAAGGATTATAAAATTCTTTGACCTAGCAATACAATTACTACAAAGCTAAAAGGAAAAGGAACTATATGTACAAAAAAATTATTTATAGCAGCTTTTTTTCTGGCATCAAAGAATCAGAAATTGAGGGGATGTCCATCAATTGGTGAATGACTCATCAAATTGTGCTATATGATTTTGTCAGAATACTATTGGGTTATAAGAAATGATGTGCAGGATTTTCTCAGAAAAAATCCAGAAAGACAAATCAGCTGATGCAAAGTTAAATGTACTGTGTACAAAGTAGCAGTAATATTATAAGATGATCACCTGTGAATAACTTAGCTATTCTCAGCAATACAATGTTGAGAAAACTCTGAAGGACTTGTGATACAAAATGCTCTCTGCCACCAGAGAAAGAACTGTGGTTTCTGAATACAATTTGAAGCATGCTTTTTTTTAACTTTATTTTCCTTGGGGGGCTTTTTGGTCAATGTTTTCTTTCACAACATGATTAATATGGAAATGTTTTGCAAGACTACACATATATTACCTATATCAAATTGCTTGGTTTCTCAATGAGGGACTTTTGGGAAGGAGAAGAGGAGAGAATTTGGGACTCAAAGCTTCAAAATCAAGGTTAAAAATTATTTTTCCACTTAATTGGGGGAAAATAAGATACTAATTTTTTTAAGTAGTTGAAAGGAATTAGAGTTGTTACTTTTGTTGTTCAGTTGTCTTTCCTTCACATTTCATTTTTCCTGACTTGGAGGGGTTTGTTGTTTCCTTCTAGAGAGCACTTTGCATATGAGGAGCTGAAGCAAATAGGGTTAAGTGACTTTTCCAGGGTCACATAGCTATATTATATCTGAGGCCATATTTGAACCTGTAAAGATGAGTCTTCACTAGGCCATCTAGCTACCCAACTCTCTGGCAGCTATCTACTCTTGAACTGAAATTATTACCATGTAAAAAAAATAGACAGAGAGGGCATGTTATACACATGGAAAAGTGTTTATGCTTTTTTGATTTGTCCTCAGAGAATAGAAATAGGAGCAATAGATAATTTCTAGAAGGCAGATTTCAGCTCAATTAAAGGAAATGTTTTCTAACAATAAGAGCTACACAAAAGTGGAATGGACTGCCTTAGAGGCTAACGGATTCTCCTAAACTAAAGATCTTTTAGGAAATGCTAGATGACTGTTTACTGAAGATGATGGAAAGAGGATTATTGTTAATATATAAGTTTCTCTATATAGAGAGCATTTCCAACTCTTAATATTCTGTGATTCTTTGTAAATCTTAAAATTCCACACAAATGTAAATTTTGTTGTTGTTAAACAATGTCATCAAGCAAACATCATTTGGATCTACCCGTATTTCTATGCATCACTCCTGGATTTACTCATTTGTGCATATAAATTATAGATTTTTTAAGAATCAATGGAAAATCAGCTCTGAAATTCCAATGAAATAAGCCAATCAAGTTTCTGAAATGACTATGTTGTAGATTTATTCAGGAACTGCTATAGGAGAATGAAAAAGAAAAAATGATTGAGGAGAGCCTTCAGATACTGGTTTCTTTCTGTGGAACTAAGACTCATAGATAATCAGTGAATGATGGAGTCAGAAGAGAAGCACAATTCCCCTTGACAGAAACTTTTTTAGGCTTACAGAAGTTCTATTTTCTTCTAGTCCTAGAATTTTTTATGCCATTTGGATTACCTTAGTTTTATGATGCAGTGATTTCTTTTTATTAAAATATTATTATTTGTTAATTTATTTATATTATTACAATAATTTTCTTGTGAGATTAAACATAAACCCCCATTACCCCCACCCCAGAAAAGATGAGAAACCTCAAGAATAGTGAGAGAGGAAAAAAAAAGTATACTTCAGTCTATGTTCTGTCTCTGGGACATCTCAGCTCTGTCCCTGGGATGAGTTGCCTTCTTCATCATAAGTCCACCAGAGAAGTTGCTTCAATATTTTTCCCACAGTTGCTATTACTAGGTGTAGTTCCCTCTACCCTATTCCTCCCCACTCTCATTCAATTTTCTCTCTCCTTTCATCCTGTCTCTCTCCAAATGTATGGTGCATCTGAGTACCCTCTCCTACTTATATTACCTATTCCCTTCTTCCTTCCCCCATTCCCCCTTTCCTCTCATTTTTCTCTAGGTTAAGATAGATTTATTTCTATACCCTATTAAGTGTATATGTTATTTCCTTTATCACTCATTGACTCCATCTTTTTACTATATTATGACATTATATTCAGTTCCTTCCTTTGCCTTGCCTATGTATGCTCCTAATGGGTCTTATAAATGAGAAAGTTCATATGAGTTATCAGCATCTTCTTTCCAGGCAGGAGTACAAACAGTTTAACATCATTAAGTTCCTCATTAGTCCTTCTCTTCCACCCCCTCCATGTTTCACCTGAGTCCTGTACTTGGAAATCAAACTTTCTGTTCATCTCTGGTCATTTCAACAGGAAAGTTTTAAAGTCCCCTGTTTCATTGAAAGTCGATCTTTTCCCCTAAAAGAGGATGCTCAGCTTTTCTGGGTAGTTGATTTTTGGTCTTTTGCCTTCCAGAATCATATTCCATGCCCTATGAGTCCTTAATGTAGATGCTGCCAGATCCTGTGCATTCCTGACTATAGAGCCACAGTAGTTAAATTATTTGTTTCTGTCAGCTTTTAGTATTTTCTCTTTGATTTGGGATTTTTGGAATTTGGCTATATTATTCATGGAAGTTTTTCTGTTGAATCTCTTTTGGGAGGTGACTGGTGAATTCCCTCAATTTCAATTTTACCCTCTGCTTCTAGGATCTCAGGGCAATTGTGCTGTATAATTTCTTGGAAAAAAATGAAGTCTAGGCTCTTTTCCTGGTTGTGACTTTCAGGTATCCCAATAATTTTTAAATTATCTCTTCTAGATCTGTTTTCAAGGTCAGTTGTTTTTCCAATGAGATATTTCACATTTTCTTCTAATTTTTTTTATTTCTCCCTGATTTCTTGCAAAGTCATCAGCTTCCTTAGTTTCATTATGCTTTTGAAGGAGTTATTTTCTTCAGAGAGCTTTTTATATCTCCTTTTCCAGCTGGCCAGTTCTGCTTTTTAAGGAATTCTTCTCATCTGCCTTTTGGGTTGCTTTTTCCATTTAGCCTAAACTAGTTTTTAACATATTTTCTTCAGTATTTTTTTGTATTTCTTTCACCAAGCTGTTGACTTGGTTTTCATGATTTATCTGTATTGCTCTCATTTTTCCTCCCAATTTTTCTATACCTCCCTTAATTGCTTTTCAAAGTCTTTTTGAGCTCATCCATAGCCTGGAACCATTTTCTATTTCTCTTGGAGGTATTGGATACAGAAGCTTCAACTTTGTCATCTTCTGAATATGTATTTTGGTCCTCCATGGGATCAAAGAATTTTCTATGGTCAGATTCTTCTTATTCTCTTGTTTGCTCATTTCCTCAACCTATGATTTACTGCACTTCCAAGGCTTTGGGGGGTGGGGGTTGTGGATAATCCACAGGGACCTTAATTCCTCCAAGGTCTTATGAGAGTCTCTGACTGCTCTATTGCCTGTGTTCTGGGATGTGGATGACTACAGACACTCCCCTCTACCCTGGAGCTGTGAGGAGGGTCCCTGCTCTGCTACGGTGGTATGGGAGCCCAAACTGCAACCTGTATCTGAGTGTGGGTAAATGGCTGAGTCCCACTCCAGGGAGAGCAGAGAGACCTCTGAAGTCTCCCCATCCCTATTACTATCTGTGGACTGAGAGCTCTGGAAATGCTAGTTGATTCCACTGATTCCTACTGCAGGTTCTCACCACAGGGCTGCTCTGAGGTGGTGCTCCACTCTGGTGTAGCAGAGTTCTCTCACCACCCCTTCCAGCTTTCCCTAGTGATCCCTGGTCCACAAGGTCTGGGAACCACCCCCCTCTATCATGGACCCAGGCATCCTTGCCCAGGTGCGCTGCACTGTGGCTGCACTATGCTGCAGCTGGGGCTTGTTTCCAACCCCAGGTAGCAGTGAAACAGACCTTTCCTGCAGAACTTCTAAGTTTTCTTGGACTGGGAAATTCTATTAATCAGTCTTTCTGTTCTGCCCCTCTAGATTTTGTCTAGAGTCATAATATGATGGCTTTTGGAATTTGGGGGGGAACAAGTTTCCAGGAATTCCTGCCTTCACACAGTCATTTTGGCTCCTGCAGTGATTTCTTTAGAAGTTTCTGCAATAGTGAAATCAAACTGCATAAAAGCTCTATTTGTTTAAAGGGCTAGAATCTTAACCCTTTTTTATTTACTGGCAGGTCACTTAAAAACTGAAATTTGACCCATATTTCTGAGCTTATGCAAATACAAATATAACAAAAATATTCTAAAGGTCCATTCTCTGAATTGAGAGTATTGAGTCAGGGTAATAGCGGAGAAAGTTTGGTTACAACATAGCCCCTTCCCTCAAGGACTATACAGTCTTTTGGGGATAAGACATCAACCCAGAAAATTCTATTACACAAAAATCACAGGATAAGAGATTTACAAAACCATAGGCTATATGGTGGTGGAAGTGACTTCCAGAAAAAGCCATTTTTGAATTGTTCAAACCTTATTTTACTTTTAAAATGTGGTTTTGTGCTGAAAATTCCCAAATGTACTCCAAAGATGTCTCTTCTTTCAAGGAACTTTGAGCAAAATCACATTAGTTGTTTTTTGAGTTGGCCAGGAGTTGAGGAGGGGGGAGGGAGAAACAAAGTTCATTTTTTTCTCTTCTCTGAAAAAAAAAAAATTTCAATTTTTGCTGAATCATGAAATGTCACTGCCATAAACTTCTGCTTTGGAGAAATAGTAGCCCTCACTGAAGAAGTTCACTTAAACTACATTTTTATGATAAACTTGTAAAATATATAGTGCTAAATGACAACTTTTAGAAAATACAGTAAAACATTTTCTGTTTGTTTTGGGAGGGCAGTGGGGTGAAGCTTAATTAACAGTAAACGAATCACAAAGTATTGCAAATAGGTATGAAAAGAGTGATCCAAAGTTCTAGTCTTAGACCAAGTGCAAACTAAGGAACATTAGGAATTATGCTCTGAAAATTGGTAAATATAATCTAATATCTTTGTATTGACTACTGACTTTTACATGTTTGGAGCTTTTTAATGGAATTCTAGAATTTTTAATTTGAAGGGTCTATAAAGCTTATCTCTTTTATGAAGAAACCCAGGTTGAGAAAGGAAAAGTGTCTTTCTCTGAGCTACTCACAGAACCAGCATATAAAACTAGACTTTATTAACTCAAATCTCATGATCTTCCCTTTTATCTCAGTGTATCCTGCCATTTTGAGCAACTTGATCTGATTCTAGAGTAAATATACAAACTATTTTATTATAAATTCAAAATAAAATTATTGCTAAAAAGTTACATTAAATGTCTGGTTTTCACTCATGACATGATATGGATATGACATGTGTTTTCAACCTAGGTTGAGAAAGGAAGTGTCTTTCTCTGAGCTACCCACAGAACCAGTATATAAAACTGAACTTTATTATCTCAAATCTCATGTTTTTCCCTTTCATCTCAGTGCATCCTGTCATTTTGAGCAACTTGATCTGCTTCCAGAGTAAATGTACATACTATTTTTTTATAAATTCAAGATAAAATTATTGCTAAAAAGTTATGATAAAATGTCTGTTTTCCTCATGGTATGATACAGATATGACATATGTTTTCAACATGATTTTTGAAAGAAATAAAATTGCATCACTAGGTGGAGGAGGACATTAGAAAATATTTGATTGATTAATGATCTTATTGGTATTGCTACTCTTTCCATTTGGGCAAATTATAAACTATTTTGACTTCTCAAATATTGCAGTCTGTGACTGTGCTTTTTGGCACGTGTTCCTTAGAGACTCCAAGAGATGAGCTTTCATCTTATTTAGTAGTAATTCATCTACCTCTCACCTCTTGCATCTTCTTAACATCCCACTATTTGGGCGCACTGGTTCAAACCCCCAACTTTCTAATTCTTGTTGTTTGGATTTTCTTCTCTCATTAGAATGTAAGGTCTTTGAAAATAGAGAGCATCGTTTTTTCTTTTATTAATCTTCAAGAGTTTATTGCTTATTTTATTTTATTGTATACGCGGTGTCTGACAGCAGCAGCAACATCTTAGCAAGTATTTATTAGTTATTCCTTTCTTTTGCCAGGCACAGGGAAAGGCAAAATCCTCATTTTTGTTATCATGGAGCTCATATTCTAATAGGAGGCGGAGAAATGATGTAAAAACAAATATGTACATACAAGATACAATATGAATTAGAAATATGTAGTAAGTGCTTAATGCATTCATATTCATTTTTCATTCTTCCTTTCTCCTCCTCCATCCCTAACACAAGAGAGGCTATCTGGCTATCTTTGGTTGCTTATTTTTTAATTTTGTAAATATTATTGAAAACCAAATGAAGTAGCAGAATTGGGCAGAAGAATTTGCCATGCTACCTAGACAGATACTTTTAAAATTTCTGCTCTACTTTTCATATAGTGACCAGATTACTATTGTCTCTCTCTCTCTCTCTCTCTCTCTCTCTCTCTCTCTCTCTCTCTCTCTCTCTCTCTCTCTCTCTCTCTCTCTCCTTAAAAAACAATCTATATAAAGAGAATGTCACCAGAACTAAAGAAATTACTATCATTAGTGACTTCTAAGGTTATAGTGAAGAAAATCAGGTCCACTCCATTTCTGAATGATAGCATGGGAAGTTAAAAACTAGGAGTGTTTAGCTGGAAAAAGAGAAGACTTGTGAGGAATGTGATAAACATCTTTCTTTTTAAAGTATTTGTAAAATACTTTTTATATTTCAAAAGTTACAGTGTGGAATAGAAAGTAATACTCTTCTGCTTTTGTCTTAATGTTTCTTAATTAGGGAGGGAAAAGAGTCAGGTGTTGTAGAATGGCAGATTTGAGTTCACTGTAAAAGAAAATTTCCAAACTATTAGTTTCAAAAAGGGCAATGTTCAACCTTGCAAAGTAGAGTGTCATTGCTCCTTGAAAGCAGCCTAGAGACTTGATATCTGACCTTCAGTAATATCCAAGGAATTTTTATTCAGATATTGTCTTTGAGATTTCTTTTCTCTATAAGTTTCTGTGATTCTAGAAACATCTTTGAATCCTTAACTATATGCAATGTATTCTATTATGTCATAAAAGGAATTTAAAAACAAAAATTGATGAATTTTTGCAATTATGATCTGGGCTTACTGACAATTAGTTTAACTTTTAGTCTTCATTACTTCTAAATGAATCCTGGTAAGGTCATTTTGGGATTGTTGCTTTGTTTTGTTGTTTAATGGTTATTTGTTCATTTTAGATATGAAGGGAATGATAAAATGAATTAAAGGCTGTACTAGAATAACCATAAAAGTCCTTCTCATTTGGAGTTTCTGTGAATGGATAGCAACTTACCTACACCCATAGTTCTTTTCATTGCTTTTAGTTTATTATCAGTTTTGAATTTGGAGGAAAAATGTATTGTTCCATGTGATTCATAGTCACACAGCATCAAAGGGAAAATATCAGTAGAAAATTACCCTATGAAATCAAGAAATCCTTGACTAAGTTTTCAAATGTTAACCTTTCTTACAAATGTATGTAAATATATACATTTAAGAACAGAGATAAGGACTACACCTGTTATTTCCTCTATTCAGGTAATTCCCTGTATCCATGAAAGTCCATTCTTTTTTTGTAATTTATCATTTTAGAGAGTAGTATAAAATACTAAGAGAGTAGGAGACTTACACAGGATCACATGTGTATTCACTATTTTTCTGAGGCAGGTATTTGAGGAAAAATTTTCATCCATTGAATCATCTAACTTCTAAGAATAGAAAAGAAAATACACCTTTCTTTGCAGAGGTGGGGACCTAGACTATGGAACATTACGTATATTATCAAACAGTTGATATATCTGTTAATAGTCCTCAACTACTTAGCTGCCCCCAACCCCAACTCTTTCTTTTTTTATAAATTCCTTGTTACTGGGGATAACTCTCATGGTAGATGTGACAATGGGATGCATTTGGAAATAAAAGTTATGTAAAAACAAAAAGAAAATTTAAAAATTTTAAATAAAAATACACATATTTAAAGATGGTAAACATGTCTCAAATGCTAATTAAACACATTTTTGCTAACATCTTTTTTTATCTTCCTCTTCTTAAAATTCCTTACCCTCACTTCTCTTTTAAGGTCATCATTAAAATCACTATATTAGAGCTATGACTCCATTTCCTACATAATCATTTCCTTGTGTTATGCTTTATTTTTCCCCATCCATTCTTTACTCTTATAGTTCACTTTTTTATTCTTTGTTAGTTTTTCTGTCTTTTCAAGTCCCTTTTAAAAGATCCAGCTATTAACAGTCAAGGATAAATGATATAAAGAGAGGCAGAAGTCAAAAAATGCAAAGTTTGGCTGAAAAAGATGGAAGGAAACTTGTAACAAGTATTCTTAGAGAATCCCACTCCAACATTGCATTAGAAAGATAAACTTCTACAGATAATTTCTCTGTTCTATTTTTAAAACACCAAGGATATTTTGCTTCACTCCCCTACAGCTAGAAGGATAATGAATATTGAGGATTTTTTTAAATATAGGTCCTGGCTAGATTAGATATAGTCTGTGTGAATTAAATTAAGCAAAGGATGCCTTAATTGCTTCTTTACAAGTGACAAGCTAGAAAGCCATTAACATTCGTGTCAGCTAGAGTGGTAGGTAGAGCACAGGAGAAAGCATTCTTTGCATTACATGATTAGATAGAGCACAATCAACTTTGTTTTCTTTTTGAAATCAAAAGAAAACTTATCATTCTGGATATAAAACTGTTGACTTTGTTTCATAACCTGTAAGACAGTATGTGTTGTTCCAGAAGGGGGTAATTCACAAAGAAATTTGGAAACCCTGGCTCTTTCCCTAATGCTGTCTATATTTGACACATAAGCTCAATTTACCAACTTTGTAAATAGTATAGTTTTCCAGAACTGATTTGTCAGAGGACTTCCTCTTCTTCTCATCTTGCTTTCTTCTCAAGCATTTTCCAGGTGTTTGAACACAATTTCAGCCTTTCTGCATTATGTCATGGAAACAAAATAGAAGGGTAGTAAGACTGGATAAATTTGTCTGCATCTTAGAGAAAAAAGGAGCTTTTTATTCAGCTGTAAGCTTTCCTTTACATCTTTTACATTCTATTTCCAAAAAAACTCTTTTTTTCCTTTTCTCATAATTCTTTTTTGTTTTCTTTCTTTTTTTTATAGACCATTGTAGTATTATATTTAATGGCAAACTCCTTGAAGGCCAGGATTGTGTTACTTTTCATCTTTGCATTACCAACACTCAGTAGAGAGTGTCTAGATCACAGTAGGGTTTTAACTGGCATTTGTTGAATGCAATTTCCTGTAGAAACAGAACTCTTGCTTCTTCACTAAAGGTGGGGTGAGAAATAAACATTTTCTTTTTCTGTATGTAGTTCTCAAAACAATTAAATTTCACTATTTACCTATATTTCTCTTGCTTTGAGAAATATTATTCAAGACAGATAGCTTATTTATAAGTTATGCCTACTAATCTCCCTGGGAAGGCTTTTGTACTTAACTAAAAGACCTGAAACTTTTATACTCAATGGCAGCACATTTTATATGAATTTTGTTTAATAAATTCAGATTAGTGATCTGTCAATTATACACACACACACACACACACACACACACACACACACACACACACACACACCCTTCCTCTACAACAGAAGTAGACCAGAATCTACCATGCCTGTAGCCTGGCATGCAGTCTATGTCAAGTTCTATTCAACAAACATTTGTTAATCTCCTGCTGTATACAATGCAGTGGTGACATCTGATGAAAATACAAAGTATTTTTGTTATTATTGCTTTAATCCCTCCCCTGAAGAAAATTACAGAATCATAAGGGAACAACCAGTACACAAATATCTAGGGTGTTAAGGAGATTGTAAACATTAAGTATTATATACAACGCATTTTTGCTAGGGAAAAATCCAAGCAACCCTTAACCTCCTGCTTGGTGGCATAATTATTATACTTCTGGACTTGGGGTCTGGATAATGAAAAAGAAAATTTTGTCTCAGATAGTTGGCAATTGTGTGAGCATGGATCAGTCACTGAAGCGCTTTCAAACAGCTTCCTCAGCTTTAAAATAAAAATAATAGGGGCGGCTAGATGGCATAGTGGATAAAGCACTGGCCTTGAAGTCAGGAGTACCTGGGTTCAAATCCAGTCTCAGACACTTAATAATTAACTAGCTGTGTGGCCTTGGGCAAGCCACTTAACCCCATTTGCCTTGTAAAAACCTAAAAAAAAAGAAAGAAAATAAGAATAATAATAGTGTCTACCTTACAGGACTGCTGTGAAGATAAAATAAAATAATATATTTAAAATGCTTTGTAAATTTTTTAATGCTGTATGAATAAGAGAAAGTAACCTGGTCTGACCAGAATGTAGTCTATATGGGAAAAATAATGGGAAAATATATTTCCATTTGGGAGAAAAGGATGGCATGGGACTATGAGAAATGTGATTGTTTAAGAATCATAATGAAAATAACCAAAAGTCCATTTGGAGTCAAGATGAAAAACAATTCATGTATTTGAGAAACAGCAGACAATCAGTTTGTTTGTTTGTTTGGGTTCCCCCCAAAAAACCTGAGGGAAAATGAAATTCTTTATGCAGAGTTCAGAAGCACTTCCTAAGAAAACTTTTCCAATAATTTTGCACTTTAACTCCAAATGAGAAGCAGAGGGAAAAATAAGTTTGGACAGAGCATTTATGTTAGACAGACATGTTCAAAAGAACCCCTCCCTCATAATGAAAGGAGTCGAGAGGATGTAGACTTGGATGGTTTATGCAGGGCTGTGCATGTCAATTCTTATTCTAGGTACATCTAAAAAGCCAGCTTTTTCATGTTTAGCCCTTCATAGCTTCTGATGTAACCCAAGCAGAACTAGGCCATGGTCACACCTTGAAAATAAAAAATAGATTTCAGGTAGAATACAGGTGGGCATATTGTTTAATCTCCACATTTGCTAATACTGATTGAAAAAACAAATCTAGTGCTCTCACTCTGACTGGCAAACCTTGGAGTCATAATCCTTAGTTAAACAAGAGAGCTTCAAACAACCAAAGTAAACAAATAAACCTCAAATCTTTTTTTCCCTTTTTTCTTAGTTTCTTGTTTGGGGATGTTATGCTCCCCATCTCATTCCCCCCAGTCTCTTTAGTCTTTGTATGCTATGGTTCAGGGTTCACTCCTGAGTTTGGCGATTTCCTTTGTACATGTTCATATAAATATATATACATATATATATATATATACATATATATATATATGTACATATAAAAGCATATGGATACACATAAATTTTTTCCTAGAAAATAAAAGGGTTAATTTATTTGTAAGATTGTCTTTTCATGACCTTGAGCAAAAAAAATGAAGAAAAGGAAGGAACAAGTAAGTATTCATTAAGTTCCTACAAAAAATTTTGGGGGGGGGGGCATGGAACTAAGTTGGCAGAGTAAAGGTAGGGACTCACCTGAGCTCTCCAACAAACCACTCCAAATACCTTTTAATAATGACTTTAACCAAATTCTAAAGTGACTGAACTCACAAAAAGATTGAGTGAAACAATTTTCCAGCCCAAGACAACTTAGAAGATCTAGGGAAAGATTCTGTTGGTCTAGGGAGAGAGAGGAGCACAGAGAAGTGTGGGTTACACTAGAACAAAATGGCCCCAGACATTCAGGAACAGACTCATGAGTGCCTGGGTGAGTGACAATGGTGACAATTTCCAGTTCTCTCAATCTAGAGATTGCCTGGGACAATTTGAAAGGTCAACAAGAAAATCTACCACACCAGGGTAAGAGTAGACTGTGCCAGGCAGTCCACCGCAGCTTCAGGGGGCCTGTAGCAGGTCTCTGGGGCCCCTGAAGCAGCAGCTGCTTCCAGAGTTCTCAGCCCATGATCAGAAGGAGATTTCAAGGTTTCTCTTTGCCATCCCTGAGGCAGGACTCTGTTGCTTTGCTCATACTCAGATCCAGATCACAATCTGGGACCCCAGTTCCAGGAAGAAGAGCAGAAGTGCAACAGAGTTTACTACCTTAGTGAAGCAGAGATCCTCCTCAAGGTTCCAGGGCAGAAAGGAGTGGTTGTGATCATCCACAGATCAGACCACAGACCAGGAAAGTAGACATAAGCTCTCATAAGACTCTGGAGGAATTGAAAACTTGCAGAAATATATTTGAATAGAATTATATTTTCAAATAGCTGCAAAAATCCCCAAAAGCTTGGGACAGTGTACCCTCCACTCTAGAAGCAGATCCCCACCTTAACAAAGAGTTAAAAATCAAGTTGTAGGCTTGTAGGCTGGGGAAATGAACAAGAAACAGAAGGGAAAAAAATCTGACCAGAGACAAGTAACAATGGATATGAGGAAGAACAAGGTACAAACTCAGAAAAAAGATAAGAAAACCAAAGCTTTTATCTCCAAAATCTCCAAGAAAAATATGAAATGGACTCAGGCCACAGAAGAGCTCAAAAAGGATTTTGAAAATCAAGCAAGGGAGGTTGAGGAAAAATTTGGAAGAGAAATGAGAGGGATATGGGAAAATCATGAAAACCAAATCAACAGCTTGCTGAAGAAGATGCAAAAAAATGCTGAAGAAAATAATGACTTAAAAACCAGACTGGGTCAAATGGAAAAAGAGGTCCAAAAAGCCAAAGAGGAAAATGCCTTACAATGCAAAATTGGCCAAATGGAAGAGGAGATACAAAAGCTCAGTGAAGAAAATAAGTCCTTAAAGCATAGAATGGAGCAAAGGGAAGCTATGACTTTGTGAGAAATAAGCAATTAAAGAAAAACCAAAAGAATAGAAAACTAGAAGAAAATATGTCATATATCATCTGAAAAAGCAATTGACATGGAAAACAAAGAGATAATTTAAAATTTACTGGATTACCTGAAAACCCAGGATCTAAAAAGAACCTAGACATCATTTTTCAAGAAATTACCAAAGAAAACTGCACTGATATTCTAGAAGCAGAGGTAAAAATATAAATTGAAAGAATCCATCTGTCATTTCCTGAAAGAGATCCCAAAATGAAAACTGCTCTGAAAGTTATAGTCAAATGTCAGGGCTCCCAGGTAAAGGAGAAAATAACAAGTAACCAAAAACATTTTATATATATAATGGAGCCATAGTCAGGATAAAACAAGATTTACAGCTTCTACATTAAGGGATCATAGAGTTTAGATATGATATTGTGGAGGGCAAAAGAGCTTGGATTACACCAAGAATTAGCTACACAACAAAACTGAACATACTTTTTCAGAGGAAATGATGAATATTCAGTGAAATAAGAGACTTTACAACTTTCCTGATGAAACAATCAAAGCTAAACAGAAAATCCAATCTTCAAATATGAGACCTAAGTGAAGCATAAAAAAGTTAAATAGGAAAGACAAAGAACAAGGGACTTAATTATATTGAACTGCTTATATTTCTGCATGACAAGATGATACTGAAAACTCATCTAAATTTTCTCATTTATTAGGGCAGTTAGAAGGAGAGGCTCATGTGGGAAATTGAATCTGAAAGGATAATATTTAGATAGACTAAATGGGTGAGAGAAGAATGTACTGGGAGAAAGGGAACAGGGAGGAATGAAGCATGAAAAAACTTTGCAGTAGAGTGGAACAGGGGGAAGGTGAAGAGGAGTATCATCAAAATTAAATAACATACACTCAATTCAGTATTGAAATCTATCTTACTCTAGAGGAAGTAAGAGAGGAAAGGAAGGGTGATAGAAGGGAGGGACATTTATAGGTGGAGGTAGACAGATGCAAAACACTTTTGAGGAGTGAAAGGGGAGAGAGACTGTGTGTTTGTGTGTGTGTTTGTGTGTGTGTGTGTGTGTGTGTGTGTGTGTGTGTGTGTGGTGGGGAATTGGATGGAAGTTAGCAATAATAAATGTGGGGGGAATATTGAAACAAATTTCTCTGATAAAGACCTCATTTCTCAAACATAGAGAACTGAGTCAAATTTATAAAAAAGAATAAGATCCATTCCCCAGTTATAAATGATGAAAAGGGATGAACAACTTTCAGATGAGGCTATTAATGCTATATATTTAGATCATTTAAGAACCTGAACAAACTCACAATGAAAGAAATGTGGGTTGGGACAATTCTGAGATGATGCCTTATACCTATTGGATTCACTAATCGGACATAAAGAGAAGTAGACAAATTTTGTAGGAAATGAGGGAAAATGGTTTTCTTTTATTGTTGGAGGAATCTTGAAGTGATACAACAATTCAGTTGCAATTCAGAGCAATTTGGAACTATGACCAAAGGGCTATAAAGCGATGCCTACCTCTTAACCTAGTAGGGCCCCTACTAGGTCTATATAGCAGAGAAGATGAAAAACAGGAAGGAAACAGACTTATATGTATAAGGATTTTATAGTAGTTCTGTTCTGGTGGCAAAGAGCTGGAGATTGAGGGAATGCCTGTCAGTTGGGAAATGGCTAAATAAATTGTGATATGTGATTATGATGAAATGTTATTTTGTTATAAGAAATGATGAACAGGATGCTCTCAGTAAAAAAGCTTACATGAGCAGAGGCAATGGGAAATGTGTGATATACAAAGTAACAGCAATGTGACACAAGACAACTCTGAAAGATTTATGCTAAAGAATACTATTTATACCAAAGACAGAACTGATGGTATCTCAATACAGAGTGATTGCATAGTTTTTGTTTTTTTTTTACTGTATCTTTCTTGATGCTTCTCTTTTCTGGGGGAGGGGGATATGTTTACTCTTACAACATGATTATTGTGGTGATGTTTTTCACATTTCTAATCTATATCAAATAACTTTCTTTCTCAATGAAGGATATTGGGGTAAGAGGAATGGAGAGAATTTGGAATTTAAGGCTTAAAAGTGAATGTTGAAACTTGCATTTAATGGGGGGAAATTAAATTAAATTAAAAATGTTTAATTTAAATTTTTAAAAAGTTCCTCATGGGGCAGCCAGGTGGCGCAGTGGATAGAGCACCTGCCCTGGAGTCAGGAGTACCTGAGTTCAAATCCAGCCTCAGACACTTAATAATTACCTAGTTGTGTGGCCTTGGGCAAGCCACTTAACCCCATTGCCTGGCAAATCCTCCCCCCCCAAAAAAAAGTTCCTCCTATACATCAGGCAATGTGCTAAACACTTTTCAAATATCAGCTTGCATCATAAATATTCTCCTTGTTCTTGTCTTCTCCAAACTAAACTTCCAGTTGTTTTTTATTTTTTTTTATTTTTATCCATTTGTACATACATATTTCTAAGTTACAAGATTTCCCTCCTCCCTTTCTTCTCACCTCTCTCAGTAGGAAACAGTCAGGTTAGCGTTTTACATACATATTTTATTAAACATATTTACATTTTGATGATTTTGGGCATGAGGAATTAGTATTAAGGGAAAGAGATACATAAGAGAAAATTTTTATTAAGTTTTCATCAGATTTGGTAGGGGTGTTTTTTTTTTTTCTGTGTGTTTTGTTTTGTTTTTCTTCCTCTGGTTGGGGATAACATAGACCATTGCCAGTCTAATACAGTTGTGCTCTGAACTGCTGAGAGGAATTGCTTCCAGCAAAGTTGTTCATCTCACAATGTTGTTGATGTGTACCTTGTTCTCTTGATTCTACTCTTTTCGCTCAACATCAGATCCAATAAGTCATTCCATGCTTCTCTAGAGTTCAGCCATTTATGGTTTCTTATAGAACAATAATATTCCATATATTCATGTACTGTAATTGTTTAGCCCTTCCCCAATTGATGGGCATCCTTTCAATTTCCAATTCTTTACCACTTCAAAAAAGAGCTGCTATGAATATTTTGGAATATGTAGGACTTTTCCACTTTTTACAGTTTCTTCTGGATATATTCCTAGAATTGGAATTGCAGGGTCAAAGGGTATGAACTGTTTTATTTTTCTTTGAACATAGTTCCATATTGCTCTCCAGAAAGGTTGGATCTGGTCACAACTCCACCAGCAGTGCCTCAATGTCCCAGTCCTCCCACAACCTCTCCAACATTCATTATCTTCCCCTTATCTCACAGGTGTGAGATGATACCTCATTGTTGTTTTAGTTTGCATTTCTCTAATCAATTGTGATTTGGAGTATTTTTTCATATGATTATATATAGCTTTAATTTCTTCATTTGAAAACTGTCTGTTCATATTCTTTGACCATTTATCAAAGGGAGAATGACTTGTGACCTTATAAATTTGATGCAATTATCTTTATAGTTTAGAAATGAGACCTTCATCAGAACTCCTGGTTGTAAAGATTGTTTCCCAGCTTTCCATTTTTCTTCTAATTTTGGCACCATTGATTTTATTAGTGCAAAAACCTTTTAATTTAATAAAGTCAAAATCATGGATTGTGCAGTTTATAATGTGTTCTAATTCTTGTTTGGTCATAAATTTATCCCTTTTCTATAGATCAGATAAATAGAGTATTTTTAGTCTATTAATTTATCTATGCTATTGCTCTTACTCATTTTGACCTTATTTTGGTATATGGTGTAAGATGTGAATCTATGCCTAGTTTTTTCCAAACTATTTTCTTTTTTCCCAATAATTTTTGTCACAGTGAATTCTTATCCCAGAGGCTGATATCTTTGGGTTTGTCCAATAGTAGATTGTTGCAGTCATTTACTACAGTTTCTTTTGAACCTATCCTAATCCACTGATCTATTACTCTATTTCATAACCAGTACCAGGCAGTTTTAATGACTGCTGCTTAATAATATAGTTTTAGATCTGGTAGAGCTAGGCCACCTTCCTTGAATTTTTTTTTAAATCAGTTCCCTTGCTATTCTTGCCCTTTTGTTGCTCCAAATGAATTTTGTTACTATTTTTTCTAGCTTGGTAAAGTACTTATTTGGTAGTTTGATTGGTATGGTATTGAATAAGTAATTTAATTTGGGTAGAATTGTCATTTTTATTTTATCAGCTTGACCTAACCATGAGCATTTGACATTTTTCCAATTATTTAGATCTGAATTTATTTGTGTGAGGATAACTTTATAATTGTGTTCATACAGTTTCTGGGTTTGTCTTGGAAGGTAGATTCCCAAGTATTTATTGTTGTCTACAGTTCTTTTGGGCTTTGTATATACATATATATGTGTGTGTGTGTGTGTGTGTGTGTGTGTGTGTGTATGTATATATGTATGTATATATGTATGTATGTATGTATGTATCTGCTGATGATTTGTGTGGGTATATTTTATATCCAGCTACTTTGATGGCTAAGTATACCATCATATCATCTGCAAAGAGTGAAAGTTTTGCTTCCTCATTACCAATTCTGATTCCTTCAATTCCTTTTTCTTTTCTTATTGCTACTACTAGCATTTCTACTACTATACTGAATAATAATGTTGATAATGGGCATCCTTGTTTCACCCCTGAGATGCTCTGAGATTATTACTATTAAATATAATATTTGATGGTTTTAGATACTATTAATTATTTTAAAGAAAACTCCATTTATTCCTAAACTTTATAGTGTTTTAATGGAATTGGTGTTTATTTTATCACAGCCTATTTCAGCATCTATTGCGATAATCATATGATTTCTGATGGTTTTACTATTGATATGTTTAGTTATGTTGATTGAGTGTTTTCCTAATGTTAAACCATCCCTTCCCGCCTGGTATAAATCAAACCTGATCATGGTGTATTACTCTAGTAATAACTTGCTGTAGTCTCATTGCTAAAATTTTATTTAAGATTTTTGCATAAATATTCATTAGGGAGATTGGTCTATAATTTTCTTTGTTTTGGTTCTGGCTGGTTTAGGTATCAGCACCATGTTGGTGTCATAGAAGGAGTTTGGCAGAACTCCTTCCTCTCCTATTTATAAAAATAGTTCATGTGGAATAGGAATTAATTGTTCCTTAACTGTTTGGTAGAATTCACTTGTAAATCCATCTGGACCTGGAGACTTTTTCTTAGGGAGTTTACTGATGGGTTTTTTCAATTTCTTTTTCTGAAATGGGATTATTTAAGTAATCTACTTTCTCTTCTAATAATCTTGGAAACTTGTACTTCTGTAAATATTCGTCCATTTCTCTCAAGTTGTCCAATTTATTGGCACATAATTTGGCAAAGTAGCTCTGAATTATCTCTTTAATTTCCTCCTCATTGGCAGTTGGTTCACCCTTTACATTTTTGATACTGGTAGTTTGGTTTTCTTCTTTCTTTTTTTAACATTATATTAACCAGAAGTTTGTCTATTTTATTGGCTTTTTCATAAAACCAACTCTTAGGTATATTTATGAGATCTATGGTTTTCTTGTTTTTCCATTTTATTAATCTCTCTCTTGATTTTCAGAATTTCTAATCTGGTATTTAATTGTTGTTTAATTTGTTTTTTTCTAGCTTTTTTAGTTGCCTACTCAATTCATTGATCTCCTCTTTCTCTATTTTATTCATATGGTCATTTAGAGAGATAAAGTTTCCCATCAAAACTCCCTTTGCATAAATTTTGGTATGATGTCTCATTATTATCATTTTCTTGGATATAATTATTGATTATTTCTATTATTTGCTGTTTGATCCCCATTATTTAATTTCTGATTAGTTCTTGGTTTATCTTTCCCTGACCCTTTATTACATGTAATTGCATCATGGTCTGAGAAGTGTGTATTATTTCTGCCTTTCTGCATTTGATTTTAAGGTTTTTTATGCCCTAGTACATGGTCAGTTTTGGTGAAGATGCCATGTACTGCCAAGAATAAGGTATATTCTTTTCTATCCCCATTTAGCCTTCTAAGATTTCATTCACCTTCATAACTTCCTTCTTGTTTATTCTGTTGTTAAATTTACCTAGTTCTGAGAGAGAGGGAGATTGAGGTCTCCCATTATTAAAATTTTGCTGTCAGCCTCCTTAAAATTCACTCAGCTTTCCCTCTAGGAATCTGGATGCTATACCACTAGGTGCATAAATGTTTAGTAATGATATAGTTTCATTACCATTGGTGCCTTTTAAGAAGATGTAGTTTCCTTCCTTATCCCTTTTAATGAGATTGATTTTTGCTTTTACTTTGTCTGAGATTAGCATTGCTACCCAAGATATTTTTTTTACTTCCACTGAGGCATAATATATTTTGCTCTAACCTTTTACCTTTACCTTCTGTGTGTCTCTCTGCTTCAGCTGTGTTTCTCATAAACAACATATTGTAGGATGTTGGTTTTTAATCCATTCTGCTTTGGGACAGTTCATCCCATTCACATTTACAGTTAAGATCACTAATTCTGTATTTCCCTTCATGTTATCTTTCTCCATTTATATTTATCTCTTTCCTTTTCTCTTATTCCTCCTCACGAAAATTTTACTACCTTTCCCCTTTGGCTCTGTCTTCAGAAATTTAGCTTTCAGTTTATTTTCCCTTTTTTCAGTCCCTTCTTCCCTTATCTTTCCCATTTCCAATCACCACCACCCCCATAGCTTGTTACATTCCCTCTTGGGTTAAAAAATATAACTTTTCCCCTCACTGAACTAAATCTTTTGAATAGAATTTACTCAGCATTAACATATGTTCTCTTCATTCCCTCTAAAATTATAGATCTTTGTGCCTCCTCCCTTGGTGCTCTAATATTAATCAGGTATTACCATTCGCAGTTCAATTATTTGATTGCCTGATAAGCTCCTATTATTATCAAGATATCACATATTGTTTACTTGATTCTTGATAAGCAGCATTGACTCAAATTGCATCAAATTATAATTGTAACAAAAAATATAATTATAATAATTTTTTACCTTACCCCCTTTTCAAGTATCTTTCAAGTACACATAATCCGCCTTACAAGTCAAAGTATCATCCAAAGTCATATCATTTCTTGAACTATTTGTGCTCCTCCCCCCAGGCCTATCCTCTTTCACCCTTTACGCCCCCTTCCCATCCACACCTTGTTAAGTGAAGCAAGGTCTATTGTGTCTCCCACTTTACCCCCCCCACCCCAAACACACACACACCCAAAGTGTTAATCCAGTGTTAACTGAAGCACTGTATGCTGATCTAATTAACTGTAAGAATCATGAATATCTCTGAGTTCTGGGAGGCTCTGGAGGTCTTACTGAGAACTTTATAAATGATTGTAATAGAGAAACTGTCTCAGTTCCTCACAGTTTATGATGCATAAAATTCTCTAAGTATTGGGAGTCTCTTGAGGTCTCACCTAAGAACCTTATAAATGATTGCAAGTAACAGAGACACTGTCTCAAGTCCTCACAGTTTATGATACCCTCACAGTTTATGATAGCACCTTGTGATTAAAGTGAGTCAAAGTATAATGAGACACTTAAGTTAAAGTTAACACCCCTGCTTTTGTTTTTCAGGGCTTTTTATCTCAAACAGTGACATGATCTTGGATACCCATAGCCTTTAGATTCATTCTCTCCAATTATATTCTATCCTCTAATTTTCCTTAGAGAAGTAAAGTTCTAAAGACCTAAAATTGTTATATCTTCCATTTAAGGGACCAACATTTGTTTAAAACAATTTTGTTTTTTCAGTCCCCTTTTACATTTCCCTTTTTTATGTAACTCTTCAGTCATGTATATTTGGCAGTTGAATTCTCTATTCAGTTCTGGTCTTTGTGTCAGGCAATTCTGGAAGTCCTGTATTTTATTAAACATCCGTCTTTTCCCCCCATAGTATATGATGAATTTTGCAGGGCAGTACAGTCTGGATTGTAATCCCAGGTCCTTAGCTCTCCAAAATATGTTATTCCAGTTCTTCTAATCCTTCAGTGTTGAGGCTGACAGGTCCTTTGTTAGTCTGATTGTACTCCCTTTGTATTTGAATTGTTTTCTTTTTGCTGCTTGCAATATTCTCTCTTTTATTTGAGGGTTCTTGAATTTGGCTATTACAGCCCTTGGAGTTTTTATCCTGGGGTCTCTTTCTGGGGTGGGTGTGGGGGTTCTGTGGATTCTCTCAATTGTCATATTGTTATCTTGTTCTAATAGATGGGGCAGTTTTCCCTTATACTTTCTTATATGATATTTTCCAGGTTCTTTTGTTGGTCCAGACTTTCTAGTAGTCCAATGATTCATAGAATGACTCTCCTGATCTGTTTTCCTGGTCATTCATTTTCCCCTAGAAGGTACTTTATATTTTCTTCAATTTTTTTAGCATTGTTATTTTGTTTGATGGAATCTTGTAGTCTTATAGGTTCATTAGTTTCCAACTGTTCAATCCTAATTTTTAGGATTTTATTTTCTTCAATTATCTTCTGTGCTTCCTTTTCCTGTGTTACTTTTAATGGAGTTTATTTCTTTGGTCATCTTGTCACAGTTTTCCTACATGTCTTTCATTTCATTTTTCAATTTTTCTTCTTCCCCCTCTTCTTTGGTTTTTTTAATTCTTTCTTTAAGCTCTTCGATGAGCTTTGTATTTGAGTCCAGTTTATAGAGTGAATGATTTTTCACAGCTTTCTTCTTCAGAAATGGCATTGCTGTCATCTTTATCTGTGAAGTATTTTTCTGTAGTGAGCACCCTTTTAGATTTTTTGTTCATTTTTGTTGTTGCAGTTCTGCTCCTGGGGTATATGGAGTATAGAGCCAAACTTCTATTTTGCTGGGTCTGGGTCTGATCCCTGGCTTATTGTTGGCCAAGAGGTTGCCTATGCAGTCCAGGCCTTGACTTTGCAGAGGTTTGTTTCCTCCTTTATGTCTAGGTTCTAACTTAACACTGGATTGTTCCTGACCCAGTCCTGTCTTTTACCCTGGTACTCTCAGGGTTCAGACTTTGTTTGGGGTTGAGATCCTCCCTGCTGGCTTGCTGTCTAACTTCAGGGACCTCAGTTATTATTAATCTGGGACTTGGATTGCACTGTGTCTAAAAGCCACCTGCTGCCTTTCCTAGTTCTCCTGCCTCTTGGACTTTACTTTCCCTTTTCCCCCAAAGAGACAGACCTTCACTGAAGATCCTCCTCAATGACTATAGTTGAAAACTTCTTTGAATCTTCCTTCTCTTTTTCTTGGTAGGATTGGTAGTGTAAATGTCAGATTAGAGGCTTCATTTATCTTTGGTATGGAAAGGCTCTGGGAACAGGTTAGCATCACACCACCATCTTGACTCCACCCCAGAAGTCCCTTCATTTGAATTTCTTCCCCAATTTCAATACATGTGAATTTTTTTCCCAATTTCAATACATGTGAATTTTTTTAAAAATCTAAAAATATATTCTATCAAACAGTCTTTCTCCAGACAATGTCAATCAAGACTAAATTGTCAGATATAAAATCACATTGGAAATAGTTTATTTTTAAAAGCTGATTATTAGTATTAGTTTTTATCATTTTCTCCCAACTATTTCCATTCTATGAGCCATGATACTTGCTTTCATTACTTGAACCCTGCCTCAGACATTTACTAGTAATAATGGACAGGCTAACAACATTAACAGCAACAAGAATTTATTAAAATCCAACTTTGCCAGACTCTTTGCTAAGGACTGAGTACACATAAATAGGTCAAAAAAGGGAGTAGGGAGGAAGACAAGCAAGCCTTTGTTTTTTTCATTTGCTTCATGGAAATAATGATAACTTTAATCCTTACCTCCCAGAGCTGTTGTAAAGATCAACTAAGATAATGTAAGATAAAATATACTTTGAAAACTTTAAAGTAATATATAGATATATAGCAGTAATATTAGTGATAGATTTTATAAGTTAAATAAAATTGAATTTATTTTACAAATGATAGACTTTCAGTGCATACCTAAATGCTTTGTCAATAAATATTCCCATTGATACAACATTTTACTCTTATAGAAGGAAAATAACACTAGTGATATTGTATGTTGAATTACATAGAAGTATTCGATTGTTTTCAAATCATTTTAACAGGTTCACCAAGAGAATGTCCTGGAAAATTGTGAATTCATCACCTAAAAGTTCATTATTTAAAAGTAGATCCTTCCTCTAATGTTAAGTATCTTCTTTGGATTTAACTATTTATTTTTTATTTCTTTATTTCTACTGGCAATAGATTGACTTGAATATTGGATCATCTCCCTACCTAATCACTAAGTAATTATTATTATACTATTATATCATTTACAAGTAGAAGTGCATTTTTAAATCCCTTAATATTTACAAAATAGATGTAAATGTATAAATACAATTGTGTGTAAAAATATTTACACACACAAATATATATAATATATGTTACATATATAAATAATTTTTCATTTGATCCTGATAGAACAAACCTGTAAATTATGTGATATTATCTTTTATTTTGTCGATGAGGAAAATGATGCAAGTGAGATTTTTTTTGTCTTGTTCAGTGTCCCCAGAAAAATAGACATCTGCGGTAGAATATGATTAGAGATCTTCCTCACTCTCAAGTCTCAAATTCTAGTTGCCTATTTAGTAAATGCATAATTAAACACTTCCCTGGTTACTTCCTCTCATTCTTTAAAGTATTGTTTTTTCTTCTTTTAATCATTTTTGCCAATTTGAGCTCTTATACTTTCACTTCTGGGAGTTCTGTGGATGATAGAATCTCATTTAATCATTTTTATTAGGACATTAGAGATTTCTCTTTGTTTTGGGGGGGTATGTTTTCTTTTACCACATGACTAGTGCAATAATGTTTTTCATTACTGCACATCTTTAACCCACACCAAGTAACTTGCTTTCTCAGTGAGGGATAGTGGGATGGGAGGAAGGGAGGTTTTAGAAGTGAATGTTGAGACTTGTTTTTGAATATAGCTGGGGGGAGGGAAATAAAATAATAAAAATAATAAAAAAACAAGGCATCAGAATTGTCATGTCAAATGCAAATCATTAAATTATTAGCCTTTTGTCCCATTGTGCAGAAGAGAAGGGCTGTGTCATTGATTTACTTTATCATAGCATAGATAATTTATAAACAATAGCATAGTTCTGTACAAAACTGTTTTGGTTTTTTTTGCTGGTTCCAAAGCAGTGGTCTCTTGGAAAGAAAATATGATTGTAACTGTATTTGAGTGGCATGTAAGATACTTTTAATAAAAGTTGACTTGTTTTTTCAAAACAGCATGTTTTGAGGTTTGGAGCCCTTGTTTTTTCTTTTGGTAAAAAATGCCTCCTGGATTTTAGACTTGAACTGTTGACTGTATTCTTCAAAGCGATACCAGGGATGGTGTGACTCCCTATGAGACAAGGATAAAGAAAAGAGTGGCTTTTATTTTCATAAAAGTTGATATTCAGATAATACTGTGAATGGAGAATCTATAAAATGATAGTACAAGCACTGGCTCAGAGTGTAGGACTTTGGAGTGAGTTTTCTTAGGTAGAGAGATATCAGGCTAATTATGGGTACTCATAGTATCAAGACTTTAGACTCAATCAAACTGAGCAATCCATTTTCTTCTTTGTAATTCATTTTCTCAATATTAATGTTTTTACTCTCAAATAGGTATGTGATACAATATTTTAGCAGTAGGAAGTTGACTGTTTTGAAAGAGAGGAATTAGAAGGAGGTAGCCATACGGTGCAATAGATAAAGCTCTGAACTTGGAATCAAGATTCCTCTTCATGAGTTCATATCCAACTTTAGAAATTTTACTTGCTGTGTGACCCTGGTCAAATTACTTAACCCTGTTTACCTCAGTGTCCTCATCTATAAAATGAGCTGGAGAAGGAAATGGCAAACCACTCCATTATCTTTGCTGAGAAAATCCCAAATGGTGTCACAGAGAGTAAGATACAACTAAAAAAAATGAGAACATGAACTATATTAGAGTTATTAGCCTGAGCACCAGAACTATGTTAGAGTTTTTAGCATGAGTCCACCATTAGATAGAAAAATACTCTCTATCCAAAATAAAATCACTCATTAAATCTACCAAATGAGTGTACAGAGATACATGCAAAGGGACAAAAATATTTGTTAAATAGATGAATTACAGGATGGAATTATTTTCTCAAAACTCTGTATTTTCACCAGTACTCAACACCAATGCTTATAGGTGCTGAATAGATATTTGTTGATTTGAACCGAAAAAACTATTTGGTGTAATGGAAAGACCCCTTGAATTGGGGTCAGGAGAGGCCTCAATCTGAATATTACCTCTGAAATTTATAAGATTTGTAAACTAGTATATTTGTAAAAAGCTGCCTTATCTCCCAATTTAAATTTCCTGTCTACTAAATAATTTCTGTTCTATCCATCTCATTCAATTTACTAAATTCATTATTTTTTCTTTTTAAACCCTTTACTCTTCTTAACTTTGCGACTATTACTGAGCATAACAACATCCATCTGGCCATTGTGCCTTCCAATCCAAGTGTCATCTTAGACTCCTCACTTTTTCTCACACACATCAAATCTAATCAGTTACCATCCTCTATTAGCTATCTATCTGCATGATCGTTCTCAATCCCAGATCTATCCATACAACTGCCATAGTCATTCAATTCCTTTGGTTTCTTATCACTTCTAAAATTATTTACTTCTATCAGGCTTTTAAAGTGCTTTTAAGCCTGGCCTTTTCCCATTTTTCCAGGCTTTTTAATGTCTTTCTCACCTCTACATACAGTGTCTTTGATGTTCTCACAAAAGACAATCTATTTCCTGATTCCATGCAACTTTCATTTGTTTTCATTAGCTATCCCAGATACCTGAATAGATTGTCTTCTGACTTTTCATGACTTAGCCAAAATATCATTTTCTGCATGAAGGTTTTGCTGATTCTTCTTCTTTTTTTCTTTTCTTTTCTTTTCTTTCTTTTTTTTTTTCAGATTTTGCAAGGCAATGGGGTTAAGTGGTTTGCCCAAGGCCATACAGCTAGGCAATTATTAAATGTCTGAGGTCAGATTTGAACTCCTGATTCCAAGGCCAGTGCTCTATTCACTGTGCCACCTAGCCACCCCAACTGATTCTTCTTGATGCTAGTACCTTCCTGAGATTACCCAGAAAATCATCCTGCATGTATCTTATTTGTACTGAATAAGTAGTTTGTACATTGTCTCTTCCATTAGATTGTGAACTTCTCAAAGGCAAAGACTTATTGACTTTCTTTGTATCCCAAGCACTTACAACAGCTTGTTGAATCAGCTTGTTGGATGTCATAAAAAAGCAGTGTAAACTTTAAAAGTGCTATAGAAATGAGGAATTTATAAAAATTGACAGTTAATTATTAAAAATGCTTTGATCCTTGATATTTCTAATTCAACAAAACTTATTATGTCATTATACACAAGAACTCTTTCTTTGGACTCTTTATAACTATCTTTCAGACTATAATATATATATATATATAGTACATATTTGTATAAAATATATAATACTCATTAACATAGATAAACCAGTACCTAGATCTATCTAATCCCTCTTCCTCCTTTCTACCACTACTCCTTCATACGTAATTTCTATTTCCATTCAACTAATGCAATCTTACAAATTGGATATTTTAAAAAAACTCTCTACTTTCTTTCAAAATGCTTTTCAAAGACATCCATCATTCTCTTACTAGTTAGGCATTTACATAAATATTCTCTTTATTCTTCTTTTCTATGAATACCATCTTTTATGTTTCCTGAAGTAGAGCGTGTCTTCCATATGGAAGCAAATGCAAAGGAGTGGAATTTTCCAAACATAGCTTCATGCAAAGAGATTAATAGAAACATAGAATAATGAGGCAAAAACTTTTTTGATCATGCTATGCCTTGAAATTAAATGATATAATTATTATTATTAAATGATACAGTCAGATTAAGTCTATTTTATAGGCTATTATAAAAATTTACAGTAATTTCTCTTGAGTAATTTACAGTTCTGAAGCTATAGTCTAGTTTCTTTGTAGGTAACTTTTATTTAAAATCTCTAACAAAATACTGGCTCTTTTATAGTTTTTATTAATAAAAATACCTTTATCATTTCTTTTTACTCTTTAAAACTTTTAAAACTGGAACAATTGTCTCTTACATACCTCACAGATTTTTTTAACTCTGTAGAGACAAAAAGGTATAATTATAGCAATTAACTGTCTTTAGAAATTTTATGAATATTAAAGTCAAAAAGCCCAACTGTCTACAATAGCCTGAAGAAATATAATACTCAAGTCATTTACAAGTTTTCTAGTTGCTTTGAACACAAAATATCAAGGTTCTAAGTGATTATTTTAACACATTTCAGAAAATCCAGATGATAAATTCACTTCTTTTAACAATATGACTGACCTTTATAAAGTTATTTGCATGCATTGCCTCATTTGCTCTTCATAGCCAACTAAGTTAAATAAATATAGCAGTCATTGTTATCCTCATTTTGTAGGTAAGGAAACTAAGACTCACCTTAAATTGGTCTCCTATTATCAATTAATTGATGCAAATCTATTCTAACTCCTTGTTCCTTGCTTTCCTCCCTATCATGCTATCTGTTCCATGTAACTCCCTTACCTTTACCATTTCTTATAATAAACAATCCAGATGTCTTCAGTTGTGCTCTATCCCCATCTCCCATCAGGCTGTTAAACATATGATGTTAATGGTGGGAAGTCTTTTCTAACCCAGTTCTTTGATGAGATAAATTAAATCATTGATATTGAAAGTGTATATTTGGGTTTAGTAAGGAGGGATGGAGGAAGCTCTGGGTTACATCCCAACAAAATGGCAAACTGGACATTTCTCTAGTCTCCACTAATTCTCCAAAAAGAAATCCAAAAGAGGAATTAAAAATTATGACTATTATCATAGAACTAGAAACCAAGGAGCCTAATAGTAACACATGATAATAACAATATCTTCTACTTCTATAAAATTTTATGGTTTGCAAAGTGCTTGACAAATATCATTTTTAATCCTCCCAACAGCCCTGTGAGTTAGGCTCTATTCTATTAATTTACTCATTTAACAAGATAAACAGAAGAGAGTTCAAATCTCTAGTGTTCTCAGTCAGCACTCTTGGTCCTCTCCCCCAGCCTCCATCTTCCTCTTAAAAAGTGCACAATCTGCCCCAAGGTCTGATGCTTTGGAATCTACATAGGGATTTTCCTCCTGTAATCTTGGCCCAAACATTTCATGTCCTAGCCTTTTCCTTGGGGCCTTTTGCAGCCTAAACTCTATTCAGTCACCTGGGGAAGAAGTACAGTGGTCATTGGCCACACTTCCCTTTTGCCTGGTCAGTCCACAGGTTGGGATATACCTAGGGAATAGAAACTCTGCCCAGAACATATAGCCCACAATAAAAAGAGTCAATAAGAAATTCATTTTCAAAATCAGCAATAAACAAAGGAATAATCACATGTATTCTCTTTATCTTTCAATTGATTGAGAAATAGAAAAGATGTACTTATTCTGTTGAATTACTTTAGAAAGCCTACTAATCCTTCCTTCTATCCTGCTGTTCCCATGATGCATCTTAATGACTGGTAAACTACAAAAAAAGTTTTGATGCCTTCAATTCATGGATAAAATAGTCTCATAAAGATGGTGCATAGATGGGAAGGTAGACATATAGATTTTTGAAGTTTTCTCAATAGCCTAGTTGTAAAATCAGAGATTTCCCCCCCAATCTTTTGATTTATTCCTCTTTGCTTACTTATCTCTTCACATATTCTAATTCTTTTTATTCTTTTGGGGAATGAAATTTAAATGCATGTTCATATATATATATATATATATATATATGAATCTATGAGTATATATATGTCTGTGGAGTGTGTGTGTGTGTGTGTGTGTGTGTGTGTGTAAATAAAAAAAATGAGCTGATAGGAAGCTCTAAAAGCTAGAGAAACCAGGAAGGTTCCTATAGAAGAGTTTATTTGAACTGAGCACTGAAGGATTTTTTAGGAGGAAGAGATGGGGGGGGGAATACATTTTGGACATGGAGGAAAGCTTTTGCAAAGGTATGGAGATGGAATAGAGTATTAAATTTGAAATTGGTCGGTTTGATTGTTTTATAAAGAAATCAAAAGGTAATATCAAATAAGATGAGAAAGGTACCTGGGAGTCAGACTGCAAAGGACTTTACATACTTGGCTTAAAAGTTTGTATTCTATCAGGGCGACTAGGTGGCATAGTGGTTAAAGCACCAGCCCTGGAGTCAGGAGTACCTGAGTTCAAATGTGACCTCAGACACTTAATAATTACCTAGCTGTGTGGCCTTGGGCAAGCCACTTAACCCCATTAGCCTTGCAAAAACCTAAAAAAAAAAGTTTGTATTCTATCTTAAAGACAACGTGGAGCGCTTTCATTTCTCCTAGGTTAGACTCCTGTATTCTGCTACGGGTTCAGAAAGCTTCTTGCTTCCCACTCTAGGTCTGACTGATTTGGAAAATAAATCAGTGCGGACATCTACTCCTTTGTTCTTTTGGGGGTTTTTAGGTTGGTTTTTTTTTTTTTTTTTTTTTGCAAGGCAAATGGGATTAAGTGGCTTGTCCAAGGCCACCCAGCTAGGTAATTATTAAGTGCCTGAGGCCAGATTTGAACTCAGGTACTCCTGATTCCAGGGCCAGTGTTCCATTCACTGTGCCACCTAGCTGCCCCTCCTTGTTCTTTATGGATCCTCAATCAAAGCACATATGATCTTTTGTCTATCTAATCCTTTTGTTATTTCTTTATAACCTCAGCTCTTCCTCTTTCCCTCTTCAAGATTCTTCATTTTCCAAACCACCAAGTTGTTTTCCTTCCATAGCCTTAGGAATAGTCCTTAGAAGAGTTCCTAGTGATAATAGCAGTAGGCATTACAGCAGAGGAAGATTTCCAATAGAATGCCAAGTTTCTTAAAGAGAAACATCTCACTTTTGTCTTTGTGTTCCCAAGATGTGACACGTAGTAGGCATTTAAAAAGACATGTTGAACAAATTGAATTCCAAATTTTTCAGGGAACACCCACATTTAATGTTCCTGGACTGGCATAACAGATTTATCATTAGAAAACCCTGTGTGGCCTGACTGTAGCAAAAGAAAAATGAAAAATGAGGGAAGAGGTGAGGCATACTCTTCATGGAAAGGGTTGAAAAGCTCATGTGTCTATGCGTGTTCCCCTATGGAAAAAAAAAATTTAAGGGGGAAAAAATGAGAGAAAGTGGAAAGAAAACATTTCTCCCAATTTAGTTTAAAAGTGTGATGGAGCTAATTAGTTTAAACACCATCTCTAGAAGCAACTGAGACTCTGAAAAATATCTAATATGTCTAGAAATTAGAGGTTATAATAAGATTGAGTGGGGGGGGAGAGACTTCTTCTGCAAAGACTAATACAGCCATGTGGGTGTCCCTGGTTGCCTGTTGACTTCATGGCTCTACAAAGCTTTGTTTGGCCGTATTTCTTTTTTGGAAAAGCACTTCTTTGGGAAAGTATTTCTTGTGTCTACAAAGTGATAGAACTAACAAGGAAAGCTTACAGAAAAAACACCCATTTTAATTTACCTTAAATATCTTAAAAATGCTTGCTCAGCTGTTATTAGGAACTGACTTTTAAAAAGAAATTATCTGCTATCACATTGATGAGACTTGAACATTGAAAAAGATCCAAGCATGTGTTTTTGTTCTTCCATGCAAATACTTCTTTCCCTGTTGAATCATGAAGGTTTGATTATTGAAGACAAATTCATCATTTCATTCTTTTAAAAAAGTGGGCAAGATGAACACTGAAGGTTAAAGCATCATTCGGGGAGTGTACTTACTAAAATAAGTCTCAATTTGAAAAACCAATGTAAAAGTCCAATGTCAGGGTACCTTTTCTAGAAAGGTTTTTTTTTTCTTCTTCCAGGGAGAATGCCAATGGAATGTAATTAAACAAGCATCACACTAAAAATTAGTAATGTGGTTTTATTTGCTCTGAATGACTGAAAAAGCACTTCTAAAGTTCTTACTGTCTGTAGAACACTAGGCTAAGCCACTAGAGATAGAAGAAAAGCAGGGGCAGTCCCTGCTCTCAAGAAAACTCTCATTCTAGTGAACATATAGAAAGTTGGTATCAGATGGTAAAGCCCCATAGTCCCTGGGGGTTTAGCAGCAAAGCAGCTGCTAATACATCATTACTATCATTTCCACTGATAAAATATCTGTTTCTCATTTTGAACCATCTGCCAAGGACTTCGATGGCAAGTTAGCTGTTAATTAAATCTTTATTAGCTGTTAACAGAGTACCTGCTAAAGAAGTCCCCAGACCCTGTGTCTATTAGATTGCTTCCTAGTGTGATGGATGCAGGGGCTGATCTAAAAGAAAGACCATTCCCAGAGCTCTGGACCTTACTGACTTATCCATCAACAGCAACTGGTCAGTAGTTAGGATAGTAGGACCCTTCCCTACACTGACTTATCCCCTCTATAATTGTTGGATCTGAACTTGAAGCAGGGCTATTAGTCTAAGGGTACTGTTTTCTCAAAACTCCTTAGTCCAAGGTCCTGGGATATCTCACTTGGTTTGACTTGCCTAGAACATACCACCCGCAATCTCTCCCTTAGGGTGTCTTTTTGTTTCAACTTGAAGGAAGGTTCATGATATTACATAATTGATTCCAATGGTGCTCCTGCTGATTATGGGTGACCACATTAAATAAGTTTTCTCCAGACATTCTGATATTGCACCTGGTCCCATAATGAGGAAAATCACTATGTACCCTGCCATTTGCTAATATGCCACTTCCTTCATGTTCTATTTGAAAGGAATATTTGAAAGGCGTATATACTTCTGCTTCTTTCTGTACATAGATCTTCAGTTTTATACCATCATCATTATCATCAACTGGTGTTTATTGAGCATCTACTCTTATGCCTATAAGCCACTTATAATGTAAAAAGCATAAGGAATAATTCATACTCTCAAAGTTGCAAATATCCACTTGAATAAAGAGGATATATACCTTCAAAGATAAATAATTATAGAAATATCATATAGTAGGTAAAATGATAAATTTAAAGCTAAAACCTAGCAGAACTTAATAGTCCATCAAGATACAAATCCCCATTTTATAGATAAGAAAATTTAGACAGAGAAGTTAAGTGAATAGCCCAGAGTCCCAAAACCAAAAACGTTTTTGAGGCAAACTTTGAATTCAAATCTTCTTGCTCCATGGCCAGTTCTATCCACTGCCTCACTTGAGTGCAAGTACATGATACAATATAAGAGTTGTGTTGAAGTATCTATGATATGTGTTATGAAATAAAATTTTGGATAATAATCTAGTTCATTATTGGAGAAAGGAGTGAAAATATGCTAAGATTACAGCATGCCTATGAATTTTTAATGGGAATTTTGATACAGAACATATGGTCTTCAGGAGGACCCCAAGCAGAAGAAATAATTTACCATTCAAAGATAGGGAAGAGGATAGATCATTATCTGAGTGCATGAGAAAAAAATGTAAGTCTCCACTACCCCTTAGATGGCTCTTATCAACTTAACTCACTAAATGATAGGAAACTGAGGTAAGACATATTTATTTGAGATCATATGTTCAGTGCTGTAGAATGAATCAGTCTGAGACAGGTAGCTATAAAGGAGAGATATTTAACTCCAAGCTTAAAAGAACTTGGCATGGGCCCAGGCCAAGAGAAGTGCAGCCCACATGGCAGAAGTAGGAAAGATGACTATGCAAGCATTAAGAATGGACATCACCAACAAAATCTATTTGGTGTAGTTGTTTTACAGCCCCAACCAGAACAGAGTAGATGATAGAATGGAAATAAGAGAATAAATTAGTTTACAGAGACCAAGGCTTTCATGTAAGAATCAGGGAAAGGAAGCACTTATGGGGAATCCTTTGTCATTGCAATTTTGAAGAAGTAGGAAATAATGAGCTGGGGTTAGGATTTAGAATCTCAGAAACAAGCATGCTTGAGGAACTGGAGGAAGAAAGAGCCTGTCAGATTCTCATACCTATAATGTGAGTTAGAAAGGCAGATTATGGAGTGATCTTTAAAGGGTAAACCTGGTCAGTATTGTAATATTAGAATAATAATTGAAATAATATCAAAAATCAGATTTAGAAAGGGAAAAAAGACTGGCAGGAAGAAGCTAAAGAAAGTAGAGGAATGTCATAGTACTAAAGTATTGGCTAAGAATGAACTCCAAAAGTCTTTTTAAACTAATACTGTTAACCTTTATTCAGTCCTTCTCCTCCTCAACATTCCCCCAAGCAAACTCCACGCTCCTACTTCATTTTAAATACCTTTAGATAACTTAAAAGGGAAGTGTGATGTTAGAAGAGAACAGGGGAGGGAAAAAAAAGGAAAACACTTGTCTTTTTCCCCCCTTCCAAAGTGTCTGAGATTTCAAATAACAGGAGTAAATGAGATCTAAAGCTAGAGAAACCTAAAGGGGGCACTCGTGAGCTGAGATTTGAGGTTTTGGTGGGAAAAGTTTGAATTAGAAGATGAGGGAGGCCAATGCCAGCACCCCATATAGATGCAAGGGTTAAAAACTTATTTGTTTTTATAGACATTAATCACCATATTTCAATACAATTGACTACCTTAGTATTCCTGTGCATCTCTTTATTTATTTTAAAACTTTTTTTTTTTCTGAGGAGTTCTTAGATTCAACCAGTCTGCCTTGGGAGAGAGGGTAGAGAAAGGGTGGTCCAAATGAGATCATGAACCTGTGATGGAAAGTGATGTCAGCTTCAAATCACCAAGCATTTATCAGTTACCGACTCTGAGCAGGGCTTTGTGCTAAGTATGGTGGAAGAAACTGCTTGTCCTTCATTTTCAAAGAATACCACCACATAAGGGAGGTGATGCCACAATAAGCACCTGAATTGGATTCAAGTGAGGGGGATGCTGTACTAAGTCACCAAGTTCACTTTCTCCTCCAGAGTCATCTGGGTCCAGAGGCCAGATATGAAAAAGGATGATTAGAGATGGCCTTGGGTGGGAGGTAATCAGGATTAAGTGATTTGCCTAAAGTCACACAGCTAGTAAGAGCCAAATATCTAAGAGTTCATTTGAAATCCGTTCTTCCTGACTCCAAGGACAGTGTTTTTTTTTTACTCTGCCACCTAGCAGCTCCTGTGGAAGATATAAAGGTGAACAAGGATATAGATGTCCTAAGGAGTCTTCCTAATGCTCAGTTCTAAACATGTCAGCCTCTTCATACATTGTCCTGCTCAAAAATCTTCTGAAGCTTCCCTTCATCTAAAAAAACACAATAATAAATTGTTAACATCCCTTAAAGACTCCAACATACCTTTACCACCTTTATAGATTCATTTCACATTTCCACCGGTATCCAAAGAGACCAAGGCAGTGTGCATTCAAGTTATTGCCATATAGGCAAGTATCAACCCCTTATCTTGACACTCAAGGACTCTCTTGGCAATCCCTCTCCAGCCTAGATTTCCAGTCTTATGTCATTTTACCCTTCTCCACATACTTTGTCTTATAGACCAATTTGACTTTAGGTTGTTGCCCAGTCTTTTCCTGTCCTCTTCTTCATCATGTATTCATACCAACCTTTCCCTTGGTAGGAACTCATTCTCCTTCTGTTGAAACCTGTTGAAACTTTCTTCCATAGAAGATCAAATGCCACAATCTCATCTGGATAGTTTTTGATATTCTCCCCCTGCCTCAGATAAAAGTGATAACTTGATCCTTATACAGTCATAGAATAGTTATTCCATAACATTAATTCATACATAAATTACTCATGTCATAACTTCCTAATATAAACCGAAAACTATATAAGCAAGAACGGTAGGATTGATTATTGTTTTTTTTATTTTTTGTATTTAATTTTTATATTCCTAGCCTCTAGTAGAGGGGCTTATATAAAGATGTAAATGTTTATTGAATTGGAGATTTACATAACCCCTCCTAGACAGCTAGAGTGCTGACCCTGGTATCCAAAATTTAGTAGAATGTGATTCCAGGCAAATCACTTTACCATTTTTGCCTCAGTTTCCTTATCTGTAAAAAGAACTGAAGAAGGAAATGGCAAACCACCACAGTATCTTTGCCCCCCCCAAAAGAACCAAAAACCCAAAATAAGATCATGAAAAGAGTACACACTGAAAAATAACTGAATTACTTCCTGATTCTAAACCCAACCCTCTAACCACTACACCATGCTCCCTCTGCTTTCTCTCTAGGTTGTTATATAGGAAGCACTCCATCAACTTAAATGTTAGCTTGAATGTGGGGAAGCCATCAACCACTTTAGGTGTTCTCAGACTTCAGTCTATTTGACATCTTTTCAGCACTGAATAACATCTGAGCATAAAAGAAATCGACACTGAACTAAAGGAAAAGAGGAAATAGCTTCCAAAAGTATTGGTTGCTGCTTTCCTTTTTTATTCCTAAGGAAAAAATAGAAAAACAAACAGCTATATTAATCCTAACTTCTCAACTTGAAATAAATTAAATTGGCAAGGTCTAACCTTGTCAGTAGGCAGTATAGGTAGTCACTTCCTGGTATACTTTGGTGATTGATGGACAGAGTATGCTGCTTTACTAATTTTCCCTTGCTTATTATGCTTTCAGAAGTTCTACGGTTGGAATAAATTCTTTTGGTTTATGAAGGATTTTGGTTTTATACCATTTAAAAGTTATTCCCGCATCCAGAGTGTTTGTGAATACATTGTTATATTCTTCAACTATATTCATTGAACTCTAATGTTGTGCCTTATGGATAAGAATTGCTGGAGAAAATTTTGATTCAATTCACTAAACAATTACTAAGTACCTAAGAGCATATGACTATAGAGATAGAAGTGACAAGGACCCCAGAGACAGTTTAATCCAACCACCCTAATAATATGAATAAGGAAACAGAGGCTGGACAGATAAATAAATGATTTTCCAAAGATTACTCAGCTATTAAGCATTAGAGGCAAGACTCTCTGACTTCCGAACCATTTTCTTCCCTATATCACACTGCCTCCCATATACAAAGAACTGTGATAGTCCCCCAAGATAAAGAGACAAAAAGAAATATTCTCTGCCCTCACAAAGCTTACTCATAGTGAGGCAAATATGTTATTAATATTCATCTAAATATTAAATATTCTTCTAAATATTAAATTGAAAATTGTTGTGAATATATTGCATATATACATAAATAATTTTGACTCCAAAACAAGGTTAATATCCTCTATTTTATTCCAGAATTTTCCCAGGTTTCCTTTACCCTAGGAGTATTCCATTCTATAAGCATTTATGAAAGGCTTCATTCTAATTCATGTCCCAAAATATTCCACAGTCAAATCAATCTGGGAAACAAACTTCCTTACAGAGATTAGTTAGCTGATAGCAAGCCAAGAATAGAGCTCTTTGGGACTGGTGCATAAGACGGGTCAGGAGAAGGGAAGAGAAAGCCATGAAGAGAAAGGATAGAGCAAAGAAGATGAGCAGAAAACCCTTTTCTCACAATATTGCTTAGGATTGGCTCTGTTTGGAACCAGCTGCACATTTTTGCAGAATGGCTGGCTGGGGTTAAGGGCACAACCTGAAGCCAAGGAATGAGTTCAGTTGTGTTGTTTTGATTTTTTTCATGAAATTACTGGGACCATATGGGTATCAAACCCACAAAATTGGCCTTATTAGTCTTATATACTAAAATTGCTAACCAGTCCAAAAACACTGCCTTCCTCCCAATTCCCATTCCCTTACCACCCCCCCCGAAAAAAAATCTTCAGTTCAGACCCCAAAAAGGCATGGAGCCTAAGTTTCCAAGAGAACTTCAAACATTTGAGGGAATTTGGCACAAAAAGTGTAGTAGCTTCTTATTTCACTATGAACCTTGAGGCCAGTTTGGCGTGACTCTTAATTTCACAGTGACAATTCTGTGTGCATTTAAAAGAACAACTTTCTGGTTGAACAGAGAGGACAATAAAGGAGAGATCTGTATTTGGGGGAAAAAAAAGAACAATCTCAGAGCAAAAAAAATAGAAAACTTTACTAAAATTCATCATTCTCATTGTGGAATAGATCAAAGTCTTCAATTCTCTGTTGTGTAACAAGCAAGGAATGAACAGACCTTCAACATAACTGTACTTTCCTGCTGCAGACAACTATAGAAATCATTGTGATATGCCCTCAGAAATAGAAATTGCAGAAAGAAAAAGAGAATAAAATTTTCCTGCTGGATCACATTTCTAAAGATCACAATATACATAAGATAATTTAATCCCTGTGTGTCTATATCTTTCTCACGTATGGCTACTTCAAAAAATTTAAATGCAGGAAAAATAATTAGGAAAATTTGGTAGATATGGGTGAATCCCCAGAAATATAGTACACTGGTGAGCATGAGAGTTAACACTTAGAATCCTTATTATTGGAATGGCTACAGCTAGAATTTTGCTTATGCCAAGTAGCTTTAAGCTATCATGTAGCTAGGCTATCCGATATTGACCCTAATAAACTTTTGGGAGTGGGGATCACCAGATTACCTAAGGAGGGTAAACTTGCCCAGGTCACATATGAAGATCAGAGTTTCTTTCCTGATTAGTAATGAGATCCAACCATGAATGGCTCTTCTATTTGCAGCATATTTCAGATTGAGAGACCCAGTCTCCAAAAAAGAGAGAAAGCATAGACAGAATGCCCAAGGTCAGTAGGGACAACTCAGCTCTATTTAGAAACAAAAGACCAGCTCCAAGAGGGCCATGTTTTGAGGTATTTTCCCACTGACTGGTTAAGTGACTGACCAATAATTTAACCCAAGGGATAGCCCTTAACTGAATAATTGAAATGCACTGGATAAGTTGACCCTGAAACCATGATTGTAATCAGGAATTTGTACAGTTGTGCTCCATAATACCCATTATCCCTACACCCCCATAATTAAACTGGCTAAATATATGAGAAAAATAAGGTACTGTATTGAGCATCCAAGAACATCTGCTTATTATTGCTTTCTGTCTTTTGCAATGTGGTTTCCAGACTCTGGTGATAACCTTACTTTCAAGCTTAGGAAAGAACTTAAAATTCAATAGGTCTATTCATATGATCTTTGATAAATTAACATTTAAACCATTCCAAAGAAGGAATGGACTTACTAACATTTTCATAGAATCAGAGAAGAGTGAATACTAGTGTTAGTACATTAAAATCTTCTCATTCAACCTCCTATCTAGTTCAGGAATTCAATTCAGAAGAACATTGACAGTTATTTTATTCAGCCTTCATTTGAATCCTTCCAAGGACAGGGATCTCACTACTGTTGAGTCCTTTCCATTTTGGACAATTATGTTAAACCTGTGTCCTCATAAATTTCACATGCTCTTCCCTTTTCAGATGATCATGGTTTTCATGTCTGAAGACAAGTTACTATGCCATTCTTGTTCTTATTTTTTTTATTGAGGAGTGATTTTCATTTTCCGCAATGATTCTTGACCTTTTTGCAAGTTTGGATGAAGTTTTTACTCTGGATATCCTTCAGCTCATCAATGCCTCTCATAAAACGCAAGGACAGAAATTTATACCACAAGCCTCCTATTTTTTGTGGGTTTAGTCCAAACTGCAGAGTAATTATCACTTCCTTTATTTAGATGACTATACAAATAGTGGTAATGCAATCTTATCCCATCCTCCTCCCCCACCCCAGGAGATTGTCTTGGTAATACAGTTACCATTATTAAATATTTTGCTTCCTAAAGTCAATGGCATTTTATAGTCTCTTAGAAGCACCAGGAACAGATAGAAATGAATATAACTTCTTAGTCATTTCAACTAGTTTCACTGGGGACTTTTATTGAACTAGATTAGAAGCAACATGGTGAAATATAAAAGGCAGCAGCTTCATATGGCATTACTGGAGAACTATATTTACACTTGGCCTCTAATACTTTTTAGCTATGTGACCATAGATATGGAGTTTAATCTCTCTAAGTCTCAGAGTCTTCATCTGCAAAATGAGGATCTTTTTCAATGCCTGCTAATATGCAAAATGCTGTAGATAAAAAGAAAAAATGGAATAAATCCACCTTCAATAAATTATATTCTAGGGGTGGCTAGGTGGTGCTTAACTAAACAAGAGACAGAAGAGATTATAAAACATAAAACAAAAATTTCTGACTCCATCAAATGAAATATTTTTGCACAAATATAATCAATAAAGATAGAATTGAAATAGAAGCATCAAAGTAAGGGAAAAAATCACCAATAAAACCCTAAAATCTAGAATATTTGGGAATTAACACAAAAACCATTCCTAAATGTCAAGATATCAAAGACCATAATCAGTTTTCAGGAAGAAAATCATATATTAAACTATTCCCAGACTTTATCCCGCCTCACTTTATTTCAATTTACCACGCAACTTGGCAAAGATGATAAAAAATGAGGATATCAGTGTTGAAGCAGCTATGCAAAGATATGTACACTAATACCCCAAAGATGGAGCTGTGCAATGATTCAATTGTTCTGGATTTCAGTTGGGAATTATGCAAGAAAGTAGTTATGTTATCCATACCCTTTGACCTGGTGATCTCACCACTGTGGATATGCATCACGGAAGTCAAAGACAGAAACAAGGTCCAACAAGTGTTAAAATATCTGTAACAGCACATTTTGGGATAGCAAAGAAGTAGGAACAAAATGAGTGCTCATTAATAGGGGAAGAGTTCGTTTTTTTAGAAATCCCTATGTTATGAATTCATTGAGACAATAATATGGTGAGAATGGGAATTGTAAAAGATTAAAAGAAACAGATTCATTTGATCTGATGCAGAGAAAAATAAGCAGAATTAAGGCAACAATATACATGACTACAACAATGTAAATGAAAAGAACTCTAAAATGAAGTTGAACTGAGTAAGTGAAAAGCCAGTTAAAGGCCAAAATAATAAAAATAAATAAAACAGTTTGTATTTCCTAGGGACAAAATAGCCTTTGCCTTGTTAGCTATGATCACTATATTGGAATTTAGTGTTAATTTATTTTTGCTCATCTCAAAGGAAAGTTCAATCTGACAGCTAAGAAATGACCATTATAAGTAATAGTCAACATTTATATAGAACTCTAAGATTCACAAAACATTTTACATATATTACCTCATTTTATCCTCACAGCAACCCTTTGGAATTAGTCCTGCTATTCTCTTTATTTACAGATGAATAAACTGAAGAAGAGAGGTTGAATTTTTTGCCCAGGGACACACAGCTACTAAGTGTTTGAGACTGGATTTGAATTCAGGTCTTTCTGACTACAGGTCCAGGAGTCCATTACACCAATAAGAAGGAACACACTATTTCCTGAAATACTTCATTCTATATTTTGGTCAATTTTTAATTGTTAGGAATTATGTCCTTAAATACAGTCCAAATCTGCTGATCTGTAGATCTGCCCTCTAGGACAAGCAGAACAAGTCTAATTCTTCTTTCACATGACAACCCTTCAAATATTTCAAGGGAACTCTTACATCTCCACTAAGTACTGCTTTTCCAGGTTAAATATCCCCAAATCTTTTATTCTGTGTAGTCTCATCTCAAGATTATTAACCACCCTGGCCACCCTTCTTTGGAATCTCTCCAATTTGTCAATATACTTTCCTACATTATGGTTCTCAGACCTAACCACAATATCCTGTATGTGGTCATCTTGTGGCACCAGGGCAGAGTGCAGTAACATTATGACTCTGATTCTTAAAGATGATGCCTCTCCTAAGACAATTATTAAGGATCTTGTATTATTGCTGGAGATATATGATTCATACACACAAGACCCTGAGTCAGTCTGCTTCTTAGTCTGGGCTTCACTTTCCTAACATGTACAATTAATGAATTATATTAAATAATCTTTAAAATCTATTTTAGCCTTAAAAGTTGAATCTGTGAATTAACAAATCTTTTAAAAGATTAAAATTATGTATGTTGTAAGTATTCAGCAATCATGTATGAGTACTATTTGGAAAAAATTTAGGTGTCTTTCTAAAATTTATACTCATATTTTTGATACAAAAAAAGGAAGATAATTCTTTTGAATGCTTACTTTCTCACTCATTCCAAACTTTGTTGTGTAATCTCTAAAAAGTTTCTTCTCCCTATAAATCTCCTTTAATCCAAAACATAACTCTAAAAGTTCAAAAATCTAACAGAATAACTGTCACTCTTCATTGCACTTTGCTAGTTCACAAGCATTTCCCTGAAGTCACAGTCGAAGTCTATGTCAAAATAAATCAAAAGTAAACAACAAGTTTCAGTGATTTATCAATGAATTTTTTAATGGTATGTGTCTGAATTATAGCATTTATGGAGCAATGCAAACTCTAGCACCCATTACTGTTTTGACTAGTTCATAACATTTTTTAGCATTTTTGTGTATATACATATGTGTATGCATATATATAAGCGTATTTCTATAAATTTTGTGTTTCATAAAGACATATTCTTTGCCACTAGATCAGCTTTACTATTTTGGGAAACATTACTCTCTCTGCTTGGAAATCATAACCTCTTAGTCAATCTAAATATGACTTCATAGCTTTTATGGCTTTCACCCCATACCTTATTGTGATTGCAAAATAACTTTTTGTGGTTTAAAAAAATCACCTTCCCCATCACAAAAACCTGCTTTGTGTTTTTTGCCTAGTTGGAATTCAGTTTTGTTTGCCTGTGTGGAAAGGCTAAAAGACTGCTTTTAAATTAAACTGAACCTTTGGCTATGCTGTTTCTCCAGGCACTAATTAGATTAAGTTTAAGTCACACTTAACAAAGTGTTCAGGGTCCCTCCAGTCTGTAATGAAGGTTGGCATCCATTTTAAGAGCAGAAAGACATTATTTTCATCTACAAGCCAAATTCTAGCCTCTTTTTTTTGCTCATCTTTCCCCTTGGGGGATCAGTACTGAAAAGTTCTGTTCTTTTCTCTAATACACCTTGAAAGTGTTTCATCTGTTAAATAAATAAAATAAATAAAAGAATTCTGTTAATATTATTCCAGTGCTACAAATGCTTCATAATCTTAGGTACCTAGGACAGTACCCAGTGTCACACAGCTACTAAGTATCTGAGGAAACATTTGAACTCAGGTCTTCTTAACCCTAGACTCCAGTGTGCTATCACAATTTGGGAGCTGCCAGAGACCTTTGAGGTCATCTAATCTGATTCCATTGATTTCTAGATTGAGAAACTGGAGCCCAGTGAAGTTAAGTGACTTGCCCAAGAGTAAGTAAGTGGCAGGATAAGGATTTTAATATCTTCCCTCTCACTCTAAATCCGTCACTCAAGTCACATGTTTTAGGTTTGAATTTTGATTCTACTTGCTTGCTCTTTGACTTTGGAATTGTCATTTCCCCTCTCATGGTCTCTGTAAAATGAAAGGTTTTCTGTAAAATGAAATGTTATTGTTTAGTTGTTTTTCAGTTGTGTCCCCATTTGGGGTTTTCTTGATAAAACTACTGGAGTGGTTTTCTATTTTCTTCTCCAGCTCATTTTACAGATGAGGAAACTGAGGCAAAAGGGTGAAGGGACTTTTCCATGGTCACAGAGCTAAGAAGTATTTGACTACATATTTGAACTCAGGAAATCACATATTTCTTACCTCAGACCTGAATGCCAACAAGTTGTACTAGTCCTCTAAGACCCTTTCTAGGGCTTTTAGAAAATCCCAACACACACACACACACACACACACACACACACACACACACACACACACAAACAAAACTTAGACTCCTCTAGAATAGTGGTAATTTTTGTCAAGTTCAGATCTCCCCCCAGTTGCTTTGTTTGATAAGAAAACCATAGGCAGCTTATATGTCTTATCTCTAGGGTTTGGGTTAAAAGCAACCACTATCACCAAGGAGTCATCAGAGATCAGAAGACTTGAAAGTTGAGAAAATATGGCCCACTAATGCTTGGGAGTGTTTTTTTTTTTTTGAGAAGGTTTTGGATCAAGAGACATATATTGGTACCACCATGTATCCCAGTAGACATAAACCAAAAGGAGGGGAGAAAAGACCTTCTTATAATATGTTTTAGTTCCTACCACATAATGGAGTGCCAAAATGTCCAGGTGTGTGCACTCACACAGGACACAATGGGCAGTCACTGATTCGAAGATATCACATGTTAATAGCATGTTCTCTACTACATATACACTAGCAGCGGGCCTACAACTTTGACCTTGTCACAATCATAGACACCCACTGAATCATATCAAAGGAACAGGCGGAAACAACCTTGAGAGACTCTCCTAAATTCAAAGCCAGCCCAAAGGGACTTTTTGTTGGCTGAGTTGTTAAACTCATGAAATGAGAATGCAAAAGCAAAAGATGTTTGGCTCTAAGGATTCTGGCTTTGTCAGAGGCATAACCCATAAAATATCTGGCTGTTGGAAGAAGCTAAAAGTACACCACTTTGGCTTGTATTCACAAGCCTCTTTTGGATTAGGCTAGTGCACTTCCATTCAGAGAAAATTATTTACATCCTTGGGGATATGTGAAGACCCCAGTTTCTAGATTTTGGAAGAACTAAGATTTGGGATGAAGGTCATGTGTAGATAGATAGAACATGGTACTTGAACTATATAGTGATTTACCTCCAGGGGCCCTGAAATGTCATTAATCAAATTTCCCATCCAGACCAAAAAAAATAAATTCTTATAGCATTCAGTTCAATTCAATATAACTTTTTAAAGTTCCTACTATAAAGACAGGGCACTAAACCAAACTCTGGGGATATTGGAAGTAGAGAGAGAGAGAGAGAGAGAGAGAGAGAGAGAGAGAGAGAGAGAGAGAAATAGTCCATGCCCTCAGGGAGCATATGGCATATGTTTCTCCTGGGGGAGAGGGGATGTAAATTATTGCTAGCTGAGAGCCAATGACTAAATTTTCAACATGAGCAGGGAAACTTGCAAATAAATATCAAGGCTCAATTAATTGTTTTGTTGATTGTCTAAACTTCAAAAGATAGAGAAAATGTTAATGATGTAGTTTAAACTTAAGACTATGTCATGGAGCTGGTTGTTAAATATTTAGCAGTCATCTCAAAGGTAGTGCTCAAGAGTACTATGGATAGACATAATCTGAAACCTGACCTGCCTCCACAAGGCTGCTCCCTCTATTGGTTAGCAAATCAGGTGAGACAGAAGGAGAGGTAGGTTCCAGGAGCACCATAAAATTGGATGGTCTTTTCTCTAGTCATCTAATAGGACAATAGATTCAAAACAAATGCAGCTTCTGTGATGCATTCTTAAGGGAGAGGCTAGCCCTTACTTTTTTCACCCATTTTAGCTCTTCATCAACATTGTTTTTACAATAAAACATAAACAGTGAATAATGGGTAAACTAATCTATCCAAACAGCAAAAAGAAATTGGAGAAAATACAGAGGTTAGAATATCAAGGAATGCTGAAGCTAGAATGAGGTCTTTTGCTAGAAATGAGATGAAATCTTAGTTCAAAATAAGAGAGGGCCTAATCTTACCCAAGGGAAAGCTTCCAAGGTTTCTAGAGCAGACCTGAAAATCAGGATATGTTTAACTAGCTTCCCCTATATATCTGCAGTTTCTCTCTTCATTTTACCTGTCCTAAAGAGTCTCTGGAAGTACACACGTTTCTCTCCCATGAAACTCTACCTCCATCCTTTACATTTTACACAGATTTGTTCTTGTTTAGTCATTTCAGTCATGTCTGATTAATTTTTAACCCATTTTGGATTGGGTTTGGGGGGAGAGGGGACAAATATACTGCAGTGATTTGCATTTCCTTCTCCAGATCATTTTTACAGATGAGGAACTGAGGCAAATGGTTGAGTAATTTGCTGAGATTTGTGACTAGGCCAGATTTGAACTCAGGAAGAAACTTTCCTGACTCAAAGTCCAGTATACTATTCTCTGAGCCATCTAGCTGCCCTATCATAGATGTGCAGCATCAATTCATCATTCTCTCCACAATTAAAAGTCATTTCTCCTTCTGAATATCATTAGCATGCAAAATACTTCAGACTTCATTGAAAATCTAGTTATAATAAAATATAAACAGATTATTTTGAATTTTTTTTGTATTTCTTTATTTTTTTTAAGGAAAATTAAAGATACAATTATGGAGTAAGATATATAGAAGGAATATATTTTGCCCTGAATTCTCTACTATATCTAATACTTAGCAAAATGTCTCATATATAGTAGCACTTAATAAATTCTTCCTAACTTGACTTGGTGAGTTGTAGATGTCAACTTTGCAAATAATGTAACTTGGAATTTCTAATGATCTTATCCTAAATTTTCTCAAATATTCTACGTCCTGGGTCCATTCATTCTTACCATTCTGGTAGGACTTTGTATTTTTTTTTGAAAGTCTAATTTGTAGGGCATATTTCCACATTCTTTAGGATTCCCATGTTGTTGCAATCTGAGACAACTGTGTTTAATTCAATTTGTTAGCATCTACCATGAGCAAAACAGTGTTCAGCAATGAGGAAACAGAAGCAAATTAAAAATCTTCCCCTACCATCGTGAAGTTTATTTCCTATGAGATGGAATCAATTTGAATACAGATAAAATGAGTACAGAGCAGCACAACACCAACAATTTGTAGATCAGGAAAGCTCTTACGTAGGAATTGAAGCTCAAAAGAAGTTAGGGATTCTTTCAGTTCAATATATCCAATATTTAGTAAATCTATATTATGTTCACGGCACTTCACTAAAGTGCTGGGGCAAAAGAATGAAACACTATCTACCCTCAAGGAATTTCTATTCTACACAACTTTTATATTCAACTGTTTCAATACCAGTTGATAGCTGTTTATAAAGGTTCTTCCATATCACAGTTTTAAACTACAGTCTAAGGGACTGCCTTGAAAACTTCAACTGAAATTGAAAACTGGTGAAATTTGGAAAAGATTCCAAGATTTTACAGTCTTAAATTGAACCCAGAGACCAGAAACTAGACTTTTTCATAGGAAAGTTAATTAAGCCTAAATACTAGCTATAATCTAAACTATATTCTTAACAGTATAGTAAGAGATCTTTAAATACTATCCCACTAGCCTAAACAGAAAGACTCATAAAATTCTAATGAAACTTGTCAATACAATGTATATCTCCTAATATATGGAGCTTTTAGACTAGATTCCACCTACAAATTGGCCAGCATAATGCTTTCCTGTTCAGAGGAATGTGGATTATAATTCTCCTATCTTTCCGCCAATCCAAAAAACTGTTAGAAACTATAAATTACCACGTTTCACACAAGTGGATTACTGTAACATTATCTGGCCAGAAAATTTTGAATCTTTCCTTCCCACACAGCAATGGGAAAGTCAGCCAGTAAACAAAAACCTAGCAGGATAGAGAAGAACTGCAATGAAGAACCCAACTTTATATTTGGCCTCACTCTTATAACCCATTAGCCCAGGTCAGACAAGTGACTTTAACTTCTTTCCTAAGTGTCTCTGCAGAAATTTTGTGGCAAAGTACTTTGGTGAGCTTTTTTTCTTCCCTATAGACTTCTGAAGCAGTGCCAGACTGCTGAAAAAAGCCAATATATTCAAAAGTCCTGTTCCCCCTCCCTATAGCATACACACACTTTTTCCTCTCCCTGAAAATAGCAGGGAAGGCTCTTTTAATCAGGAAGCCAGACCTTGTGGACTTCCTGCAGTATCCCCTGTGGTACACTTTAGGAGTAGATGGTTAGTGGTGCTTTAGAAGAGAAGTAATTGGATAAATGGACACCTTGTTTAATTTTTTTTTCTTTGTATCCTTAACACATTGAACAGGGTCTACAGTTTGGGGATAATAGCATTTTAAGGTTTGCAAAATGCTTTACAAATATTACCTCGTATTTCTCTCAACAACCTTAGGAGGTGGGTAGTAAAATTATCCACATTTTACTAAAGGAGAGACTGAGGCAGATCAATGTTAAGTGATTTACCCCAACATCACAAAATTAGTAATTGTCTGAAGTCAACTTTGAATTCAGGTATTCCTCACTGGAAGTCCCACACTCTCTCCACCATACTATGTAAATGCTTATTGATTTATTGAATAATGAGCACCTCCATGTATGGTCAGATCAGTGTCTATTAGTGATAAAGCTATCTTTCATTCAACAAGGTCTTTCTGAGTCCTTAAACACTATACTAGGGAAAATAGGGAAATGAGATACAGTACCAACAGTGAAACTGTCCCCACTCTCAGGAAGCTTAGATTGTAGGGACTGGGTAAAGAATGAGGGGAGAGAGGACCACATGAAAGGTACAAAATAAATATGATGCAATTATAAGGAAGTCTCAGGGGGAAAGCCTGGAAGATTGAGAAAAACTGAATTCAGAAGGTGTCATTTGACTTGAGAAGGAGACTAGGCATTCTAAAGACTAGGAGTTCTAAGAGCTAGATATATAGAAGAAATGAATTTCCAGCCTGGGGAACATCCAGTTTAAAAGTACATACCTTGGTAGGAGATTGAGTACTGTATGTAAGAAACAGTAAAGCAGATTTGACCAAATTATAGAATATGGAAAGGAGAGTAATGCGTGATGAAACTGGAAAGGTTAGACTTAGATTGGCCTAATTATAATGTAGCAGTGACTCTGGATCCTTGAATCCATGGAATATGAAGTTGGGCAAGTTTTGCGACAGTAGGGGTAAACTGTGATGAATGCTGTGTTCAGGTCATAGAAACTAAAATTGACCTTCAAGATCATCTAATGCAAGGTATTCTTCCTCTGAGGCTTCTGTGAAAAAAAATTCAGGGAACCTATGAACTTGGCTTGGGGGTAAAAAAAATATATATACATATGTGTGTGTGTGTGTGTAGTGTGTGTGTGTGCGCACATGCGTGTGTGTGTGCCTTTATTTTGATAGATTTAATTTCCTTTGTAATCATAGAATTTTTATATTATTCATTTAATAAGATTCTAAGAAGAAGTCCATAGGCTCCACCAGCCTGTCTAAGGAATGTGTGACATAAACAAAAGGTTAAGAATCATGATCCAAGCCAATCCTCTTCTGGAGAAATTCAGGTGCAATTGGTAAAATGGTATATTCTTTATCATTTAGGAAGTAGTCAACAGTTACAGTATTTAAACTCAGGGCTTCAAATTCTTACATCCAGTACTTACTTTAATATCCAGGATTTACAGACAAATAAATTGAGAGATAACTGTATAAAGAACTATTTCAATAGAATTGGTTTCCTTTGTCATCATATGTATTTTATTATATACATTTACAAACATTATGCTGAGAAGGAAGGGACTTTATTTTTTATTTTTATTTTTTGCCTTTCTTTGAATTCCTAAGACTTAGGATAAGCCTGGTACATTTAAATTTTTGTTTTTAATAAACACTTGATTTTATTTAATCAGTACTTATTGATTCCATGGGCTTCACCAGAAGTCCAGGACTAACCCCCAGAAAAGGGTAAGACCCTCTATGATATACCTCAGTGTCTGGATTGAAAGATGATTTATTGTTTATCTGTTTATTTATTTGTTTATTGGCTTATTTATCTTTACCAAGCAATTCAAGGAAACCATGTCCTGAAGCATGAAGGCATTGCCTTGAGAAAAGGAGAGAACTCACAGATCCTGGAAGGCAACTCTAATCTTCCACTTTTCTCTCAGCCAAGAGTTGACCTTAGAAATGATTAATAAATGTTTAACTGATTTTCACAAAAAAATAATTAAAGTACTATTAAAATAATTTTCATACCAACTCTTCCAGTAGTCCTACCAAGTAGGAAGGAAATGAGATTATTGTTCTTGATTCTCCCATAGTCTCTTGTTATAAAAATGAAAGAATATAATTTTACTCCAAGATCCACATTTTCTCTCATCACACTCATACAATGGGCACTTCATACTATGATTAAAATATAGTAATTGTAGTCAAAATTTCATCTATAAATATATTTGTATGCATGTATACTTATATACATATACATTTGTATGTATGTATATGTATTATCTCTTTATGTCCCTATGTCTCTGTGTCTCTCTGTCTCTTTCTCTTTCTATATATATGGACATAATATGCAATTACTCATATAACTGAGGTACCTTGATGTGATGGAGAGGTTCTTAACTGTGTGTCTTAGCTATGTGTAGTTTGTGTATCCGTTAATGGACTCCTTGGACAATCTGGTGAAACCTATAGAGTCAATGGGATTCCTCAGAAAGACAAAATCAATCAAATGGGATTTAAATCTAGCTTCCTAATTCAAAATAAGTTCTTGCTTGTTCCTACTGGTTCTCTTTGCATTCTGTCATTTTCTCTGATACATGCACCCGCTTCTAACTTTTAACAGCTATTTCAAAGGGTCCAGGGAGACAGCACATGCTACTAGATCATATTATTTTGGGAGGTGATTTCCACCTAATTAGAAACATAGCCCCTGACCCAGCCTTGTGATAAGAGAGGCATTTCAATAAATACCACCATTAATCCCAGTAGAACACATGACTTCTTGGCTGTCCCTCACTGGCAAGAGAATGACAGCTTAGACTGATATACGGACTAATCCGAGTGCCGAATGTTACCATTAAATCCTTTTTTGAAAAAGACTTATGAACCCAGCTGTTATCTCTGATATATTCTCAGAGCCAGGTCCAGATATTGTTTCCAGGAGCCTTTGGCATTCATGTTTGATTCCTGGATCATTGCTTGGATGAGAGAGAGAAGCAGGGCAGTTTGGGAGGGAAGGTGCTGCCTGAGAACTCCCTTTCTAGGTCAGGATATCCAAGGATTGTACCTCTGCTGAGCTAGAACTAAATAAACTTCTATTCCTCAGTGGGTCAAAGAGCTCAGAAATACTTGCAGCAATTTGCTCATCCAAATCATGCTAGTGATAAATGGAAGGGGAGAGATGGAAGAGAGAGAGAGAGAGGGAGAGAGAGAGAGAGAGAGAGAGAGAGAGAGAGAGAGAGAGAGAGAGAGAGAGAGAGTCACCAAGTCATATATTTTAAAACACTACTTTGCAAAGGGGAAAATTCTTCAGCACTAAACTTTTTCTTGCTGCTGTCTTTTCTTTTTTTCAGTGGAGTAAACTTTCCTTTTGATTCTTTAAAGCCCTTGCAGCCATCCCTCCTGATCCCAACAGCTCACCCACTGGGGCAGTGAAACCCCTGTGGGCAACTGAACTTTGCCATCCAACCGCTTGGTGTGTCCAGGGATGTTTTGCTTTTTTTTTTGACAGCAGGGTTTCTTAGAGTCTTTGTGTTCATCGTTGAGCCTCCTTCTCTTATTCTAGGTCTTTCTTCTTTCTTTCCTCCTGTTTTCCATCCAACTCGTCCTCATGGCATGCTCACTTTTCCTTCTTCTTCAGCTCCCTCCTAAATGTTATCCCAGAGGGTTGGCTTCCACCCAACAGCCATTGGTGCTGTTGTTGGCTCTGAGTCTGAGGTCTGGTGCCAGCTCTTCAGCAGTGAGAAGCCTTTGCTGTCCTCTTACACAAACATGCAGGCATGCACTGAGCCAGGCACTCGTGTGCATGCGACACCCTTCCCCAGTCACTCTCACAAAGTCAACCTTCCCTCTTGACTTGGTTCACTGCTATGCTTCCCAGTAACTACTGGGGAGCAAAATATTTACATTTCATGGAGTGCACAACATTCCTCTTTCTCCTGAAAAATATAATTTCTATTCATAAATTGCTTCCATTTGGTTGAAGGAAAATTATGGAATTTAGCATTTTGTAATTCCTATGGTATTACAACATGTAAAAATTAAAATGATTCAAAATTCATTGGCTAATCAGAAATTGAATGCTGCTTTCATTCTTTTTGATTCTATATGGTGAACTCCAGAAGGTTAGTTCTTTGAACAATGTGGTTTATCTGTTCACAAACCAAAATTGGAGGTGGGGTTGAGGGAGAAGGGAATACCAATCTTTTGAAGCCTATCTAAAAAACCACCAACTCCAGTGAGCCTTCTTTGATTCCCCCAGTAAACAATGATTGACCTAATACTGTTCTTTGTTCTATAACTCCCTAAATTAAATTCCCCACAATATTGTGGATTATAGTTTCTTTGTTTATGCCTTGTCTCCCTATACAATTATTATTTGATCTTTTGGTGGCTACATAAATATTATGACATCATAATCAGTCAATAAATATGTTTTGTGATTTCTTATGTGCTATGGAGCTATGCTAAGTTTTGGGGATGCAAAAAGAGATAAAAAACATCCCCTGCCCTCAAGAAGCTCACAATATAACAGAGGAGACAACAAGCAAATAAATACAGGCAAGCTAGACACAGAATATATTGGTATTGCTTGGTTGATTGTTGTCCTTCATTCTCAAAGAGGACCACAATGATATCACTAAGTAAATTCAAGGTACCATTTGTCTAACTATGGCTAATAAGAGCACTATGAGCTCAGAAAGCTCTACCACAGATCAGATGCAAATACAGAATAAATAAGAAATAATTAACAAAGATAAGGCATAAGAATTAAGAGGCATTGAAAAAAGTCTTTTTGTAGAATCTGAGATTTTAGTTGGGACCTAAAGGAAGTCACTAAGCAGAGATATATTCTGGCTAGAGAAAATGCCAAGAGTTAAAAGATGAGGTGTCCTATTCATAGAATATCAAGGAATCCAGTGTCATAAAGCAAAGAATATATAACAGGGAATAATGTGTAAGAAGGTTGGAAAGACAAGGGCTAAGTTATTGTAGGTGTTGATATGTGTTTATTGAGTGCTTCATTCATGAAGTGCTTCATTCACAAAGTTCACAGAACAATCAAGGAAAGAGTATCTAACAAATCTAAAGTACAGATGGTTCTTAACATGAAATCTGTTTAGTTATTTTTCTAATAATTTGATAACTATATTCCATGTGCAACTAGATTGGTATAGTAATGTTTTAATTAGGTACAGTAATCTTACTGACTTCAAATCTTGCTTCAGGCATTTAACCATTTTGCCTCAGTTTCCTCATCTGAAAAATGAGCTGGAGAAGGAAATGGCAAACCATCCCAGCATTTTTTGCCAAGAAAATCCCAACTGGGATCATGAAGACTCAGACATGATTGAAAAACAAATGACCAGCAACAATGATATTTCAATGTAATAGATTTCCTTTGTAATTCTTGTAAATTCATGCATTTAAAAACATTCTGAAAAGGGGTTCACAGGTTTCACTGGAGTGCCATAAAAATTTTAGAGGTTCAGAGTAATTCAAAGTAATTAAGTGGTGTTGAATCAAGAATCATATTACCTTCGATTCTTCTCTAGCAGGTACTATTAGAAGATCTTATAATACCTTTTTTGAATGATATTTACTTTTTATTGGTATCTTTTCTTTTTATATCTCTATATCTTACATGGAAGAACCATTCCACATAAAAAAGTATTTTTTAAAGAAACAATAAATTAAAAATAAAAGAGAAAAATAGCATAACTAATCAATGTATTGGAAAAGTCTAAAAATTTGTTCATTGTGCTATACTTAGTGGACCTCCTGATTCTGCAAAGGGGATGATTGGAAATGTCTTCTTATATCTCTTCAACATGTTGATCTTTGTCATTTCGCAATATTCACATTTGATTTATATGTATGAATGAGGCAATTTTACCCTTTACATTGTCACCAATATTTATAGTTTTCCTTGTTTCTTCACATTTTGCTCAACATCATTTCATCTTTCTATGTTTGTCTATGTTCAGCATATTCATCAATTCTTACCACACATTATTTTCTAATATATTCCTGTATAATGATTTTCTTGGCCATCTTCCAACCCATGGGCATCTACATTGTTCCCAGTTGTTTTAGCATTATCCAAAATGCTAACTATATAAAACAAAACAAAACTTGAAACTAAACCAGCCAGGTGCTTGCTGGGTATTTATTTGATCATCATGAAAACTAATACAGTTCAGTGATTATTTAAATGCATCTTAAATAAGAATAGTTATTCTATGTACTCTCCTAAAATTTTTCTGGAATGAATCCTGTTACTACATGAGTAGTGTAAGTCATGTGAGATCTGAGGATTGCTATAACATGGTCATAATATGCTTGAATTAGATTTGTTATTTCATTCACAGAATTCTATTATTAATGGTGCTTATGTTTATTACTGCTTGACAGGAAAAGTAAGCCAATAATTTTTCTGAGAACAAGGATTTTCTTTTGTGTTTTCTCTTGCAATTGAGCCTATTTTGTCTTCCTTTGTATTTTTTTAATTTTTCTCATATGCTTCAGCCTGAATGCATATAAAATCACAAAATTTAAGATGACAAAGTTGGGATTGGAACTCCAGAAGGAATCCTGGCACCAATTCTAGCCCCCTTTTCACTACACTAAACTCTCTTAATAGTCATATCAGAAGTTGGTATTAGATCAAATAGATTTAGAGGTCACCTAACTTATCCCCCTCATTTTGCAGAAAAGGTAACTGAGACCCAGAGAAGTTCATTGACTTATTCAAAGTCATTCAGCAAGGATATGAAAGAATCAGAATTTGGCATGTACTTGAATACAAATTTAGCATGCTTAACAATTCACTTCACTCTAAAAATAGTCATATCAGAAATATTTGTTTAACCCTTTTTTATAATCTACAAAAACAAAACAAAGAAATCCGTGTGTATAACAGCAAAGAACAATTAGCAAGTTTACTAATTGGCATTCTGTTTGTTGTGAGATTATGTGATATAATAATTTTTTTAGTTCAGTCTATTCTTTGTTTACTATGTTTAGAAACATGTTCATGAAAATCGAATGAAAGAAAAAGAACTAGTAAATCCTCTTATAATAGATGCTGGCAGGCACATCTATTTATTAGATCATTAAATCTATGTTAATCCATGCATGTCACAATTTTCCAGATTTCTCAATTTCCCTTGACTCATCTTTATTGGCTCATTTTCATTTATTGGTGGACCTTAACAAGACAAAATGCTTTATATCAGGAGTTATATTATCCTTGTTAACAAAGTACAAACATGATCCTGATCAATGAAAGTGTTATTGTTCTTTCTTTGCTCAAGTATAACATATATTTTGCAGAAATATAGTGACAACTTTTTTTAAAACACAGCTTTTCACTTTGTAATGTTGTTTAGACATTCAATCTCATTCAACTCTTCATGACCTCATTTGGTATTTTCATGGCACTAAGACTCAAGTGGTTTGTCATTACCTTCTCTAGCTCATTTTACTCATGAGGAAATGAGGTAAACATAATTGAGTGACTTTCCCAGGGTCACACAACTAGTAAATATCTGAGGCCAGAATTGAACTCAAGAAGAGTCTTGTTGACTTCAAGTCCAGCACTCTACCCACTATGTCATTTAGCTGCCCCCATAATATTATGTTGTTTGGGTAAAGTGATAATTGCAAAAAAAAAATTCTCCCACAATTTGCATTACTTTTCCAATAGCCATATTTTTAATCTATTGTTGACTTTATGAAACATGCTATTATAAAGTGCTGCTTTCTCCCATTTATTCCTCCATCTTACTCCCCTTCCTTTCTCTCTCCTTCCTTTCTTCCCCACACACATGCACTCTTGTAAATTCCCATTCTATCTCAGTCCACAGTGATTCCTCACTTTTATAAATTACTGTAGTTGTAATTGTCATTCCTTTTAAAATTTACTTTGCTTTTTAAATTTAAAGTATTCAATATATTTGAGGTTTTATTAAATAACTTAATAGGCAAAATTCATCATATTCATGTCAAAAATGATAGATAACTAAGGTATAATTCCTATCCTTTATAAGAAGTTACTTGAACATAGATGACAATTTTATAAACTATAATCAATCAATCAATAAATATTCATTAATCATCTACTACTATAGACTAGGCACTGCTAAGTGCTAGGGATATAAAAAGGGGCAAAAAGACAATCCTTGCCCTCAAGGAGCTTACAATCTTATCGGGGAGACAACATGCAAACAAATATTGACAAAGCAAAAGTATGTGCAGGTTAAATGGGAAGTAAAAGAGGGAAAGTACTGGAATTAAGAGGGGCTAGGAAATAACTTATATTTCCACAACTCTAGGGTAGCTAGGTGACACAATAGATAAAGCCTTAGAGTCAGGAGGACCTAAGTTCAAATCCAGTCTCAGACCCTTGACACTTCCTAGCTGTGTGATCCTGGGCAAGTCACTCAACCTGGATTGCCTTGTAAACAAATGAAAACACAAAAACAAAGAATTTTCTCCAAAACAATCCTGAAAGGTATTCAGGAATTTTTGTGCCCATTTTACATGGGAGGAAACCTAGAGTCAGATAGGTGAGTTAGCTTGCCAGAAATGGAATAACTGATAAATAAACATGAGACTCAGTATGCAAGCCTAATTCTTCTAACTTTAAGGCAAGTATTCTCTATCCTGGACCACTTATGATTGGAAAATAAATGTTATAAGCTCAAATGAGTATGGGATCACACCTTACTTGGGGTGGAGAGAGGGTGGTTATATAAGGAGGGGAGGAGATCAGAGAGGCTTTTTATGAAAGATGACATTTGAATGAAGTTTTGTAGAATCAGCAGGATGTCAACAAGTGAATGTAAGAAATATGAACATTCCAAGTAAAGGGGACATGAACAAAGGTGTAGAAGTTGGGTAGTGTGGGCATATTGTGGAAACAGAAAATTTTTTCACCAATATCTCTGAAGGAATGTGCTTGGAAAATAAGATAAGACTGAGCAGAATGGTTGGGGTCAAATTACAAAGGACCTTTAATGACAGGACATTTGGCAAGAGATTCAGTAGTTGGATTTTTTCAGAAACCTTCTGTGTTTACAGTATTATAGAGTCCTAGAATATCAGAACAGGTCTCAAAGGACATATTAACTTACTGCTACCTGAAAAGAAATTGCCAAGACAAAAATCAATTGATCAACCAACATCTATTAAGTGCCTATTGTATGTCACTTACTGTGCTAGGTAGCTAGGTGGTGCAGTGGATTGAGTACTGACTGAAGAGTCAGTAGGACTTGAGTTCAAATCCAGCCTCAGATACTTCATACTTACTAGTTGTGTGACCTTGGGCAAGTCACTTAACCCTATTGCCTCTCAAAACCAAACAAATAAACAAAGAAAATGAAGCAGTCCCTACACCCAAGAAACTTACATTCTGTTTAGAGTCTACCTATGATAAAAGAGATATTGCATCTATAAAGGGAGATTACTCAGAGCCTCCAGAATTAGACTTTTAGAAGGTTCTAGTCGTTCAGAATGTTTTCTTTATATAGACCCTAAACATGATTTTCTATAACTTCTTCCTAATGCTCTCGTAAGGAAGGTTTTGTGTGTGTGTTTTGCCCATTTGAAAAATGTGTGAACTCACAAGACTGTCTAGATATGACGTGTGTGTGTGTGTGTGTGTGTGTGTGTGTGTGTGTGTGTGTGTGAAAGCGAAAACTTTGATTCCAACCTAGCGGAGAGCCAGAAGTTGGGATTAGAAGCCGGCCACTTTTAAGACAAAAGATAATAGACTAGAACTAGATAATAGAACTAGGACTACATGTCCCTGCCATAAATATTCTAGTCGAATTTTTTTTAGGTTCAAACTAATTCCTGATCTTTCTCTCTTCCCAGGAAAGGAGTCCCAAAGATATGTACCCAAGCCTTGACTCCCTTCCTATCAAATACCAGTTCTACAAACAACATATATGACAAATAGCATGTAAACCTATTTAGCCAAACCAAACACAAAACTAAAGTCATAGAAAGTTATTCAGATGAGAATTTATGCGAGATAATGCATTGAGTGAATGAGCTCTTTGACTGGGAGGAATATTATGAGAAAAAGACAGACCCAGACATCATCCAAGGAAAAATTCTTCTAAGTCAACTGTAGCAAGCTAGAGACATGGACATGACTGGGGTCCGGGCTTCTTTATGTTACATTTCTCTCTTTTTAGAAGCTTAAAAGAGTCTTGAACCAGTGTCTTTTCTCCCAGAGTTGGAAGTCAGAAATCCAGTATCTCTCTTTTTTCAATCTCTTGCTAAATCTGCCCCTCACACAAATAACACAACTGAGCAATTAATTTCCTCCTTTAAGGAGAGAATCCTGCAAAGTCACTTTGAGCTGTGGGTTAAACACCTTATTTTGTTTTCTGAAGCCAATCAAAACAAGTGTAAACCCCTTCTGTTTGACAGTTCCTCAAATACTTGAAGACAATTATCACAGCCCTTCTCAAGTTTTTCCAGGCTCAACTCTCCAGTTGGTTTATTGGATCCTTGCAGAACTTTATTTTTATTGCCTTCTCCATTCTGGGTACCCTCTTCTGAACATAGCTTCCTTCTTGATCAAAGACTCTTTTTCCTAAAATGTATTGTGCACAATTAAGCAAAATTGACCATATGTCAGGATGTGGAAGATGTAATGGGAATATTGCTTCTGTTTCTCTGGTTTCTATGCTTAATGTAATATAGCATCCTGCCCATCAGTGAGCTGCCACTAAGAATCCTTTTCCTTTTAGAAAAAAAAATAAAGTTCTTTCTCTCCAACTATATGAGAAGATCCTTGAAGGTCAAGAACCATATCTTAGTTATTTTTCTCCCCATAGCATTTAATATGATATAATAGCTAGTATTTAAATAGTGTTGTAATATTTTCAAAACACTTTACAAATAATATCTCCTTTATCCTCACAACACCCATTTTAAAAATGAATACACTAAGGCATACTGAAGATTCTAATGACTTGCCCAGGATCACACAATTAGTTAGATATTTGAAACAGCTTTTGAACCCACTTCCTTTTGACTTCAGGATCAGAATTCTACCCACTGCACCATAACCCCTAATAGCTAATCAGTACATCTTGATCTTAATAATTCTCACTATTAACTTCTTTCTTCAGACTCCAAAAAAATGAAAAGTTCTCAGTGTTTAATTTTTCTAGGTTTTGCTTTCGACTTCATAATCTGTGGAGAATCTGATATGGAATAATTAATGGAATGAATGGGATATCTGTGCCTCTCATTCTAAATGAAATAGATTCTTCTTTAAAGTTACATTCAGACAGATTTTAAAAATGCCCAAAAGCTTAATGTGGGATAGGTCAGCCTTTATAAAATGTAAATGTAGTAATAAACTTTTCCAGCAAGGAAATCATCTAGTCCCATTCTCTTATTTCACAGAGAAAGAAACTGAGACCGGAAAATATAATGACTTACCCATGGGCCCATTGCTAGAATTGGGACTTGAGCCCACATCTTCTAACTTCAGGTTGACTGTTCTTTCCATTTCATATGCTAATTATCTAGAAGCAAATAGGACTAAGAAAGTTTTGCTTTTATTTTTAACCCACTAAAACTTGGGAATTTCTTGTCACTGAGACTTTTACCATCATTCTCTTCAAAGAGTATATAAAATACCTTTAAAGAAATAGAGACTTTGCCACGATCAGTCAAAATTTATGATGGACAATGGAAATATAATGCTGAAAAGTGTTTTTCAACCAATGGAAACTCCATGGGGATGTCCTGGCTAGTTAAAGGTTTTGTGTGGACCAGCACATTTTAATAAATATTCTCCAAAGATTGCAAAACACATTTCTCATGTTTGATCGAAGCTTAAAATAAGACAGGCTTTGAGACCTAGTACCTTTCTTCTATTGGGGCTAGAAAGGAAGATCTGAGGAATTCCCCATTGGCTGGCATTACTTAAAAAATAAGCAGAACTTCAGTCTCATGTATAATGTCACAGAAGATGAAGAATGGCATAGTGCCTGTTCAAAGTTCTGCTGAGCTTGTAGAAGAAATCAGGTTTTTTTTCTTTCTATAATCGGAGATGCCACGAAGACAAAAACTGTAGACATAGTGTGTCCCTAGAGGCTTACAATGAAATGAGCTCAGCCTGGGAGGATACAGTTTTAAAAAAAGAAAGAACAATTTCTCCAAATGGTTGACCACAAAGTTATGAGCCATGTTACCTAGAACAAAGGGCCCTTAGTGCCTTTTTTTAAAACATGGTTTTTTTAAGTGCTTCACAAATATACAAATATTTAAAATGCATTAAAAACATAAGCAGATGCCAAATGAAATAACTGAGCCCAATAAATTATGACATAGTGAAGTCTGGCACTATTAGTACACATGATGCTAACATTCATCACCCTGCTAATTGTAAATACTCCTCAGTGGGGAAGAACAGCTGGGGGTGGGGCTGAGAAAGTGGGCATCTGGAGATTAAAACATTAATTAGACTACCTTCTTTCCAGCACCTTTTACTGAAAGATGACTTTGCATAGCTCTGTCTACTCATATCCAATCCATGCACAAGTCAAGACATCACCCTCATGATATCCATGGTCCTCTTTGAACATAAAGGATGAATAGCAACAACAATGAAAATTAGGAGTCTATTTTCTAAGAATTCTGTAAGTTATCAAGAATATTTAGAAAATTGATATAGTATATGAAGTTTTCAAAATACTTTAACACAGAGTATATCACACTTGAGCTTCACAGCAATCCTATGAGACAAATATTGCAGGTCTTTGTTGTCTCCCTTTAAAAGATGAAGAAACTGTGGCTCTCCCACAACCATTGGGTCAGACTCAGGACTAGACCCAATTCTGTCTGACTACAAGCCCTGAGCCTTCACTGTAACATAATCTTGTAGAGAATTCAGTAAAAAACAAATGAATCCAAGGGAGAATACTCTCCAAATATCATTAAGGATGCTTTTATGATGATGTGGCACCTCTTTTGGAGTCCTGTTGCTTTGTATTATAATGTATTATAATGAGATTTCTGACCTAATAACTTTTTATAATCATTTATTTTTAAAATTGCTTGCAAGCACATTATAGGTATGAAGAATTGTTAAATACCTGCATGCACACACATATCCCATGTACACAGATATGTGATTTCACCTGTGAAGGAGATTCCTGATAGGGAATTTTCCTCCACTAGTTTCTATATCCTCTAGTCTAAGAGAACAATCTTCTATCTACAATACCACCACCACCAATACCATCATCACTATCCCTCACATTAACTATGAGCAAGAGAAGAAAAAAAAAAAACTGAGACCTCTTTGATAGCTTAAAGTATAGGAGCTGATCATTCCATTGTCTTTCTGCACTGTTTTTCTCTAAGGACTTCACAATTTAAGTGAAACATTGACAAATTTGAGTGTATCTGAATGAGCGTGAAAGGTTATAAACTGGACATCATGGTAATGTCAGGAATATTTGCTAAAGAAATTAGTCATGCCTATCCTAAAAAAAAAATAAAACTTAGGAGCAACATGACTATCTCCAAACATGTTAGGTGTTTTCATGTGGGAAAAGGGATTAAGTGTATTCTGTTTGGCCCCAGGGGCAAACCTGGGATCAGTGGAAGGAATTTATAGAATAAGAGATTTATCTCAGTATGAAGAAAAACTTTATAATTTGAGCTGAGTTTCCTGTCATTGAATTTATTTAACTGAATGCTGAATGACCACTTTTTGGTGATGGTTGTTGACCTTTACCAGTATAAGTTGCACTACTTCCTGTCTTGGGACCCTTACAACTCTTAGATCACCTGAATCTATGAAAACAAAGAATTAACCTATTTTTGAAATTAGCCAATTTTTTTTCTCACAGCCCTTTTGGCAAGGAAGATTAAAATTTTTACTGGAAAATTTAAAACATCTAATTCTTGTGGTATGTTTTAATATAATTCTGAAAATCAGGAAATGATCTTCATGTGTTCCCTTAATAAAAAGTAAAAGTTATATCTCATTAATTTGATAACTCTCTAGACCCTTGATATTTTGAACCATCCTTCAATATGCTAGGTGTGTGTGTATGTGTGTATGTGCGAATGTGTTAAAATTTAGTCTGTCCAAAAGAATTTCACATAAGGTTGCATTTTTACTTTTACTTCTTAAGTAGGGTAATATATAAATGACAGTGTTTTCCTTTTATTGTCATAATGTGGGAGGAATCTGGTCATGTTTTTCTTTTGAAACTCTAGAGCAGTGGTTCATAACCTGTTATGAGTCATAGAACTCTTAGATAATCTCACAAAGCCTTCTCAAAATGATTTTAATGCATAAAATATATGGGATTATTTTAAAAACCAATTATATCAAAATACATTTGTCAAATTAAGAAAAAAACACAAGATTAAAGATCCCTGGTTTTTCAGTTATCTAATAATCCTCCCTTCCCTGCCTCCTCCAGTGGCCTTTCACCAATAATAGAAAAGAAAGCCATCTAGTGAATCAGTATCACCACTCTTGAGGCGGGGAGCAGGAGTCTTGGGGGGAAGGCCCATGAAAAACAAAGCAGGAATTGTATGGCTGCTTATGCTCAGAGAAGCACTTTATATGGCCTGTCATACATGGGCACCTACCCTGGCTTTATAGAACTGAATAGTAGTAGGAGCTCCCTACAATTCAGCACCTCTGAACTTTGGGGCACAGGGAGAGAGGGGATCCCAAGTAGTTATCTTTATAAGCCAAGATGTATCTGTTGTGGTTTCCAGCCTTGACACTGCCACTGCCATCTGCTTACAATGAAGTCTTTGGGGGCTGGATGCCTCCTTCTCAATGGCTGGCTATTCAGTGCTTTGAAAACTAAGCCTTTGATGTGTTTTATAGGGACAGGGGAACATATATTAAAGTCATTTCAACTCTACACACTGAGCCGTACTCCTAAGTCAAGACGAAAGCTGTAATTTCATCTCCAGTCTTTTTGTAGCTTAACTGCTTTAGCTTTCCTGTTGATGATGACATCAGAGGAAATCGAAGATAAGTTGCCAGGCTTTTATGATTAAGTATTTGTTACTTTTTTGTCTTTTTTTAACTTTGTTAAAAGTCAAGGCTAATGACTTCAAATCTACTGTTTTTCACTATGTCATTGTAAAATTAGAAATACATAAAAATGGAATATGAGTTTAGGCTTCTTGTGGAAAAGTTATTCTTTACCACAAAGTACAACCTTTTTTCTTAGAAGGTGAAGGGAATTATTTTATCTAACTTTGTTTTAAAAAAAACCATTGTGTAATGAAGACAGGGACTTGTGTAAATATAGAGGCATTATCTGCAAGAGAAACATGAAGGGTATACATGTTAAATCTGGAAGGGACATTGGAGATCATAGGTATAACTGGACCGAACCTCACAGATCATGGAGTCCAACCACTTCATTTTATAGCAAACTGAGGCCTAATGAAGCCAAAGTCACTAAAAATAGCAATCAGAGGTTACCTAATCCAATTCCCTCATTTTACCAGTGAAGACATAAAGGCTTCAAGAAGGGAAAATTTCTTTTCTATGGTTACATTAACTCCTTAGTGAAAGAAAATAGACCAGAGGTGCCTGTAGTAGTTTCTTGTCTTTCCTAAAAACCACACTTAGTCACCAGTTCAAATGCAGAGCAACCTGAATAAACCTTTAAGTGTATCACCTTTTAACTAATCCTAGGTTTCTTGATAAATTAATTAGATGCAAGAGGGGAGAAAATATTTGCAAACCAGAGAAGGCAAAACAGTGATGCAAGAAGTAGAAAGCAGGAAAGGCAAAGATGAGGAGAAAGAATTGCACAATGAATTCATATAAGTGAGTCAGAAGTTCCTATGTACTTTCCATAAGCTGTTTTCAGCTGAGGTATAGGATGACTTGCAATTTAGCTTTAGGATGTGGACAATTATGCAGGATATGTGTTATTCATTTTGATGAATTCAACCTACAATGGTTATAACCTTTTATTGTTTATGGAAAGAAAACTATCACTTCAGAGGAGGGAAGTTCTGATTTCCTCTTGGGATTGGAGAGAGGGAGGAAATGACTCTTTATTTTTTTTAGGCTGCCAGAAATAAAAATTGAATTCAGGCAATAAAATTAACTTTCTCAAGCTCATTACCTATAGGTTAAATATATGATTGCAAGGGAAGGAAACCAATCTGAACTTCAGCTAGATCTCCAAAGTGAATTTTCAGTGGCTGTAACAAGGACTGCCTTCTTCCATCAACTTTCATTTTTAAAAATTATTTTTTTCTTGGATAGCAAGTTTTTCTTTTGAAGAAAAATTCTTCTTCCAGCCCAACCCTTTTCCTCCACTGACGCTTTATTGAAATAAAGAAAATTCATAACTTTATTTGCATTACAAAAAGTACATAGGAGGAAAAATCAATGTACAGCACATATTGTTACAAAGTATTATCTTCAATTAAGCAAAAGTTTAGATAGTTGGACATTAAAATAATGTTTCACTTTCAGTGAATTAAACAGAAAGTCAAACAAAAAGTTTAAGCCAAAGACTAATACTACTGAACACGTCAGCCCAAATTTACCTTAGATAATTTTCTTAGTACTTTGTGTTAAATCAATAGAAAGCCACAAGTCTTCAGCTTATTGACTCTTAGTCAGGCATTATTTTCTTCCAGTCTAAAACAATATAACATCTCCTAAAAGCATGCAGGATCATAGACTAATATGAAGGCACCAAACCAGACTCACTGGTTTGCAAATAAATAGTGTTGAATGATTTTATGGCTCAATGAATCTCCCCCAAATTTTTATATACATAATAAATATTCAAAAAATAAATGTTGCAAGTCTGAATGAGTAAATTAATGAATATAGGAGTTGTATGAGTTTAAGAGGCAGTTTGGTTTGGGATAAATGCAGTTCTTAAAACATTACCCAAAATAGGTAAGATGGCAGAGGATATACACCTAAATGTTAAAAATACCAGAAATCTAGTATGGCCTCTGACATATTTCTACAGTCATCATAAATAAATCATTTAATCTCAGTGCTCCAGGCTACTCTTGAAGATAGTTACAGAGGAGTTCCTGATCTGAATCAGTGAAGGTAGTTTCCACTCTGTGAATTCCAGTACTGATAAAATTATAGACCAGACACTCTACCTTCACTCCCCACCCACCCCACCCATCACTATCAAAAGGATAACCACATAAACTAACAAATTTTGCTTTTGTGCTCCTCCCCTCTAGGCACATTTTCTCCTTTTAATGTCCATCTGGTCAATGTGAGTTGGAAGAATTGAATGGATCAAGAGAGTCCTACTTTTCTTATTTGGTAGTAGTGGCAGTGTCACAAAATTTAATTGTGTTTGGGTTTGTCTTTGGCAGAGAAAAGTTGGTAGCTGCTTTTACTATCCCTGTTAGACCATTGTAAAATAGTTGCATTTCCAGACCTGACTATTTTTCCTCAAGACATCATACTTACTCTTTAGCTTGAGAGCAAAGTAATGCACCCTTCTTTTGTCATTCTTGTTTTATCTTCAAAAAATAAGCAAAGTCAAATGCAGTTCTTGGTGAGAGAACAATATTCATTGTTCCCCTCTTTTTAGGATAACCCACAAGGAAGCCCTGTGTACTGATTGATCAGCATCTTAAAAATGTTCCCCTAACTTCCTATAGGCTCCAGTATTAGTTATTTGTCTTCTTCTCTACTTACCCTTTTCCCCAATATTTTAAAAGTTCTGTCAACACATTTGTCAGAAATTGAGGGACATGTTGAAAAATTCATCCAGAGGTCCATTATTGATTCAATAGCAGACCAGAGTTTAGTATCCAGAAACCAGAATATGCCACCTTCTACAACTAAACTTTGATTAAAGCAATAAATAAAATGTCCCAGAAGTCTTCACACACTTTAATTGCATAAAGACTTTTGAGACACCCTCTATGTTCTGAAAGGTTTTATATGCATTTATATTCTTTTTTATGAAATACCTTACACACATTCCTAATTGGTCATTTAATAGTAATGAATAGTACTTAGACTTATAGTTCCTGTGAGCCACAAAATAAGTGCTTAATTCTTTTTCTTTCTTTCTTTCATTCATCTTCTAAATACTTTAAGGCTGCAAAGAAATCTCACAAAAATCCTTTGAAAAAGACAGAGAAGTTTTATTATTGCTCAGTCGTTTCATTTGTGTCCAACCCTTTATAACCCAATTTAGAGTTTTCCTGGCAAGCCAACAGAGTAGTTTGTCATATTCTTCTCCAGCTCATTTTACAGATGAGCAAACAAAAACAAGCTGGGGTTAAGTGACTTGCTCAAGGTCACACAGTCAATAAATGTCTGAGGTCAGATCTGAACTCAGGAAGATGAGCCTTCCTGACTCCAGGCCCAGCATTTTATCCACTGTACTACTTAACTGCCCTCACGGGGTAATTATCCTCATTCTATTAACAAGAAAACAATTGCTGAGAAGTAATATGGTTTACCCATGATTAAATAGCTGATAAATGTTGGAGCCAAGACTCTGCCCAAGGTCTCCAAACTTACCAGATTTGTTGTCAGAGGAATAAAGTTCCCATTTCAGCCCCACTATTTATTAGTTCAATAACTTTGGAAAGCCTGTGAGTGTTCATTTATTCACTTGTAAAATGAAGATGGTTATCTGGATGATCTCAGAGTTATCTTCTTACTTTAAATATGCCTACCTGTCTCTATATAATAATTTTTGAGTTGTTACTTTTATGTTACTCTTTTTAAGGATAAAGTTTGATATTTAAGATAACTACCATTAATTCTTGTGCCATATGATAAGTCATGTTTTTAATTTGTATGGTAAATGTTGATCTTCATAAATGGAATCCCTTGAAGTACTCAAAGTATAATCACCTCTTTGAATAGTCTGGTAACTCTTTTTCCTCTTAGCAGATTATACCATTTTCTTGAGTCTTTTTCCTTTTCTTCCCACTCCTTGCCTTTGGGCCATATTGTTGATCATTTATAGTTGTATCTAAAAATTATCAAGGAAATGAGAGATGGTTAAACTCGAGCTGAAAAGTGTTACTATTCGCTCCTCTACTTTTAAAGCCCACTTCTAGTATGTATTGGGTTCTTAAAGACAATGAAGATACATCCCGAACTCTGGCTGATGCTGACAAGCTGAAAGAGGCTTTGAGTATGAACTTGGGGGAAGGAGGGGGAGAGAGAGAGAGAGAGAGAGAGAGAGAGAGAGAGAGAGAGAGAGAGAGAGAGAGAGAAGAAAGGAGAGAGAGGAAGAGAACAGAGGGAAGGAGAAAGGGAGGAAGGAAAGTTTTATTGAGTGCTTATTACATGCCAGACTCAATGCTAGGTCCTTTACAAATATTAAACCATTTGATTTTCACAACTTTGAGAAAAAGGTGCTTTCATTATCTCCAATTTGCCCTTGAGAAAAAACTGAGATGGACAGCAGCTAAGTGATTTGTTCAGAGTCACATAACTATTGTCTCAAGCCAGATTTGAACTTGTCTTTGAACATAAAATGAAATTCATCATTTTCCCTTGTACCACTTACTTGTTTAGAAGAACTGTATGTCTGTTTTCTGAAGGTTGTCAGTGAGTCAGGAAGCTCACTAACAGACTGATTATTATAGCTGTGAATGTTGTCAAAAAACATAAACAGAAACATATTTAGGTTTCTTGGCTAAAAATAATTTGGGGTATCCCTGACTTGAATATGTCATTCAGTTATTCATTCAAACATGATAGAAGGTCCTCCTTATATTAATGTAGACTCTAACCCAACCATACATTAGGGGAGGGAGAATTCAGTGGACTTGAGGTGGACAAAATCAAAATTATCAAGTAACCAAGTCTCATTCTGAGCACTCCATAAATTATCAAATTTCTTGTTGCTGAACTTTATTTTTTGTTGTTTTGTTTTAATTGGGGTTTTTTTTTTGGAGAAGGCTTATGATTTCATTGTCACAGGGAATTGCTGATGAATATATTTCCTTTCCCAAGGGTCATAGCTAATATGTGGCCAGATCTGATCTTGAAGCCTTTCTCAGTTTAGTTCCAAGACTTGTGTCCCCTGGCTCCCCTGCTTCACTTTTATACCATGATAAAACATCCAAGGGACATTGGAATGAATGGGCCCTGTTTATAGTAGACCTCCCTCCTTTTGCTTGTATGGGAGCAACCAGGTTCCCATCGTGTACTCTCTTCTTACTTCCTTTCAGACTCTATTCAATTATCACTCCTTAGAAGATTTTATTTATCTGAGACTTGCCATTTACTTGTGTGACCTTGAGAGGGCATTTAACTTTCAGTCTTAGTTTGTTCAGCTACAAAATAAAAAAAAAAAGATTGAAATTAGCCATCTTCCAAATAACCCCAAGATCCATATTCCTCTTTTAGTTAGTGTCTTTAGTATTTACTCATTTATTTACATATTTTATCACTTAGTAAAATGTAACATATTGAAGGCAATTGAAAATATTTTCTGGTCTGTTTTTGTATCCCTTCGTAAGGGACTGTTGTGTGTGGGAGTACAGTAAACTTTCATCACCTGGTATCCTCTAGCACCAGAGCCTTATTTTACTGGTTGATTGTAGAGTACCACAGGAGTTGGAGTGGACCAGGGACTGGGAAGGATATTTAAGCACTTGTATTTGGTTTAATAAATGGAGATCTTGGAGAACTTTAAGTAGAACTTGTCATCCTTGTCTACCTTGTCTCGCACCCCTTCAACGTTCGCCTGGGTAAGGATAGGTTAGCCGGCAGGAACCTAACACTTCCTGAGCAGCTAGTCTAACTGGAACATAACATCGCCTCATCTAGCTACAATGTTTTTCACATGTTGTTGTTGTTCAGTCATTGAATTCCTGTCCAACGCTTCATGATTCTGTTTGAAGTTTTCTTGGCAAATATACTGGACTAGTTTGCCATTTACTCCTCCAGTTAATTTTACAGATGAGGAATCAGAGGCACATAGGGTTAAATGATGAGCCTTAAGGTCCCATAGCTAGTACGTTTCCAAGTCTGGATATGAACTCAGGAAAATGAGTCTCCCTGACTCTAGGTCCAGTATTTTATCTCCTGTACCATCTAGCTGCCTCTTTTTCATGTATTAGGCCCTCTAAGAACTTCTATAATATTTTCCTTCAATGGTTTTCTCTAATCTATCCTGTATATATCTTACTTGCACTGAATCGTTTACATGTTTTCTCTCCTATTAGATTTTGAACTATATGGAGCAAGGACTTTTTAATTATCATTGCTTTTTATATTTTTATTGATGTATTTGTGCATCTATTTAATTAATTTTGTTTCTTTCCTCACAGCTGAGCACTTCATTTAAGCTTGCTGAGCCATGCATTTGATTCACTTAAAATAGTTTTGCCTCCCTTTAGCCAATTGCATTGAAAGTTCCCTAGAATAATGTTCATTTTTACTAAGTATAGCTTAGTACTAACCCTACTTTATTTTGAATATATCCTTCCACACTCTGAAAAACATATTTGAAGTCCCCTCTGGAAATGTATAACTAGATACTGCAGAATTGATGCTCTAGCTCTCTCTTTTGATGCTGTTAGAGGCAAACAAAAGTTATGTACATAAGTCCTTTGAGCCACCAGACTAAGAAGCAATCTGTATATAGGTTCAGAAACCTAGAGGGTCATTGTTATGTTTTCTTGGGCAGACAGAAGAACAATTCCCTAAGAACCTGGATGCCACTAGAGGGCCCAACAGGGACAATGTGACAGGAGGACCTTTAGAAGAACTATGGCAAAGTAGTAGGAGACTGTCCTAAGAGAGCTATTTGCTACTTCTTCGGGAGAGATGATGAAAATGCCAACTAGGCATCTCCAAAAACTGGTGGACCCAGTAATCAGATGCCAGGATCACCCAAGAACTTGCCAGCAGCCTGTGGGAGATATTAATGACTATTTAATATGCTAGTGTTCAATGAAGGAAGCCAACAGGTAGGGCACTGGGTTAAGGAAAAGCTTGCTACCTTCTGCAAATCCTGGTCAGAAAGGAGAGTGACCAAGACAGAGAGAGAGAGAGAGAGAGAAGAGAGAGAGAGAGAGAGAAGGATGAAGAGAGAGAAGGAAGGAGACAGACAGAGAGAGAGAGAGAGAAGGAGAGAGAGAGAGAGAGAGAGACAGAGAGACAGAGAGAAAGATACAGAGACAGAGAGAGACAAAGAGAGACAGAGACAGAGAGACAGAGACAGAGAGAGAGAGAGAGAGAGATCGTCATGATGGGGAGACTGGGATACACAAAGAGAGCAACACAGAGAGAGAACAGAAAAGGATAGACAGAGACAAAGACAGAGAGAGAGAGAGAGAGACAAAGAAACTAAGCTGGAAAGAGACAAAAAAAGACAAAAAGAGAGATGGACATGGGGAGAGAGAGAGAGAGAGAGAGAGAGAGAGAGAGAGAGAGAGATCTGTATCTGTAGATATCAGTGAGGGCAGGTTAGGTGACATAGTAGCTAGGAAGTCAGGAAGACTCATCTTCCTAAATTCAGACACTTACTAACTGAGGGATTCTGGGCAAGTCACTTAACCCTGTTTGACTCTGTTTCCTCATCTGTAAAATGAGCTGGAGAAGGACATGGAAAATTCCTCTATTATCTTTGCCAAGAAACCCCAAATGGGCTCACAGAGTCAGACACAACTAAAATTACTAAACAACAACAAATAGATATCTCTAGTTATGGATATATTTACATATAGTATATATGGAAGTTAAGCTCAGAGGGAAGGCAACAAGGAGAAGGGAGAGGAAAGGTCTCATATAGAAGGTGCCATCTCAACTGGATATTGAAGTAAGCCTGAGAAGCTAGGAGAGGAAGCTGAGGAGAAGGAATCTTCCAGGCATGGGAGAATGATCACTGCAAAAGAGTTATAGCATAACATATTTAGGCGTGGAGTATTATATGAGAGGAAAAACAAATATTCCAGTGTAGCTAAATTGAAAGTAAGTAAAAGTGCATAAAATATAAGAAAAAGAATAAAGTAGGGAAGGACCAGGACTTTAAATGCCAATAAAGAGTATTATATTTTATCTTAAAGATAAGGAGTCTCTGTGTGTGTATGTATGGTGGGTGTAGGGGGAGGGAGTAGGAGAGTATAGGAGTCAAGTATATGACTCCTACCCTTTAGGAAAATCACTCTGGCAACTGAATAAGATGATGAATTGGAGGATGAGGTAAGGTTTGAAGGAAAAATACTGGGTTTTATTTTGAACACATTTAGTTTAAGCTATCTATAGGACATCTCATTTGAGATATCCAAAGTACAGTTGGAAATATGAATCAGGATTCAGGAAAGAAATTAAAATTGGATATATTGATCCATGAATCATCTTCATAGAGATGATAATTGAATACAGGGATACTGATGAATTTCCCAAGTGAGATAGTTTAGAGGAAAAAGAGAAGTCCCATAAAAGGGTCTTCGAGCATATATAATGTTAAGAGACATGACCTAAATGAAGACCCATCACAGGAAACTGTAAGTCAGATAGGTAGACAGTGATGGTTACCTTTTCTATTGTTGTTACAAATACCTAGTGAGGAGAGAATATAATAGAAAAGGTAACCATCACTGTCAAAAGTTGTAGAAGAGGCAAAAAAGATGAGGGTTGAGAAAAGGCAATTAAGAGAGATCAATACTGACTTTGGAGAGAGCAGTTAATATCCTTCATATGCAAGTCACCATTGGTGACATGCCAGAGGCAACTGAAATTCTCCATTGTCCTTGGAATTCCAGAAATTACATTTCTTTTGAGAGACATGATTTATGGTCATAGAGCATCCCTGGGAGAATTTTGGTGTTGTGATTTCAAATAAAATACTAAGTAAGATGACCTGAAAATGTTCTAATACTCTATTTTTTCATCTTTCTCTTAAAAAATAAATAAGCAAGTGCTAGTTTTATCAGTGGAATTTAAAGTCAGTCAAATCTACCTAATGTTATCTTTATAAAAGTAAAGCTTGTTCCTGGAAAGTCAGAATGAGATGAAAACAGTACAGAAGGATTAACAAATGTATTTTATGTCTCGTGCAAAATTTGCTTCTCTGGGAAAGGCCAGGTGGTCCCAGACCAAGTCTGCAAAACGATCTAGGTGTCAAAATAAATGCAAAGATCAAGTTGCCTCTGCTTTATACTAAGTAGAATAAACAAGACAGGGACCACCTCTTATCTGCAAATGATTAGAGGGAGATGTAATAAAACTTTTCTCATTTTTACAATGACCTTAGTTGGATTAAATAATCTCTATGGTCCCATTTAGCTATCCTAGCATCACAAAATTAGTGCCAGAAGAGATATTAGAAGTCATCTAATCCCATTCTCTTATTTACAGATGAAGAAACTAAGACAGAGACAAAGTGACTTCTCCAAAGTTAAAGTTTCAGAGACAGAATTCAAGCAGTTTCCCTGACTCCCAAGAGAAGGTTCTTTTGCTTGTTTATTCATTACCCTTTGTTGCCTGTGATCCCATGTATCTGTGGTTCCATAAACCCATGTGTTTCATGGTCCAGTGAAAAGGATTTTGGAGTGAGAAAACCTGAGTTCCAATCTTCACTATTCTACTTATATTTCTGTGATGCGGGGGGTAGACTACCTCAACCCTCTGGGCTTCAGTTCCCTTCTATGCAAAATGGTGATATTAGACTAAATAGTCTCTGAGGTCCTTTCCAACTCCCAGTCTGTGATCCAAATTCTGTAAAATCTTTTTTTTATAATCACTGTGCTAGAACCTTGCTATAATCTTGTTTGCTGTAGGACAAAATAACATTTGTCTTGGACGTCATTCTAAGGGAGTTTAATTACCAAAAGCACACTGCAGATCCTTTCAATCCTCCAAATCTCAATTCAAGACAGCCTCACCAAAAAATAAAGTCACTAAAATGAATCAAGGACAGTATTGTAGCAAGTTCCCATATCAGGGCAGTAAAGAGAACTTTAGACTTGGAATAGCAAGACCTGGTTTGGAATCCCACCCTTGACTCTTCTAGTCTATGGGAACTGCTAGGGAAGTTTCTTTACTTTTCTGGGCCTCAGTTTTCTCATCCATTCAATGAGGGGATTGAAGGAGAGGGTCTTTGAGATCCCTTCCAGCTCTATTCTATTTCTATGATTCTATGATCCTATGTTGCCTCAGAAATTCAAATAAAAGTAAGTCATGATTTTATGAGCACATGTCTCCTTGTAGAAGGGGAGGCTGGCCCACACATTGACAGGGTTGATTGTTTACATAGTTCTGAGCTCCTTTGGAGGAATGAGAGTAAAGTGTATTTAGAATCCTGTTTACCATAAGTGACAAAAATCAAAATAAACATGCATTTGGCTTCATCATGAAGCAAATATTTTCTGTATTATGTAGTAATGAAAGTCAGTACACACTGTAAATAAGGTTTGCATAAGGGATCCATGGAAAAAAAAAAATAAAAAAGCCAAGTGCTGATCGCCAAAACCTAACTACAGTACAATGAAAGCTTGGAAAATAATCCCTATCCCTAAATCTGAATACTGCAGCATGTTTAGCTGAGTCCTATTTTATTTTGTGGAAAGGGGAAAGTGTAAAGTGCTGGTAAGGTTGGCCTCATGCCCACGGTGTCATTACTCATTGAAATAATGGGAGGAACAAGTGCCAAACCTACAGGGGGAAAAAGCACACCACAAAGAACTCAGTTCAGTATTTTAAAGAAAGAAAAGGACAAGTTTTCTGATTTTCCGGAGGATCTTTTGTACAGGAATCAGACTGTTTGATTCACCAGATCCAGAAACGAGATGTTCCAAAAGATGCATTCAGATGGGGATGTGTTTGTGTGTCTGGGGTTAGCCAGGATTCATAGAGAATGTGCCCTCATGCACCTCTTTTGCTAGACTTGTTCAAAAAAATCTGTTTCTATTTGTTCTTTCTCAAATTCAAACCCTCTCCTTTATACACAAGCACTACCCTTCTTCCAAATGAATTTGCTTCCTTTTCCTACGTGCACACCCCATCCAGGATACAGTGATAGTAGCTCTTTGTGTACAGAGAACTATGACTTTGATGTAGAAGAAACTGCAGATGTACAGTACATGTGCTGGTGCATTTGTGGGAATGTGAGAAATTAGGTCTGGTTTATGGGTTTTAGTCCAAAGCTTTGAAAACTTTTGAAAACATTTCTGAGAGCTCCAATGAGCATGCTAAGTGTGTTTCCCTCCTGCTGTCCTGATCATCACCCTTGCCCCTCCTCACGCCAGTAGAAGAAAAAGCAAAAGGAAAATATAATTCTTAAGATAAAAACAGAAGGAAAAACTCCAACCCCAAACTTTTGTGATAGCTGACAAAGAGCCGAACACAAAATCCTTTCTAGTTTGGCTGTTTTAGGATGCTTTTGATGAATCCCTTAGGAAGATTCGAGAGAAAGATGTTTAGTACTGACTGCATGAGGACTTGCTGCCTGCCAACTCCTGAAGTGACAGAGGAGGCACAAGAACAAGCTAGTCATCCACTGAGTTAGAAGAAAAACCTGTTATTATGCAATCCAAAGAAAAAGTTAGCAAATTAGGGCAAAGAAACCTAAAGCCTGAGTGGCTTAAGAGACTGCTGTGATTTCCAGAGAGAACAGGGAAAGGATAACATATTTGCTGGGCATGAAGAGGGAAGGCCTGTCATCTGAATGTATGATAATGAACACCTCATCATTTTTTACAGAAACTCAACATATTTAAAAGCATATTTCAAATCCCTCTCTTGACAATCACAAAATCCCCTGGTAATGAAAACATAGAGATAAAGTGCCAGATTCTCCTCTAAAGGAGCACACAGACATTATAACTCACAATTTGTAAATACAATTCAACTTCTTCATTCTACAGGTGAGGAAGCAAACCTATATAAGGGAAATGACATGCCCAAGGACACCTAGGCATTATGTGGCAGCACCAGGATTTGAACATAGATTTTCTTCCTCTAAATCCAGATTTTTTTCTGTTCCACAATCTTGTGTCTTTGACTTCAAGCTTAACTGAAACCCTAACACTGAAGAAAGATACTCATTGAGCTGTCTAACTATATTTGCCCTTTTTGTAAATCTAAATTGAAGCTTACATATGTGGTGAGTTGAAGAGGGGAATTATTTTACTGAAATTACTATTAGAGAAATTTTCAGAAAAGCAATTGAAGTTAGCATAAATATTAGCTTATGATAAGTATGACTCAAGCAACTCTTATGTAAATACATTTGTTTATCTAGCTACCCCGGAAATGAAGCCTCCCAAGCATCAGCAACATGTGTTCTTAATTTTCTGTATCAAAGCCTTTATTATTATTATTACTATTGCATTCAATTCTTCATCAAGTCTAAAATGAATGGAAGAAATTGACCACATACAAACTCTTCAATAAATGTTGTCATGGTTTATTCATGTTGCTTTTTTCCCTGCATTTTCCATCTTGATATTTTCCATGCACTAAGTGAAAAATCTGGAGATTGGGTATTTGAAATAGCAATATAAGTAATATGTGGTTTTAAAGTCTTATCTGAAGTGAGTTATAGATGAACTCCAAGATTCAAGGATCTTGGCACAAAAGATGTCTTTCTGAAAAGAGATGAAACTATTGTCAAAATTTAGGCTATGTCAAATGGATATGTGCTGAAGAAATAGTTGTCAGTCTGACTTTGGAGTCAGAAAGACTTAATAGGTTCAAGTAATGATTATTCTAAATACTAGTGGTGTGGCTGTAGGCAAATCACTCTACCATGCAATGCTTAGGACAATTTTCTTTTTTAAAAAATGTGTGTATCCATATCTGTTTTAATTCAGTCTCATATAATAAAACAAGTATATAATTAATGAGCCCAGACCACATTTCTATCTGTTAGCACCCAGATGCCAATTATTTAATCACAACCACAACTACTACTACTACTTTGAAAAAATTAAACACCACCTTTTCCCACTTCATATTACAGTAATAGACCCTCTTGGGGGCCTATTGCATTTAAAGCAAAAATAAAAAACAAACAAGCAAATCAGCTGCACTTTGAAGTTTTGTTTAGAATGACTAGCTTTCTCTCTTTTCTTGAAGATAACTACAAATGAACAAGACTTAAGAAGATTATGAAATGTGAAAGTTGTTTTTTCAGTTTATAACATAAACATGCCAAGCAACTAACCATCCATATCTGACTCACACAAAAATTATGTTTTTTAATAAATAAAGAAGTTGAGGGAATAAGGAATAATATAACTTTCTAAGACTAGAAGTTACATGGTTGTTAATCTGTACCAGTGGAGGATTTTCCCAAACCAGAAGTTTTTGACCAGAAAAGATTCCCTCCCCCAGACCTTGAAATCTCATTCCTCTACCCCCAAAAAAGGAGTGTGTATACAATTAGTCCACAGATATGACTGTGACTACAGAAAGGCAGAAATATTCATGAAGGATTTGTAGGAACAGGTTATTTTCCACCTCTAAACCTCACTTCATCATCTCCACCACTCAACCCTCTTCAGGATTTGAAGCTCAGGTTTGGGAAGTAAGAGAATAGCAGGATTTTACTTTTTCACCTGTTATCCTAATGGTACTATTTTTTGTCTCTGAACGACTCTGAGGGAGACTATTATCTATTGGCCCAGCTGATTACGAGCTTTATTGAACCATTTCCTGTGGATCTCAGAAATTTATACCATATTGAAAACTGTTTAATCCATCAAGTTAAAATTACTGTTCTTTGCAAAGTGAGCTTTAAGTCCTCGAAATTTAATATGGAATCTGATAGCCTCCTACTTATTAACATTATGATTTCTTTCAGTATTTTACTGCTTGCTTATAAATACATTTTTGTTAAAACATAATAGCACATTCATGGTCACGATTGTATACAGGTACAAGTTGTTCACTTTCCTTAAACATTTGGAAGAAATACAAACAAAAACCATATGTTTTAAATATTTTACAAAATACCTTTCTCCCTTATTCTCATATGTTGTGAACAATTTGAAGTTGGTACATTGCCAAGGGCAGTACCACTTACCCCCCTGGTTTTATGACAGATATTCCTTTATATTTTTCATAAATGCATTTTTCACATAAATTTTTTTAAAACCTAGTGTTAAAATGATCTTTTATTTAATCGATATAGCAGTCAGGGCCCTTGTAGATCTCAAAGTCCTCTAAGAAGCTTTCATATGCTTAGGGCTAGAGAAAAATCTTGGAAAGTCACTTGGTCCAACCCCTAGTCTTGAGGCAGAACCATACTTCAGCAATCCCAGACAGATGGGAATCTACCCAATTTTTGAAGCCTGCCAGAGGAGCAGACTGCCTGAGCTCCTTAAGTAGCACCTTCCAATATTTTAAAATCTCTATAATCAGAAAATTCTTTCTTATGTCTAACTTAAACCCCTCCTATTGTCAACAAAATCCATCTCTCCTTGTTCAGTCATCAAGCTTAATGGAGACCAGCCGTCACCATTACCTTGCAATAATAACCATTCTTATACTTGAAGGACATTATTAAGTCACACCTTGGAAAAATAATCCCAGCTTACACTTTTTCTCCTGGGCCCATTTATTCAATTCATTAGTCATCTTTCTTGATTTCCTCTGAACTCCCTTCAAATTTTCCATGTCATTCCTTGGTTATTGAACTTGTAAGTGTTCACAGGACATTGGAAAAGGTATGTACAATGTGTCTTACCCAGCAGGTGCTTAATAATAACTACCTTCCTGGACTCGACTGACCAAGAAAGGGTGCAATGGGATTACTGTGGAATCCCAGCAAGGTGTTGTGCTGCCTTTCTGCCACCTGTAGCCAGCACGGAAGGTGATGCTAATTGAGCCTTCTTGATGGTCATTTATCCCTAATTAACTGTTTGCTTGACTTCCCAAGACTTTATCAGAGTATCTTGGAAATGGATGTCTTTTAACTCCTAATAAATTTATTCAAAAAAGGAATTATGAAAGTCTTTAATGATGAAAGGGAGTGATTTACAGCTGTCCTTTTTTTCACTATTTATTTGGTTGTTGTTAAATAAGGCCATAAGAACTAATGCTTAAACTTATTTGCTTTGACTCATTAGTATATAATAATAGAACAAGTGTGCAAATAATAAGTAGTATTTACAAAACACCTGAAGATTTGTTTGCAAGGCATTGTGCATATATTATCTCATTTTATCTTTACACAAAACCCTAGGTATTGATATTGCCCCAACTTTACAGGGCAAAAAATTAAGACAGACAAGGGTAAAGTGCCTTGTCCAGGATCACAAATCAAAATTTGAACTCAAGTCTTCCCAAGCTCTATCCACTGTGACATCTAGCTAGGGAAAATTCTGATTCATCAGTATTTTCTAAAAAGCAATACAAAGCAAACTTTAAGGTAACTCTGGATTAGAAGTCTTTAGCAGCCAAGATCTTAGGAATTATGATAAATAGTATAAGTACATACCTTAAATATGGGTGGTTAGGTGGCTCAGTGGATAGAATGCAGCACCTGGAGTGAGGAAGACATTTTTCTACATGAAAATCTGGCCACAGACACTTCCTAGAATTATCCTCGAGCAGGTCCCTTAACCTTGTTTGCCTCAGTTTTCTAATCTCTAAAATGAACTGGAGAAGGAAATGGAAAACCATTCTAGTATTTTTGTCAAGAAAATCCTAAATAGGGTCATGAAGAATCAGACATAACTAAAAATGACTAAACAAATAATAAAACAATTGATGGAGTAAGACAAATATAGTTCAGAGCAAAGTTATCTCACCCTCCCACCAGTAATAAAGAAACTATGAAGCTTCGGTAATCCTGTTTTCCATTCTATCTAGTTTCAAATATCATCTTTATTGTTCCTTCTAGTTTAACAGTATAATGGATTCCAAACTACTAGCAAGCAAAAGAATAGGATTTTGGCCCAGAGTCTCCCGCTTGCTTCTTCTCCATTCTCTTGAAACCATCAATTCAGAATTTAGTGATAAAGCAATTATGAGAGAGTATACTTTTATAAGGTAGATACTCTTTGTATATCAACATTCATGAAGTCCATTAGAGCTACAAAGAATATTAGAGATATTAGGGATTAGATAGAATGGAAAACGATTACTTGGATCTTGTTCATGTCTTTATTACTATGTGGAAGGATGGGAAAACTTTGTTTTGTTTACTATATTTGTCTTTTATGATTGTTTAGGCATTTTTTTCAGTTATGTCTCAACTCTCCAGGACCCCACTTGGGATTTTCTTGGGAAAGACACAGGTGGTTTTCCAATTTCCTTCTCCAGCTCATTTTTGCAGACAAGGAAACTGAGGTAAATAGGTTCAGTGACTTACCCAGCCAATATGTCTTCCTCACTTCCTCACTTCAATCTATTCACTGCATCATCTGGTCACCCTATATCTAAGATAAAAACAGATTATTTATCAAAATTCCTAGGATTTGGGGTGCTAGAGACTTCTAATCTAAATTTACATTTGTCTTGTTTGTGGTTTTTATATTTAAGCATATTCTACATACATATATATATACTTAACCTCTGTTTATGGACTATACCATATTCATATTTTATATACAATATTTATAATATATAATCATAGATATATGTATTCATATTGTATGTGTTTGTATTAATATTTCATTAATCTATATTCATAATCTAAGCATACATATACATATATAAACATATATTCATTTCATACACACATTGTTTCCCCAACAGAATATAATTTTCTTGAAGGTTGGGACTGTTCCATTTTTTGTCTTTCCATTCCCACTGCCTATCATGTTTCCTAGCAGAGCTTAGCTGCTTGGTAAATATTTGTTAATTGATTGATAGTGACTCACAAATGAATATCAAATATTTCTTAAGATATTTTTCAGTTCTTGTTTAAATATAGACAACCTAAAATTGGAGTTAAAAAAAAGAAAACTTTCTAACATTCTTAAAATTTAGCAGAAAAGTTTTTTTTTGAAAGGTCCATGAATGGAGAAAGCCCAGGGAAAGATAGTCATTCAATCATGGAATTAACACCCTATATTTGGAAAGGGCCATTTAATCTACCTCCTGCCCAAAGCATGAATCTCCTCTAAAACATGTTTGGCAAATTGAATCTAATCACTGGTTAAACCTCTCCCCCTTAAGGATTTGGTAGACTTACAGCTTTAAGCATAGTGTAAAATAATAGAATCATGAATCAAACTAAAGATTGACTCCTCTCTATTATTAAGAAATATCGTAATCAACTTGGGGGACTGACCTTCAGTTTATGTCCCACCACTTCCCACCCTAGATAAATTACATGACTCAGGAGATATAGCACTGGGTTTGGAATCAGGAGACTCATTTCATAAATTCAAATATAGCCTCACACTCTAACTGTGTGACCCTGAGCAAGTCACTTAACCCTGTTTACCTTATTTTCCTCATCTGAGGAAAAATGAACCAGGGAAGGAAATGACAAACCACTCCAGTATCTTTACCAACAAAACCTTAGGCAGTGGTCACAAATTGTTAGACACATTTGAAAAACAACAGCACTCTCAGCCCTCCAGGGTTTTCTAATATATTCACTACTCTCCTTGTGATTATTTGGAGGATGGACACCTACCCAGTCCTGGGAGTTAACCAACATTTGCTATTAAGAAACTAATCAATAATTCAACTTAAAATGAAGAATGTGATTGATGCTGAGCTTGCACACATACAACCACTCTCTTCCATCTTCATCCCCTCAACTTATCGCTAGAGGAACTGCCTACTGACCCATACCAAACACAGGAACTTTCCCCTTCCTGACTCCATCTTCACCTCACCATTAATCTGTCCTATTTCCACACTTTGAACTTCCCTACAACCTTAATTATCTTGAGCAAACCAGCTAAGAGCCCCTACTCATCTTTGAAGAATCAGAGTGTCAGAGTTGGAAGGAACTTTAATGGCCATCCAACCCCTACCCCTAAAAAAAAGAATCCCTACTGTATCCATTCTGATCATTAACCATCAAGTCTTACTCCCTACTCACTACCTACAGAAGCAACCTATTCCACTTTTATATAACTGTACTCATTAAAAAGTTTGCCTAATATAGAGCTTATTTGCCTCCACAAGTTCCCCTATTGGTCTTGGTTCTGCTTTCTGGGAGCTAAAAGAACAAATTGAATCCCTCTTTCAAATAATATTTCTTAAATCCAAGACTAGATCACCATGGGTCCACTGTATCTTTTCCTCTCCAGGTTAAATAAACCTAGTTCTTTCAACCAATCTTCAAATGGCATGGACTGAAGTTCTGCACTCCCTTTTTTGCCATCTTGGTTACCTCCTTGAGATATTCTCTAACTTATCAATTTCCTTTCTTAACTGTGTTGTCTAGAACAGAACATAATACTCCAGATGTGGTCTGACCAGAACATAACATAGCAAGATCATCACCTCCTTATTCCTGGAAGCTATGCCTCTTTTAATACAACCCAAGATCACATTAGCTTTTTTTGGCTGCCATAGCATGTTGTTGACTCATATGATTGCCCAAGTTACAGTCAGCTCCTCAAGAGAGCTATTCCTGTCCAACTCTAGGCCTTTTTCATTTCCCAAATCAATGATGAAGAATCCCTTCATCCAGTGGTCCTAGGCATTGTCCCCCTTTTCTGACCCATTTCCACCTCCCTCCACTTACTTCTGGGTCAAAAGCCCCCACGTTGGTTGGATTCTGCATTTGAAAATATCTCCCACCCCTATTGCACGCAGCATAGTTTGATAATAAGTCAAACAAGGAGACTAAATAAATCTGTGTCTTTATGAGGAGGGAATTAAATTCAAAGTTAAAATTAACCCCAAAGACAATACAATAGCCTGTGAACTCCTCAAGAGCAGGGATTTGGAGTAAAGACTTGGTAGTAAGTTAAGTGGGTGTCTCTCAGTTTCCTTTTCTATAAATCAACCAATATGCCATCTATACCCTCTTTTGAAGGCTAATGTGATAAAAAAAAAAACACCAAAAATCACTGTGAACCTTAGAAGACTATAAAACTGCCAGCTATTATAAGATCATTTCCTCTTAACCTGCTAAGTTTTCACTTTGTTAAGGAATATTTCAGCACCTTGGTTGTGACCACCTAGGAAATCAACCTCTATTCCTGACTCTTTTCCTCATTTTACAAAAGAAGAAATTGGTAAGCACATTCTATATTGTGCTTGTTTCAATATAACATATGTTTCATAAAATGACATTTGCTGCTATTAATTGATTGATTAATAAACAATTATTAAACATCTCTTATCTAGACAATATATCAAGAACTTTGGATATAAGCATAATAGTGAAAAAGTCCCTATCTTCAAGGAGCTTAGATTCTAATCTGGAAATAAAATATTCTTATAAAACCACAAATGTAACCATACACACACACACACACACACACACACACACACGTACACACGGTCTATGCAACATGTAACCTGTATCAAAAAATGAATACAAGGTAGTTTTGAGAGACAGGATACTTGTAACTGGAAGGATCAAAAAGCTTGATTCATGTAGAATCTGCCAAAAAAAACAGACTCCTCAGGAAATATTACTTTAGTATGCACAAAACTAAAACACATAACTAAAATTTTCTGGCTTCATAGTCAGAAAAATTAGAGACACAGTTCTCTTTTGGAAAGTTGTTACTGAAAATTTTGTTTGGATAGATTTTTTTAATTCTTTTCTCTATTTCACAAGAAAATATGCCTGATGATTTAACTTAAGATATTCCAGGTGGTAGGGGATGTGGTCTAAATGAAATGGAAGCAAAAGTATCTAAGATTTGACAAGCCTGGTGCTAGGTCCAGAGACAGACTTCCTTGGCTCATTCATTCAGAAAAATGGTCCATTGACCCATCTTCCTGGATGGCAGGATAGCATAGTGAATAGACTCCTGAATTTTGAACACAGGACCTGTGCTAATATTCCACTTCTGATCCTTAGTAATTATGAGACCATAGACAGCAGTGTTCCAATTACCTCACAGGATGATTTTAAGGGTCAAATAAGATTATGTTTCTAAAGAATTTTACAAACTTAAAAGTATATTGTAAGTGTCAGCTATTACTATTCATAAGTAATCCTTGAAGTTGTTCCCTCTTTTCCATTTTAAATCCATCAGCAAGTACAGAGTGTGTAAAAGTATCCTCAGAAGGGAGAAAAAAACTTATATAACTCTCAGGGCTCTGCCTGAAATATCCTCTGAGTCATGACTAGACATTGTAACAGAGAAAACTTAGTAAGGTCTCCAAGTCAAAGAGCATTGGATAGAAGGAGAATTGAGAAAGTTGTTGGCAATGATTTTGCAAGAATTACATTGTTTGATCTTCTGATTCAAGTCACAAACATGATATTTCATGATCTACTAAGCCACTGAGTCACCACACCCTCCTCTTGGGGTGGGGGGTGGGGGGAATATATATGATGTTACATTACCAAGAGTAGCACAATGGATTTTTTTAATGATAAGCGGCATATCTTGTTTTTAAATCTTATGAAACCTTTTAAAGGAATGGTATTTCTGCACAATGAACCTCCTATTTTCTTATTGAAGGAGGTAAAATTCATGAAATCTCTGGGAGAATAAAAAAGCCCTCCTTTCAAGTTTCAACCTCTTCAGACTTAACATAGGGGAACTCTCCTGTTTAGTGGACAAAAGAGATCCAGGCCATGTGACTGGAGAGAGGCCAAACCTTTTCAACGTGAACCAGGAGGGATACAGAATTATTTATGGCAGGTTTTCTATGCCTGTGTAGCACTCTGATTTCATAGAGCGATGAAAAATGAAATCTGAAACACAGAGAAATTCAACTACCAAATTTAACCTGGAGACTAAGCAAGTTTCTCCCTGAGACACTATCACTATCCTTAGCTTCTTTTCCAAGTGTCTTTCAAAACTCAGAGGCAAATTTTCCCAGAAATAGTGAAGTATGGGACTATCCTGCTCAAAAGTCCTCTTCCAAGATCATATACTGGCATGTAAGTGACCCTGACTTCTCAAAGACTATGCCAGACCAGCAATAGAAAATTCTGCCAAGTTGAAAATGGCTTCAAATATAAGTCCAGTGGTGAACTGTATGTTAGTTGTCCAGAGAGAAATTCTGCTACTCTTGGAGAGATTTGTCATCAGATTGAGGACAAGGTGATGAATTTTGTGGCAATAATTCTCAAAGATATTTTAATAGGGAACATAGGGTTTATGATCTCTAATGATGGAACAAGTATCCACACCGGGGCAGTTAAGTGACACAGCAGATAGACTGACAGGCCTAAAGTCAGGAAAATTTCACTTTCTGAATTCAAAATCTGATCTCAAACACTTACTGGCTGTGTGACCCCAGTCAAGTCACTTAACTCTATTTGCCTCACTTTCCTCATCTATAAAATGAACTGAAAAAGGAATGGCAAACCACCCCAGTATCTTTTAGAGTTCAAGAAAACTCTAAATGGGTCTGAAGAGTCAGACAACTAAACAACAAAAATTCACACTACTGAAATAATGGGTTATCAAAGAATTGAAGGGACATCTACTAGCAAACAGCAGTGCTATGATGTATCATATGCTAATTATCTAACTGAAGGTAGAATACGATTTCACATATCTGAATCCAATGGAACCAAACCCAATCCAGATAAGTGAAAAGCTGACTATTCCTGAGAGGGCATTCCCTCGTGTATTTATATGCTGTTCTTTTTTTTTCTAAAGCTGATATTACTGATTCCCCACTGAGAGCATATGTTTCAGGTTGCTTCTCCAGTAGTGGTGATGGATTTCTGACAGTCCATCAACACTTTCTTTCTCTGTTCCTCTTCTGACCAATGGCACATACATGTAAGACAACTTACTAGGGTACAGAATATAATCTATGCATTAGTGAAAGCAATGACAAAAATGATGAATACAAAGAAACATGAGCATAATCTGTTGTAAGCAAAGAAGTAGAACAATATATAGAGTGATTAAAACAATGGAAATAGCATAAAAGACTATAAAATTATAAGGAAAAAATGAGATACCCACCCAACTCCTTTACATAGGTGAGGGATTCTCATATTTTTGACAATTCTCAAAAGACTGTTTTTAATTGTTGCCCCTATTTAGAGTTTCTCCTGTAAACTTGTGAATTTGACTGATTTGTTTTCCTACTAAGATTTTCCCTTTTGGAGTATGAGAATATAGTTCATATGTGGGTCTCTGCAGTTGTAGATAAAAAGGGTTCTTACTCCTGGGCCAGTATTCAAACTAATAACATTTCTAGAAGATGAATTTTTAACCACTCAAAAATAATACACACACATATGCACACATAATTCACAAAGAGCCCATAGGCATACAGTACATCCACAGTTCTCTAGACTTAGTCTCACCTTTCAGCAGAGCCTCTAATACTATCTTGTAGATGAGAGTCTGCTAGAAGAAGCAGATATTCAAAGAGGAGCAAAAATTTACTAGAAAAACAACCACTTTTAGAGTACTAAAAATTTACAGGAATTTACAGGAATACTTCCCTGCAAAAAGGACAGGCTTCCTCCTCCATTTCATGACTTGTTCCTTGATGATTCTCCAGCTTCATTACCATAAAGGTGTTCCTCTTCTCTATAGGACCAATTGGAATTCACAATTCTGTCTCCCAATGACTGGAGCCAGCTTATTATAAAGGATGCCTTTATAATAAAAAGAGAAAGCTAAGAAAGCAACAGGAAAAAGGTCTGAGATAGTATATTGTGAGGGAGAGCAGTAGTGACTCAGTGACTGTCAAGGGTCCTCATTAAAATAAAAGAAAGGTATGCTTTGAAAATCTCCAAAGTCCTCTGGTTCATTTTCCCCATGTGCCCTCCATACTTACACCCAAAGTATAACCTGGGATTGTAAGCATCAGGCATTTATCCTTTATTTTCATTAGTTTCCCTTGCAAACATTCAGACTTATATGTCATCATACATGACCAAGTATTATTTGCTTAGTAAATGACACAGTAATGACTCATACCAAATCCATAGAGAGAAAAAAACAAGAGACATATTTTCCCCATTTCAGATACCTGTAAAATTCCCATGACTTTTAGTGTTATTCTGGGTGTGGCTGTAACAAAGTGAATCAGAATTTATTTTATTTTATTTTTGGTTTCTTTTTTTGCAGGGCAATAGGGTTAAGTGACTTGCCCAAGGTCACACAGATCAGTAATTATTAAGTATCTGAGGTCAAATTTGAACTCAGGTCCTCCTGACTTCATGGCCAGTATTCTATCAGCTGCCCCTGAATCCCTTTGCCTACCATGATAAATCTATTCTGGGCAGGCATTCGCCTCCCTTTGCTTCCAGCAATCATATTTAACTTTCTTGTCATTCCTGATATATTATGTAGACCTCTACTGCCAAATAACAGATACTCTTTCTGCCCAAGGATTATGCCAATGAAAATAGCCAAATCATGAAGTTCATATGGTGGTGTTGCTCTTCCTATTCCTCCAGGTACAGAATGAGTCTGACCTTTTATACCATCCATTCTTTAGCATTGGGTCCCATGGTACCTTCTAAAAGAGTCCCTTTAAATTTATTTTAAACATCTCCTTTTCCTATTTGTTAGAGGCTCGGTTTTCTACCCCTGAATAAATTGGAATGATTTTTTTTTAATTTTCTTTCAAACCTTCTACTCAGGCAGCATCTATAAGTCTTTTGGGAATTTGGAAAGAGGCTGCAATTCCCTTTTCATTTGCCTTTCTGTCTCCCATCTTCCTCTATGCTCACCCAAGCCATGGAAATTTTTCCCATGAAGTTTCTCTAAAGATTTTCTGAAAGGAGGAAAGAAAACTGCTCTTAGAGTCTATATCTGTGATGTAGTAGATAGAAAAGGAAGAGTAACCCCGAGGAATGATGAAGATATGTATTACAGACATAGTGTTCTCTGAAGATAACTCTAACTGTGGGTCCAGATATATTATTTGTAAGCAAGAGAGAAACATAAGGTAGGTAGGTTGTGGTTTAGTATTTGTTTATCCTTTCTACCTCAGAGTCTTTTACTTCCCATACTTACTAGTTGCCTATACTAGGAAAGTTACTATGCAGTTTAATTTCTGAGTCTGTTCTATTTTAAAATTTCTTCATTATCTCACTTACTTCTATAAGGTGATAGATTGATAGATATAGAAAGATAGACAGACAGACAAACAGATATACTGTATAAATATGAAAGAAATTGCAACTCCTATGTGTAGCATATAATCTGAGATCTGGCCCAGTCATCTCCAAGAGACTATGATTTCCACCTTCGTGGGGAACAGGACAATGGTCATGAGATTGGGCAGCTGATCCTTTTTTTAACCCATCTCTAACAGATATCAAGCTACAATTATATCTATCCATCATATCTCACATAGCTGTAGGTCTAAGTGTATGCTTGGTTCAGAATAAAAGGTATTATCCTTGGTATCTTTCTAGAAGAGAGTAATAATTAATTTAATGTCTTCAGTTTCACTTCATCCCACTAAATATTGATTACACCGAAAGAGAACTAGAAAATGCTGAATAAACCCATTTCTTCAAGTAAAAGAGCAATCAGAAATTGGGAGAATGAAACAGATTAGAATAATCCATAAAATTCAAAATAATAAAGGATCTCTGAGTCTTGGAACAAGAAAGAATACTTCAGTTCAACTAAGGAGAGAGACTTCACACCAAGGGAAAATCTGTTCTTCACAGTCTTTAGGGCTGCATGTGCTTGAAGTCAAGAGATATGTTGGAAAGACAGTTTTCCTTTCATGTTAGTAGCTACAAGAACACAGTAACCATTCCAAATTTTGCACATGTTTTTTTTTCAAGTCTCATGATAATTTCTTCTAAGAAATATGTCTTAAATGTGTCTAAGAAATACTTGTGTTTTTTAACCATTATTTAAACTCAGCTCTCCAAACTCACTCCAAAGAGTACCTGGATTCAAATCTGACCTCAGACACTTGATAATTACCTAGCCGTGTAGCCTTGGGCAAGCCACTTAACCCCATTGCCTTGGGGGAAAAAAATCTAAAAACAAAGAAAAGAAAGTAAATATAAGCCCCCCCTTCCCCCAAAGAGATAGAGAACCCTCAAGAGAAGAGAAGTGAGAGGGAAAAAAGTATACTTCAGTCTGTGTTCAGATTCCATCAACTCCATCTCTGGGATGAGTTGCTTTCTTTATCATAAGTCTGCCAGAGAAGTTGCTTCAATAACTTTTCCCACAGTCAAGCTGTATTTTTGCTCTATTCTAATCCTCTCCATTCTCATTTATTCTAGTCTCTCTCTCTCTGTCTCTCTCTCTGTCTCTCTCTGTCTCTCTGTCTCTCTCTCTCTCTCTCTCTCTCTCTCTCTCTCTCTCTCTCTATCGCCCTTCACCTTGTCACTGCTTAGATCTTCCTTCTCTTTTATCACCTACTCCTCCCCTGCCACCATCCCCCTTATCCAATCCTTTTCCTCTCATTTTTCTCTAGGGTTAGATAGATTTCTATACCCTATGTTATTTCTTCACTAAGCTATTTCTGATGAGAATGAAGTCTCACTCATTCCCCCTCACCTTCCCCTCTTCCACTCCATTGCAAACTTTTTTCTTGATTCTTTTATGTAAAATATCTTAGCCCATTCTACCTCTCCTTTCCCTTCCTCCCAGTACTTTCCTTTATCACCCATTGACTCCATCTTTATATTATATTGAACTCCTTCCTGCTCTTTCTAACTGCTCTTATAAATGAGAAAACTCATATGAGTTAACAGTATCTTCTTCCCATACAGGAATTGACACAGTTCAACATCATTAAGGTCCTAATTTTAGTCTTTCTTGTCCACCCTCTCTATGCTTCACTTGAATCCTGTACTTGGAGATCAAACTTTCTATTCAGCTCTGGTCTTTTCAACAGGAAAGTTTGAAAGTCCCCTGTTTTATTGAAAGCTCATATTTTTTCCCCATGAAAGAAGATGTTCAGTTTTGCTGGTAATTGATTCTTGGTTGTAAACCAAGCTCTTTTGCCTTCCAAAATATCATATTCTAAGCCCAAGAAGCCCTTAGCATAGATGCTGCCACATCCTGTGTAATCCTGACTATAGAACCACAGCAGCTGAATTGTGCGTTCATGGCAACTTGTACTTGTTCTTGTACTTGTACTTGTTCATGGCAATTTTCTCTTTGACTTCAGAATTTTGAAATTTGGATAAAATAGTCCTGAGTTTTTTCCTTTTGGGATCTCTTTCAGAAAGTGTCAGTAAATTCCCTCAATTTCTATTTTTACCCTCTGCTTCTAGGATCTAGAGCAATTTAACTGCATTATGTCTTGAAAAATGAAGCCAAGGCTCTTTTCCTGGTCATGACTTTCAGGCAACCCAATAATTTTTAAATGATCTCTTCTGGATCTGTTTCCTAGATTAGTTGTTTTGCCAATGAAAGATTTCACATTTTCTTCTAATTTTTCATTCTTTTAGTATTGTTCTTTCAAAGTCATCAGCTTCCTTTAGCTCCATTCTACATTTTAAGGAGTTATTTTCTTCAGTGAGCATTTTGATCTCCTTTTCTAGATGGCCAATCCTGCTTTTTACAGCATTCGTCTCCTCATTTGCCTTGTGGGCTGCTTTTTCCATTTGGCATAAACTGGTTTTTAAAATGTTATTTTCTTCAGTATTTCTTTTGTATTTCTTTCACCAAGCTGCTGCCTTGGTTTTCATGATTTACCTGCATCCCTCTCATTTTTCTTCCTAATTTTTCTACCTCCCTTATTTGTTTTTCAAAGTCTTTTTTGAACTCTTCTTTTGCCTGAGCCATATAGTGTAGCCATATATGTTTTGATCCTCTGTGGAACCAAAGTAATTTTCTATGGTCAGGTTCTTCTTTTTCTGTTATTTGCTCATTTTCTCAGCCTATGACTGATTTATCACACTTCAAAGGCTTTGGGGGGTTGGGGTTTGGGACACCCCCCAAGGACCTTAATTCCCCTAAGGTCTAATGAGAGCCTCTGACTGCTCTCTTTCCTGTGCTCTAGTCTGTGGATGACCCCAAACACTCCCCTCAGCCCTGGAGCTGTGAGGAGGATTTCTTCTCCACTATGGTAGTATGGGAGCCCAGACTGTAACCTGGATCTGAGTATAGGCCAAGCACAGTCTTGCCCCAGGGAGAACAGAAAGACCTCTGTAGTCTCTCCCCACCCTCTTACCATCTGTAGCCTGCACACTCTGGAAATGTTGAGTAGTTCTGCAGGTTCCCACTGCAGGTTCTCACAGCAGGGCTGCTCTGAGGCTGGTGCTGACTGGAGCTCCAGACTCAATCTGCTGCTGCAGAATTCTCTTACTGTCCCCAGTAACCCCTATGCCAAGGTATCTGTAAACTACTCCCTCAGAGGCAGGCCCTCTCAGGGACCCAGGTGCCCTGAGGGCTATTCCTGAAAGCTAGAGCTGGTTTGCTCTTTCCAATTATGCTGCAGCTCTTTCCAACCCCCAGTCCCACAGACCTTTCCTGCAGATCTTCTAAGTTGTCTTGGACCGGGAAATTGTATCACTCAGTCTGTGGGTTCTGCCCCTCTAAATTTTGGCTAGAGTCTTAATTTTATGACCTTTAGAGTATCTTGGGGGACAGTTTCTGGGAATTCCTGCCCTCATGCTGCCATCTTGGCTCTGCTGTATCATGGGACTTTCTAGCTTAACTGCAGTCTGATTTTTATCTTTTCCACTTCAGTTGGGTGCAGAGGATCATATATTTAAAACTGAAAAGGACCTTAGAGACCACCTTAGAGACAATCTTGGGATTCTGTCCCTCATTTATTATAGAAGAAAATCAGTCTAGACTAGTGATTTACCTAGTTAATGTCTGAAGTGAAATTTGAACTCAGTTCTTCCCAACTCAATGTCTCATGTTCTATACACTTAGCCATTTTGTCTCTCATTGGCTAGTCAGAATTGCCATTTCTGAGACTTCTGGAATCTGTTTCTCCTCCAAACTAGAAACTAGATTTTTTTTTTATGTTCATTAAGTAACCCCCCCCTACACACACACACACCCAGATCACTCAATTATTCAACAAGCATTTAATAATGCCTACTATGTCTTAAGTAGGATGTTAAATGCCATACTCCTGACCCACTCCATCAACTCTTCAGAAATACCTTCTCCTTATCTTGCTTTCCCACTAACCTTGCTAAAATACCTTCTCAAGGTAAAAGGGCCTTTTCCTGGGCAAAGTAGTACTGAGCATGGGCAGTCTCTTCCATAGTACTGAAAATTGTGCTCTTCCACACAATTTCCCATGTAGATTAACTGGCCTTTGGGGGGAAAAACCCTCAATCCTCACCCTATTCTTCTGAGTCTCTATGGTTTGGACCCTTAAAAATCTATTTCTGTCTCTCTGTCTCTCTTTGTCTCTTCCTGTCTCTCTTTGCCTCTCTATGTCTCTGTCTCTGTTTCCGCCTCTGTCTCTCTCTCCATCTTTATCTCTCTGTCTCTATCTCTGTCTCTGTCTCTCTCTCTCTCTCTCTCTCTCTCTCTCTCTCTCTCACACACACACACACACATGCACCCTTTTGTCTAATTCCCTGAAACAAATTCTAGTAGCTGTACATTTTAAATCAATTTAGTCTTTATTAAAACACCATTCTGTGTGATTATGACCCATCTGAGTGTTTACCACCATCCATTCTTATTGCAAAGAAGATGAAGTAACATTTATTGCCTATCTTAAGTATAAATAGCCTCCAACTATTCTAAACAGGCAGTCATACTCAGAACCACTAAAACTGGATACCATTTCTTGTGTTCAGTAAGGGTTCGATCTTATATAGAGTGTATAGAGTGCTGTTGGGAATTTGTTCTCACTGATCCTCTTCTGCCCTTAAGGCAAATCCTAAAGATCTACAATGTCTTATAACAAAAATTATGATAAAATGTCATAGATATGTCAGATTATCAATAAAACCTTATTGGGTTACCTATCTCTCAAATTCAACCATCAGGGATGGCAGCTTCCAAACAATCTTGGGATTCTGTCCTTTAAAGCCCTCTTCAGTTTCTTCTCAATCTGATCTTTTGGACATTATCTTTCTCTGCTCCTTCACAAGAAAGCTAGACTCCAGCCAAACTGATCTTTTCAATGTGTTCTAAAAATACTTTGCATGTTCCAAGACTTTTCTCAGACTAAGAAGATTTTCCTCATCCTTATTTTCTGAATCCTAGCTACCTTTCAAGCTCATCTTCTGTAAAATAGTACTTATCCACTTGGGCTACTTTTATTTCTCTCTGTTGTGAAGTTTTATTAGTTCTTTACTCTGTGCAAAAGCAGATTCATGAAGCAGGTTTGCATTTACGTATCTCTCTTGCCTGACTACTTAATCTCCTGTGCCATATACCTCTGTTGTTTCCCCTGCAATGCCTAATATATATATATATATATATATAGCCTTTATATAGTGGGTACTCTGTAGTTGATTGTTCAGTGGTTAATCTCTACTGTGGAGTGGCTTGGGTAGGCTTCATGGGTGCTTCATGGCTTGGGATCTGAGCCAGAAGGAAACATATGTAATTCCTATCTGAAAGGTTCTATCTCTCCGGGACTCATTTTCCTAATTTGTAAAAATGAGGGAGTTGGACTAAGTCACCTCTCCTGTCTTAGTATCCTTTGACTTTAATTTTCTTTAGAACTTTCTATGTATTTTCTTATTTATCCTCATGGTTTGGGTATTTTTTAATCTTAAAAACATCCAGATCAGCACCATTCATCTTCTCCATAATCCTTTGAAAACATTATGGCTCCAACTTTATTGTCATCCTTTTAAAATTGAAAAATCAAGGTCTTCCATGAGAAAGTCAGTTTCCTCAATCCCCAGTTCTCCATTTTCCCAATGGACCTTGCTGCCCTCCCTGTACCAGTTACTTCAACCTGATGGCAAAACAGGGAGGTTCAACTTCAATGAAGAGACAGGTGACTTCAGAGTGAAAACTGTAACACATTCTCCCTGGGGAGATAAACTCCAAAAGTTGAGTTCAGTCTTTCCTGCCATAAAGCATATTGATGTTAACAGCTTTCTCTTGCTGGGGCTGGTGTTTTTTAAATTAAGCATTGTTAAATCCATACCATTTGGAACAATGCTTCAGACAGTTCTGACACCCTCTCTCTTGCTTCTGCCTTCCCTTCACTTAATATATTGTGTGTGGAGCTGAGAATCAGTGTGGCTGCTGCTGCAGATGAAGCTCAGACACTTGGAGATGGCTTTAATTTAGATACCTGATGAGAGAGAAGAAGTGGAGGGGGAAGGGGAAGACAGACTGTGGGACAGAGAGAGGAGGGGAAGAGACCAATAGACAGAGACAGAGAGGGAAGAGAAGGGGGAGAGAAAGAGATGAGAGAGAGAGAGAGAGAGAGAGAGAGAGAGAGAGAGAGAGAGAGAAGGAGGGAGATAAAAAGAGACAGAGACAGGGTAGGGGAAGGGGAAGGGAAAGGGGATAGGGGAAAAGGGAGGAGAGGAGGGAGAGAGAAGTAGAGAGGGAAGAGAAATAGAGAGATCAAGAAAGAGGTGGATATACATAAAGAGACAGAGAAAGGAAAGAACAAGAGAGGAGAAATAGTTGGGGAGAGAAAGAGAGGAGAGGAGACAGAGTTAGGGAGAGTGGAAGGGGGAGAGGGAAAGAGGGGAGAGAAGTGGGAGGGGGAAGCTGAGTGTCCAACTCAGATACCACCAGGGGTCTTTCTCAAGCCTGCATAGCATATATCTTGAGTTGATTAGCTAAGTTTTATTTTGTTTTTCTTCTACACTAAAAGGGCATTTAGAAATGATGAAGTTGAGAGACAGAAAGACCACAGCAGGGGGGAGAAAAAGGCGACACTGGAAAGTTAGGTAACATAGACTGTAATAAAAACTGAGGAGCTTGATCTTGAGTTCTTTTTCCTTTGCTTTAGAGCTGCTCTCACACTGGACCTATTGGCCTCATTATCACAGAATCTCAGAATTGGCAAGGATCTTAGAAATCCAATCAGAGCAGAAATCCCTCTACCATATCCCCAACAAATATTCTTCTATATTCTGCTTGAAGACCTCTGTGAAGGCAGTCTGCTTTTTTATTTTTAAATTTGTAAATGTCAGTTATGAGTGGTTTTTAATATTCACCCCTAAATCTATCTCTTTCTAATTTCCCCTCTGAGGTCATGAAGATTAAATACGATCTTTCTATAAGAAAGCTCCTCAAATGCTTGCAGACAGTTTTCATTCTCTTTCTACCTCCCTGCAAAATCAATAAGGATCCGTTGACCTGCACCTATAGGCAGATAGGTTTCACAATGGATAAAGCTTGGGGCTTGAAATCAGGTTCACATATAACCAGAGACATTTGTGTCTGTATGAATCTAGGCAAGTCATTTAACCTACATTTGCTTTATTTTCTTTAATTCTTAAATAAGGATAATAGTGGCTCCTATCTCTCAGGGTTATGATGAAGATCAAATGAGATGATATCTCTAAAGTGCTTAGTATTGTGCCCTCATATAATAGGCACAATAGGATTGCCATCCCCTTACTTCCTCAACTATTTCAAGCTTTCCAGACTTCCCCTTTTTTAACTCTCAGTGTGCTCTACCAACAAAGTTTTGTACTCAATTAGTGCCTCTTAGTATCCTCTGCTTTAGGGTCCTTCATCCCTCCCAAGCACAAAATATTCAACACCTTGAAGGCAGGGACAGCAGTGCCTTACAATACATTACACGGTGGTGGGTGAGCTGTTACCTAACAGAGTTCAGCAAATACTTGTTGACATGTCTTGAAAAGACATATTTCCTGACTTCATAGAAATTATATTCTAGGAAAGATACATTGGTATGCACATATAGAGCAGAATATTAACAAAGCATTGAACACCAAAACAGAGCAGATGGGATTCCATGACTTCAAAATGTTCTGCCAGGTTTCATTTCTGAAAATGTTCTAGAGGAGCACCATTGTAGTTGTTAGTAAAATCTTTGACAACTAAACTAGTGATGACAGCTTTCCATTCCCTCCTTAAATAGTGTATCAGGTTTATGGCAACCAAGTGGTTTAATGGAAGGAACATCAGATCTAGAATTGGAAATTCCTGGGTTCAAATCCAGTATTAGATACTTATTATGTCTAAGACGCTGAGCAAGTCACTTAATGTTTTCTGCCTCAGCTTTCTTATCTGTAAAAGGGTAATGATAATAGCAGCCACCTTCCAGTACTGTTATGAGCATAAAATGAGATAATAATTGTAACATATGTTATAAACCTTAAAAAGTTATATAAATGCTAGCTAATACAGGAACTCAGACGCATCTGAGATTGAATAAAGGATCTACACCTCAGTGGCTACATATCCAGCTCAGTGCTGATTCATCGTTAAGATAGCAAGCTATCAGGAGCTTCAGGGAGACAAAGGTACTTGAGTTTCAACATATTTGGGGCCTCCAAAGCCAGACTTGCTGCATATTCAGAGAATCATCCAACTTTGACTCATTTCCTGCCATCTGGGTATGAAGTTCTAGAGTTGATTCTATGTATAGGCACATTTCATCCAACCTTTAAGGTTCCCAAAATCACAGTAATCATCTATCTTCAACAAGGGGAAGAGAATCTCTGAAATATAATTGATTATGTTTCATTATAAGGTCTATAGTGAATACTCAAATCCATCAGAACTACAATGGCAGAAGGTACCAGAGAAGTGCTTCATAATGAACGAGACTCACATTTCTCTATGATATTGAGTAGAGAGTTATCAAAAATCCCCATTCTTAGATGGGGAATTTATATTTAGAGGACTCACATGGAGAGAACTGAGTGATTTACAAGGATGTGTCTCTCATATTTCCCCTACCCCTCCTTTGCAAATATGTTGAGATGAGGTTTCGGGATTCTCAGTGTAGGTGAATTCAGTCTATCCTGGGAAACTCAAATACTAGTGATTTAGTGAACAAAACCAAACTCCTTGTTGGTTCATACCCCTCCTCTATTGTATTTGGAATGACTAACTCCAGAAACTGAAGTTATCATCTCTCTTCCTATCTCCCTCAGCCTGGACATTATAGTTAATCCTCATAAAACTCTGGATGGTAGAGGCCCTACTCAATTATTAATCAATTAATATATTGCAGTTTATGGCAGACAAATTCAGAGCTCCTTTTTCCTGTGTTTTAGAAGTCAGCTTAGAGCAGCTAATGTTGTGTGTCCATTTTCAAAGAAGACCACAACTTCAGGGAGGTGATGTCATGACAAGCATGTGAATTGGATTTATGTGAGAAGGGTACTGTGCTAAGTCACAAGTCTCACTTTCTTCTCAAGAGCCATCTGGTTCCAGTGACTAGATATGAAAATCAGGATGACTGGAGATGGTCCTGGATGTGAGGTAATCAGGGTTAAGTAACTTGCCCAAGGTTACACAGTAAGTGGCAAATGTCTGAGGTCAGATTTGAACTCCTGTCCTGATTCCACAGTCATTTCTCTATCCACTGCAACCTACCTAACTTAACCCTGATTGCATCAATCCAGGGCCATCTCCAGTCATTGTGATTCATATCTGGACCCTGGATCCAGATGACTTTGGAGAAGAAACTTAGTATAAATACCCCCCCCACACACACACACACACACTCAAATCCTTTCACATGCTAGTCCAAATTCACTTCACCCATCTAGATCACCCATTCCAGATTCTTATTTGTAGTTATCTTCCAGCATGATTCAGATCATTCTCCCTCATTTCTCAAGGATTTAGTTGCTAGTTCACAGTATTCATCTCCATCCTAACTCTCGTCTTCATACTCCAGGACATCAATATGTATGTTGATGTACTGTCAGATATCTCAACTTCCCAGTTTGTCAACCTCTTTTGACTCCCATAAACTCTGAATTTGAGGGCTGTGTATTTTTGACTTCCCTATCCTGCACAGATGTGCTTACTTGATTGCAAATTCTTGAATTCTTTCCAGTATAACTTCTTTAACATTATTATCTCCTTCTGCCTCATTCATTCTAAATCTATTGTTTGTTCTCCTGCAACCTACAGTTTCCCCATCTCCCACTGTTTGCTAAGTCTATTGAGTGCCCCCTCCCTGGCAAAACTTTTCTCCCTCCCATCTTGACTTTATAATTGACCAGTTCAACAATATATCTATATCATCACTCTGCCTTTAAATACATTGCTTTCTTCTCCTTGAAAACATCAATTCTTTTATTTGTGCCCTTCATTTTATTCTTTATTATTATATCCTTTGGGAACGTGCCTGGTAGATCATTCTATCTTTTTCCCTTATTTTTATCTTTCCTTCTCTACTAGCTCCTTTCCTGCTGCCTACAAACATATCCAATTCCACTATTCCTAAAATCCTTAACTTGACCTTTCCATTTCCATAATCTATCATCCTAAATCCCTTTTTTCTTTCACAGTCAAAAATCAATTATACTCATTCCCTCAATTTCAAATGTCCAACTCATTTCTCCCCTTCTTCCGGACTGGGGCCTGAATGTACATCTCAATTCAGACTACTCTCTTGAAGTTTCTAATGTTTGAGTATATGTCAAATTTAATGGCTTTTCTTCTCAAGATTCATCCTATAAAACTTATTTATGGTTTATAATGTCCTCCTCTTTTGTTTTCTAGGATAATGTTATTTCTTGATTCTTCTGCTTACTAGGCTACTCCTTTTTCCCCTTCCTTTAGTCTTCCATATAGAGCTACTTAACTAATGTGCACTCACACCTCCCCCCATTAGCTATGGTTCAAGTGCTGTCATTACCAAGCCCACACTATTGTGTTCCCCATTAAAAAGCAGACAGACTATTTTTATAACCACCTTTTATTTCTTTTTACAATACCTAGGGTTTCTCTTCTATACCTTAATTTCTGCCTCTTAGTTATTCATTCCCAATAACAAAGAATTTTAGAAAGAGAAAAAATGTTTAGCACAGTCAATCAATACATTAAAAAAGTCTAACATTAATTCCAGTCATCCATACCTGAGAATCATTCCTTTCTTCCCATGCAAAGTAATGAGGAGAGTTATTTCCTCCAGCCTTTTCTTTAGGGTTAGGTTGGTCCTTTGTAACTGTACCATTTTTCATAAGTAATTAGCTTTTAGAAGCCTTTATTAAGATGGTTGAGTAATAACGGTTAGTAGAAACAATCCCCTAAAAAATTGTGACATACCTTTCCATATAAACAATATCCATGGAAAGGATGGGACTAAACCAGGAATACAATGGTAATGAGGCACACGTGGCAAAGGAATATTTCACTTCTTTTGTAAGACCCTCAGTAAGATTCCTTTAGTTGTAGATCTCTGCTAAGCTTCAAAGATGGGTGTATTTCGGGAATATCATAGACCCTGAAGTCACCCTTCCTTGTAATTCTGCCTTTTGTTCTTAGGGATACTTTTGCAGATAAAAACTGAAAATAGATATGTTAAGAAGGAACAGATCATCACTACAAAGTACTTGTATTTTAGATTCAAATTTTCTGTAGTAATTTAGATTTGCTTTTTCCAGCAGAAACTAATTATGTAGTAGAATGGAAACTCCTTCAGGGCAGCAACTCTTTAATTTTTAACTTGGTATCTTCAATACCAGCATAGAATCAGGAGGCTTCAAATAAATATTCAATAAAATAGTTGCCTTTGCTTCCTCTTCTCTGTGTATATCCTGTTAAATACTGGATTCTAAGATTTAAGAACTACTTCTTAAAACTGTTCCAAGAATGGATACAAAACTAAAAGCAAAAGTCTTAAGGTATAAAATATAACTATACAATACACAACTGTATGAATGATAGCAACTCACAATAACAACTTTTTTAGTGCAATGAGGATTTCAGATACTATCAGTCAAGAGTTTAAGTTCAATTATGTTCTCTAATGTACCAGTATTAGGTAGTTTTTGAAAAATTTGCAAAAGAAATAGTTCTAAAAACCAGAAAATATATAGAATCAAGTATCTCTCTGTGTGTTTGGTTTATAGTATCTGGTTTTTTTCCCATCAATCTGTTTGATCAAGAAAATCCAAGTAAATCTTCATATGCCTCAAGTTTCCTAACAAGTTGGAAATAGGATTTTAACAGCTTATCTATGCTTAATTGATATACCATATGCAATAAGTAATCTAAGTTCAACCTGAGGTTGAACAACCTGCTTTTCCCTCCTTTTTAAACATGCAACACTGCAGGCATATATGTTAGCAATCTTGCTTGTATTTACATGCCTATTACAGCACCACCAAGTTTTTCTCATATTCCCTGATTGAAAGAAGAGGGGAAAGAGGTGTGTATAAAATTATTCTTAACACATTGTAGGTATTCTTAACACAGTGTAGGTATCGTCTTTGTTAGACGATGCAAGGTTCTGCAATAAAAATCACTCAGAAGTATCTAATTAGGAAAATTATATAGTTGATGTATATTACCTCATATGTGTATGGGAAGAAAGGTAAAATGAGAGTCTTAGTTCGACACTTAGCACTTCCATAAATGGTGAACAAAATATTTCATTCAATCAACTTTTGCTTGTTCAGGATATCACTTTCTAGTTTGCAGATTATCTGGGCAGATTCAAGTTTCTTGACCTACTCTCAGATCCAGATCCATGTTCTACCTTCCATCCATTTCATACTCATCATCAATTGCCCTCCAAAATGAGCATCCTATCACAGTTGGAAGGCACCTTCCAATTCCTGTCTCTGTCTCTCTGTCTCTGCATATGTCTCTTTCTATTTCTCTGTCTCTCTTGGCTGGCCATTTTTCTCCTGTATCTTTCTCTTCTTCCCTCTCTTCCCTTCTCCTTTGCTCTCCTCCCTTTCATCTCTCTTCTCTCCTTTTCCCCTCTCCTCCTGTCTCTGCCTTCCTCTTTTCCTTCTAACATCTGTCCTGCTCCTCTCCTGTCCTTTCCTCACTGCCCTTCTGCTCCCTGCTCTTTCCACCTCTTCTTTCTGCTTCTCCCTTTCTCTCCCCTTTTTCCTGACTTCTCATTCTCCTAATATCTCCCCCTCTTCTCTGTCTTATTTCTCCTCTCCTTCCTTCTCCTTTTCTGTCTTCTCCTTTATCCTCTTCTTTTCTCCCTTCCTATCCTCTTCTTTTGTCCCTTCTTCTCTCCTCTCTTCTCTTTTCCCCCTCCCCTTCTCTCTACTCTATCTTGTACTAATATCTCCTTTTTCTCTTTTCCTATGTCCTCTCCCCTCCCTCATCTGCTTCCATTCACTCCCCTCCCTTCCCTCTCCTCTCCCTCTTTCCTTTCTCCTCTTTTCCTCTTAACTTTTTCTCTTTTTCTCTCTTCCTCTCCTCCTTTCTCCCTTCTGTTCTCCTAACATCCCTCCTTTCCTACCCTAACCCTTCTCTCTCCTCTTCATCTTTTTGCATCCTCCCTCCTTGCTTCTCCTCTCCCCCTTTCTTCTCTTATCAAACTTCAATAAGCAAAGAGAAAGGAGGTAAAACTTTCATTGCCCTTTCTGTTATGGAGAGTGACTAATAAGAGATTTCATTGGGCAGGAGGTTACTAGTTATAGTATAACTCTGGAGTTCTGTATGGATTTAATGCCATTTTCTCTGTCCCATACTAACCCAGACAGTCCTAAGGATGACGATGTCAAAGCAATTACACAAATCTGAATTGAAGTGAACTTGTCTTCTTTGTTAAGTGCTATCTTGAAAACCTATTGAATCATGTTCTTTGAGTTTCTTTTTATTTGGGGAGGGGTGGTTAATCAAAAAGACACTGCTATCATCTGCAGCTGAAATAATTACCACATATATACCAGCCATTGTGGGGGGGGGGGGGAGTTTCCAAATCACATACAGTCTGCCTTCTCTACATCCAAAAAGAAAAAAAAAAGTAACTTTATAGAGGAGGAATAAAAGTTGCTCAGAATACGTTTAAAGAGCAAGTTAAGAGTAGGCTTTTGTCTATGATTCCTTCCCTTTATGGCATATGTTATATATTGACAGGGATTAAGTTTCTCTCCTGAATGGAGCAGTACACAGTCACAAAAAGAGCTACTGTACTTTACCAAATGACAGGAATAAACACAAACAATAGGCAAACAAAAATATACCTCCCAGAGAACTATCCAGGTTAGTTTTTAAAGCCCAGAGCTTTGCTTCATCTTTTGGAATTCCTCATCCTTTGCTCTTCTTTTCTTTCTTTGCTGCTTTCTCTCTTCTTTCTTTTTTTTCTTCCTTTCCCCCCTTTTCTCTGTCTCTGTCTCTGTCTCTCTCTTTCTCTCTGTTATACTTTCTCTGTCCCCCTGGCTTTGTTATTCTGCATGTCTGATTAGCAGAAGCCTGATTGGCTGGCTGCCTGCTCCGAGAGAGATTCCATTGAGCTTACCCCCCACCCATCCACCCACCCACCACTCGGTCAGGAAATGTGAGCAGGGCTGATGGAAGCTGATAGGCAGGACTGAAGTGTTAGCACCAGCACTGGATGTGACAGGAGGTAGAGGAGCACTTCGCGGCTTCTTCAGTGTCCGACTCACAGCCCGGCAAGAACCCAAGCATGAAACGCTGCCGTTGGGCAACTCCTGGCGTGACACCGCTCCTCTTCCTGGCTTTCCTACTCCTCCTGGTAAATAGCATTTCATTTCAATACTTCGCTTCTTACCAGTTACTTCGCCTTATGTTACCTCGTGTTGTTGGCATGATGTGATGTTGTTGTTGCTGCTGTAGGGACTGTATGCACGCTAAATTTTCATCTTAAAGGACCAGGTAAATTTCTTGTCTCAGTGATTTAAAAGGAAAAAAAGTTCCTCAGTAACTTTAGCTCCCGGAGTGAAATGAAATCTTGGAGACTTGTTGTAATTGGTTACAGGTACAGAATAATTTCATGAGATTAAGTGGGGAAGCACAGCATAAACTTGGGGGCTCGAGACTGGATAAATGATGGTTTGCATACTCGGAATTTGGAGAGCAGTCACTCTGAACTCAACGGTTCTGACCAGTTTTATTCAGTGTGTCTTGTGAAAGTTTTTTCTCTCCTTTTTTTTTCCAATTGATTATTCCCCTCTCTCTTTGCACATGGATTGAGAAAGCAGGTAAAAAAAAAGGAAACTAGGAAAAGATCTATGCAGTTGATGACCCATGCCAAAATAGCTGCAAATCTTTCAGAGATACGAGATGCTAGTATTTATGAATTAAGGATTCTGTCTTTTGATCTCAGGTATACTTGTGCCGATGAAAAACTCATGGCTTTTTTTTTGGAGGGGGGGGCGAGTTAGAGTAACATTCCATCATCAAACTGATCAGATAGATGCTGCAGAGGAAGCTAGTCACCACTGCACACTGCCTGCATTTTGGACTCAAAGTAAATGTTCTGTTGTGACTCATGCTTGGTTTTACAGGCAGAAAATGAACATTTACTGTCCAAAAAAAAATCTGCACTGAAAATATTAATAGCAATGCACATTTTTTTAAAACCAGAGTGTTCTGGGCAAGCAGCTTTGTAAACCTCATCTGAAGATTTGATTCCAAACTTTGCACAGGCTGATTCCAAGCAAACGTGATTGCAACCCTCCCTGTCACATTTATGGAATGTTAGTACTTCCTCAGAACAGCAACAAGCCAATGGAAGCCCAACCAAAATATAGATGGCCCTGAGGAATTCATAGTACCCGACTATTTCATTCTAATTAAACTTTAGCAACACATGTCTGCCCTGTTCCTTGGAAGAGGCAAAGCAAGCCACTTGAAATAAGTTGGGCATCTCAGAGAGTATTTATTCCTCATCTACAGTTATCACTCGCTGTCAATATTTTATATTTGAAAATTGCATCAATGTGACTCAGTATAATGTATAAAATTGCATCAATGTGACTCAGTATAATGTATAAAAAGTATAGAAAAAATTCTTTAGAAGTATAGCAATGAGTGCAAAGACTGAACTCAGAGCTCCCCTACTAGAAATAGAAAAAAAGGGAGGGGGGGGTGGGATATATTGTTAACTAGTAAGCATTCTATTCATATCATGTTGGCAATACAATTGCCATATATGCTCCTTTCCGTAGCTTGTGATTAGATGATTGGATAGGCAATTAGAAAGGAGCTCCCTTCTGGTACATGTGATGTGTTGCCTTTTACCCTGTCAGTTCTTGGCAGACCTCAGTTTTTGTGATTAAAAAAACATTTTTTCCTGAGACTTTTTCCATTATCTTTTATTGCAAAACAAATGATCAATAATATATTAGCTTATTTAAATGCTCTCTTTTAGAAATGTCCTGTTGCTAAAGTTTGGGGGAAAATGTCTACTTATTGATGAATTGTCTTAATGCACTTTTACTTTATGCTATTTATTACAAACATAGTCTTTAAAGGTATCTAGCATATCATGAGCAATCAGGAACATATGTAAAAAAATCCCATTTGTATGATTGAAAAGCATTGGAGATATACAAAGTTTAAACAAGCGTAAATATGTAATAGAAAAAATTAAGCTTTCATTAAGTGAATAAATTTAAATAAATCATGAAATTGCAAACTATTGCTGGAAGAGAGTTCCAGCTTATGATGGCTAAAGTTTAGAACTTGAAAAAAGTAACATTTTATGATAAATTCAGTTATATAAAAGTAAAACACTAGCACTGAAGTGTATTGACCTGTAAAATCTGCTCCCCTTTTCTTTCTTTTATTATTTTCATACTTTGATAGGGAAGGGAGTAAGAAAGACAGACACAACTTGTTTCAAGTACTTTCTAGCTTTCAGAACTTGGTTATTCTCATTTATCCCTCTAAGTCTTTGGGTTCCTCTCAGAAAAAAAAATGCAAATCATTATACTTGAACCACTTTCCTCACAGAGATGTAAACTTTAAAGACTACAGAAATATGAATTATTATTTATAGACTTTTTTCTATCTTTAACAAAAAGTCATATGGAACCATTGCACAAATTTTGCAATTACTGAATAGCATCTCATTCAGATAGAATTTGAGAATTGAATTATAATTCTAATTATAGGTCTAATATAAAGTGGTTCATTTCCCTAATCACTATTAAGTTTGGATCTAGAATTATAAAATTCAGTAGCAGTTATTCACCATTCAAGCATTCATGGTAAGACAGTATAAGCAAACGTTTCAAAAGCAGAAGCCTGTGGTCTACACACTCTTGTTGAGACATTTTCCTAAGAATTCTGTTTCTTCTGGCTTGCAAAATGTTCTGTGTCTCAAGTGGTATTCCCAACCTCCACTCTGGAATCTCCTTCATTTCAGTGGTAGCTAAATATCTCCAGTAAGGTCTTGGTGATAAACTATTCTGTCAATGAGAAATGTTGTGATCTCAATGTTTTTTTGAGATTTGAAATGAAAATCTTTCCATAGAGGGTCAGTTTTCCTGAGGGAAAAAAATGAGGCCTGCATGCCTTTCATATTTATTTAAGAGTGGGGTCCATATTTTTGTGTGCACAACCCAAACATCTTATCCTCTTTCTACCATGGCCATAAAAAAAAACAGTAGTTCACAAGATTTAATCTATATGCTCAGTTCAAATGAAAATTGAATAGATAAAACCGATCCAAATCTTCCTATCCTCTACCCTCTTTCTTCTTCTCTAGCCACCCACTCCCAAGTCAATTGTTTAACTCTGAAGAGAATGTGGACTAACACCATGACCAGCCATTGACATGTGCCTTCATCCAAATTTGAAGTCAAACCACTTCTTGTCAGAAAGGCATTTAATCAAATCTGCATTTGCCTTTTACCTCTTTTCAGTGGTTTTCAGTTCTTTTGCCTGCTATTGTGAGGGTTGCAGGAGTAACACTAGGAATTATAATAAAGTACATGTGTTTTTCTGTTGAATTTCTTTTTCTTCTCTGCACTAATTTATACATGGAAACTAGTCAAACACAATAGCCCATTCCTTTCAGGCTCTCTGGCACTCTACTACGCTATTATCTAAGTCGATCTTTCTTGGATGGCTATAAGCACCATTAGCCTGTGGAATGAATGTTAAATTCCTTATTTACAGCTGAATGTGGCAAGGTTCACTCTGTGTGAGTGTGTGTGTATTTGCCTGTCTGTAACTGTTCATCAATCCATCTATTTCTATTCATGTGCTTATATTGTCTTTAAACTATACCCAAGGCATATTTCACATGAATCTATGGGATATACTATAGCATCTATTTAAAAAGTCATTTTCTTAATGTGTTTTCTATAGTTTCTTGTCTAGACTTGGTCAGCTAGATTTTTATTTTCTCAGGCTGCCTTTTTAAGTGTCTCGGTCTGTTCAGGGCCAGCTTCTGTCCTCTGTTTACTTCCACGACTGTTTTTGTGCAATATGGAGGGAGGAATTTAAGACTTAGTACTGTGGCTTTCTATCTCTCAAAGAAAGAGTCTCCAGTTCTTATAAAAGAATTCTGTTGCCAAGTGGCATTCTTCCTTAGGAAAGACATTGTGGATCACCCAGAGCTGGCCTACACACACACACACACACACACACACACACACACACGTGTGTGTGTGTGTGTGTGTGTGTGTGTGTGTGCATATAGAGATATAAATATGCATAAAGGGCATCCTCTCAGAAGCAATAGAAGCTGAAAAAGAGTCATTATTGTAGTGACGATGAAAAAAATAGATTTTTAAGTTTTCATCCCTTGCTCTGTCACTGAAGCATTTAGCCACCCATATTCTAATTCACTAATTTTTCTTTACATCTCATTTTTACCATATATAAATGTGGATTCTACATCATTTTCTTTGCAGAAGTGGTATAAGGATGTAAAAGGTTCTCTCCTTCCTCTTTCTGACAACCAAGAGAAAAGAGTTCCCCAAGTCTTTTCTCTCTCTCTCCCCCTTCCCCTTAAGTTCCAATATTCATCCTTTCATACTTTTAAACAGATTTTCTATTCTCTGTCATATGCTTATTATTTATGTCTCATGTATATGGTGTGATATAATTCTCAAACCTAACTCCTGAAGATATCTCAATCATGATTCTTCTCTGGCCTAAACTGTAGAATCTCAATCTCCCTCCTCCCTCCCCTTGCAAATTAATAGATTGACCCAGAAATGATCTTTTCAGTCTTGTATTTCTGCTTTCTTAATGTCATGGGACTACTTTGACCATCACATATAGCAATACATTGGTTAAGTATATTGAGATAATCATGGGAAAATATTAGCTAGATCTTGAAGTTGTATTGTGATTAACTTTTCTTCTCAAGAGAGTTGGCTTCCAACTTGAGATTTCCAGCAGTAAGAGGTGATTCCATGTCATTTTCTCTCTACATCATAAAACCACATGATGCAGTTGGATTTTGGCTTGATTGGCAGTATTGACTCACGGGAGCCTTAGGACTGGCATACCAGAGGTGATGTCAGGCCTCAAGGATCCTAATTGAAATACACCAACACAGCTGTGTGAGAGGAAAGCCTCTTCATTGGGCAAGTTGTTGCTATCAGCCTCCTCTTTTCCACGAACTCAAAAGTAAATGACTCAAGTCTCCCCAGCTCCCTCATTTTAAGATTAGGGTAGATCCTGGACAAAGGATAACTGTTTCCTCTTCCCAGAGATATTGCTGACAGGAGCACCCCAGTTTCCATGGTGTGCCAGCACATACTGGTTTCACATCTCTGGAAAATTCTATAGCTTCTCATATGTCCCTCCTTGTAAAGAGGCTGCCCCAGTTACTTTGATATATGGACAAAAAAGCAGACTATTGGTCCTATGCTCCCTGGTGTATAATTGCTCTGTCAATTTATATTTCTTCAGGTCCTCTGGATGGTTCACCCTTTTCCTTCTTGTTTCCACAGTACACTGCATGTTCTTTGAAGAGAAGAAATTTGATTTTTATTTTTTCCTCAGAAAAAGATTATCTTCATAATAATAGCTCCATTGTAAGATCCCTGAAGATGGGGGCTATCTTGCATTGTATCCCTCTTATATCCCTAGCACCTTAGCACAGGACCCTAGTACATGGTAGAAACTTAATAAATATTGATTGATTGATTTTTTCCTAGCACTTTAAGGAGTATGGAGCATTTTTCTCAAAAATCCTTTGGAGAGACATAGAACAAGGGTTATTTTCCCTACATTACAGATGAGAAAACAAAAACTCAAAGAGATAAGGTAATTTCCCCAAGGTGACCCAGCAACCAGATGTCAAGGCTAGATTTCAAATCTAGAACATCCAACTGCAAGTTGAATGTTCTTATCTTCTATAATAACATCACATTTATCTAATAACTTAATGTTTGCAAAACACTTTCTTCACTACAATCCTGGGCTATAATAATTCAACTGTTTGTATTATTTGCAGACAAGAGCAATACATTTCAAAGAGTTGAAGTAGCTTCCTACTTATCACATAACTAATGAATGTCAGAGTCAGAAATTAACCCTACATATCTGTACTGTTAATCCATAACTGCTTGTCATACTTGTGAATTGATGAATTGAATGAATAAGATAGAGACATCTGCAGTTGACCAACAGTGTTTCACTATTCTATGAAGGTGATTGGGGATATGTGATGGTCAAAGGTAGGAAAATAATAGTAAAATTGGATGGGAAAAGATGCAATGTCATCGAAAATGTCCCAAACATTTTAACCTACATAGAAGGTAGTATGTGTCTTTCCATCCTTCTTTGACTAGTCTGAAAAGAAAAAATGTCTTTTTCATTTATAAAAGTCACATATTTCTTAATATTTAAGAGAAATGTTTTATTTTTTCATTTTTTAAATCAGAAAATCACATACTTCTTAACATAAGTTTAGTCCCTAAGTCTATTTTCCTCTCCATTTGTAATATTTTATTTCAATAAGAAGTCATTTGCCAGGTAGTTTTTAACATACTCATAAATTTTCTGAGCCTCAGTTCACTCATCTTTAAAATTGGGATAAAAATATTTCTGTTACTCTCCTTATATGGCTGTTGTCAGAATTAAATATGCTTATATATGTGAAGTATTCTGCATCTCTATAAATCAGAATGTATTATCATCATAATTATGTTGGTAAAATGTGGGAAGAGAGTAGCATAAGGGACAGAAGGTTAGCCTTAAATTCAGGAGGGTCTTGGTCGAAGTTTTGTCTTGGAAACATAGAAATAATATTACTATAGGTGAGTCATTTAACTTATTACTCTGCTGAAGTAGCTCCCTAAAGTAATACCATATATATATATATATATATATATATATATATATACATATATATATATATATAATATGTATATATATATATACTCATGTGCATCAACCAAGGGATTTTCCATACTGGAAATTTCCTTCACAGATAGACACACAAATTCAAGTACCAAGTTGGAGGAGATGAAAGTTTTAAACCTTTCACTGGATGGCTTTCTAAGTTACAGATGTCACAAAGTACTAACATATGTATTCATATTTCAGTCTTTCAAAGGACCTTACCAATGTGGCTACCCACTTAAGGCTATAGAATGTAAATCATACCCAGTTAATAGTGATGCTACTCTATTGTACATATAGGAAAAGCAATTTAGATTCTGCATCTTTATCTTCATTATTCTTTAGGTGACTTGTGAGGTATTGAGTATTTGTCTACTCTGTACTAAGTACTTTGGGGCATGCTTCAGACGTGCAAATGTGCCTATTACTAGTATTTGGCAGAGCTGATGTCTGTCTGTATTTTTATTTCTGATTACAGGAAAATTTGTGCATGAGTTCACTCTTCAAACATGTAGACCAGCAATCCTGGGAATGAATGGGATGGGGAGACCTAGGAAATGGGAAAGAAGAGTAGACAAAGCCATAAGGAGAAAAATAGAATGTTATAGGGCCAGACTAGAAGTTTGAGCCCTGGCACCAAAGTCTTCAATAAGGTAGAGGTGGAAGACAAAAGATATAAAGACAGAGTCTTGTAAAAAGAAGAAAAGAGAGAGAGATTCTGAACTAAAGAGTTTCAAGAATCTAAAGATGATTTTCAAGAGACAAGGAGGGAAATTACCTCATAGATTTTTTAAAAAATACTAAGGTGAATTCAGAGAGAATAAACCCAAAATGTCCCTCGTTAAGGACTGTCGATCCCAAACAATCTCGTTAGATTTTTTTTTTGTTAGTGCACTGGATGATTTTTCATATGGCTCATTTTGTAAGTTTAATTTGATTACTATTAATATTTTTTCAAGAAAAAAAGGTTTTTTATGATGGAAAGGTGGTGTGACAGGCTCTGGCAACAATATTATTTTCAAATGTTCCACAGGCAGCAAGGCTTGTAATCTATCATTAGCTTGTCTGCACTTGTGACAGATGCTATTTACAAACTTTCTTATCAGTATGTCATTTTAAAAAGTGACTCCTCACATACTGTGCAGCAGTATACATATGTTACATGTAGCTATTATTGAACAAGGACAAAAAGCTCCATTTTCGGCTTCTGATTAGTGACACTTTACATTTATTTAATTCTCAAGTATTTTGTTTTCGTTATTATTATTGTTTTGTTTTGCTTTCATTTACAAAGATTGACTTGAGTAATAGGATGTTGTTTGTAAAATTAGCTCTCAACCCTACTGAGCACAGGAGTGCCCATAGTGTCTTTGAACTTTAGAACAATTTCTATATTGTTCTGTAACACTGATTTTATCAGTGTAAAGAAATTTTCAGTGTGGAAACTCCCTCCACTGATTCAGATAGAAAAATTTTCTTCAAGGATGCTGGTGCAAATATTTATCTCAATTGCAATCTTTGCAACCAAAGAAAGTAGCCAGGTGGGGGGGGGGGGAGTAGCTCTGAGGGTGTGTTTTGGGGGATGTGGGTATTTGTGATTGTGTGAGTGTGTGTGTGTGTGTGTGTGTGTGTGTGTGTGTGTGTGTGTGTGACAGACAGAGAGACAGAGAGACAGACACAGAGACAGAAAGAGAGAGAAGAGGGAGGATAGAATGTCATGTTACTGAATGCCTTTGTATACACATAAGGAAAAGTTCTATTTAAAAAACAGCTCTTTTCCCCTTTCGTTAGGGCTGCACATTTATTGGCCTAGTACTTCAGTCCATGGACAGCTTCAGGGTTAAGCTCAATTTTTCAGGGAGCAGTTTTCCTGTGGTCAGATTTCTGCTATCTCAGGAACCGTCATTACATGTTGCCAATAGTTGGGGGTTTTCCATCCACTCTACCATAACTGGGGCTTCATGCTGTCTGACTCCAATCAAAGCAGGTTCCACTACACTTAAAAAATAGCAAACCTTTTTATGACATTACGTTTCCTTAAGCACAGTGATTAGGGCAGCCCATGCCTCCTGATCTAATTGGACCTTTTCTAAAGTTCTTATTAAAATAATCAAAATAGCTACAGTGAAACCAGAAAGAAGTAATGCCCTGGAGTGGGAAGAGATGGGAGAAAGAGAGCAAGCACAAGCACGTGTATGAGCACACACCGTTTATAATATAGGAGATTTATTCTACTTCTGAGGCAAGAAATTGCAGAACTCTAATAGTTTCACCACCTGTGAATTATTTGGGTGTACCTCATAAGCAGGTTCTTTCTTCTCTACATGTAGAGAAATAAGTGGTATGTTCACCGGTTCTACACTACATTAATTTTCACAGACTTTCCATTTTCATCTTCATCTTCATTGCTTTTTCAGAAATTTTTCCAGAACTTAAGCCATTCCCTGTCCCAGACTGTGTTTGAGGACCTTCCTTTGCTTTCTTTGTGGGACTCTTTAAGTAAAATCAGTCTGTCGCCAAAACGTGTTGGGACGATGTGTGTGATAATGTAAGATATCCTGACAAAATTTCCAAGAACACTAAAGAAATGAGACAGGAAATTATGTGCAACATATAATAAATTCAAACTGTCCAATAAAATAAATGTAACTTGCTTTGTTCCCACACCGAGGTACTCCAGGGTGTCAGATTTCCCTTCCCCACTTTGTAGGCTATAATCTTAGTCCCCATTTGAAGATTGCCAGAGTATGGTTCAAGCCTTGTACTTTGTCAGTAGAACCAGGACTGAAAGGGGTAAAGGAAACAGTAAGTAGGTCTTACTGATCTGGTGCTGAAATGAAACTGAAAAGATTTTTTTAACAGATTCTATTTTATTTTTTCATTGTGATTATTACAGCTACCTTTCATTAAAGTCTCACATAGTTATTTGATTTGCCAATCAACTCTGAATTTCTTTTTCTTGGAGGGACCAAATTTACAAATATTCTCTGGAATTGTCATTTTTTTAATTACTTTCACTGAAAACTGGAACTCCCCTAGTATCAAGGGTTCACAGACGATGAAAGCCAGAATGGGTCTTAGAAACAATCAAGGACAGCACCCTTATGTTACAAATAAGCATGATATCCAAAGTGAAGAAAAGGTCTTGCTAAAATAGTAACACAGTTATTGATAGAGTTGGGATTAGAATCTCATTATCTTGCCTCTTTTTCTTTTACTGTCTGGTCACTCAGTTCCACAGCCCAGATATCTACTACTTCTTCTGAAGAAGGCAGAGGAACTACTCCATATATCTCTTGAAGGTAAAATTTCGATTTAATAGGGAGGCAGCATGAAAGTGTGGAAAGATCCCTGAATTGGTTATCAGAAAAGATGAGGTCCTAGTCTGACTCTGCAGTAGACTATATATCTGTGACATCATTTAAAAAATCTCTACTTCAGAGGCAGCTAGGTGGCACAGCGGATAAAGCACCAGCCCTGGAGTCAGGAGTCCCTGGGTTCAAATCCGGTCTCAGACACTTAATAATGACCTAGCTGTATGGCCTTGGGCAAGCCACTTAACCCCATTTGCCTTGCAAAAGCCTAAAAAAAAATCTCTACTTCAGTTGTAAAGAGAAGGAATTGAATTATATGATCTCTAAGATATAGAGACATTGTGATGGTTGCACAGAAAATGAAGTCACAGGATTATGGATTTAAGTGATAATGTGGAGTTGATTCCATCCAATCCTTTCATTTTACAGATGTAAAGAGAAGTGAATTCTTTCCCTAGGGAAATTACCTTCACATAGGGAAGGTAAAGGTTAAAACTAGGACTTGAACCCAGATCTGATTCTAAATTTACTACTTTTCCCAATGTCCAAAAAATGGATACAATCATTATATAATCACTTATTACTACAACGTTTTCACATGTGATCACTAAAGGAATTAGGGTGTGGGGGAAATGGGGTAAAAATTGATAGTTTAGATTGGTTTTAAGTTACTGTCAGAACACTATTTCCTTTATATTGTATATTTAAGTACTTGTCAAAGAAAAGTGGATTTTGCCTGAAGAAATAGACACATTAAGTCGGGACTCATGATGATTAAATTAAAAATGTGTTATTGAAAACTCTTAAGATTGATATTTAAGGTTACTCTTTGGCATTATATCCATTCTCTTTGGCTAAGATATTCTTTTTTTTTATTACAGCACAGGAACCTGAACTTAGCAAATAGGAGTACTTTTTCTTCATATTTATTTTATGCATATACACCTGCCTTTTAAATGTCAGGATTCTGCTTGGCAAAATATAAGGAGATTTCTAAACAAGTTTCTCATTAAAAGAAAGAAAATGTCAACCACCCAGGCACTGAGAAGTTAACTGATTTTCCCCAGAGAAGTTAGATCCATCTTTGAAAACTTGATGGAGCTTCCTAGTAAAATAATGACCTCAACTTTCTACCCAGAGAAGTTTTCTCTTGTCTTCCTATCCTCTTAAAATGTCTTAAAATCTAACTTATGGGGCGGCTAGGTGGAGTAGTGGATAGAGCACTGTCCTTGGAATCAGGAGTACCTGGGTTCAAATCCAACCTCAGACTCTTAATAATTACCTAGCCATGTGGCCTTGGGCAAACCACTTAACCCCATTGCCTTGAAAAATCTAAAAAAAAAATCTAATTTATTTTAAAATACAGTGAAGGAATCCATTTTTCCCTTCTAAAGTTCTGTTCCAGGGACATTTAAATAGATAATCCTAAGGCATTAAACCAGTGCAATTTAACTGTCTATGAACTCCATGCCCTTTATCTTCAGGAGAAACTCTTTCATTGGTTTGTATATTATAGGGCTATGGCAGGTGAGTGTTATTGTTTACACTGTTGTCATAGAAATGCCCAGATCACTTGGCTTGGTTCTAGGTTTGCCATGCCATCTATCTTTCAGTTATTTGAGAGAAATTCATATATTCAAAAATAGAACAGATTCCAGGGAATATCTGGTCTTACACCTGAGCTTTACAGGTGAAGAAACTGAGGCCTAAAAAGATTAAGAAACTTGCCCAGTTTCACACAAAGGGAAAGTAAGAGAACTTGAATTTGAATTCAGAATCTCTGAGTCAGGGCAACCCCTACCCATTTCACACATCCTTTTCTTAGTTTTAGACTATAGGTCACAAAGGAAGTAAGTCAAGGCAACATGGATGGGTCAGCAAAAATCTGTTATTATGCTGTGTTTCCCTTAGGATTTTGAAATTATTCTCCTTCATGTACTCTGAACTCCAGAGAAATTAGAGTGCTTGAGGCAACATGTAGTAATCATTATTGCATCTACATTGAAGTCAAAAGTCTGGCTTTGTTCCTTCCTATTGGTGTGACCTGGGAAAAATACTTTTGGAGATTTCAGTTTGACACCTGAAAACTGAGGACACTGAATTTGATGATCTCAAAGGTCTCTTACTGTTCAAAGTCCTGTGATCAGATGATTTTTCTTCTTTCCCCCCTCCCCTAATAGTCCCCTGTTTTCTCTAGTTAGTGTTCAGACCATTCTCCATCTTTTTAGTTAAACTTCTATAATTCCTTTAAAGTTCACTCTAAATACTCCCCTTTGAGTATTTAAAGCCTCTCTGATCCAGCAATGGGTACCAACCTTCCCCTTCAGAACTTTGATAATTTCTTAGTTGGATACACACAGGGTCTTCTTATTCCTTTTTTGTGTCTTGGACCCTTTTAGCAGGCATAAGTCAGAATTGAGATCAAAACTCTCCTATCCATTAACCAGGTTGTTTCCAACCCTGGCAAAGTTAAGGAGATCATCCCAGACTGGGTGTATAAAGTATAAAACAACACAATATAGACCTAGAGTTGGATAGGATCTTAGAGGCCAGAGGCCAGAGGCCAGCATCCTCTTTTTTTTTACAGATAAGGAAAATGAAGCACAAAGAGGTAGTGATCTGCTAAAGGTATAAAGAAGAATTTGAACTCAGTTCTTCCTTTCTCTAGTTCCAATACTCTATATACCATAAAGTACCCTAAACAGCACAATTATTATCACTGCTTGTAGATGGGGAAACATTCAGAAAAATGAAATAAGTGACTTACCCAGAATTACCTGGCTTGATAAGTATTTGAGCTAGAATTCAAACCTACATCTTTGGACTCAGAATCCATAGCATCTTTAATCCCAGTATGCTGTGTTCAAAAAATGTATAAAACAACCATTTATGTATCACATCAGTTTTCTTCTTTCAAGAAACATTTTGCATTCAATATTCAGTCTATATAAATTCACTTCTCTCATATAATCAAAATTAATCATATAAACAAAATTAGTCCAGCATGAGAACAACTGGTACAAAGGCAGAAAGTCAGGAACCATTGTAGATCTATATGGCAAAAAGTTGATTCTCTGAGAATTTAATTAGATGATGGAGAGAGTCAAACATGCCTAGGAGAATAGCATTTTAATGAAAAAAAACGTGTTCAAGTGGTAAGTAGAGAAATAGATTGAGATAGAGGGCATCATAGCAGAGAGGATAGAACTGTTTTCCTGAGTTCAAATCCAACCTCAGATCCTAGTTTTGTGACCATGTGCAAATTGTTTCAGTTTTCTACTCTTAACAGGAACTAGAAACGAAAATGAAAAACACTCCAATATCTGTACCAAAAAAAAAATCCAAAGAGGTAAACATGACTAAAAAATGATTAAAGGACAGCCAGAAAGAGCATGAAACAATTGATTTGACCAGAACTGAAGGTGGGAGCAAAGATTGTAAAGGGTACTAGAGGAAAAATTGTTGGTGAGGAAAAGGAGAAAAAATAAGAGAGTCAAAAAATAAAATGAAGCATTAACTTGAATTTTTCCTAAAATAAAGATTCTAAAAATTTTGCTTAGTGTGTTCTCTTGGTTCTTCTCAGTTCAGTTTGCATCAGTTGATTTAAGTATTTCCAGATTGTTCTGAAAGCACCCTACTTGTCATTTCTTATAGCATAATAATATTCCATCACTATTATGTACCATAATTTGTTAATAGTTCTCCAAATGATGGGGAATTTCCTCAATTTCCAATTCTTCACTACCACAAAAAGAGCCACTATACATACTTTTTGTTCATTTATGTCCATTTCCCTTTTCTTTGCTCTCTTTGGGATAGACTGAGTGTTGCTGGGTCAAAAGATATACACAGTTTTATAACCCTTTGGCCATAGTTCCAAATTTTTCTCCAGAATTGCTTGAGGGACACAACTCCACTAATAGTTCATTAATATGCTTATTTTTCCATATCTCCTAAAGCATTTATCATTTTTCTTTTCTCTCATGTTATCCAGTCAGACAAGTGTGAGGTAATAACTCAAAGTTGTTTTAATTTATTTTTCTCTAATCAAACCCTGAGAGTTTACAATAATGTGCTAAGGAAGGTAGGAGTTCCCGCATTTGAATGAATTGACTATAAATAACTCCTATCTCCCAGAATTATTGTGAAGATCAAGTGAGATAATATTTACAAATTGTTTAACACATTACTTACTTAATGGTACTTAGCTGGTGCTTAATAAATACTTCTTCACTTCTTCTAAATGAACTCACAGGTCCAGTCTACTCTTTTTCTTTATATTCCTTATCTAATTTAAGTTCAAAATCCCAAAAGCTTGACATAGACATAAATAAAAAAGTAGAACTTATATATGACCCAAAACTGCACTTTCAACTTAGAAATAATCAGTAGTAAAAGAAAAAGAGTTTATTAGGGTTAAGCATAAACTCACTATTTATGGTTACTAGTTGGTTAGCTGGACCTGAGGGAATCTTTGAAAGAACTTTAGAATTTGCTACCAGAAAAACACTTAGCATTTGTTGAGTCCATTCTCCCCATTTTTCAGTTGAGAAAATTGAGAGTCCTCAAGAACAAGGGATTTGCCTAGGCTATTAGTAGTAAGTAACACAGGTTGAATTTGAACCCACATTCTGACTCCACTACCTATACTGTGTCCATTCAATCACAAAGATTTTCAAGGTCTCTTCTAAAGTAAAAGATTACTAACAGGATAAGTCACTATCATACTCTGGTATGACTGAAATTGGATTCTATTTGATATCCAACATTCTTACTACCAAAGAAAGCTGCCTCACCCTCTTGTAAGAATGGAGAAATTGGGAAAAGATTGCTTCAGCATGAGAATGGAATGACTCTCACACTAGAAATCTAAGGGTCTGGTGTCTAGGCCTGACACCGTATTAACAAGTGTTACAATCTTGAAGTTACTGATCTCCAATGAGCTTCTTTCTACACATCCATAAAGAGAGGAGAAGAGTAGCCTAGATAATCTCTTCTAGCTCTAACTTTGTATGATCCTATGAAGAATGTTTCCATCATTGGATAAAGAAATGGAGAAATGTTCAAAGGAACGCTGACAATATTTAAGAGACCATGGTGGGAATCCAACAAAGGCAAAAATGTTTGAGGAGAAAAGTGATGCTTATGGTAGTCTGCATATTACTGGAACTAAATTTGTCCTTAGTGATGTAATGAAAGGAATAGTAGGGTCTCAAAAGAATACAAGGAAATTGATAGTAACCACAAGGCACAACACTGATTTGAGAGAGAGACTTGGGAGGCAGAGAATGTAGTAAAAAATGGTGGAAAGGGTAAGATGACCCCAAAATATGTTGGAGTACCCTCGCTCTCTCTGTTTATTATAAAACTAGCTGGAAAGTTTCCAACTGTGCTACTCAAATATATTGCTATCATCTGTGATCAAGGCCTATTTGAGTATTTTTCATAGACTGATTTTAGTTATGAGACCCATACAATTGAGTCATGGTTAATGCAGCTATAGGTATATATTTCTGCTGTCTACTATAATAAATAGTAAATATAATATGTTGTTGAAAGAAAACCAATATATCAACTGAAAAAATGATGTCGTAGACTAAACTCAAATACTGAATGTTTATTTTTTTAATCTAGTTAGAAGTTATTTTTTTTTAATTTACAAAAAAGGCTGTTTTAATAAATATTAGGTATGACATTTCTTGTATATCTTTCTATAAAATTTCACAAGTCACAAAAAATTTGTTGTTTATTTTTTTAATCAAGTTAGAAGTTCTTTTTTTTAATTTACATAAAAGGCTGTTTTAATAAATTTTAGGCATGACATTTCTTGTATATCTTTCTATAAAATTTCACAAGTCACAAAAAAAATTTGTTGGTGGTTTTTGATGTGATTATCTTTAACTTATCCTTGTTTTGCTTGTATATAATTATTTGAATGTTGTTTCCCCCCAGAGACTGCCTTTTTGCCTTTCTTTGTATCACCAGCAATTAGTTCAATGCCTGGAAGGTTCTGAATAGTACATCCGAGTCCGTTACTAAATGTCTGCTATCATTTCCTACAATATTTACATTTAAAAATTATAGGAATGAAACTCAGAGAGCAGAACTATAACAATCAGTTTTTCGATGAGTAAATTATTGGGGTGTTGGGAAGATGGCAGAGATGGAGCACAGGACCTTCCTGGTACCCACGAAGTCAAATCTTGCATAAGTCTTAAAATGGATGCAAATTCTTCCTAGCAACCAAGAAAATATGGTTGTCCTAAGGATTTGAGGAATGAGGGCAGTGGAAGGGGGGGTGTCCCTTTTTATTATGTAGCTTTTGCCACTGGCAAACAGGAAGTTATTTATCTTCATGGATGCCTTTAAGACTTTAGGATATGGTACTTGAGTTCAAAGCTGAGGGCTGTATAATACATTCAACACCTATATTCAGGGCTTACGTACTGCTTATAGGTTCTGCTTTCTTTTTCCAAAACTCATTATTTAGGAAATTCACCTGTCCCTTAAAATTCCTGGGTTTAGGGCACAATATGCATGTAGAACAATAGAGGTAAATTAAATTCAGCTTTGAGTCATCAAGTAGCTTGGACTTTTCAGAGAGTTAAAGGAATTTTATGAAAAATATCTCAAGGGGGTGTTTTGAGTTTTTCAGGATTTTTTTCCTCCCTGCTTTCTTCTTTGTATATAGAATGTGTTCCAAGCTTTCCCTCATAATATTAGTATTACTTATAGGTTTAATGACTTTTGCCTGTTGACAGTGAGTGAAATATTTTCCACATTAACTTAGGAGTTTATTTTAGCCATATCTTGATGTCCAGGTATGGTAACGAAATTGAGGAGTGAAAGATTTACAGATCACTAGAAGGTAATAAAAGAAACAGCACTGCAACATTCTAATGGGAATTAGAGCAGGAAGTTACTTGAGTTACTGGATGGTAGCAACCTGAGTATTTCCGTAGCCTTCAGGCTGCTTTTTTTTTCTTCTTTCTGTCATTACTTTTTGAAGGAATGTTATAACTAGAGTAATTGAAAGTTGATTCATACAGGTATATAAATGACTTGAGTTTGGCTAAGGAAAAAAAAGAAGGTCCCAGGATGACAATAGCTTCAAGGAATATAAAGAGAGGCATTATATTATGGTGAGGACTTGTCATAGCATCATGAAGTCCGGGATTCAAGTCCTGACTCTGAGACCCTCTTGTGTGATCTTGCATAGTCTCTCAGATTACAAATTGAGGTTGGGAGTTGTACTGGTAAAGGGAATTTCTAAACTTCAGTCCCTTTCACTTATTAAAACCACAGTTCTGTATATGCTGTCTTCCTCCCCTCCAAAAAAAATGAAACTACAATTATTATAAATGTCAACTAATTGGTTTTCATCATCATAGATTACAAAATGATCCATTGTTGTTTTTCAGTCATTTCAGTTTGTCTGACTGTCCGTGACACCATTGGGGGGTTTTATGGCAACGATAATAGAGTGGATTACCATTTCATTCTCTAGCTTATTTTATAGATGAGGAACTAAGGCAGAGTTAAGTGTCATGTCCAGCTAGTAAATGTTTGAGACTGGATTTGAATTCAGGTACTCCTGACTACAGGACTGGTGCTCTGTCCTCTACTTCTACCTTCCCATAAATGATTCATGCAGTGTCAAAATAACAAAGAATTGGATTAAATACACAGAAGAAAGATTTGACTGATAGGTTTCTTATAAATTTAAGTATAAATAATAGGAGATTATTGCTGTTTCTCCCAACAATCTCAATTCCAACTTTTGATTCAGTCATCCTGGCTTTTTCCATGATGTCTTTCACATATAAGCTAAATTAATGTGGTGACACTAAATAGCCTTGTCATCCTTCTTTTCCAGTTTTAAACCAATCAGTTCACGTTCAGTTATAATTGTTGCTTCTTGGCCTGCATACAGGTTCCTCAGGAAACAGGTAAGATGATCTGGTAATCATAATGATCTCTTTGAGGACTTGGCATATTTTGTTGTGATTCACACAGGTTAAAGGCTTTAGTGTAGTCTGAAATAAAGTAGATAGTTTTTTTTTTCCTGGAATTCCGTTGTTTTCTCCTTAGTGTAGTGAATGTTGGCAATTGGGTTTCTGGTTACTCTGCTATTCTAGAAAAGCTCAGTGTGCTTTAAAGCCTATCTTGCAAAATCTTAAGCATATCCTTGCTGGTATATGAAATGATGGCTATTGTTTGGCATTTTAAATATTCTCTGGCAATGTCCTTCTGTAGGACTGGGGCATAAATTGATCTTTTCACATTGTTATGCCTTCTGTATTTGCTGACATACTGACTACAGTACTTGAACAGCATCACCTTTTAGGCTTTTAAATTGTTTGGCTGAAGTTTTATCATCTCCAAGAACCTTCTTGTTAGCAATGCTTCCCAAGACCCACTGCAGGATATCTAGTTCCAGATCAGTAACATGTCATCCTGTTATTCTTCGAAATTCTGCATTCAGCTAGCTATATCTTTCCCTCATTATCTTGAACTCTATAAATCTCTGTCCTGCTTAATTTATTACTCCACAGCCAAAAGAATTATTATCCCAATTATTTTTTGATTTCCTCAACATACCAGCCCCCTTTTAATGTGACTTTTTTTAAATTTTATTTCTATAAAATGGTCTAGGTCTTCATAGAAATGATTGATTTGACCTCTTTGGCATCAGTGATTTTGAATCACTGAGTATTACTGTGATGTACAACACCTTGAATTCAAGCAGAGATCATTTAATCATTTTTGAGATTGTACCCTATCTAGTACTGCTTTTCTTATCCTTTTATTGACTATGAGGGCTAGTCCATTATTTGTAATGTTTTCTTGCTCATACTAGTCTCTGTAGTGATTATCTGAATTTAATGTATCCGTTTTCATACATTTAAGATCAGTGACACCCAAGATATTTATGTCTAATCATTCCTTCACCTTTCTGATCACATCCAGTTTATTTTGACAATATATCTTACATTCCAGTTTGCTATTCAATTCTGATCTTTGCAGCATTATACTTTCCTTTCATCACCAGATACGTCCACAGTTGAGCTTCCTTTCAAAAGCTTTGGCCAAGCTGCTTCATTAGGACTAGAGAACAACTTGTGGTTGTCTTCTGCTCCTCCTCAGTAATGTATTGGACACTTTCCAATCTAATCTTCTAATGTCATCTCTTATATCATTTTCTCACCATCCTCTCAGTACTATTTCTTGGCAGGTAGCCATTTTCTTCTCCAGTGGATCACCTTTTGTTAGAACTCTCCATTATGATCTTTCAACTATAGTTTCAGTCACATCAAGTGTGTCTCCTCTTACTGGAGATTTCAAAGTAGAAACTGGGTGGTCATTTGTCATAGAAGAGCTTCTTGTTTAGATTTGACTTGAACTAAAGGGCCTAAGACTTTCACTCCAACTTTACTGTGATTCCATTAAAACTGTAATTCTGGGTGATACTGAAGGATATAACAACAGGGTAAAATGTTTATGGAGAAGATATGATGTCTTTATTATAGAAAATAATTAATTTCTTCTAAAGCAATTCAGAAGCTACAAGTTCAGCAATGTTAGGGAAACCCAGTCATTATCTACAGTAAGCAAAGGGATAGGCTCTGTGCTGGAGAAAGCTCAAAATCTGAGAAGGGGCACTACACACAATAAACTCTGGGTTATAGCAAATCTAAGCAACCTACAAATTTCAAATCATCAGATTTTTTTCTTCTTTGCAAATTTTGTAATACTTTTATGAGAAAGAGAAAAAGTGATCAATAAATATTTTTCTTTTCAAAATATTTTATATTTATTTTTCATATTTCTTAAAAAGTTTTAGCTCCAAATTCTCTCACTTTCTGACTCCCTCCCTTACCCAATGAGTAGACATGCAATATGATATCCATTATACATGTCAAATCATACAAAAGAGATTTAACAGTAACCATTTTCAAAAAAGCAAAGAAAAATAAAGAAAGTGAGAATATTATACTTCACTTTACACTCAGAGTTGATCAATTCTCTCTCTGAAGGTTAACATTTTTTCATCCTTGAGTTCTTTGGAATTGGTTTGGATCATTGTATTGATCAGAATAGCCAAGTCTTTCATAGTTGAACATCATTACAGCATTGCTGCACTGTGCACAATGATCTCTATGTTCTTGTCACTTCATGCTGCATTGGATCATATATAGATGTTCCCATGTTTTTCTGAAACCAACCCCTTTGTCATTTCCCACAGCACAACAATATGCCAGCAAAATCATATACCACAACTTGTTCAGCCATTCCCTACTGATGCCCATTCCCTCAATTTTCAATTCTTTGATACTACAAAAAGAACTGTTATAAATATTTCTGTACATATAATTTTTTCTTTTTCTTTATCTCTTTAGAATCCTGACCTAGTAGTGGTATTTTTGGCAATTGGGTGGCACAGGGAAGAGAGTACGAGGATTAGAGTCAGTCTCCCTAATTTTAAATCTGACCTCAGATACTGACTGTGTGATCCTAGTCACTTAACCTTTCTTGCCTCAGTTTTCTCAGCTGTAAAATTAGTTGGAATAGGAAATGCAAATCACTGTAATATCTTTACCCACAAAACTCTAAGTGGAGTCACAAAGAGTGGAAGAATTAGACACAATTGAAACTACCAAACAACAAAGCAGTATTGCTGGTTCAAAGGGTAAGGACAGTTTTATAGTCCTTTTGATCTAGTTCAAATCTTTCTCCAGAATGGTTGAACCAGTTTATTACTCTACCACTAGCTTAGTAATATACCTGTCTTTTCCAGGAAAATCCCAAATGTAGACACAAAGAATCAGACATGACTCATCAACAACATGCCTTGAAATATGCCTCTTGTAAACAATATATCATTGGATTTTGGTTTCTAATTGATTCTTTTATCTGCTTCTTTTTTTATGTGTGAACTCATCTCATTCACATTCATACTTATGATTACTTACTGGGTTTTCCTTCCATCCCATTTATTTCTGTTCGTTTCTATCTCTCTCTTTTTATTATGTTTAATTCCATGGAAGAAGTTGAAGACTCTTTAAGATTCATTCAGAAGATAACATTTCAGCTTGAAGGAAGTCACTAAAGGAGTAATTCAATCAGGTGACCATGTGAGGATGTTGTATTTGGGACATAGAGGCTAATCTTAGAGTCATATATAGAGTAGAAAAAGACATGATGGCATCCATGAATAACTAGTCTGGCAAGCATTTAGAATAAGTGAAAGTTGAGGAAAAGAAGGCAAGACAAGAAAGTTGTAACCAGACTGTTAGAAGGCTTTAAATATCAATCAGGGTGTTTCTATTTTATCTTCTACATTACTGGAAAGCTAAAAAGACTTCTGAGAATAGATGTGATCAGGTTTGTAGAGTAGAAAGATTATTTGTCAGCTCTATGAAGAATGCTTTAAAGAAAACAGAGAATGGGAGCAAGTGAACCAGTTAAAGGGCTACTGTAATAGTCCAAATGAGCACTGATGTGAACCTCCACCTAGGATGGTAATAGTGTAAACCAAAAAGCAAAAGGGAGCAAGAAATATAAGAGATATTATGAAGGTAAGAACAAACAGGACTTAACAATTAATCCAAAAGGGACTAGGCAAAAAAGGCAATAGGGAATGTCAAAGATAGCTCCCAAAGTTAACCAGGCTGACTTCAGGAAATAAAAATTTATTCCCTGAACATCAAAGGGATCAACAGGAATTCACTTACGTGATAAAGTAGAAGAAGAGTAAAGGAAAGGGTCATTATTCAAAGATTATCAGAGTCTTTTGAACTTTAGATCAAAACTTTTTATAAAAGATTATTTAGTTTCCTTTTTCTGAAAAAGTGACTATCAAAAACAGACAAATTAACTTCATTTTGCTAGGAAGTGGTCAGGAGACCCCTGCAGTTTAATTCATTAATATTTATTTCATTGAAGCAAATACTCATACTCAATTATTCATAAAACCATAGATATATATCTGGAAGAATGTCATCTTATGCAAATTATCCATTTTTCAGATTAAGAAACTGAGGTCCACTGAGGTCGGTGACCAAGGTCACAAAGCTAGTAAATAGAAAAACTAGGAATTAAAGCCAAGTGATTCCATATTTGTGATTCCATATTCAATATTTTTCCATTGTCTGAAAGAGCAATTCAACTTAATCAAACAAAATTTGTTTGGTATTTAAAATGCAAAAGTCACTATTATAGTTGAGTTAGAAGTGTTATATGTAAGAAGTGAAGAAGTCTTCATTTCATTTTCTTGACAGAATTAGCTCTAGCTGGTTTTTAATCCCCATGTAAATGCTAGATTATGGAAAATGAATTTTATTTTATAAGCAATCAAAAACTCCTAAAAGTTTTTGTCTAAAGATGTGTAGTCCTTTAAGATTTACATCCATCATCCATACAGTACCCCAGTTAATAGGCAGTACAAGAATTGGCACCCCCATTTTTCAGATAAGTAAACAGGGTCAAAGAATAGAAGTGATTATCCTAAGGTCACATGGCTAGAAAATGTCTTATGGGAAATTTTAATCCAGTTCTTTTGGCTCTAATTTCATTGACTACATCATTTAGTAAACTGAAGAGAGATATAATTATATATCTTCCATATTTTGAATGTTCTCTTTATTAACTTAAAAAGTACGGTATTCTTATATCCGTTTATCAACTAAGCTGACTACGGATGCTAATTATTAACCTTGCAGTTATCATAACTAATTCCAGTAGGAGTGTTTGTTTTCCAGGAAGTAGTTTTTCCCAAGATTCCATGCATTTTTAACTGCTTTTTGAAGCTTCCCATTGCTACAGATGTTTTACAAATGCATTTAAGCAAAATTTGTAAATACTCCAAAAAATGTCTGTGGGTGATTGGAGCTATAGTTAGATCATTGGGAGGATGGGAAGTAGCAAGGAGATAGTGGGCAGGGACCAGAAACATTTAACCAGCTCAACAGGAAGACTAGAATTCACAAAAAGAACAGAAGAGGAATTTTCACTTCAAGGGGGTGTTTCAAACATGTTCATCATGGGAAACAGTGGGGTGTGGAAGTCCCTGGAGGTGGCTCTTCATTGTTTTTCTTGGTACCTGGTGTGTTGAATTTTTTTTCCATTGGAGGGGTATTTTTGTGTGGGAGGGAAAAATCAACCAGTCATAATAACTTCCCTTGATTCCCATAGAAACATTAGGTGAAATTTTTCACCCACCCCTACTCTCCCTCCCCCCACCACAAAGACACAATTTCACACCTAAGGTAGAAAGAGATAAAAATCTCAAAAGCATTCCCCAAACTTTAAGACCATAAAGGTGATGACTGCCCTTGAAACCGTTATAATAACCCATCACATTTGAAAGATTTTGAGAATCACTGTGATTTCAGCCTCTCAAGTTTCTTGGAGAACTGTATAGCTTTCCTTTGTGAAAGAAATAAAATTATCCAATTGGAGAAGCCTGTCTTGAGCCCTTAATTGAGCAGTACTTCATTCAGCAGCTCTGCTCTTACAATTATATCACCAAGTCAGTGATTATAGTGGAAAGAGAAAAGCAGACTGATGGACTGCTGCAAGAAGAAAATGTCTTTAAATCTTTCAGACTATAACTTTTTTTTTTTTTTTTTTTTTGGTTCGTATCCAAATCCTTGACTGGTTTTCAAAGTCTCTATCAAAGTAAATGCAAAATAATATTTATTTTGCTCTTTTATCAGGATTATGACCAAGTACTAATAGTGCCTCTATTTATTCAGTGATGGTTTTTGTTAATGGAAATTGACATGGTTAAACTAGTTTATCTATGAAGTTGTGAGAGATTATCTACTCCATAATGCCTCATGGGCAGACAGAAATTGCCTGAATACTAATCTTTTGTATCAGCCATTATTACTATTAATTTGACTGGCTGTGAAGTTTGTTTGAGTGGAGCTTTCCAAAATAGCTAGAGGTCTCCCAGCACTTTCTGAGAGGGAGCTTTAATCCATTCCTAGTCCTTGGATGGAACACAGCAACAATCAAATTACTCTGGTTCTAAAACAAAAATGCTGCTAAAGCATTTGACACTGAGAAAAGTCTGGATTTTGTTGCCTAAAAAGTAGCAGAACTGTTTTAATTCTATCACTTAGATTTTTTTTCCAGATTGAAAATAATAGTCATAACAATAACAACAGTAAATAGTTTTTAGATATGACATTAATCTATAAAAATTTAAAAACTGTATTTTAATAGATACTTCTGTATTACTTACCTACTCTCTAAGCTACATGGAACGAAAAAACTTTCAAAATATACAGATATAGCAATAAAAATCAAATTGGTGTCAGAACACAACAAAGCATTTAATCTTCTCCATCATCTTGTCTGCTACCAAAAACTATTCCCAAGATGCATTTAATGAGTTTTCAGATAAAAATTTACATACTTTTAATACAGTAACAAAATGTACCTGTCCCCAGAACATAAAACATCAAAGCATTATAACAGAAATTATAACAGGTCTTGTCTCAAAACTGTTTCTATCTGAATCCCTTCCAATTTGGATAAGAAAAATATGATAACAATAATGATAATTTGTATTTTAAAAGTGCCATTAGGTTTGCACAACACTTTACATACTTATTCCAGAAGCCAAGTCTAGTATTCCATATATTGTGCCACATTAAAAAAATTCAGAACTTTTTTTTTACTTAGAGACTTCATACATTCCCCAAATTTCCATTTCTACCTCTTTGAACATGATTCTCAAGCTCATATCTCCTATTCTTTCTTTTTGTTTATGCTCTAGTCTTCTTAACCTTTAGGGATTTCGTATTTCTCACCAATAAAATTAGGAAACTAAATTAAATTATTTCTAAGGTCTTTTCCAGCTTTATATACTCTGAACTTTTTATATACTCCGAACCTTTAACCTCCAACTGCTTGGTGAATATGTCCGCTGAATGTCCCCTTTGGTATTTTAAACTCGACATGTCCAATATTTATTTCATCATCTTCTATTCCCATCTACTCCAACTTCCAACTTCCCTATTTCTTGTAGAACCATAGAATCTCAGATTAGAGGACTCTTGAGGCTCATTAATCCAACCTTTTTAGAAAATTCCCAGTCAGTGAGTATCCAACATTCACTTGAAGACTGAAGATTAACCCATTCTGCTTTGGATAGTTCCCATTGTTTAAAAGTTTATCCTTAGAGCAAGACAAAATTTATGTCTGTAATTTTCACCATATCTACTTCCATCAACTGGAGTCAAAGTAGAACAAGTAGAATCCTTCCATTTAATCAATTTAACAAACTGAGAAACAAGTGCAGTATAATCTATCTCCCAAGCTTTCCCCTAGGTTAAATAGCCCTAATTCCTTCACCTAATACTGATATGTATGAAATAGAAATCTATAGGGCAGCTAGTTGGTACAGTGGAGAGAGTTCCAGGTCTAGAGTCAGGAAGACTTATCTTCCTGAGTTCAAATCTGACCTTAAACACTTACCATCTATGTGAACCTAGGCAAGTCATTTGATCCTGTTTGCCTCAGTTTCCCTATCTGCAAAATGAACTGAAAAAGGAAATAGCAAACCACCCCAGTATTTTTCCCAAGAAAACTCCAGGTTTCATGAAAAATTGAACACAACTTAAAAATGACACTTTGTAGGCAGTCTACAAGCATATGTTTCCTAAAATATGATGTTAACAATTAAGTATGACTGGGGAATCAAAAGAAATGCAAAATGTGCACATTTTTAGTATCTAGTCATGCTTCTCCTATTTTATACTAGCAAAGCTCAAGTGTAAAATTTGCATATTTGTAATTATTAAACTTTTTCCTAAATATACTAGCTTGTCACATTTAAAAATTTTCACCGTCATACATTGTATTCATTCATTCTAATGTAAATTTATTGTGTGTCCTGTGTAATTTTTAATTTTTTTACTTTGTAAGGATTTATTAGTTATATGCCTAATTTGTTAATCTGTTGTTTTTCTCTTTTGTTGATGAAAGTGTATAGAAGACAAAAGAATTTCAACCTAAGGATTGTTTTAACATTCCAAAAATTTTGATATTTGATACTTTGATAGTGTTGTGGTTATATTTTAATGAAATTATCTAGTATTTCTAAGATTTGTGTTTTGATCCATCAATTATTTAGAATAAAGTAATTTAGTTTTTTAATTAATGTTTATTTCTTTAGCAGCTCTTTATTGAATTTTTATTAAATTGTAGTCTAAAAAGAAGTATTTAATATTTCTTCTTTACTGATTTCTTAAGATTTTTATAACCTAATACCTGCTCAGTAGTTACAAATGTGACAAACACAGCTGAGGTATACATATATTACTTTCTATGAACATTCAATAATTTCTAGAGGTGTATCATATCTAACTTTTCTAAGATTTTATTCTTATATTTGTTTCTCATTTTTGTTTTTGATAGATTTCTCTCTGAATACATTGAAGTTCCTCTCTAATGTGATCTAATTATGTTTTTCTCCCTGTAATTCATTCAGCAGTTTAAAAAAGGTTTTAAATGCTATTCCAATTGGCATATAAATTTTGAGTATTGATATCAACTCATCATCTATGATTTCTTTCAGCATAGTGTAGTTTCCCTATTTATCTCTTTTTACTTAAGTCTATTTTTTTCTGTTAAGTGCCATACTGTTTTCAAGGCATTTTTTCAGAAATCTAGGAATACAAATAAAATAGTTCTAGCAATCCTAAAATTTGCATTCTGCTGTGGAGAATAATATATGTAAGCAAGTAAATGCAAAATAATATCAAGAGTCATAGAATAATAAAAGTAGAGGACCAGGAAAGAGTTTACATAGAAGCCAGTATCTTAGATTTTTTTAAAAGGAGAGATGTATTTTAAGTAAATTTAAGGAAGAAGAGTATATCTAACATAGGTGATTTCCTATGCACAAAAGCAAGAATGGAACTTGTGTGTATTAAAATCATCTGGCAGGGCAATTTGGCTAGATTGAAGTAAGCCTGAAGAGCATATACTATGAAATAACATTGTAAAGTTTTGAGATCTCACTGAGTATTTTGTATTTTATTTTAGATGTAAAATGGAGACCCTAAAGATTTTTCAGTGAGATTTTTGCAGGTCTTATCTACACTTTCAGGACTATTAATATTATTGCTTTATGGAAGATAGTTTGGATATTTTGACACCTATAAAACTTGACATTTGAATACAAACAGTGGAGTAAGGGGAAAAAAAGAGAGTGGAGGATGATTCCAGGGTCAGAAATGTGGTTGACTGGGAAGAATTTTGATGCCTGCAATAGAAATAGGGCATTTTGAAGAAAGTACACATTTGGGGGAAGAGATTTGAACCAGTCACTGTGAAAAGTGTGAATCAAAAATCAGATAGGGAAAGTTGCAGTGAGAACCCAGTTAATCTGTATATATGTAAAAAATATTTAGCATTAAGTAACTAGGAATAGAAAAACAAGATGGTGGTTCCAAGTCATTCTTGGTGTTTGGCAAGAAATGACTAAATCCAGGACAACTGGACAAAGACTTTAAGAACAAATGATGGGGGGGCGACTAGGTAGTGCAGTGGATAAAGCACCAGCCCTGGAGTCAGGAGTACCCGGGTTCAAATCTGGTCTCAGACACTTAATAATTACCTAGCTGTGTGGCCTTGGGCAAGCCACTTAAGCCCATTTGCCTTGCAAACAAAAAAAGAACAAATGATGGGATATAGTTGAACTATTCCACTATGAGGTTAATACTGAGAAAAGAGAAAAGCATAAATAAGCAAAATAAGAGTTCTTGGAAGGGGGAGTGAAAAAAATTGAGGCAATGAGGGAAGGTAAAAAACCAATTTATTAAGAACAAGGCAAAAAAAAGAAAGGTTAAAATCTAAAAGGTTTTCTTTAAATGTAGAAATATAAGACTTCAGGAACATGGATGATGATGATGTTTGTGATGATGATGAGATCAATGAAAATGATTATTCCTATGTGAGTGGATTGAAAATAAAGTTGTGATACTAAAGGGCTTAGATATCAGGTGTCCAATTGGACATCATAATGAATATTAAAGTACCCTAGTATTCTAAAAAAGCTGGACTGAAAAAGAAGACTGAGAGCCAGGTACTTAACTCATAACTGTTTAAAAAAAGAGGAAGAATAATCTAGAAACTAATAGATAACTTATCTTTGTGTCATGTACAAATTTGATAAATATGCTCTCTGTGCCCGAGGGACTATCAGGTCCATCCCTTATTTGAATAAGAATTCCTTCTATAAAGTTCCCTAGATCTCCAAAGAGATGATCAGAGCAGCATAAATTTAGAGGAAGAAAGGTTCTTAAAGATCATCTAATCTAACAGTTTGTTTATACAAATGAGGTTACTGAGGCCCCAAAAGTAGACCAAAATAAAGATTCTCCTTGGGAAAACAGGAAGAAGTGGAAGGAATGGAGGTTTTGGTAAAGTAAAGAACAGATTAGGACCAAGGCAAAAACAAAGGTGCAAGTATTCGTTTTGGCTAGAGGTGAAATTCAGGCACATGGAAATAGGACAGATGATGGTGATGATAAATTTGTGTAAGTGATAGTATAGTAATGCTGAAAAGATCCAGTTCTTTGTTCCACAATCAGGCAAGTTCTCTGGAAATTGGTTAATAATACCTTGTTAATAGCACCAGCATTCCCTTTAATATTTAGGCTCAAAACTTGGTCATTTTTTTTACTATTCTCCCCGCCCCATTCTCCACATGCATTCATTGTATAAGGCCTTTAACTTCTTTCTTTATAAAATCCACCCCTTGTGTCCTCTCCTTTTCATTCATACTTTATATCCTCAGATGTTAGCTCAATATTTTGCACCTAGTAAATATTTAATAAATGTTTAATTAAAAAACAGTACATGGTTATTATATTAATAAGGCACTGGAGGCAATGTGGGTGAAAAATAACAATGAAATATAAATCAAGAGTACCTCAAAGACCATAACCACGTATCAGAATTTTTCTGTCATATGAACAGTACTGGTTTGTCTCATTAGAAGCAAGGGATGATGGGGGGAGGCAGAGCCAAGATGGTGACAAGAAGGGATCCAGTCTTAGGCACTCTCTGATAAAAACTCATAAACTAAGGACTCTAACTAAACTTTCGAGAGACAGAACCCACAAAGGGACCCAGTGAGGCAGTTCTCCTACTCAAGGTAACCTGGAAAAGAGCAGAAAGGCTCTGCTCCCTGGGGTCGGAGGGGCGGCCTGCCAGAGGGGTGGCCCACCAGAGCCAAAGAACTTCAGCCTCCCAGAGGCAGCCCCAAGGTGCTGGGAGCCATGGCTAACAGCTGCGGGGGAGTCTCCTGAGCTGCACCCTGGGGAGCACCAGCACAAAGTGGGGGAACAGCGGGGGACCTCTGCCAGAGTGAGCACTTGGAGCCCAGCCCTCAGGGCACACAGCCAGCAGCTTGGTCTTTCCACAGCTCAGACCCGGAAACAGAAGCAGGTGGAGCTAGTAAGCAGGAGCCCCCAGGGCATGAACCCATTGAGCTGAGGGAGGGGAGTGAAGAGAGAGACTGCAGAGCTCTGTCTTCTGCCCCTGGAACAGGATTCTGGGGCTCTGACCACATTCAGATCCTGATCCCAGTCTAGGCCCCCCCATAAAACAACAGGGCCCCCCCACCTCAGCCCCGTGGCAGAGGGGGGTGCTTATGTTCATTCACAGACCAGGAGGGAGGACAGAACCTCACACACTGAGACCCTTGTGGGAGTGTCCCAAAAGCTCAGGAAGCACCCAAAAAAAAAACAGGCTTAGGCTGGGAAAATGAACAAGCAAAGAAACAAGAGGAAGACCATTGAGAAATATTTTGCAAATGAGCCCAAGAAGGATCAAAATACTCAGTCTGAAGATGAGGAAGCACAAGCTCCTGCATCTAAAGACTCCAAGAAAAACAAAAATTGGGCTCAGGCTATGACAGAGCTCAAAAAAGACTTTGAAAATCAAATGAGGGAGTTAGAAGAAAAACTGGGAAAAGAAAGGAGAGAGATGCAGGAAAAACCTGAAAATGAAGTCAGCAGCTTAGTCAAGGAAATCCAAAAAAATGCTGAAGAAAATAGCATGCTAAAAACCAGCTTAGGTCAAATGGATAAAACAGTTCAAAAAGTTATTGAGGAGAAGAATGCTTTAAAAAGCAAAATTGGCCAGATGGAAAAAGAGATAAGAAAACTCTCTGAGGAGAACAAATCCTTCAGACAAAGAATAGAATTCAGGGAGATTGATGAATTTACCAGAAATCAGGAATCAATACTTCAAAACCAAAAAAAATGAAAAATTAGAAGAAAATGTGAAATATCTCATTGAAAAAACAACTGATATGGAAAACAGATTTAGAAAAGATAATTTAAAAATTATTGGAATACCTGAAAGTCATGATCAGGAAAAGAGCCTTGACATCATTTTCAAAGAATTACTACAGGAAAATTGCCCTGATATTCTAGAGGCAGAGGGCAAGATAGAAATGGAGAGAATCCACCGATCCCCCCAAGAAAGAGATCCCAAAAAACCAACCCCCAGGAATGTTATAGCCAAGTTCCAGAACACCCAAGTCAAAGAGAAAATATTACAAGCAGCCAGAAGGGCACAGTTCAAATATTGTGGAGCTGCAGTCAGGATCACACAGGACTTAACAGCAACTACATTGGAAGCTCATAGGGCTTGGAATACAATATACTAGAAGGCAAAAGAGCTTAGAATGCAGCCAAGAATGAACTACCCAGCAAGGCTGAATGTCCTCTTCCAGGGAAAAAGATGGACTTTCAATGAACCAGGGGAATTTCAAAAGTTCCTTTTGGAATGGCCAGAGCTGAACAGAAGGTTTGATCTTCAGATACAGGACTCAGGTGAAGCATGGAGATTGGAGGAGAGGGGGGAAATATGAGGGACTTAATGAGGATGAACTGCATGTATAGAAAAATGATACTGATGATATTCATATGAACCATCTCAGTTAATAGAGCAGGTAGAGGGAGCTTTTATAGTTGAAGCACAGGAGAAAGCTGAATTCAAAGATTAGATATGGTGTAAAAATGGAGTCAATAGGAAAAAAAGGGAAATGGAATGGGAGAAAGAAAAAGGAGAGGGGGAATAGTCCAAGATATTTCACATAATAAGATTTTTTTTATTACAATGAGCTATTTCAATGATATGGAAGGGGGAGGCAAGGGGGAATGAGGGAACCTCTGCTCTCATCAGAGATGGCTAGGAGAGGAAACAGCAAATATACTCAATGGGGTATAGACAACTGGAGTAAGAAGGAGGGGGGAGCAGGGGGAAGGGGTGAGGATGTGAATAAAGGAGGAGAGGATGGACCATGGGGGGACAGTGGTCAGATATAACATACTTTCTTTTTTACTTCTTGCAAGGGGCTGGGATTGGATGGCCTGCCCAGGACCATAGGGCCAGGTGGATTCTGGACCTAAGGGGTGATATGGGGGCTCAGGGCTTCTTGGCCCCAGGACCAGGGATCTGTCTGCTGTGCCACTCAGCGACCCTACAGCAGAGTCAGAATGAAAGGAGAGAGAAAATATAGTACATGGTAGTGGAGAAATAAGAAAGGAGCGAGTTGCGATCAGCAATGGCAGCGTTGGAAAAATATGGAAATAACTTTTGTAATGGACTTATCATAAAGAATGTGATCCACTCATGACAGAGTTGATGGTGTTGGAACAAAGACTGAAGCACATTTTTTGTTATTATTATTTGGGGGAGGGTGCAGGGCAAGTGGAGCTGGGTGGCCTGCCTGGGGCCACATAGCAGAGTGATCTTTGGGTGTCTGGGGCCGGATTCGGACCCAGGTGCTCCTGGCTCAAGGGCCAATGCACTGTCTGCCACCCAGCCACCCCTACTATTATTACTATTTTATTTTATTTGGGGTCTTTTTTTTGCTTTTTGATTTTTGCAGGGCAGTGGGGATCGGGTGGCATGCATGTCACATGGCTGGGTGATTATTGGGTTTACAAGGCTGGATATGGACTCGGGTGCTCGTGGCTCCAGGGCTGGTGTTTCGTCCATTGTGCCACCTGGCCATACCTACAATTATTACTATTTTTTTATTTTAATTTTTTTTTCTCTCCCCTTTACTTTTTTGCCCAAGCAAGTCTATCTATATTCATGGGGGGAGGGGTATTTTGTTTACTTGTAAACAAGTATATTTTAATAATGTAAAAAAAAATTGTACAAAATGAGAATAAAAAATGAATTTGAAAAATTATTCAAAAAAAAGAATAAAGACTTTGGCAAAAAGACTTTTTTGCAAGTATAAGCTGTCACTATTATTATTGTTACTGAAAAAATATCTATAAAGAGTGAGGAACTTTGAATACACATTAAAGAATGTTCAAATAGCCATGAAAAAAAAAAAGAAGCAAGGGACACATTTGAAGTAGTATGAAACATCCTGCATAGTATCATTAGCAATCCACCATATTTCCAGATAGCAGTGCTATGATAAGAATCAGATGATTTGAATTGCCTAAGCAGGATCTATAAAAAATATTTGGGAAATTCTATGTCTCATTTTCTCCAAAACATATTTTTAGGCTACTAGATCCAAAAGCTAATGGGTTTTTTACAAAAAGTTATGTTAGAGGTAAATGTCCTTCAGATCACCAGTATCAGGGTGAGAAGACAGGATTAGGGATGGCAGTGTTGTGAATAAAGAGAGGGAAATGGTTATTGTTCTGAAGGTAGATTTAATAAAACTTGGCAACAGATTGGATATGTGAGGATAAATGAAAATGAGGAGTGGAGGTTAAGAGTCTAGATGACTATGAGAATAAAATGATGTTACCTTCAAAAGTAACAGGCAAATTTGGAAGGGGTGGAGTGATAATTAGCTTTATTTTGGACATGTTCATTTTGAAATGTCTGTAGGAAAAGCAGTTAGAATTATCCAAAAAGCAACTGTTGATGTAAGGGACTGGAGCTCAAGAGAAAATAAGGTTGGATAAATAATTCTGAGAATTAACTTCATAAAGATCACAGCTGAACTGATGAGATTTCCTTGAGAAATGGAGAAGAGAAATGGGCATAGGATCACAAGAGCTTTGGCAGACATCTATAATTAATGAGCAGAAAGAACTAACAAAAGAAATTAAGTAATCATATGGATAGGAAGAGAATAATAGAGAACTGAATCATAAATCCTCCCCCAAAAAAGAGTATCCAAGAGAAGATGGTCATTATCAGTGTCAGAGGGATGATAGTAAAGAAAAGCTATTAAATTTGCCAATTAATAGATTAATAATAACTTCAGAGAAGGTGGTTTTAGCTCATTGGTGAGGGTGGATGGAAGTCAGACTACAGAGTGGTTAGAAGAGAGACAAAAGAGGAATGGAGCCATTAATTGTAGACGGCTTTCAAGTTCAGTCAAGATGGAGAGATAAACTGTCCTATATTTATATAGGACAGTAGCTAAGTGAGGTGTTGAGATCAAGGGAGGCTATTTTTAAGGACAGGGGTTAATGTACAAGTTAGTAGGCAATAGAGAGTTACAAGTAGAGAGAGATTAAAGATCAATGAGAGAATAATAAATCTGATGGAGAAGATTTTGTTTGACTTTTGCAACAATTACCTTCCTACTTTTCCAGTCTTCTTACACTTTACTGCCCTTTACTTCATCTTTAATATACTCTATCATCAGACTGAGTACTTTTTTCTTGGCCAATCCTCCATACCTGGAATGCTCTCCTCACCTCTGGCTTCTACCTTCCTGGCTTCCTTCAAAACTCAGCTCATGTTTCTAAAATTCCACTATTTAGGGCAGTGACTGTTAGACAAGTGCTTACCAAATATTTGGTGGTGGTGGTGGTGGTGGTGATAGTGATGATTGTGATGGTGTTGATGGTGATGATGGTGATGATGATATTTGTGATGGAGATAGTGGTGGGATCATGGGGGTAAAGGAATTTGTCTTGGCAAAAAGAAGGAAATTCTCTCTTCATGTGAGTTGGGGGTGAAGCAGGAGCTAGTGGGAGGAAGATTTCTGGGCAGTTGTGGACTACTTGGTCACACTCAAGTAGCTGCTGGATAAATTGTTGTTGAAATCCAAATAGTATGCATTTATAAAGTTTGCCTACATTTTATGCGAGGACAAAGTTATCATGGGGCAGAGATTATATAAAATAATGATTCTATAATTGAGTTTGAAATGTAACTTCACAAAAAATTTTAAATCAAACATCAACTCAGTACTATAACCACACTGTTTATTCTTAACTATATCCATTCCTAAAGATTCACATACTTGATCTGTCTGGTTTTTTAAGCACATTACTCCCTAATACATATGCAGAATAAACATACTCATGCTACAGAAAGATGGTTCTCTCATCATGGCTAGAGTTCTTCTTTTGTTCAAGCTGCTTTCATTTAGAGGTTATATGACATTCATTTGTACTGTCCCATGAAATTCCAGATGTGTTAAAAAACAAATGTTGTGTCTATTCTGTGAGAGTTAAAACAGACTCAGGTATCCCAGTACTAATCTTACAGTAGGATTCTGGCTACCTTCCATCTACTGAGTCTTCATCTTGAATGTACTAATTTGTAAATCACCCTCTCCCACCAGCCCCCATGAGAATGTAAGCTCCTTGAGGTCAGGCACTGTTGTTTGTTTTTCCAATGATTTATCCAGGCCCTGATATTAATTACTAAGTACTTAACAACTGCTATGATTAATTAATTAATTAATTGCTTAATGGCTTGACCATAGCATAGATCTTTGAAGTTTTCACATCTCTCAATAATTATATATATATATATATATATATATATATATATATATATACATATATATATATATATATATGTATGTATGTATGTATGTATGTATATCACCAAGTGGTGGCACAGGATCAGAAATCAAGAAGACCTGAGCTTAAATCCATACACAGATACTTACCAGCCATGTGTAGAAAGTGACTTAATCTATGTTTGTCTCAGTTTGCTTGTCTGTAAAATGGGAATAATAATAACATTTATCTTCCCAATTTTGAGATAATAATTGTAAATTGTTTAGCACATGCCTGGCATGTATTAAGTGTTTAATGATCCTTTCCTTCTTTTCTCTTTCCCTTCCATCCTTCCATCCTTTCTTCCCTCTTTCCTTTCTTTCTTCCTTCCTTCAATTGCAAATATGCCAGTTGATGACTTGCTTTCACAATGTACCCAGCCCAACCTCCTTTTTTGCTCATCCATTTCTTGGAAAGAATTCTTTATTCTACTTCCCCTTGACTCTTCCTAATCAACTGCAAACTGTGTCCATCCAGAGCTTCTCCCAGGATTCTCAAGGTAATCTTTCAGTTCATTTCTCTTCAGAGATTGCAGTGTTCTTTGATGCATAGACAGAAGTATAACGACAATCCATAGCCATAAAACTCAAACGCAAAAATATAGATTCATTCAATTCACTAAGCAAATATTTATTAACAAACCCAAATTTACAAAATCTTATTAGATTTTGTAATAGCTCTTACTTTTGTCTCCTAGTTAAAAACTCTTAATTCTGTACAACTTGAATTATTATTGTTTTATTGAAAATAACTTGGGTTTCTAAGGATTATACACATTTTCCTCACAACTTCTCTGGTCAATCATCAGGACAAGTAGGACTAGCCCCATTTTACAGATGGATATGAGAAGCAAAATGACTATCCCATGGTCACAGACCAGTCTGAACTTGTCTGATTTGGCATTACAGATTTAATCTGTAAAATGGAGTTTTACTAGATTATCTCCAAGATCCTTTATAACTTTTGATCAATAATCCAAGGCTACCCCTTCCCCAATTATATCATGCTGCCTTATTCCCAACCTCTCCCACCTCTGACTCCTCTGGTACAAAATTGGAATGTGTGTTTGAGTGTGTGTGTGTGTGTGTATATATATATATATATATACATATATATATGTTTGTATATATGTGTGTATATATACATGTGTATCTGTAAATGCCATTATGCTATATGTATAAATGTGCACGTGTATGTTAATATTCATGTGTGCCCACTGTAGACATGTGTTTTTATATATTTATTTGTATTATAACCATATACATTTTTCTCTATGTACTCCTCATATTTGTGGGCACATAATTAATTCTACACTAATTTATTCCTTAATCTTCCTTCTTCCTACAGTATCTTGCAAATGGGCTTCATAGCCTGCTCAAGCCCTAATGAACAAGACTTCTGTGCAGAGATCTGTACATATGAGGTCAATCTGAGGCTAAGAGTATATTGAGCAGTGAGAAAGAGGGAAAATATTGCTTCATATGATTACTCAAAAGGCTTTAAATACTTGTAACTGTCGGGCCTGGAGCTGTTCACCTGAGATTTCATTTCTGCAATTGGCCCTGAGACTACAGAACAAAACTGTAGGATTAAAGTTGCATTTAGATAAACCAGTAATGGCAAGAAAAGGAAACCACCCCAACATTGCAGGAGTGAAGGCAACTCCTTCTATCCATGGAAGAGATAAAATGAATCATGACTTAAGATTGTATTCTAGGCAATTGGCATTAGAGAAGCCTATTGGTTTGAGGTTGAGAGAAGATTCTCTTGACAAGCCTTCAGTACATTTATAAGGCAGAGTATATGGTAGATTGAGGACAGGAAGTACTTGTAATTCCAATGGTCAGTTTGACTGGTCCATAGATCTAGAAAGATTTAGATCTTTGCTTATATTGATCTAACTGGAACAGCTCCAAGGTAGTGATTTTTCTTCCAGAAAAATTAGGTACCAAATTAGAAATCTCTCCACCTTCACCCCCAAGGAGAATGTCAGATTTCTTCTTCTTCTTCTTCTTCTTCTTCTTCTTCTTCTTCTTCTTCTTCTTCTTCTTCTTCTTCTTCTTCTTCTTCTTCTTCTCCTCCTCCTCCTCCTCCTCCTCCTCCTCCTCCTCCTCCTCCTCCTCCTCCTTCTCCTTTCTTCTTCTTCTCTTCCTCCTTCTTCTTCTTCTCCTTCTTTTTCTTCTTCTTCTCCTCCTTCTTCTTCTCCTTCTCCTTCATCTCCTTCTCCTTCTCCTTCAGCACATTTCTTCAACCATCTTTTAAATTCATTTAGCATTTAGCACAATGCTGAGAATGAGAACATAATAGGCACTTATTAAATGGTCTATCCAATTGAATTACCTTGAACCATGGATAAACCCATCCCCTCTGAAATGAACTTCAAAAATATATGAGTCAAAAAGGAGTGCCATTATTCCATAATATTACCATCATGTTAAAAAAATAATCTGATGAAACAAGCCCAGGTTATTAATAATAGGCTTATCCTCACAAGGTAGATCTAGGTTTTAGATTCAGTTTTGCCTCTTTTTTTGATGTTACCATCTGATGAAATATCATCCAACATAAAATAAAGTCAGTGTCTGTTTTTTTCTTTAGGTAGATGTTGATATCTAAAGACCATCATCTTATCTGGTACTCACTGAAATTTCCAACAGAGCCAGGGATAATCTCTTTATCACTCTATTTTTAAGGCATTGTTGATCTTGGTTCAGAGGCATTCAGATTAATAATATCCATTAGAACAATGGAGAAGAAAGCTTAAAGCACACTAGCAAAGCAGCCAAGAGAATTGAGGGTGTTTAGGCATTGTGATTATTGGCCATTGCTTTTCAAAAGTGGCCTCTAATTCACCCCTGTTTTTAGCTGACTTGGTTTCATTCACTAGGTGAAAACGGGAGATCACATTTTTGTTAATTTATTATCAAGTAAATAGGTGTTCACATGCTAAAGTTTTAAAGTAATAAACAAGTCCTAACTGGATTAGGCATGTTATGTGCTTATACTGAGGGCCCTCTTAAAAAAGGCAATAAACAAACGTTAGATTTTAAATGGCCTTAAAGGCATTGCAAGGATATCATTCTTGATTGTAGATGCTGAGTTCTGGCAGAGTTAAAGAAGAGGAAAATCACTTTACTTTCCTTAACATTAAACATGGATTCAGTTGAAATGAATTATGTTTATTCCACTTGTTAAAAGAAAACTTGGAGTTTGTTCCAGTTTGAGACCACATGCTTTCTGGGAATATATGTCTTATAACAAATCTTGGAATGCAAATAGCAGGCACATGCGCCTCCGCTGGGTAGATGTGCAGAGGCGTTCACAGGGACGTGGCCCCTCGATGGGTCTGCTTCCTTGTGCCTCTCTTGGCATCGGTGATGAGGTAAGCGTGGTTAGTCATGGAAGCAACACCTTGGACCCCTTATTAACAGCTCCTCAAATGAGACATGTGACCAGGAGAGGGGAAAAAGGTCAACACAGAGTTTGAAACCATTTGTTTCTCTACAAAAACACAATAACAGTCACATATTTTCATTTTTCAAAAATCTTATCCAGAGAGCAGCCAGCTGGAATAACCTTAATAAACTGGCTTTCTGGGCCTCTTATCTCACATGTAAATGCTAATAAGATTGCATCTGGGGATGGAGTACAGCTGTGAATGTTGCATATTTGATTTTTTGCAGCTGTAGGGACTGGATATAGTCATAGCTTATAATCACTGATCTTGCTCACTTTAATCACTTCATTTATCCTAGCAATTATAGAGGCTGATTCAAATTTCAGTTGTATTTTATTTGAACAAAATAAGGGGAAATTGCATTTAGTAAATTTGTATTTGTTACATATGCAATAAGTGGATCAAACATCATTTCCAAAACTGCCTAATCTTCCTACCAATCTTGCACAGAAAATCAATCCATTGGATTTAAATTTAGCAAAAGTCAGGTTAGAGAGTGACATACAGTATTGTGATATTCAATGGACTTTAAATATTGGGCATTTATGTAGGAAGCATGTAAAGGAAACATTTGTGAATGTGTACTCTTATGGAAAAGGGGTAAGTCAGTCTAATAGTTGTTTAATTCTTCTTTCCCCACCCTCCTATTTAATTGAGCCCTGAAAAAACAGTGCTCCATATTGCTGTGATTAGAGATTGATTTTGTCAAGCCTATAAAACAGGCATCAAGGCTCTATAAATATTTTCTTCTGTAAGGAAGGGCTTTTTGTGTGGCAGATGTGATTCTGTTACCTATGCCATTTTGTATTTTATAGAAACTGGAAATTACAGTCTGGTCACATCACCAAACAAATTTGGCATTTTATGTATTTGGAAAGTTCCATACCAGAAAAAAGCCAGTAAGCCCTGTGGTAGAATAGAAAGTGCAATGACTTTTGAGATAACTATGGAGCATAATGCATAGAGAACTGTGAGTCAAGAGAGATATGAATTTGAATCTTGCCTCAGGAACTTATAGCTCTGTTTTGCTGGGCAAGTCTCTACACCTTGCTCTGGCTGATTTTCCTCATCTGTAAAATGAGTAGGATTTAGACTCAATGAGTTCCTTTTAACTTTACATCTTTTGACCTGGATTTCAATCCTGCAACTGTCTGAGTCCTAGTTTCCTTTCTGTAAAATAAGGATACACTAATGATGTACTGGAGGGGAAAAAACATGAGTTCAAATGTCACATCTAGATGAGTGACCAAGGAAGTACATGTCAATGAACCTCTCCAATACTCCAAAAAAACTCTATAAAATTGTAACTTACAGAGAAGCTATCAATGTGTATCCATGGAGGGGCATTTCAACACTCACAGTAATGAAATCATGAGTCTAGAACCCTTCTATTCTTTTTCCCTTACTCATCCCAAATGTTACCTTCTGAGGCAAGGCAATGATAAATTTATAAATTTTAAAGTAATTTTAAAATGTGGATTATTGTTACTATGCCTGAAAACTGAGATATCTCCCTGAACTGCAACTAGATCTTAATTAATTTGCTCTATAAACCCATAATTTGGTATTTGAATAAGAAATTTAACAATTAAATTCCATTTTTAACCAGTAATTATAAGTCCCATTTCTATAGTGATTATTGCTTTTTTTACAAAATCCTCTGAGATAGTTGACTTCTTCACTATTTTATAAGTGAGAACATTGAGGCCTAGGAAATTTCAATTACTTGCTCAGTTTTCTAAAGCCAGTTAAGCTGCAGATCAAAACTTAAAGTAGTATTCTGATATTATTCGTAAAGGAGGTTGTAGACTGTAAATTCATCCATCCCATGAATTTTTATCTATAGGAAAAGCACAGTACAACTCTCACAGATTTTATAAAAGTATTGAATTTTTTTAATAAATCTGGACACTGGAAACTTATGTACAAGTCCAGTGACATGTGTTAATCCTCTAGTAATTACTGCACATATACTACCTTGTAACATGTTCTGCATGCTATAAAAGTGTCTCCTAATTCTAAAGTAAATTTATAAACTATGTTTTAGGATGGGTTTGAAGATGCTTAATGTTTGAAAGCACTTTGACAAGAGTTGGGACACACACCATTGAAAATATTATATCTCTTTCAGAGTTCCAGGACAGCTCGATCTGAAGAAGACCGAGATACATTGTGGGATGCCTGGGGTCCATGGAGTGAATGCTCTCGAACTTGTGGAGGAGGGGCCTCCTATTCACTGAGACGCTGCCTTAGCAGCAAGTAAGTGAAGCACATAATTTTCTTTGGGGCTTTGGAAAGAGTAAACTAAGTTTGGTACATATTTTGAAATAGCTGCTTTAAATATTTTTTTAACCTCCAGGTACTTTTCCTTTTTCTTTGATCTCTTTGGGATACAAACCTAGCAGTGGTATTACTAGGTCAAAGGTATGCTCAGTTTTATAGCTCTTTGGTTATAGTTCCAAATTGTTCTCCAGAAAGGTTAGACTAGTTCACAACCCCAACAGCAGTTTATTAGTGGATCCAACATATCCTCTAACATTTTTTAATTTCTAATAGGTGCAAAGTGGTATCTCAGAGTTGTTTTAATTTACATCTCTATAATGAATAGCAATTTAGAGTATTTTTCATATGGCTATAAGAGAGTTTTGATTTCTTTTTCTGAAAACTATTTTAATCATATATCACTGGGAAAAGATTGTTATATTTATAAATCTGACTCCATTCCTTATATATTTGAGAAATCAAAGAAACTTGCCATAAAATTTTTTGGTATTACTTCATTGTTTGAAGTACCTTTTACCAAAACATTTCCCTGATTAGCAACTTTTGTTGTTTTTCAGTCTTTTTTTCAGTTGTGTCTGACTCTTTATGACGCCATTTCAGTCTTTTTTTCAGTTGTGTCTGACTCTTTATGATGTCATTTGGGATCTTCTTGGCAAAGATACTGGAGTGGTTTGCCTTTTCCTTCTGCAGGCTCACTTTACAGATGAGAAGTTAAGTTAAATAGAGTTAAATGACTTTCCTAGGGTCACACAGTAAGTGTTTGACACAGATTTTAACTCATAAAGAAGAGTCTTCCTGATTCCAGGCCAGGTTTTCTATTAACTGTGATACTCAGTGCCCAATCACCTCTATTAATTAGGTCAATTTTTGTTTTTGCTTTTTCTGAGATCATGACTGCTGCTCCCCATGATTTTTTTTTACTTTAGTTTAAGCATAGTAAACTGTTCTAGTCTACTGTGTTCCTTATTTTAAATCTGCCTGTGTGACTTTCTGTTTCAAATGTTTCTTATAACTAACATATTGTTACATTCTTATTTCTAATCAATTCTTCTATTTCCATTTCATGAGTAAGTTCATCATAGTCACAATTGTGTTTACATTTCCCTCCATCTTTTTTCTCCTGTTTCTCTCATCTCTCTCTCGCTCTCTCTCTCTCTCTCTCTCTCTCTCTCTCTCTCTCTCTTTCTCTCTCTACCCTTAATCCCTTCTCAAAAATCTGTTCTACTTATGACCACTCCCTCCCCTTTATCTTCCATCTGCCCTCCCTTTTATCACCTCCCCTTTCTCTTATGAGCAGTTAGGTGACACAGTGGGTAGACTGCTAATTGTGTGACCCTGGACAAGTCACTTGACCCTATTTGTCTGTTTCCTCATCTATAAAATGATCTGGAGAAGAAAATGGCAAATTTCTCCAGTATCTTTGCCAAGAAAGCCCCAAATGGGGTCATGGTGTGATGGAAATGAATGAACAACAATCCTTCTCTTATTCCATTCCCCTTCTGCTTTTCTATTAATTAATGTGCTTGGATCATACAAACCAATTTGTCCCATTTCCAGAGACAGAAAAGACACAATTAGAGGAAGGTCTCTGAATAAATAATAGGATTTTCTGTTCTCTGTGGTGCTTATGTATTGTATTACATGAAAATGGTTCATCAAGAGACATTTATTACTTAAATAAAGTAGGGGGGGAAAAGAACTTACTTTATGCCAAGCAAAGGTTAAGACAAATAATAGTCTACCCTCAAGGAACTCCTATTCAAATGGAGAGTCAGCAAGCAAATAACTTAGAATATACTTAGTACACACTTAAACATGTTCATCATATACAGTGGGTTGCAAAAGTCTTAGTGCCATTTTATGTTTTAATTAAAATAAGCTTTATATTTATTTTGTGACATCCTGTATATAGAGCAGATGAAAGATAATCTCACAGGGGAAGGCAGTAGGAAGAAATTTAATTTTCCTAAATCATAATTACATACACACACAGAGCCATTTTTATTAAATTTGCAATGAATATGCACTCAGTAATAGAGTATGACTATGTCTTTCAAGGATCAACCAAATAAGCTTGGAGAAGGCATCACCAGAAGAATGGCCACTTGCTAATTAGGATTATTGGCCACATCAACTCACTAAGATTGTGTACTGAGGCATGGAGGGATGGAATTCTGCACCAAAATAGGGAATACTCTCTCCTATTACAGAGGCTTAAAGTGTTTAGGGTAATGGTTGGAGGGCAGGATTGTTTTCACCAATCAAAAAAAATAGTCATTTGTTCTTATATTAATCCTAAAGGAGTAAATTTCTAATTAATAATATAATTATCATTTTAGTATTTTAGTATGTCATGTGTAGAGAACTAACATGATTTAGTCGATGGTATTCTAGAATCAGAATCGGGAAGGAGGTGGCAGAGGGATTGAAGGACTGATCCTCCTTTGAAGTTTTTGACATTAACCAGCTGTGGTGCCCCAGGCAAGTTACTGAATCTCTCTGAGTCTCCATTGCCTCATCAGAAAAATAGAGGCAATACCACCCAGAGTTATAGTCTTCCTCACAGGGTGGTTGTGAGATTCCTAAGAGACAATGTTTGAGAAACATTTTGTAAACTTTAAAATATCATATAAATGTCAGTTATTATTACCATTGTTTGTCAATATAATCATTTAAACAATTGTAACAGCAATGATAGTAATAATGCATGAATAGCATTGTGTGTTAATATGTATCTCCAAAAAGTACCAGGTGTTTTTCAGAAAAACCAAAAGGGAAGGGGAAGGTGAAGAGCAAAGAGGAAAGGGAAAAGAAGAGAAAGGGGAAGGGGAAGAGTAAGAAAAAGAGGGAAGACGAAAGGAAAGGGAAAGGGAAAGGAAAGATAAAGTGGAAAGGGAAATGGGAATGGAAAGCCGAAAGAGAAAAGGAGAAAAAGGAATCTTGACTTTAACTAAGATTTGGAAAGGTTGAATATTGGTTCTATAGTCAGAATGCAGATGAGAGATGAAGAATCAACACCATGGATTAGTGGAAGCAAGCCTTAGGATTTAATGAGGGGAAAAAACTTCCTTACCATAGTGATTACCACACTTTTTAAATTGTGTAATCTATTTCTATAGCTATCATCAAACCATTAAATTAGAATTGCTAGAATATTCTTTTTCCAATAAAATATCATTTGACAATGGAAAGTACTTCTTATAATTAATCCAGGTATGATTAAAATCATTAGGAATAATAAAACATGAAATAGAACAAATTAAAAGTCTTCCCTAATTGTCCTAGATTTAAATTTGTCATGATCCATCATCCAGAAAATATCTATCCTGCTTTTACCCTGTTTGAACACATCCCAAGAGTCACATATTGTGTCTCTTATCATCACATCTAAGACATTCTACTTGATGACTGGAATGTTCCTAAACAAAGACTGCCTAGAAGATGAAGAGACTGGAAACCATGCAATAGGAGAACTGATTCAAGGAAATGGTGATGCCCTGTCTGCAGAAGTAAAACTTAGAAGAAACTTTTCAACAATTCAATTCAAGGGAAAATTTACTAAGCACCTGATTTACATTGAGACATGATACCTGACTTTTGGCATTTGAAGGGTCATCATATAGGAAAAAATGGGTCTTTTCTTATAAAACAATGAGTAGAAGTTTCTGAGAAGCAGATGTGAATGAAATTCCTATTAATTAGAGCTATCCAAAAATAGAATAGGCTCCCTGGAGATGTGATGATTTCCCCAATGCTAGAGATCTTAAAGCAAATGACCATATGACCATATAAGGAAGGTGTGGATACTAACTCCCTTCATAATTCATTTATTTGCTTCCTTTTGGGTATATAGTTTCCTAAGTTTGTAATGTTTGATTGTACATAGTGGTAACACTGTAAGGCTTACTTAACAGTATCACACTGAAAAGACCTATATGGGAAATCTCAATAGTTTTTTTGGTCTGGTATCTTTAGACTGACATCCACCAATGATCTGTGAAGAAAAAAACCAAAATATGTCTCGTGAAACTAATAAGAAATGCATGAATTCCCATCTGTTCCCTGAAGAAAACTTTTGGTGACACGAATGTTATTGTTGGTTGAGCCTGTCAATTGAGATGAGAAACTAATAGGGAATTGAAGAATAAATGAAAACCTCAAATAAAATCTTCTTACTTAGCCAAGAAACAAATATTTCTGCTATTGGTAACTGAGTGGCATTTTGATCACTTAGCACATTGTCACCACAGCCAAAAAAAAATCATCACCCTATGATGATGAGACTTTGGGTAATTAACTAATTTGTACCTCAAAGAGGAGACTGTCTATTGCCAGGACTAAACTTGGACCTTTGCAACATGGCAGAATGTAGTCAGAGCTTGTGTTCCATTGGTATAAGTTTCAAGAATCCAAGGCATGGCAATAAGAGGATCAAAATTCCAGTTGACTAGATCTAAGTACAATAGGAAAAACTGGCAAATCTAAATAGCTGTAGTTCGTTATCCCAGATGACTTGCAAAGGAAAAGTGGAATAAGAATGACTTGAAAAAAAGGAATATATAGAGTAATTATAAAATGAAACTGGAAGATAAGTGATGGGTAGTATACTGAACTGGTTCCCTCGAAATGTTAAACAAGCTAAATGGAAAAACTTTAGATTGATTAAATCCACTGTAGAGTACACATGGACATAAAAACACTGGTGAAATGGATATCCACTCCCTTAAGACAATACAGACATTTCAAAGTAAATTAAGACTCCAGTCTTCAGGCTTTTAAAAATATGTTCTTTTAGAAAGAGCCTGAGAATAGTGGAATTAAGAGTCAAACCAGTTTGAATTGTAGTTTTGCTCCTTACTTAGGTACCATTTTGTCTGCCAGCAAATCACTTGCCCTTGCTAAACTTTTTCCCTATTTGTAAAATAAAAGTGTTGAATTTGAGCTCCAAGTTCTAATCTGCAACTCTCTTCTCAGTTGATCTCCCATAATAATAAAGGAGTAAAAGTGTCAGTAATAATACATTTGTAGAAAATATGTCCTTCAATGTGCATAAAATTAAATCAAGTGCTTTTAGTAACTTGCTGGACAGGTAATTCAAAGCAAAAGGGGAAAAAGATACTGACCCACCTATCTTTTCAAATTTTCTGGAGTAAATATAGCTTCCCATGTGACATTTTCAAATCTGGCAAAAATCAGAAAAATGATTAACTTGTGTATTTCTTTCTCTGGAAAGTCTATGTTTATTATAATATCCACAGACTTTTGTTATACTTTTTAAATTCTAGTAAAACTTCCAATATAGTTAAACTTCAATGCAATATGTAATCAAAATGAAATGTAATTTTTTAATCTATAGAAATTCATCCATGCTATATAAATTCAATTCTAGAAAGTACACTGGTTTCTAGATTGTTGAAATATGCCCCCTCTCACACAAAAAATGACATTGACAATTGCTTGTCAATAGGAGTTTCATTTATACTGAATCTACCTCATTATCTGACCCCCTGGAGATCAATGGCCTACACAGTGAGACAGCTGGCCTAGGATAAAATAGAGTCAGAGTGTAGCTAAGCAGCCCTTATAGGAATAGGGCCTGCATATTTGACCTCATTATCATCATGCTTTCTAATTAAGTAAACCTGCCAGCTACAGATAATTAAGGAGCAATAGAAAACAATCTTTTTATTTCTGAAGGCATATGAAAATCCTTTTGCCATTCCATAGCATCCTCAACAAATAAAGGAAAGAAATAAGCATTTTAAAGCATCTATCATGTGACATGAAATATTATCACAATAACCCTAGAAGGTAGGTTATATCCCTATTTTACAACTGAGGAAACTGAGGCAGGCAAAGGTGATTTGCTCAGGATCACACAGCTAGTAATTGTTTGAGGCCAGATTTGAGCTCAAGGCTGACTCCCATCTATCTACTTTATCTACTGCATTTTAGTAAATCTATTGAATTAGTAAATTTAGGAAATATCTTTATTTCTATTATTTCATCAACAAAGATTTACTTTTCAGGGGTAGAGGTCACAACTACTTCATAACTGAATTAATATACAGTTTTCATGAGGTGATGACAAAAAATGCATCATCAGTCTTCCTGAAATTAGCTAGATTCTTCCTGACATTTCTAAACCTGAGGTGAATTTGATTGGAGAACAAATGGATAAACTATTGTGCACTACTACATCATGTAATGGTTATGGGCATGTGGTCCATAGTTTGGCTTCTCATATGCCTGGCTGATAGTTAACACAGTAGAAATAATGCTGCTGGCAACCTGTGGTCTGGAGATCTGGGTTGACAAGCAAGTTCTATGACCATGGGCCAATCAAAAATCTCAGATTTATCTCTTAGAGTCTCAATTATTTTATTTATAAAATAAAGATAATAGTGATATTAGCTCTTACCTTACAAAGTTGTTACACAGAACATGTAACATGGAACATGTCTTTGGAAACATAAAAATAAATAACAATGGATCTTTAGTGAAAAATTGTCCTACTATGTAAAAACTTCTAGAGAAAGGTTCTTCACCTAGGTTCCATGAATGTTTTTATGTTTTGATAATTGTATTTCAATATAATTAGTTTCTTTTGTTACCCTATTCATATATATGTGTATATGTATATTATATGTATCATATATAACATATATATTTAAGAACATTATTCTGAGAACAGCTAGGTGGCATAGTGGATAGAGCACTAGCCTTGGAGTCAGGAGTACCTGGGTTCAAATCTGACCTTAGACACTTAGTAATTACCTAGCCGTGTGGCCTTGGGCAAGCCACTTAACCCCATTTCCTTGAAAAATCCAAAAAAAAAAAGAATCCATCACACACACACACACAGACACACACACACACACACACACACACACACACACACATACAAACATTAATTATGAAGTCTTGATTGTACTCTATTGGAAAAATCTAAGGTTACATTTGCACTGGGACAAAACCTAGGGAAAATATAATGAAGAAATCCTGTTTTGACAGAATTAGAATTCATTTAAAAATTTAGCATGTTATGACATTTTCAAAAGAATCTGTCCAATTTCTCTATTATGCATAAAAATATAAAGTTATAACCATATGCCTACACTATTGATACCTCAGTCATATTCCTCCATTTCTTCTCATGAAACTCACAAATAAGAAAGTGTTTTGGTTTTTGTTTTATTAATGTACCTTAATTTGCTCTGTGGCAGCTAGGTGACAGTAGATGGAGTGATAGACCTGGAGTCAGGAAGACTCATCTTCATGAGTTCAAATCTCACCTCAGAAAATTCTTAATTGTGTGATCCTGGAAAAGTTACTTAACTCTGCTTGGCCTCAGCTTCTCATCTATAAAATGAGAAGCAAATGGCAAATCACTTTAATATTTCTGCCATGAAAACCACAAGTGGGGATCACAGTGAGTCAGACACATGAAAAACAAACACGGAGTAATGCATATATAAGCATAATGAGCATTAGTGTATTACAGTAGTGTTTAAAGTAATAATATATTGGGATTATCAAGCAGTGATAACTGCAGCATACCCCCTTTAAAATGTAGATCATTAACGAGTTTCTTGCTACAAACCCAGCCTTTTATATTTAACGTTTCAAAACCAGAAAATAATGCTATATGCATGTCTTCTGTGGTTTCATATATTCTTAGTTTTCTTATATTCAACTCGACATTATCAAATCATAACATATTTCTATGGCAAATTTATAATGTGCAGACATCCTACATCCATCCCCTTGCACAGCCCCTATTTCTGCTTCTCATCCATGCATTTATAAGATATCTTTCAGCAAATGACATCCAGATATCTTACCCTCTAGAGAAACCACTAGATGATAAGGATGAATTGGCACAATTCCAATTTTAAAGTTAGGGAAACTTATACATTTTTGTAAATTTCTAAACCTGAGGTGAATTTGATTGGAGAACAAATGGATAAACTATTGTGCACTACTACATCATGTAATGGTTATGGGCATGTGGTCCATAGTTTGGCTTCTCATATGCCTGCCTAAAAATAAAACAGAGTTTAGCCTACTTTCCCACAAAATAATATTTCTTTATAAAAGTAGACCCCTTTGTTAAAAATAATTCAGGAAAAACATTAACATTATAAATCAATGTATTTTTCCAAGGGAAATTAAAACAAGATTAACGATTAATATCAAGGTACTGTTTTGTAAGGATATTTTTAATGGGAGAATGCCCCTTCCCACACACATCAGATTCCTTAACAATGATTGGCACATAGTAGGAACTCAATAAGCGCTTGTGGTTGGCTGACACAACAGACTTATTTAAAAATACCACTCATTAGGTATGACCATTCAACCATTCCCTAATCCAGCAAAATGATTAAGTAGGCATGTTTATTGAGTACCTGTGTATGTAGAGCACCATAATCCAAGAGAAGGCAATAAATAAGACATGGTTCCAGCTCCCAAGCTACATACAGTCAATAGTATAATTCCTACAGAAGAAAAGTCATTCACAATCCACTATTATAGAGCAGTCCTGCAACTGCCTTTGGTCTCCTATAATGAAATTGTTCTGTATCTCAGTTTGAGACCCCCATGTTCTAATCAATTTTAAATGTTTTTAAGTCCTACTCAAATCGTAGAATATTGTAGTCTCCTAAAGGAGAAGCCATAATCACTCAAAAAAGATTTGGTTTAAGCATCCATGCAGGAGAGACCAAGTTAAGGAAGAATGTCTTTTGCCCAGATTATTGACATACAGTGTGATAGAAAACCTATAGATCTTGTCCTTTGAGATGTATATGTAGAATAGATAGAATCAACTGATTAACCTACAAGTATATAATAAGCATCTATTACATGTCAGATTATGTGTTAGCACAACTGGAAGAGTTAAATTTGGAATTTAATAGTAGGAGGAGAAGAAGGAGGAAGAAGAGATAGATTATATTTCCTTAAGAAAATTATAAGATGTATCTCTCCAAACTTCTCTCAGAAGAAAAAACCCATCTTTATAATACCAATATTTTGTTGGTGATGTTATATGACAGTGAGACATGGAGGAAAACAAGTTTCCAGAGAAATGAAAATACATTTCATAAAGAAGTTATTAGAGAGGCACATGAAGAACCAATGAACTTTGAAGAATAAAAGATACCATTAGGAAAATTTATGCTAGAAATAAAAAGTAGATTGGTCACATTAGGAAAGTGGAAGATGACAGATAGACACCCTGAGTGCTGTACTGGTAACCTCATTATATTAGGTGGACAGTAAAGAAGACCTCCAGATCATGGGATGGACCTCTTTATTGAATTTATGGAATAATATTGAGCAAGAGTATCCTATGAAGAAAAGATATGGATCCATTATAGACTGTATGATTAGAGGAAATTTCCAAATCAATGAACATATATACATATAATGTGCGTATATATACATATATACTTGTACACACACACACATATATATACATACATACATACATATCTGTGATTATGTTCTGATATAGGTCCCTTCCATACATGGAGAAAGAAGGGATAGTTCAATTCTTTAAAAATTACTTAATTTCATTCATGTAATCTCTACTCCCTGTCTACTACAATCTTAGTAAGAGTTCCTCAGTAAAGAGTCTGATTTATTATGACCAAAAGCAATTCATCAGATGATAATCAGTTCCCTGGCAGTGAGCACTTACATTGATCTTGATACAGTAGATGTATTTGAAGCATTTCTAACTAGTGAGAACCTAGCATTGATTTAAAGGTACCTTTATTTATTACATTATTCATTATTTGTTTATTAATATTTATTATTAAAGGTACCTGGATTTATTAACAGACATATTTGTACTTGATTTTGTTTGCAAAGGATTTCAATGATCAGCAAGCATTTATTGAATATCTATTATGTGTTTCTGTTCTTGTGTCTGTGTTATCATATGAGATCTTTGGGCACAGAAATCACTTCACTGTTTGCATGATGATAGTTCTGCTATAAGGTGAATGAGAACTCTCTGTCTTCAAATCTACTTCATGAACCTTCCTATTCTCTTGAGATTATAATCCTGAAAATGGAATGACAGGATGCTCTGTACAAAATTTCTAATTTCTCTGGAAATCTGTTTGCTGTTTTTTTTTTAATTTTCACCTATGTATTCAGAGCACCTAACAATGGCAATAAAAGAGAAAATGTATTGATTTAAGAACTGAAGTGTCAATGCAAACTAAATCTGTGATGTTGTTGACCTTGGAAAAATATTAGCTGATGGACTATATGCTGAGCCAGAAAAGAGAAGAAAGTTATATACATTTTCTCAAGATTTTCTCCATCTCTTTGAACTTCACTTCATCTCTGATAACTAAGGAGGAGAGAAAAGCAGGTGATACAATGAATTCTTAAGCTAGTATTGGTCTTTTCTGCCTTAAAATCAATATCTAGTGAGAGGATCAATATTTGTAAGATAGTCAAAAGAAAGAATCAGAAAATCAGGGTGGGAAACTCACAGGTATCAATTGGGTCTATGACCTTGGAATAAATTACTCATCTACCATTTGTAGATGGGCTCATAATTCCAGTTTAATTCAACAGTCATATGTGACCCTGGGTAAATTACTTACTTTCTCATTAAATCTCTAAGACTATAAGCTACAGAGAAGGCATTGACCTGCCTTGCTGCAAGGAGTTCCTTGCCAGGAATTTCCTACATTGAAGAAATCATAAATTCAGTTTTCTACTAACCCCTCCTCATCAAATATGCAGTAGGTATAAAAAGACAATAATGAAATAATCCATCCCCTCAATATGCTTACATCCTAGTAAGGGGATACAGTTTGTATTAAGATAAATCAGGTAAGTTTGTGTGTGTGTGTGTGTATGTGTATACATATATAAAAGATATTTGAGTAAGGAGAAAGCATTAACAATTATAGGGATCCTGAAAGGTTTTCTTTTGGAGGTGGCATTTCAGGTCAACCTTGAAGGAAGCTAAATAGCATGATGAGGAGGGTAATGTATTCCCAACAAAAGATGAGGTGAAAGTGGGGGATGGAATGCCATCATTGTGTAAGGGACAGCAAATGAGCCAGTTTGACTCGAAGGAGAGTTTTGTAGACAGAAAATACTACACAAATGTAAGGGGGCCCTTATTTGGGGTTTTTTTTTGTTGTTGTTGTTGTTGTTTTTGTCCTCAAGGGAACAGGTTAATTCCACTAAATGTTCAATAGGCATTGCAGAAATCTCTGGAAAGACAAAGTAAAGTGAGAATGCAGACAAGTATTAATTACCAGGGTCAGCCTGGTTAATTAGTGGTGGCAAGATGTTTGGGAAAAGCACTGGTCTAGTCATCACTAAGTTGGCTCACTTCCTTGCTGCCTCCACTGTATTCATTCTGTGGCCAGAGGAATGTAAATGAAGTTTCACTTTCCAAATAACTTAATCTAGACCAGGGGAGTTGCTTTTCCTTGTGTCCCATTTCTGACTTGAGCAACCAAGAAAGATACTATATAGAAAGGCTTAATATAAACTATTCCTTATTGTAAGGTCTCATTAGGATATATGCTGAAACCAAAACAGTTCCACTATGTGGTACCATGCAAATTTCCATTACTAAGCTAGAAAAGTAGTAGCAATTTTATGAAGCATCCTTAATTTCTAGGAGTTTTAAGTTTATTCCTTCCTGTATTTTTTCCAGATGATTTAGACTACATATTAGAAAAGTCATGGTATGAGTTGAGGCTTGAAAGCCCAATAGGACTTATATCTCTTAAGTTCTTTTTCCCACAATGTAAAGGAATATGATGTCCATTTAATTAATATATTATTATATTAATCCTCTGTGTTTGGCTGAATGGACAGAACTGGGATCAGTTCAAATCTGACCTCAGACACTTATTAGCAATGTGACCATAGACAAGTCTTTTAACCTCCTTCTGCCTTATTTTCCCCATCTCTAAAATGGAGATTAATAATAGCACACAACTTAACATTGTTACTGTTTTAAAGATGAAATGAAATCATATTTGAATAAAATGCTTTTCAAACATTAAAGAGCTACATAAATGCTAGCTGTCATTCTTTCTACCAGCCAGGTCCCCAAACATATCAGGGAATTTAAGGACTATGTTTCATTTGAAACTAGTCATACATGCCCCTTAAGTGGAAGTCCTCTTTTCCTAGACACATTTTTACATGTGGATATAGAACTAGTTATGGGACTCATTTATCTTGAATTATCCTGTCAAATTGTATCTGAAGTCTTCTCTACCTTTTTAAAATCTGCAAACTGCTATTAGCTAGATTGTCTTCTTATTGTTGTTTAGTCATGTCCTTCCCTTTTTTACCCCATTTGGGGTTTTCTTGGCAAAGATACCAGAGTACTTTACCATTTCCTTCTCTAGCAGAGGCAGACAGAGTTAATGGACTGGCTCAGGATCACACTGCCAGTAAGAGTCTGAGGCCAGATTTGAACTCAGGAAGATGAATCTTCCTACTTTAGACCAGTGCACCCACTGCTCCACCTAGCTGCTCTAGCTAGCTTTATGTCGATCTCAAAACTCATACCCCCACACGCCGGAATTAAAGACTCCTCAGCCTCCATTCATATTCCTTTTACAAATTTCATTGACAAGTATCAAGGCATCATTCGTAAGGCGACACTAGTTACTTCTCAATGCAACTCATTATATTTGGGGGGAAGCTCTCTCGCTCAGGAATCTTTATCTTACATCTTGCTGAAATCTGTTTGCTCAGAGTCCCCAACTCTCATCATTGAATTCACGTTACCAACCAGCCATCAGTGACTATTTGTGCTGATGATAATAATCCCTATTTACAAGAATATTTTATACATACACATAAATGTGTATGTGTATACATATATTTATAGATAAGATATAGATTTCCCCCTCCCCTGTATTATTTAGCTGAAGTTCTGAGTCACTGGAGCAATCTGCTTAACTAGGTGATACAGGGGATAGAGAAAGAGACTTGGAGTCAGTCTGACTTCAGATACTTACTAGCTGGGTGACCCTGAGCAAGTCATTTGACTTCTGCTTGTCTCAGTTTCCTCATCTGTGACATAAGGATAATAATAGTTGCTACCTCCCATGGTTGTTATGAAGATCAAATGAGGTGATGTTAGCACAGCGCATGCTCACTAGTAGTGCTAAGTAATTGTTCCCTAATATAAATATTAGCCATACTTTGATTGTCTCTGAAGGTGAAGTGGAAACTTTCCCAGTTTCAAGGGTGAACTGTAAAAATCTTTCCAGAATGATATTCATCTGTTTCTCTGCCTTTATAGGTCCATATTTTGTATATAACTGAATATTTCTCCAAAGATTCAAGACCTATAAAGATTATCCTCAGATTAATCATTCTGACTGTAACCCTGAGCAAATCTCAACCTCTATTTACTTCATATTCCTCATCCGCAAAGTAGAAATGATGATGCTTGACCAAACTCATAAGGTTCTCATAAGGGAAAAATGTTGTAAAACTTAAAATATTGTATAAACATGAGTTATTATTATTTTTTCAGTACTTACTTAAAGTCCATCTATGTTTTAGGAAGCCTGAACTAGAAATTGAGAAGAAAGTTCTAAATTCAGCATGTAACATACATTGTATAACAACTTTCTTTTAAAAAAGAAATGAAAAGAAACAGAGAGAGAGAGAAAGGATGGAAGGAAAGAAGAGGGAAGAAGTGAGGGAGGAAGGAAGAGAAAGGAAGGAATTAGAGAGAAAGGTAGGTATTTAAAAACATTTTGCCTTCAGATGTATTCCCAATCAAAAGAGAAAGGACAGAAGAGGGAGAAAGGAAGGAAGAGAAAGAAGAAGAAAAGGAAAAGTAAGGAAGAGAAATAAAAGAAAGAAAGGAAAGGAAAAAGAGAGAAAAAGAAAGAAATGTACTTAAAAACCTTTTGTCTTCAAAGGCAAAAGAGAAAGGAAGAGAAAGAAAAAGAACAGAGGAAAGAAAGGAAGGAAGAAGGATATAACTAAATAACAATAAGAAAGAAAGAAAGAAAGAAAGAAAGAAAGAAAGAAAGAAAGAAAGAAAGAAGAAAAAAGAAATGTACTTAAAAACCTTTTGTCTTAGATATAAGTTTTCCCAATCAAAAGAGAAAGGAAGGAAGGAGAAAGGAAGGAACAAAAAAAGGGAAAAGGAAAGGAAGGAAAGAATGAAATAAAAGAAAGGAAAGAAAGAAAGAAAAAACAAAGAGAGAAAGAGAAATGTACTTAAAAATCTTTCATCTTCAGGAATTCTCTCCCAAACAAGTTTCAGGGCTAGCAGACAGATATGGGAAAGGAAGGGAAGTGTCTATGGAGAGGTGTACCAAATTGTTTCTTACTTTAAGATTTGGCTCTAGGGACCTAGTTAGACAAACTGCAAAGGCTGAAATGGGGGCAATCAACAACTTGTCTGTGATGTATTATAGTAAATCAATCAGAATGTATTGTTCTTATCTATTACTTTTTTAGATTAATTATTCTCAGGATATTCAAATACTCCTGATTAATTGGGGGGGAGTGCTTGGAGGGATACATACTACATTACTATATATATTATATTATATTATATTATATTAATATCACAGTGTGCCTATGAATTCATGTTTTATAATTATAGAAAAACTGGCAGTTAAAGGAATTGACCCCCAGAGTGAGGGATTAATCCAAGTTCAGACCTGTGACTCATCACCTAGAGGTTGGAAATCAATAGACTCGCTAATGAAGAGAGAGATTCCACATTCACCTTGCTTTCTAGAGAATGTCTGTCAGTTCAGTTCAGTCAATAGCAAAATGTTAGAATAAACCACCCCACCCCCATCCCATCTCCCCCATAACAGTTCAGTTATAAAGCCACTACAGTTCTTTTTGGTTCATTTCTTGCCCTTCATTATCAAAGAATACCAAACTGACATCACTATCTTAGAGACAAATGTCAGTGTGTCTGCCTCATACAAGATAGATCCATAGGTCAGACACAAATAGTCTATGTGAATACCTGGGATGGTTACTCTAAACTTATGTATCTCATGTTTCCTTTGAACTGTTTTAAGTCACTTAAATCTGAAACAAGCAGCAAAAGCTACCTTTACACAGTCAATCCGTAGCTGCCACCATGAATTTGACATACATACTCCTCCATGAATGCACATAACACGAGTGAGAAGAATGAGAACACAGAGAAAAAATGAGGTCAGAGAAAGTCGTGCTTCCAGCACTGTAGGTCCCTCATATATTTTGTTTTCTCTGATGACCTCATGCTGCTCCACCCTGGATGCAGCATATCTAGTAGTCAAGTCAGTCACTTTGGCTTCCTGTGACTCCACCAGCTGGAATGGGAAAGTGGGAGAGAGAATCACTTCATCAGAAATATCCTGAATTCTCCCTCTTCCTTTCAGCCCTCTTCACATTTAGCAGTAATAATCCATGGCTTTATTGAAGTATTATTCTAGGAAGCCATATATGGTAGAAGAAAATCTTGGACTCAAGATCTGAATTCAAATACTAACTCTAATACCTATCAGCCTTAATACCATGGACAAGTTTCTTCACGTAAATAATTATTGGATTACTTTTTTTTTAAGTCAATATAATTTTTTTGAAAATTCGAAGATTGTATATATTGAATACAAAATAGTTATTATTAATATTATAGTTTCACCTCCCCATCCCCAAATAAGTGAACTGAATTATTTTTTATCTTACTAGTAAACTCCAAAGAAAAAATTAATATTCATATTGTAATCTCTGTCTTATCACATTTGTTCTCATTAGAAATGTTTGTTTTTATCTTAAAAAAAGATATACAAAATGCATATGCAAAACCAATATGAAATGGTCTTCTCATTGACTTGCCAGAAGTTACACATTTTGAAGCAGAAAGTTTGTAGGTCCTTTGAATTTTGAGTTAAAGCCTACTCAAAATCTAGTCTTGGAGTTCAAATATTCTGAGACATTTAACTTCAATGGATTCTGTATTCCAAACCCTGATCTCCTCTCAAGAGCATTCAACTAAGGCCAAAGAATCAATGTTTCTGACCAATTTATGATCAAACTTATGATAATAGATAATGAGAAGAGCATTTGCTGTCTATTATCTTTGTTGGTCATTAAGAAAGATGTTAATTGCTATTTTTCTACTTCAGAAATTTAACATTGTTTTAAATAACATAAGTTTCAGTTAATAACGTTTGCATAAATTTTATCCCTCCCTTTTGATCTTTCATTAATTGTCATTTTCATTTAAATAAATTGAAAAGAAAGTTTATCTCTTTGTTTGATAGATTCTATTTAGTCATTGTCATTGAACTCTGTTGTTATTCTTTCTCTCCAAATATTTTACCCTGTCCCTACCTCATAGTGCTTTTTGCTACCTAAAAATTTAGAGATTGCATTGAATGGAAAGAAGGATTTTTCTGTAAAGAAATATTTTTACACCAAAGTTCTTCAATCACAGTTTTGAAGTCTTAGCAGTGTGGGAGGGATAAGCCATCAGCATGTTAAGACTGGGACATTGTTGTTGCCCCAGGCCAAAGAAACCAGCCATTGAAAATACTCCTTTTTTAGAAATCTTAAAACTATCATGATTCAAGATTAACCCTACCAGGGTATAGTAAATAGAAGAAATTATCATTACTTCTGTAGATTTCTTTCAGAATTTGGATTAGATTTATTGTTGTTCAGTCTTTTCTTCATTCTAGGCAAAGATGATGAAGTGGTTTGCCATTTCCTTCTCCAGTTCATTTTACAGATGAGGAAACTGAGGCAAATAAGGTTAAGTGAATTCTCTAGGGTCACATAGTTGTTATATTTCTGATGTCAAATTTGAACTCATGAAAAATGAGCCTTTGGACTCCAGACCCAGTCCTTTATCTACTATATCATCTAGCTACCCTTGAGATTACTTTAGAGCTATGTCAGTTATCTCTGGCCTGTTGAATAGGTTACTACCACATTTCTCTGGTCTTATATTGAAACCATCTTTCTGAACTTCAGGCATCTTATGCACAGAGTAGATTTTGGAGTCTTATTTTAAATCCATCCTTTTAAACAAGATTTGAGTCTTTTTTTTTTAATACTTAACAGCTTGGCCCCTAGGTAAATCATTGTAAAATGAGAATAACAATCTTACAGGGTGACTCTAAGTGATAAAATGAATGCAAAGTCCTTTGTAAACTTTAAATAATATTTTATCAATAATGGCTATTATTATTATTATTATTATTATTATTATTATTACATACAGCTTAGAAATAAATGGAACATTGAGTCCATTGAGCATTTTTTTTTGTTTTTTGCAAAGCAAAGGGGTTAAGTGACTTGCCCAAATTCACACAGCTAAGGAAGTATTTAGTGTCTGAAGTCAGATTTGAGCTCAGGTCCTCCTGATTCCAGGGGCAGTGCTCAATCCATGTTTCAGGACCAGTGCTCCATTCACTGGAACATAAATTTTTAAAAATAACTTTCATAGAGATACAGTATAGAAGATTTTGTCTTACTTAGAAGACTAAATGGTTTTCTGAATTTAGTCAACTCTAACATGTCCATATCACCCAAAAATGATGTCATCAGAGAGAAAAATATTAGCTTGAATGTATATATTTTGTGCCATTTTCCCTTCTTAGGAGACATATTTGATATTATATTGATATAATGAAAATCAATCACAGGATGAATCCATTGTGTTTTCCAAAGCCAGGCTTTCTCATCCTAAGTGTGTCCTTGAGGCTTTCCCCTGGATCTTTTAACTTTACTCAACACTCATGTTGTTTGACCTGTATATTAATACTTCCTAATGGCCTTGAGATGATTTCTGGGAATTCAGAATTCATATATTATTGACCACACAAAGAGTTATATACATATATGTTGCTATTATCCAAAGCTTGTGCTGTAGAAGAAGTGTAGAAGAAGGCTTCTTTACCTTCTCAGAGGTAAAAAGATGACAATATAGAATCCTAAATGGATTGTGTGTCTGTGTGATGTTATGCTGGTATAGCTCACCATAGTATATAAGTACACTGTTATATAAATAAATGTAAATTCCACCCTCTTATAGCAGATCATTTTGTCCTCTACTCATGGTAAATTTTCTGAGTTTCAATTTCCTCATTTGTAAAAAAAGAGATTATCTTTAAGGTCCCTTCAAGCTCTAAAATTGTTTAGATATTATTATAAAAGGTAACTTTTAGGAAAGTGTAAGGGAGAGAAATTTGGAAATATAGATGATAGAAATAGAGAGCATATTGACAAAAATATTAACAACTTATTCAGATCTTTATGCAAGGAAATGAATGCACATACCAATCCACATACCTCTTTACCCATTCTGCTCACATGATATGCTATGAAAGAGTGGTCTCATAGGGCTGAAATATATTGTCTGTACTAGTAGCTTTAGAGAAAATACTAAGGTCTTCTAAGATTACAATTTTCAATAGACATCTGCTTCAGATAGAAGGATTAGAGGAAAAATTTTCATCTCAGGCCAAAGTAGTACATCAGTTTTCAACTCTGAGTTTGTATTGGGTGACATTCCCAGAGAAGTTAATGTTATAATATATATTTTTTGCTTGTTGGAAAGATAGAAACATTGAATCCAGTTTCCTAAAACTCATTTATTTTCATTCTCCACCTCTTTTTGTTTACAGTCAATAATTTTTACAGCTATGATGGTTTGTGGGCAGCTTTGTGGTACAATGGATGGAATGACAGGCCTGAAGCCAGGAAGACCTGTGTTCAAATCCTGCCTCAGACAATAGCCGTGTGGCCCTGGTCAAGTCACTTAAGGCTTTTTGCCTCATCTGTAAAATGAGCTGGAAAAGAAAATGGTTTATCACACCAATGTCTCTGCCAAGAAAACCCCAAATGAGGTCACAAAGAGTCCAACATGACTAAAACAACTGAACAGTAACAGTATTATAAAATGCTTGTATGTATAATTTATCAATCTAAAGCAAGAGGTTTCTGTCCTTTTTCATCTATCCAAAAAAGAAATGATGAATGAGACCAAGTTGTAAGTAAACTAGTAGAAAATTAACATGTTTGAAGAAACTTTTTATTTCTTTAGCATCTATATAAAGGGTAAAATGGTGCTAAAAATTATCTGACCCAGAGGTGTCAAACAAATAGAAATGGGGAGCCACTAATCCTTCCCAGGACCTGAATCTTAACTTAGACTTAAATGTGTTACCTGCTTTTCTTATATTTTGTTTCTTTTGTTAAGTATTTCCCCCATTACATTTTAGTCTAGTTCAGTCAAATCCTAGAGGATTGTTGGTTACATTCATCCCTGTGAGGGCAGCACATTTGACATCTCTGAACTAGTCCAAGCCTCTTCTTTACAAATGAGAAATCTAAAGGCCAAAGAAGTTAAGTAAGTTATTTTAAATCATTTGGGAAGTTAATGGCAGAGTAAAGATATGAACTCAGATTCCCTGACTTTAAACCTAGGATCCATGATAAACTCTTAAGAAAAAAAACAAGTATAACATCAGTTTCTTACAGAAATGAATTTTAAATGAATAATCCTCTATGCTTTGTGAGCATCAGTTGGAAAAACTGGTGTTGTTAAACCCAAAGTAGAGAATCTGTTTTCCAATATTTCAAGGAGTGAATGGGTTCTCTTTGACACCAGAATATCAAAGGATAGAATTTAAGGCAAATTTAGGATTGATGTACAGAAACCCTTTGAATAACAAGAGTTTTACAAAAGTAAAATGACCCTGCTCCTCATCAATGGTCTTCAAGCACAGGTCTGATGATACTTGTTGGGTACGTAAGGCAGTAGATCTCTTAAAGGGTTTAACATACTAGAAGACTTGCTGCAGTGTTGTCTAACTCTAGAATATTGTGATTATATAAATACCAGGTAGTCTATAATGAAGTAATAGCAGAAAGATGAGGCTAGAAATTCTTTACACTTTAAAGAGGAAACTTGCTCATAAAGATGCCTTAGTTAGTTACAGAGAAATAAGAAATGAACATCTCCAGTTCTTTCCTATTCTCATACCCCCATTTTACTCTTAAGGTTAAGTATTACTGTGCTGATAGGTGTCATATTGGATAGAGTACTGGGCTTGGAATCAAGAAGAATCATCTTCATGAATTCAAATCCAGCTTTAGACATTATCTAGCTGAGTGAACTTGGCAAGTCACGTAATCCTTTTGCCTCAGTTTCCTCATCTTTAAAATGAGTTGGACAAGAAAATGACAAACCACTATAGTATCTTTGCCACAAAAACTCCCAAATTGAGTCACAGATAGTCGGACTTGACTAAAACAATTAAACAACAGCAAATGTCATAAAACTTACATCTTTTGGCAAAGCTGAATGAAAATATAGGCATTGGTAGAACAGGAATGGATATGTCTGACACAGAAGCATGTGATACCAATAGCACTCCATCCTCTATGTTTTCTTAACCCCTAACCTAACAATCCATGACTCTTAGCCATAAATTTCATGGTCTTGCACAGCTCTGGAACGATTTCAAATATCTATGTGGCTGTATAGAAGGTGATATATTTGACAAAAGAAGATTTGAATTCATGTCTCATTTCTGAAACATGTTGCTTGTATGACCTTGGGAAGGTGACTTGCCATCACTAAACTTCATCTTACTAATCTTTAAAATGGGTATAATATCACTCCAGCTACTTCCCTTATTACAGAGCTATTGTCAAGAATACACCATGTACAAAAAAGCATTCTATAAATCTAAACTTATTATTTGAAATCAGAGACTCTAATCCTGGCATGGCTACTTACTATTTTTGTGATCTTTAGGATGTTTGAGCCCTGATTTTCTCATTTGTAAAATTAGGATTTTGGAATAGCTGTATTCCTGGGATCTCATGTCCCCAATTGGATTGAGAGTTCTTTGAGGGGATGGTCCATATCTTTTACTTCTCTACTCCCCAGAAAAACTAGGAGCATAGACTAGGTGCTCATTAAATTCTTGTTGACCCTGATTGTATAATCAGAGCACTTTGGAGCCATAATTCTGGCCATAAACACTACAATAGCACGTGTTTCTTGCTTTCTTTGCTCGTGATTGTAGTAAAAATTAAACTTTTTTATGGTTTTATCTCCTATTAGTGGAGACTTCACTATTGCAGCAAATGTTCCTTTTAAGAAGGACTAAACAGTATAAAGACATAATCATTTGGAAAAAGTGACTACACACAGCTAAGCAGTAACTTATCTTTTTTTTCCCTGAAAGATTTAATAGGTCTGGGGTGGGGGGGGGGGGCAGCTAGGTGGCACAGTGGATAAAGCACCTGCCCTGGAGTCAGGAGTACCTGGGTTCAAATCCAGTCTCAGACACTTAATAATTACCTAGCTGAGTGGCCTTGGGCAAGCCACTTAACCCCATTTGCCTTGCAAAAAAACCTAAAAAAGAAAAGATTTAATAGGTCTGCTTATGCTGCAAAATGTACCATTGAGCAATAGTCTTATTTAGTGTTATTGTCACCTTGGAAAAATTGGCATCCAAATGTTTCATCCAGAAGGATGAAGAGTTTTCTCTTCTTATTAGGAGCTAAGATCATCCTGAAAGTTTACAATAGCCAATAAAGCACCCTAAAGCTCACAATAGGAATATCAGAGGAAACAAGCAGACAATCAAAAAACAAATATAAAGTTCCTACTATGTGCCAGATACTGTGATGGCATATACTTTTTTTCTGTAAATAAGGATGTTGCTGGTTAATCTGGCCTTTGACAAGATCAGAAAAAAGCATATTTATTGCTTTCCCATTTTAATTTAATTCCCTGACTCCCCATACCTTTCTAATTCCTACTTGCTTCAAATGTTGCCATGATGTTCAATGCATGGACAAATTGCAATATTAGTAAATAAGTTTCTCTTAGGGCACACTATTAACTTTAGAATAAGAAATCTATATCATAGAAGTATTGAGACATACAAATGAGTCACACAAGTTTTATTTAATACTCAAGAAATAAGAGCAGCTTACTACTTGTGGCACTATTTTGCAAGACTCACCCCCTGCCCCCGGAAGTTGGTTTAAAACTGTTTTGAAACTAAATCTATATAAGCCTGACTCTTATTCTGGCCCATTAACCAAGGTTTGGACCTCTGGCAAATTCAAAGATTCCCTGTGACACTGTGATTGTGCATTTTTTTCCAGCCAGTTCCCACATTGATTGATAGTGTTTGGCATTTTGCCTTCTTGTTGTTTGTTGTATTATTACAACAGAAAGCATTTTCAAAAGCTACATTTATCAAGTTGTCATAATAGTTTGGCCTGCATATCTATCTAACCAAGAGATGAATAAATTTCTCCCCTAGCACTAATCTGTTTGAGCCACGTGATATCTCACATAGTAAGGAGGCAATGGAGAATTTGTAGGAGTCCTGCAGTGGGATTATGGGACTTTTTGACAATGTTTGAGTGAAATATATGTTTGGTATATAATGCTTTTGAAAGTTATATTTGGAGTGAAATCACAATAGGAATTTTTGTCTCTTCCTAATTTTATAGCAAATTTTCTGATGTGTGTTTGGTGGGGAATATACTTTGAGGGAATATTTGATTTGACAATGATAACTGCAAGTACTTTAATAGTTATATCATTTTCCTTATAACAATCCTATTTTACAGATAAGGTTCAGAGATTGAATGAGTTGCCCATAGTCATATTGCTGAAGTATCAGAACCAGAATTTGAACCCCAAAATTCCTGATTCCAGGTCAAGTATTCTTTCCACTTCCCACTGGCAGCCACTTAAGAATTTTCATGATTTAGACATGATACAGTAATCTGATAACAGTTATTGGTCTATTTGACTGAAAATGAAAGGTGAATTAGTAATAGAAATAAAAGTTAGAATAAAATATAAAACTCATTTTTCAGTATAAGTGTCAGAAATTTTTCAGATATATTTGATAGTATTTGGTATAGATTAGTCTCAGAGACAAGGCCATATCAAAGTCATCATCTATTTATAATAACAAAGTATTTACTGGGCAGAATAATATGGCAGAGATCTAAAAAGTGTATTCAGAATTTGAGAGCGGTAGGGTATAGGATTTACTAATGATATAGGGCATTTGCCATCAGGCTTGTCTTGGATGAAGATTTTATCTAAGCAGTATTTTTGTAATTTTTTTTAAAAAAGAAAAAAGTGTATTACAGATGAGTTGAAAGAGACAGTTTCAGACTTGAAAGATATTGCAGAAGATGGAGTGAGGAGAGAACTGGGGAATACTGGTCCTGAGTAGATCATGGACTTCTTGTTCAATCATTTGTGACCTTATTTGGAGTTTTCTTGGCAAAAGTATTGAAGGAATTTGCCATTTCCCTCTCCAGTTCATTTTATAAATAAGGAATTAAGGCAAACAGATTGACTTGCCCAGGGTCATACAAATAGTAAGTGTCTGAGGCCAGATTTGAACTTAGGAAGATGAGTCTTCCTCCTTCTAGGCCTGGCATTCTATCTACTATGTCACCTGGCTGCCCTGATCATAGTATAGGAAGAGCAAAGAGGGATTTTGAAATAAAATCCGGGGAAACTTTCCTTTAAACAAACTATCTCCCACAAATTCAGTACCTATCCTTGTGTATGAATCATTATCTTTATATCATTGTTGTTTTTCATACTAAAAGAGGACCAAAATGACATCACTATAGTTACCTTCATGTAACTGGCTAATGTTCAATCTTAATGGAACAACTCCATTGCATAGGTCTCTTGGGGTCCACAAATAAAGAGTAATAAAGGACTATTTCCTTCAAAACTTACATCAGGTGCCACTTTCTATAGGCATCCCATCCTAATCCCCAGCTTCTAGTTACTAGTGACTTTCCCTGGAAATTAATTTGTATATATATTTTGTATTTAACTTTCTATATACATGTTGCTTGCCATGATAGAATGTGAATCCTTGAAGAAAAAAGACTGTTTCACCTCTGTCTTTACAGCTTCTACACTCAGAACAGTTTTTGGCATGTACTAGAGGCTTAATAAATGCATATTCAGTTAAATGAATGAATACCAATGAACCTCTCTGACAGAATTTTTCTAGACTATGCATACCCCATATTCATACACATTTATACTATTTCAGTGTTGTTTGATTTTGTTTTCAGCGACTATTCAGACTAATATAACAATATGAACTTTAAAGAAAAAAACTTACATTGATATTTTGGCTAATCAAATCCTAGTCAGCAAGCCCCACAGACAGGTGTGTCTTGCTGATGTTTACAAAGATTCTCAGATCTTCCTAATATCTTTAGGAAAAACCTCAAAAATGTGGGAGTGTTATAAAGTGGTTTCTTAGAACAACTTTTGGTTTCATAAATCTGCTAAAAGAAATTCAAATGGTTATAGGAAGGGATGAAGAAAAAATGGATACTCAAAAACTATATGAAATACTTGATCTGGCTGTAAATTTGCTTGTCTTCTTTAATCCATGGTCATTTTAGGACCAATAGTCTAAATGGCCTGAGGTCCTTCTGGCTTGAATCTCTAAGATTGTTTTATGTCTACTCTCTTGTTAAGTGCTCATTCTTTCTTTTTGAATGACTGAAGGGGGGGGGGGGGAAGATATATAAGCAGATGGACTCTCCTATTTCAAAATTCTTTGTCCGTGATCCCATTTTTGAAAATCAAGAGCAATCCAGAGCAGTAACCTGTTTTTACTTAACACTCCTCTGTTTTTTTATAGTCCAAAGGTTAGAGTCTGGATCTTTATAGGGGCTGCATACAAATGGTGCTGTTCTGGAGAGCCCTCTGGTTTTAGGTTACACAGTCCCATGTCCCCTGACTAGAGAAGGTCTGGTTCTACCTTTTAGAAGGACGCATTTGCTCACAGAGGAGCTACTCTTTCAACAAGGAAAAAATGTACAAATCAAAGCAGCCTAAAGTACTTGAACTATTAGAGATGTTTATTCATAATAGGGGCTAAACATTAGTCATCTTCTCCCTTTTAAAGAATTAGACAATATGAATTGGGGGCGGGTGAGGGAATAGGAATGAAAGCCAACCAATCAGTGGTGTTTGGAAAAAAGAACTTTAAATTTTCCATAGTAATTCATCTGTTCCAAGGTTGGTAAGTTTTAATAACTGAAACTGAGATAACATCAGGATTTTGAGAAGTGGAAGAAGTGGTACAGTTTGTTCTTTGCTAATGAGACACAAAGACATTGTGCCCCCAGCTTACCACAGTTATGGCAGTTATGGTTAACTCCTTTGTTTGGGGGGGGGTTGATTAGAATTAAATACTATCAGAGAGAACTGATCTGATAAGCCAAACTAAAAAATGAATTTTCATCAAAATTTTCATTTTATCTTTATTCACTTCTCTATCATAGTTGAGTTCCACATCTTCCCAATCACAATTGTATAATTATAGGAGAGAAATCACAGTCACTCAACTCTTCCATTATGAATGATGCAAACTGCAAAATAATCTGAGGGCTGAGATTTCCAGTGTTTGTTTTTATTCCCAGAGGTGAATTTTATTTTGTTTAAATGTGAAGGAAACTATTCAGCTGTTTTACATTAATGAAGTGAAAAAATAAATGATATTTTCACCATTTAATTCTCAGATGAGTCTTTTGTACCCAGATAAATCAATGTCTCTGAATGTAAAACTTTAGACTTGGCCAGGGTGCAGTCCTTATTTTAGAATAGTCACTCTGTTAATTCATTTTAACAAAGTAAATTTTTTGTAAAATCATGGACTCTATTAAGTTAAAAATCAGGACAGGGAAATTTCACCAATAAATATTAATATCTTTAAAAAAAATCCTAAGACAAAAGCCAAGAAACTTCTTTGCCACTTGTAGATCATCTGTATAGAATCTCTCACTTTTTAAAATAACTATACATATGCAAATTCTGAAGATCAGTAAGTCAATAAGAAAAGAGATTCATGGTAAATATGAATCTTCGACCAACTTTATTTCTGAAGCATCTCACACATTATTTTTCCCTTGTCCCATTCCAGATGACTTGAAGATAATCTCTGTAACCCACACTCCAACATTTAGACCTTTGCACAATCAATAAATCCTGTTTTGCTGAGTTAATACCCTGTAATGAAAATACCAGTTTTCACTTAAATAAATAAAACTCTAGATTCTCAATAGAATGGTACATGTATAGGCACACTTGAATAATTTTCTGATCATTATCAGATGTTAGTTGTTGGTCATTGTTGTATCCTAGCAGACATTATGGCAAATGGCCATTGCTAAGCAGGGATTAAATATTTCAGTCCTTATTGATGTATGTTGTTATGATCTATTATCCAGGGATATGTAAATGCACTGCATAGCTGCTAGCAGTTGGAAAAGTCTTAAAAGGACCAGTTATGTGCTATTGTATAAAAGATAAATAATTAACTTGAATATGAAGTTTAATGCTAAGACTGTGAAGCCAGTGAAAATTTAAGCAGTATTTTTAAAAATTTAGGATTGACCATTTAACAATGAGAAGATGGAAGATAGAATGGCTCAGGTAGTTAAAGGTCATACCATCAAAGTGCCTAATATCCTTAGGTAGGTTGCTTAATCTCTGAGTCTCAGTGTTTCTATCTATAACATAAGATGGTTGATTTAGATGAACTCCTGTTTTCTTCCACATTGGAAACTAATAATTCTGGTGTAGATAGTTAGCAAACATTTGCTGAATTGGATCACATCATAATTTCACTCCACCTTTAAAAAATTGTTTCTTATTTTTAGCATACAATAATAGCAATGTTAATGTTTTGAATATTGCTATATATACCTTTTTTTAGGTTTTTGAAGGGAAAATGGGGTTAAAGTAGCTTGCCCAAGGTTGCACAGCTAGGTAATTATTAAGTGTCTGAGGCCAGATTTGAACTCAGTTACTCCTGACTCCAGGGCTTGTGCTCTATCCACTGTGCCACCTAGCTGCTCCCTATATATACTTTCTTAACAAGACAAGTTTTAAGTGAAATTTTTTAAAAAATATATTTTGTATTGTTTAATATTAGTAAGTATATACATTGATAATTTTTTTCCTTCCATGTATCACCTTTTCAATTTTATAATGAAATAAATAGGAAAATAATATTCATTGAAAAGAAATATATAAAAAAATTCTAGAAAACTCTTCTCTAGTTTGTTTTTCCTCTTGGATAACAGAGATTTCTAATCGTGTACTATGAATATTTGGGGAGTTGAAATCTTAATATTAACTCTAATTCTGGTGAAGGAATAGATTAGAATAAATTATAAATTCCATGGATTGGTCATATTATTTGAATTTGCACTGCATATATTTATTGGGCTAGAATTAATTGCCATGTTTTATGCAATTATAACTTGGAATGGTGAGAATTAAAATGAATGTAACTACATTCTGGAATTTATTATCATGCTAACAAAGACCTAGATGTAATATTTCTTTAAGCTGGTCATTCCAATGTTAATTTGGTCACAAAACATTTTTGATCTTGACATATATGGAAAGAATTGAAAAAGTTTCTTTAAGTAGCCAAGGGAATCCACAGCAATAGAAGAAGTCAGGGAAATTATAGATCTATATAAGATAAAGTTTATTTCCATATCCCCCAAATTGCTACATTAATACTACATGTATTAAGTATTTTTGATGACACAATATGGTAAGATGCTACTGGCAACTTAACTTAGACTATTAGAGCTAAGAAGAATATAACATCAGTCAATTCATTGTCTTCACTTTATATTTATAGCTGAGAAAAAACAAAATTCTGTAGATAGGAATATTCTTACTCGAGGTCCCATTCTTGACAAATGGGAAAGTTGGAACTTGAATCCATGTCTTTTGATTTCATATCTAATATTCATTCCACTATTCAGCACTAGCTCACTTATCCAATAAACACCAAGATTGTATGGAACACAGTTTGGGTTAATCTAGTTTAAATCTGATCTTTTTAAATATTTGTTAGTAGTTCTTTGAAAAGGGAAGACTACAACATTTAAGTTGCTTTTTATTTGAGAGTTGGATCAGTATAATTATTAGTAGGATACAGAGTTGCATTTTGATAATCACATAAGACTTAGCTATAAAATTTCAAAAGTTTGAAACTCACATAATTATTATTTCTTCTTTTTCTAACATAGGAGTTGTGAAGGACGTAACATTCGATACAGAACCTGCAGTAATGTGGTAAGCATGAGATTCTTTGGGGGAAATAATGTTGAATGTTTCAGCACTGGAAACTGCCAAAGCATTTTAAGTCTTTCTTGGAGGAAGGAATTTTGATGGTGGGGGAAGAGTAATAGAGAGTAAAAGATGTATTATCTAATAGCCAATCAGAAAAACCTAGGAAACCAGTATTTTTCCATATATTCCAAGAAAATCTTTAATCAGTTGACCAGAATGCTAATTGAAAATCATACTGTAATATGACCATTTGAAGAAATTGGGAAAGTTTAGTCTATGTAAGAGAAAGTTTAGGAGCATTGTAAATGCTCTCTTCAAGTAAGGAACTTGCTAGTAGAGAGGAAATCAGCTTTGTTCTATTTGGTCCCAGAAGGAAGAACTAAGATCATTGGACAGAAGATGCAGAAAGGCCAATTGGATTCCATGCAGGACAAAACTACCTAGGGATTTGAGCTGCCCCCAAACAGTATGAATTGCCTTAGAAGATGTTGGGTGCCCCATCAATGGAGATAGGCAGTCAGAGACAAGATAACTAGTTATAGATAATGGTGAAGGGGGGGGGTCTTAATTAGGTAAAGATAGGACTTGAATGCCTCGTTTTTTTCATTCAAACTATTGGGTCAGGGATTCTCTAACTGAAATACTCATGTTGCTTCCAAGTAGGAGAGAGGTGGGGGAGGAAGGGGAAGTCTACTGTGCTTTTGAAAACTGGTATAAATCACAGCTCTGTCATTCACTAAGAAGTCTTGTGAAAGAGTATGAAAAGTCATAAAAGGGAGGGAATCTACCTGGGGCAATGTGAATGAACTATTAGTTAATGGAAATTCATGTTTGGGGTGGGGAGGGAGGAAGAGGTTATAACCAGCTCCCTTCTCCCTATTCCTACCTATTCTACTTTTGTGTTATGTAACAAAACTGGTGCTGAGATTTGATGAATAGTTAAGAATAGATGAAAGGGTATTTTTTTTAATTTCACAGGTTATATCAATTGAATAAAATTCAGGAGCAAGATAAACAATTTCCTAGAATCCTATATAACAATCTCAGTTGTTTGTAGGTTTTTCTGTAAACATTTCATTAAGAATAGCTGATACAGTGAAAAGGAGGTCAAAGGATCTGGGTTCAAATAATGCTTCTGAAGGGGCAGCTAGGTGGTACAGTGGATGAGACACTTAATTGCCTAGCTGTAAGACCTTGGGCAAGTCACTCTTAAACCTCATTGCCTTAAATAAATAAAAATACAAATATTGCTTCTGACCTTAATTACCTGGGTGACCTTGAGCAAGTTACTTAATTTCTTTGAGCTTCAGTTTCCTCAAATGCAAAATGAGGGAGATTCACTAGATGGCCTCTGAGATTCCTGCCAGCTTGAGTGCTATATACTACTGTGGTTTTCATGACTACCATGTGAACTCCTTTTATTTTAGACATTTAATTTCCAGTAACTACCACAATGTTTCACATATAATAAATGCTTGCTGAAGTTAATTATTTCCAGCCTACTGAACCTCAGGATAGTAAATTGGGAAAGGGCCATTGAGACTACACCTCCTCCAGCTTCCCAATTTCTGGTAGGTGAATGTGTAAACTAGCCAGGGCAAGTAGCCGCCTACTCTTTTAAAATCTCCAAGGAGAATCTGTGCTTTTTCCCTTTTAATCTTTCTAAGAACTTTCAAATCAATAAGTAGATTGATGGATCTCATAGTACCTAAATCCACTTACACTACTTGGATTAAATCTTTACAGTTTGTAGAGTAAAGCAGACATTGAACCTTTTATGAGAACCTCAAGTCTTCAAATAACTTGTTCCTGATTTTGGTGAGTTTTCTCTGCGTTTTTTTGGCCTCAACTGGAAAGAACCTTGCCAAAACAAACCTCATGAGATACTTTTGTGAAATAGATAAATTCTTTTTAAAAAATAGAAAACAGAAAGACTGTTTTCGTAGTCTAATATGTAGTATTTCAATAGTCTCATTTTTAGTCTAATCATTTAAAATATTTCAGGTAAGCATCCTATGGTTAGATAGCTGTTTAAACTGAAACTGAACTATGACCCTATTGCTATAAGGTGAACCTTTAAAAGTGACTTCCGAAAAAATGTGGTATTTAATATGACTCTTTTATTAGTTCTTTCTTTAGTGTTCCTGAAGTTCAGTTACATGATTTCATATTTTTGTAGGAAAAAAGTAAGGAAGATTTCTTTCACAGATGAATAAAGAATTACCTATATTTTTCCTAAAACTTAATTAGAAGCCATATTAAGCATGGGAAGTATAAGGTCTGTCTATGTGAAGATAAATAAAAGGATTTCTTAATAAAACTATTGTTCCTGTGTGAATTAGATGAGTCAGTCCTTACCGAAACACAGTTTAGAATTTGGCCATTCAAGAATTAGTATTGATTTGTTGCTTAAATTTGGAAAGTGATGAAAAGTATCTGATTTGGAGTGAATACAGAAAGACAGTTTTGTTTTTTTAAGAGGATTTTTAATTCACTTTCACTGCTTATGAGCAACTGAAAGTTGTCCTAGAATACCCTTTAAACCTTGCTTTCCTGTTTACTTTTACATCTGTTCCCTGAAATCTGTTCCTTTCTTCTCAGGATTTGTCTTCTCTTCCACTCATGCTACTCTCCACTTCTACCTCTCCCAAATCATTCAGTGTTAGATGAGTAGAGATGATGAGATCCCAAAAGTTTATGTGGAATTTACCTAGCAACACTATGACTAAAATCTTTGATTCATCCAATTAATTTTTTTTGCTTCTCTCCTAAGACAGTCTACAACTCATTTAACAAATTCCAGAAAAGCAAAGTTTAACAAGTTTATCTGCAAAGATCATTAAGAAACTATGCCTTATGATGAGAGTTCCCAGGATGACAAAGGATAGTTATGCCACATCACAAAAAGACAAAAAACTGCAAAGAGCAGTTGCATACAAATATTTGAAGAACGGTTTTAAAGAAAAAGGTGTGGGTATGCTATGTTATCTTAAAGGGAAAACGTAGCATTGAAGTTTATAGAGAGGCAGATTTTGATTAAATATAAGGAAAACTTCCTTATAATTAGAAGTTCCCATAATGGAATGAAATGCCTTGTGGAAAAATGAGCTCTCTGACCCTTGAGTTAATAATCATCTATCAAGGATCATGTGGAAAGAATTCCTTCACTGGTTAGGAATCTGGACAAAATGACTTCTAAGGTAACATCCAATTCAAAAAGTTTTTGACAAGCAGAGTGATTTTAATAGTAGCAACTCACATTTTTATAGTTCTTTGAGGTGGCAAAATATATAATATGACTGTGAGGGAAGTAGTTTATAATTATCTGTACTTAACAAATGAGGGACCTGAGTCTAAGAGAAGATAAAATTACTTTCCAAGGTCATAAAATCAATGAATAAGCCAGAAATTAAATTCAAATCATCTTCTTCTGAGTCCAATGCTCTTTCTCCTGTTCTAGAAGTTTTAGGCCACCTAATTCACAAGACTATTTTGAAAAGAAAATTAGATGAAAATGTGAAAAAAAGTTTTGAAAAACATTCTAGAATTACAAGCCCTCATTACCAACTACCACTATCATTTTATAAGTCATACAAGTGCCTTTACATGCCTTAATTTCTCTTACTAGATTTCAAAACAAACAAGAAATAAGTATTTTCTGTACTAGACTCTTTTGTCTGCCTTATTCCCCTTTAACCATAGCTTATTGACCAGGAATTTCCCTAGTCTACTGGGCTCATAGCATGTATTCAGTGAAATATCCTTTAAAACACTAGACTTCAAAAAGTTGATTACCCTAGGTAGGCACTCTTCTACCCCTGGTACTTACTTAGCTTCCCTGTCCGTAAAACAAGGGGATTTAATTAAAACATTTCTAAGGTTCCTTCTAATTTGTTCCCTCAATGTTCTTCAAAGGAAACTAGGTGGTGCTGTGGAGGACTAAAATCAGAAAGATTCTTCTTTCTGAGTTCAAATCAAACTGTAGGCATTTATTAACTTTGTGACCCTGGGCAAGTCATTTAACCTGTTCATCTCAGTTTCTCTGTTATAAAATGAACTGGAGGAGAAAATGGCAAACCACTCCAGTATCTTTGAGAAGAAATCCTCAATGTGGTCACAAAGAGTCATACAACTGAAAAACAACTGAACAGCAAAAGCTACATGTTGTTAAATCTCTTTCAGGACTGATAATTCTCTGTTCCATGTTCTAAAGTCAAGATCTAATATTTTGTGTGCCATCATCTCTTGTTCCACATTACCTTCTAGATCTAACATTCTGTGCCCTAATATTCTAGGGACCATATTTGTCAGTCTGTGCTCTAAGTTCCCTTCAAGATTTAATCTTCTGTATTTCTATGAAGTAGCTCACAATATAGGAGGTATTTGGAACTGAATCAAGTGACATGAAGATAAGGAGATAAGTCTAGCTATTATTTTGGTAGCAAAATGATACATCTGGCAGTAAACATTGGGTGAAGTCAAGAAAGTCAAACACAGCACAACTTAAAATAGTACTCTACACAAAGTAAACACTTAAATGCTTGTTGGTTGACTGAAATTTGTTGATTCTCATGGGTTGTTCATCTGTCCTGCAATGTCTTGTCCTTTCAGATATTATCCGTTGCTCAAATCTGGGTTTTCCTTTCTGGTGTTTGTTTTAGCTTTAGTTTTATTCTGGTTGTGGCTCTCTTTGCTACTTCATCCTATGCAAGTCCTTTCTCTGAGTCTCAGTTTCCACATTTGCAAAATGAGGAAAATGATTTAGAAGACCTCTAAAGCCCTTTACTGCATTTTGTTCTTAGCATTGTTTGAATAAATTGAGACACTAAGGGGAATTTGATGGAGATAGGAAAACTAAATTTAATATGGGAATTCTTTTAGCCTTTTCATAACTGGACTTTTCATTTATTTTTTATCACTTGTTCTCTTTTCTTTTCTCCATCACCTCCTAACACCCTAGGAATTTTTTTAGATGAAAATTATTTTTCACTGACCCTTTCCCTTTCAGCCTTCCCCTCTCCTTGACTTTCCATGAACAAAGAAGGATGCTTCTAGTACTGTACCAATAGAAAGGACTAGAAGAATAAAACTTTTCACTATGGAGGTGAAAATAGCAAAACTGGGACATTTCATGAAGTTTCATGTGCCATATATAGCTTATGAACAAAATGATAGATAATCAAACTGTTTACATGGTACTTCACATGTTATTGGTAGGATCCAATTTAGAAAAATGGGACATTTTGCTATTGCCACCCATTGATGATCAGAAAGTGTTATGGTATCTAGAACAGTCCCCTTTAAGTCTGCTTTTTGGTCAATTTTTCCAGACTATTCTAGGAGGAAAGTTTAGAACAAGGAAAGGTTCTTGGTGTCTAGACATATGCATGCCAAGAATAAACTGAAGTCATTAGTAAATAACCTTAACCCACAGTATCCCAGAGAGAGGCATTTCCAGTTCACCAAGACTACAGGAAAGAACCCCATATTGTATGTTCTACTAGTCAGCCAACAATTTTGTTTAAGGAAAAGCACTGCACTAAATTACTCAGAATACAAATAACTATAGAGAATGTCCCTGCCCTCAATGAGCTTACATTCTAATGGCAGACAATAATACAGAATGGGGGAATGGGAAGGAAGCAAGAGTACCTGGTGCTGGGGAATGCAAAAAAATGCAACCTGAAAAGGAATGAGTTATCACTAGTCTGGGTAACGTCTTTAAATGAAGATCCTGGGAGGAGCCATCCAATCAGAGGGAGAGATGGTAGCTTCAGGGAGTACTTCCGATAAACTCCAGAGCTGCAGTGAGACTTCAAACTGAAGAACTCCCCTACTCCACCCCTACATGGTAGAATATGACCCCTTTTAGCAACTCTCAGAGTCAGTGAACTTTAGGTCACATTTCAATTAGGGGTTGCCTGCCTGTCTGCCTGGGATGCTGCTCACTGGATTAGAAATAATCTGTGACTGGCTCCTTCTTCGTCTTGTAGGCTTTTATGGTTTGCTTTGGGTCTTTGGGTTGTTTTATTTTGTTTGTTTCTTGCTGCTTTGGGTAGGGAAGGGAGATGGGGGCTTGTCTTGTTTGAGATGGGGGAGATGGAGGATATATACTTACTCCCCACCATCTCTACTACATTTTTCTCGCTTCAGACCATAGCAAGCAGTTTTCAAACAATATGAAACAAAAGACAAAAGAAAAATTTATTAACCTCTTGTGTAAATCTTGCTCAAGAAAATGCATTTTGTGAAGGTAAGTTTAGATAATTTCCTTCAAAACTATTTCAATCCTACCATCCTCTGGGTGCTTCCAGAGGTCGCACACATCATCACTCATTCCTTCCTTTGCTGACTTTATTCTCTCCAGCAGTAGGCTTACAAAATGTGCCTGAAGCCAGTACTCTCCATGTGTCACTGTGTGATTATCCAGCCAGCCAAAGAACTGGAATTTTACTTATGCTGCAGTCTTCATTCCAGATCTGATACTTGAAGACTGACAGGAAATATCTTTTCCAAATAATTTCATTAGAGCTAAGCCTTTGGACACTGGCACAACAATGTCTGGGATTGGACTTCCCTCCTGTAGGGCTCTACTTGCGTTTTAAATTTGGTTCAAGTTTAGGAGTGTGAACAGCAGGGATAGAAAAGGATTCCCTATCTTCTCCAGCTATCCTCTATCTATGTTTTAATTTGTCAGTCCTATTGGGCATATTTTAGTCACTAAAATGAACTTTCTTCTGAATAGACTTCCTCATCACCCCTAAATTCTGTGTTACCTTTTTTTTAGGGTTTTTTTGGCAAGGCAAATGGGGTTAAGTGGCTTGCCCAAGGCCACACAGCTAGGTAATTATTAAGTGTCTGAGACCGGATTTGAACCCAGGTACTCCTGACTCCAAGGCTGGTGCTTTATCCACTATGCCACCTAGCTGCCCCTAACTGCGTTACCTTTTAATATTTGCAGAGAACATAAAAGAAAATTGAAGCTTTTTAAAAAATTTTTTCCAATTACATACAAAGATGGTTTCCAAAGCAGTGCACAGTCTGATGATATAGATTGTAGATGTACAATCATGTTTAACATATCTCTATATTAGTCATGTTGTACAAGAAGAGTTAGAACTAAGGTGGGAAGAAACTATGAGAAAGAAATAAAAAACATAAAGGAAGTTTTTTTAAAAAATGAACATAGTGTGCTTCACTCTGCATTCAGACTCCATAGTTTTTTCTCTGGATGTGAATGGCATTTCTATAACAGTTCTCTCAAGATTGTCCTTCATCACTCAATTGCTGAGAGGAGTTGCATCAATCATGACTGATCATCTTACGATATTGCTGTTAAGGTGTACAAATTTCTCCTGGTTCTGTTCACTCCATTCAGCATCAATTCATGAGAGTCTTTCCAGGCTTTTTTGAAGTCAGGTCACTCATGATTCCTTGCAGAACAACAGTACTCCATCACATTTATGTACCTTAATTTGTGCAACCATTTCCCAATTGATGAGCAGCCCCAGTTTTGCACATGTGAGTTTTTCCCCCTTTTTATGATCTCTTTCTAGTAGTATTGTTGGATCAAAGGGTAAGAACACTTTTTATTGTTTTTTGGGCATAGATCCAAATTGTTCTCCAGAATGGTTAGATCAGTTCACAATTCTAGTTGTTTTAATTTGCATTTTTCTAATTAATAATGATTTAGAGCATTTTTCACATGACTATAAATAGCTTTCATTTCATCATGTGAAGACTGCCTGTTCATATCTTTTGACCATTTATCAATTGGAGAATGACCTATATTCTTATAAATGTGACTCAGATCTCTATATATTTTAAAAATGGGATACTATCTGAAACACTAGCATTGAAAAATTATTTCCCATATTTCTGCATTTCTTCTAATCTTGGTTGTACTGGATTTTATTGTGCAAAACCTTCAATGTAGTCAAAATTATCCGTTTTTCAGTTTATCTTATTTGGTGATAAAAATCCTCCCCTATTCATAGATCTGACAGATAATCAATTCGTCTTTCTTCTAATTAGCTTATGAAAGCACACTTTATGTCTATATCCTGTATGCATTCAATCTTATTTTAGTATAGGAGTGTGAGGTGTTGGTCTCTGCTTAATTTTTGTCATACTATTTTCCAATTTTCCCAGCAATTTTTGTTGAATAGTTAGTTCTTATCCCAGAAGCTAAAAATCTTTGGGTTTATGAAAAATGAAGTTGTTCAAACTCCTCTAAGATAGATCCTTAAGGGGCGGCTAGGTTGCACAGTGGATAGAGCACCAGCCCTGGAGTCAAGAGTAACTGAGTTCAAATCCGACCTCAGACACTTAATAATTACCTAACTGTGTGGTCTTGGGCAAGACACTTAACCCCATTTCAAAAAAAAAAACCCTTAAAAACCTGGGGCAGTTATTAAAAAATCCTTCAATTACTTTTTAAAGTATTTTTCTCCATATGTTCTGGAACTAGACCCTAATAGGCTCAAATTCTAGCCCTGGTTGAAATGCATGCTAATTAAGAGTTTTTCCCTAGAAATCTGTGTATCTTGTCTTCAAAACACTAGAACAAAACAAAACAGCTTTATAGTGTAGATTCTGAGGCATATCTGCCAGAGAACCCTTACTGAGTGGTTTCTAACTTCTCCTGAACTTACACTCAAGCTAGAAGAAGATGAAGTAGAGTATGTACTGTCCCAAGTTCAACTTCAGGAATATATTTTTCTCATAAGGACTATAGAAATGTAAATTATTATGATTTTATGCCAGTGAATTAGTATGCTCCATTAAAGGTTTTAGTGACCCTAAAACTAGATGAAAGGTAGAATATGGTTGGTTCACTTATCCTCTTTATTCATTGGTTTCTATGTCTCTTTTGAGTAGACATATAGGCTTAGATACCTCTTTCTGAATGCAAAATAGAGAATTATTACTTGAGGGCATGTAATTGGAGAACTAGAAGAATCCTCTTTTGAATTTGGCACAGTTAGCACATTTTCATAGACATCACAGTTTGTGGGGTTTGCCACAGCTGTTATTAATTCATCCCAAAATTAGATTAGAAAGGGAAAAAATGTTGTCAAAGAGATAGGAAACTAAAAAAGTATTTTGTAGTAGTTTTTCTAAATACCGAGTGTTTAGACCTATGATAGTACCATTGCTGAACTTCTCTACAAAGAGAAATTAATCTGTAAGAACAATCATACTAGTCATATCCATCAATAAGCTATGATTGCCAACAAGGATGCATGTGATCAACTAAGTGTTTGGGATTTAAAATTCATTTCTTTTCCACAAAATAAAAATTAAATTGTTATTGATAGTTATATGATTTTAGAAATAATGAAAAATTCTTAATGTCTAAAGCAATGTAAGGGTTATTTCATGCCAGTCTTTATCTACATCTACATCTATCTATATGCAGATAGACAGAGAGATAACTAAAGAGATAGACAGATAGATATGACTTCTTAACAGAAACTATTCAAGATGGTTGATGCCCAAAAGCATGACACAGAATGATCAGTTATAGAACTATATAGGTTTAAACTGGAGAAGAAGACTTGAGGAGATCCACTTCATCTCTCCAAAAATATATAACATATATTATGGTTCTCTTTTTTTAAATTTAAGGAAGGTTTTATTTATTTTGAGTTTTACAATTTTTCCAATAATCTTGCTCCCCCACACACAGAGAATGCAGTTTGTTAGTCTACATAATTCCATTTCACTCAAGCTAGATTTTAAACCCCATAAAGATAGAAACTGTGTCTAATTTGAAGTTTGTATTTATTTCAGTACCTGGCATGAGGTTCCACTTGCAGTAGGCATTTAATATTTGCTGAACTGACATTTGAAAGATAAATAAATTTTATCTTTAGTTGGTCTCCTAGTGCTAGTGCAAAGACTAGCCATACTGAAAAGTTAAAGGTATATTTTGGATCAACAGAAGTAAAAACTTCCTAATAATTAGAACTGACCAGCAATGGAATAGGCTACTTCTTGAGGTTGGATATTTCCTATGCAATAAAAAATATAAGCATCTGTTAAGCAGAGAACCATATGGGGTGGAGAGGGGGAGACATGATATACAATTTATATACTATTATATCCCTGAGACTTATAGTAAAGTGATAAGATAAAAAACATACAAAATGTATTATATTAAGATATTATATGTTCAATTCAATCTCAAAAGTATTTATTAAATATTTCCTAGGTTCAAATCATTGTTCATAGTTGTGATGTTTGTCCTTAGTTTTCAAAGAAGACCATGACAGCAGAAGAGGTGATATCATGACAAGCTCATGAATTGGGTTTTGGTTGCAGTGGAGGGGGGGGGGGGCCACTGTGCTAAATCATAAGTCTCACTTTCTTCTCCAGAGCCATCTGGGTACAGTGGCCAGATATGAATCAGGATGACTGGAGATGACCCTAGATGGGGACAATCAAGGTTAAATGACTTGCCCAAGGTCACCCAGCTAATAAGTGGGAAGAATCTGAGACTGGATTCAAATTCCAAGTGGGGGAAAAAAAGTGGCTCTGCTCTCTAGGAGCTTGTCTTCTACTGGAACTTGGCACAGAATAGAATATTTGCATATATAAGTTAAGATGAGAGTTCTGACGAACTGAGATGACCAAGAAAGGGTTCCTGTTGGAAGTGGCACCAAAGTTAAACCCTGAAAAAAGCTAAAATTATCTAGTAGGTGAGGAGGGTGAACTGTCTATGTAAAGGTATGAAAGCTGGAAATGGAAACAAGTGAGATGTTGGCAGCAATATAAAATAGGTCTGGAATGATAGGCTAGAGACAGGCCGTAAAGGGTGGAGTAATAGGAGGTCTAGGTGGAAAACTTATTAACAGCCAATGATGGTTAATGGGGTGGCTAATAGAGGAGATGCCATTTGAGATCCATGTGAATCAGGTGTATAAGCTCTTGTCAAAGATTTTATAGAGAGTATTGATTCTTCAAGTTAGGTTACAGTAGATAATTTTCAAATATGATGTTATATTTTTATTGTATGGAGAATTTATTATAGTCAAAATACCCACAAGTAGACCCAGAACTATGATATCAATAGCCTCTTTCATCTTTGTCAACTTTATTGTTTTATTATTTATATCAAACTACTCTTGACTGCCTTTTTTATCATTTATGATAAAATAATAAATAAATAATGTGATTAATTATTACCATACTCCTTAGAATGGTAGATCTGCTGACTGTGTCTGAAGTGCTCATCAATAGACATTAAGCTAGATTTGTTTCTACTCCCATATATTGAAAACCTCAGCTTCCCCTTTCTCTTCTCTTTTGTGTTAACTGTCACAATTTTTTTCTTTCATCTTTTATAGTTTTAAAAATTAGCAAATAGTTATATCAGAATCACAGAATTTCAGAGTTAGAATTCTATTTGGTTCAATTCATAAACATTTACTAAGCTTCTATGTAAATCATTTTTGGGGGGTTGGAAAACAAAATAAAAATAAATAGTTGCTGACCTCAGGGTGCCTCACCCTTAGGGGTGAACATGAACAGACACAGATAAGAATACATAAAATGAATTCTGGCATGAAATAGGACTAACATCTGACAGGATCAACTGGGGGTCCCCTCCATTGAAAGAAATCAATAGGTTGGACTTGTTCTACTTTTCCCTTAGGGGCAAAACAATGAATAGAAGTAATAATGTCCCTCCTTAATTGAAGTTTTAGTCAAAGTTTGCATGATTGTTTGTCAGATAAGAGAAATCCTTTTTCACATACACTTTGGTATCTGGTCCAGATACCTCTTCCATATGGCTACTTTGAATATCCTTTTTTTGTGGTTATTTTATTTTATTTTATTTATTTTATTTTATTTGGCAAGGCAGTAGGGTTAAGCGGCTTGCCCAAGGCCACACAGCTAGGTAATTTGTGTTTGAGGTCGGATTTGAACTCAGGTACTCCTGACTCTAGGGTCGGTGCTCTATCCACTGCGCCACTTAGCCACCCTACTTTGAATATCCTTAAAGGAAATTTCCAAACTAACGTCTTCAATTCTGTCAACCAGTGAATTTGAGGTCTTTTGCTATCCTAGTTATACTCTTCTAAACATTTTTTGGATTATTGATGTCCTTAAAATACAGTGCCTACCATCTGACCCATACTGTACCCCACATACTCTCCCTTCCAATTCTAACCAATCATATCAACACTACCATTCCAGGAAAGGATATTTCAACCTATTGCCATATGATTCTGATTGTTATTTTTATAACAACTCTGCCTAGAGTGCTCCTCCCTAGACAGCCCAATTTTGTGTGTTATCATTCCATTTTATGTCTTGTTTCCCCTTATTAGTAACTAAGCTTCTTGAAGGCAGGGACTATGTTGCTTCTAACCTGAGTTTAGGATGGTTCCTAGCCTTAGGAAGCCCCTGATAAATGCTTTTACCCTCATTGTAATGTCTTGCCTCTTTTTATGAAATGACCAAGACAGGTTATGGTGGAACACCTCCTAATATGTGAATACCTTGCTTCATTTAATGTAAATTAAGATGAAATTAGTTTTCGTTAAGAGACAAGTATGCTTTCTGTAAGCACTTAGCACTTATTACTGACAAAGATAAGTTTAGATAAGAGAGTGTCTTATCTAAGGCACTATAGTCTAGGTGGGGGTGAAGATATTACTATAAATAGCAAATATGTACAATTATTGTGACTAGTTGCAGATTGAAGTGCTTTAAGAAATACAAGACGGAAGGTGTCAAAGCCCTTCATTTGCAATCTTGGCACTTGTAATGTTGGCACATGCTTATAATAGCAGCTGTTGGGAAGGCTGAGGAAGCTGGTAGGTGATTCAACCTTAGAAATGTGAACTTCAATAGGCTAAGCTAATCAGACGTCCACATTAATATCAGTTTTAAATTGGTGAACCTCAGGTTTTCAGAAGAGAGGCAAACTGGTCTAGGTCATAAGCAAAGATCAAAGCTTTTATCTGGATAGGAATGGCCCATCAGTAAGTAATTCCTGTACTTCAGTCTGGTAAAGATAGAGGGACCTACTCTTTAAAAAGGCAAAAACAAACAAGCAAAAAAGCCATTGCAATCCTTTGAGATATATAAAACAGGTAAACTTGTCCTTATTACCTCACCTTAGAAAAGAAGAGTCAGAGAATTAAATTTACTCAGTATAGTAAATATTTATTAAGCTCAGTAAAGTGACTTATTTATAGGTGCATAACTAGAAAATGACAATTTAAGATTTGAATATATATGTCTTTTGACTAAAATCCAGTACTCATTTGGTTACATCACAGGATATATATTGGAAATTTTGCCTGCAGACAGAGTGGATATCAGATTCTGATTCCATTTCACATATTGATCTGTCTTTGGGGATATAAACAAATGTTTCTGTCTCCTTGAGAGGCACAGAAGCATTGATTGATCATGTACCCCAATGGGATTGATTCTGAAGCATTGTAGAGTTTAGAACTGGAAGGGGCAGTTGGAGTCAGCCAGTATAATGTCCTTGGTTTACAGATGAGGAAAATGAAGATCTGCTTGCTCAGCATCCTGTATGTTGTAAATAGAAGAGCTGAGATTTAGACCTAGGTCATCTGTCTCTAAAGTCAACATTCCTCCACTACATTTACTATACTGAAGTTTAGATATGTCTATAAATACTGGTTTGCCCTTTGTAGCAAGAGTAATTTAAACCCAAGACAATTAGAATTGCAATAATAAAGCATATAACCAGTATATTGTGCCTGAGCCAGATACCATGGGACAGCTGAATCCAAGAGTCCTCTCTGGAAAGACCCCAAAATTCCAGTCTTTTTGAGTTTCTCGACCTGTTAAGGCACATCTCTTTATTGAGCCAAATACTCATCAGGATCCATCCTCTAAAACAATAGTCTCTGGGTTTCATAAGATGCATGTTAGTCCCTGATGAACCAGTTGGAAGATTGAGGAGGGGATTGGAAAGAGACTTCCAATGAAATGACTCCTGTAGTTCATGTTTTGGCAGATAGCCACAATGAATGAGACCAAACAAGCTGCTCTGTGTAGTTGCTAACACGTGAAGACTTGTCTATGCATGGGTATATTCTCATAAACAGAGAAATGATAAAGCAGAATTGGATCATCTGATTATCATCAAGTTTTTTTTGCTTTGTTTTTATTGGAAATTTCAGTCCCATGGGATATATTTCATTTTCCCTCATACTCTAATTCTCTGACATTGATGCTGAACATTGAAAAATAACTAGGGGGTGGTTAGGTGGCATAGTGGATAAAGCACTGGCCCTGGAGTCAGGAGTACCTGGGTTCAAATCCAGTCTCAGACACTTAATAATTACCTAGCTGTGTGGCCTTGGGCAAGTCACTTAACCCCATCTGCCTTGCAAAAAAACCTAAAAAAAAAATAACTAGGATTTATACTTGAGTTTTAGATGTATGTATAAATATATAAAATATATATTTATATAGAACACCATATTTTCATATAGAAATAGATATGAAGCAGTTTGTAAACTTTGAAAAACTGTATACCTTAAATGTTACCTATTTTAATTCTATTGTTAATTCAGAACCTGTATTAATCTGATGTTTACACAAAGATTGACATTTGCTTGCTTGCTTCCTTTTTTAAAGAAAATTATCAAATTAATACAGTTTGTCTTTGAAATCTGGTTTTATTTTTCATTTCACTCTTGCTAAAATCCTAGTTTATTGTTCAACACATTTGGGAGAAGATATTTTAGGTTTTGAATGAGTTCAGAATTTGTATGAGTTCTTCCCCCATCACTCCCATCGTGGGGGATTGAGGTGGGAGGAGTTTAGATTTATGACTTTTTGCCACTTGTGTTTGCATTCAGCTCAGACCTTTTTAAGATCTATTAGTTATGATATATATGATTTGCTGTCTACTCAGAACATATGTGTATTCTCAAATTCTTTGAAGATCTGTGATCTCATTAATTTGGATTTTCCTCCAGTGATGTACATTGTCTGTCCATCCAGTTTGACTCTTTCTTGTCTATGTCTTCCAATAAGATCACCACAGAAGTTCTATCAAATATTTTAGGTGCCTGCCTTGATTTCTTCTTATCTTGTTAGAAGGGGGTTTTCCTTGCTTTTTTTTTTTTTTTGACAATGCAAATATGTCAGTGAACCACTGGGACAATTCACCTCATATACATTTTTCTGGATTGTGGCTAACTCAAACCTGCATGGTGAGGTAGGATTCAAGCTAAAATTCAATGAAGGTGGGCTTGGGGGAAAGGGAGAATTTGAAGTTGAGAATTGAAATTAAAAAATTATTGCAGTGAGGCATTTGAGGACCATAAAATACAATAATTTTTAAAATCTTTACTATTGATAAAGGAGAGAATTCTTAAGGTTAAAAAGATAATAATGGTAAAATGAATACTTTACTATCTTCTATTTTCTCCCTTCAAATTCATTCATCATATTTTATACAAATAACCTCCAGACCCAATTTCCCTAGGCTGGGCCCTTTATGACTGAGGAGGCAAGGAATCCAAATCAGTGGTAATCTTGAGAGTGGCCTTCTCATCCTCTTAAAGGAAAATCAGATGAACCTCTATAAAAATAGGAGCAGATCCTACCACATCCTTATTATCCCCGTGAGATCTCAGCCCATCTTCTTTTTCCCTCCTACTTGTCCCTGCTATCATTCTTTTCTTCAGTGCTGGATACTGAGAATGCAAAAATCAAATAAGACAAAGGAATTAACCAATCTAATAAGAAGAATAATTGCAATAGCTTCTTTACATGTTCACCCATTTTTTTCCCTGTTGCCTTGGAATAAAATTCAGCTTTCTGTTTGTCATTCAAGAATTGTTATAAAATAGTCCTCACCCTTCCTTTTTTTCCTATATTATCTTATAGCATTTCCTTCCAGACCAAAGGAGTTACTCTCCTTTGCTTTCATATACTAAGTTCTTGTGCATCTCCACCCTTGCCCAAGGTATTCCCCAGTATGTCCTCAGTTCCTCCCACCACATAAAGAAGTCTGCTCAATAACAATCCCTCCTCATAATATATACAACACAATATATTCATTTATCCCTTTTATTCTCTGATTCCCTAAAATTTCTCTTAATTCATTTAATATTGTGAATTATTGCTATGTCTCCAGTTATATAGTCTCCCTACTAGACTGAAGGCTTTTTGTGTATCTCCTTACTAGGTGCTTAATCATTGTTTGCTTTATAACAACTCTAATTTTCTCTTTTGGAGCTGAGTAGATAAAAAGGCTTAGAGATGAGAAAGACTTGGAGAACTAATCGCCTAATTAGTATTTCAAAAACTAGAGATAACAGAGTGATTCCTCTAGCCTAGTGAAGGGTAAAATAGCCAAAAGCAGTTATCTCAAATGAGACTGAAATAACCTTCTGAAAGATCTAATTCAATATGATATATGCGCTGAGCAGAAATTACAAAAATAAACAAAAAACAAAACAAAACAAAACAAAAAACCACCCAGCAAATAAACCGGGTCTTGCTTTCAAGAAGTTTGAAAAGGGAAAAAAATGGATAAATAAATAGACAAAAAAGAGAGGGGAGAAGAACCATCTAAGATCCCCAGCAAAAGGACTAGAACCCCAAGTCATTTCAGAAGAAAGTACTAGCAAAATTAGTATTGTGTGGTTTGTATACATGACCCCTATTAATCTATTAAAAGCAATTTTGTAAAACCTTATTCCCTCTATCTGTTGTGACCCCTGACCTACATATTGCCATTCATTCAATATTTATTAAATAGTTAATGTGTATTCACCATGACACATATTTGGGGAGGTGCATTTCTGAATGACACAGCCCCTATTCTCAATTACTTTATTTTCTACTGGAGGCTGAAGTAGGGGATGGGAAGAGATTGGAGGGAGGGCTGGGGAGGGGAAAGATACAATCATAGGTAAGTTTAACCCACAGATAACTTGAAGGTCTATTGGAACCACTTAAACCACCTCAGAGAATGGCTTGTTATTTTTGGAGAGCTAGGTCAAGGAGAGGGGGGAAAGAAAGAAACCAGATTGTTTCCTGTGGTTTGCTGGGAATTGGGGAACCCAGTAAATAGGGGAAAGTCTGTGGCAGCTAGAACCCAGTAGATGGTGCCAGTGAGCTGGGTCCTGGGTCAACTAACTCATGGCAAAAAAAAAAAAGTAGCATCTATCTAGAGGATACTGTGCTAGGCAGCAATAGCTCCCTACTCCTTAGGTCTAAGATGCATGGTACTTCCATTCCTCTTTATATTATGTTCCCAATAGATGCTTACTTCTTCTGGAAAAGCTGAAAATAAATTTTGGAGAATAGAATTTATTGATATCTTCTATAACATGGTACAGAAGAAAGTGCTTTGAATTCCTTATATAAAATAATATGGATTCGAATCCTACCTCTCTTAGATACTTTATGTCTGGTCTTGCAAATCACTCTTGGACCTCAATTCTTACACTTGCAAAATGGACTGGTCCTGTTTAACTTTAAAATCTACAATTAATATTTAGGACATGAAGGATATAAAGTCAATAACAGAAAAAAGACATCTATATTTCTGTGGCTAAAAAGTAGGTTCTATGTAAGTTACTATAGTGATCTTATCTATCAAGAATGAGAAAGCCACTGCCAAGATTAAATATGATTATTTATTAAAGGGTGATAATTTTTGTGTTCTATGCCTTTGTCTACAGTGGAAACCTGAAATTTAAGTCTCTGGTTATCACATAGAGATATGACTAATTGTTATTCATTGAGTTTTAATAAAATTGATTAATTTTATTAATAACCTGAAGCTAATGTTATAAGACTTTATAAAGACAAAGTTTCATCCTTTTCTTGTTGATAAGGAAGCAGATGACCCTGTGTCAACCAACTATGAAGTCTACTGTCTGAAACCTAACTTTGAATCTTCACTCTGACAGCAAATAACTTTTTTTCTATGTACAAATCACAATGTCTCTGAGTCCATTTTTCTCATTCATAAAACAAAACTGATAAGACTTCTTTAAGATATATGGAGATATGCATCTTTTGTAACAGAATGCTTATAAGTTCATCCTGGCTGAAATTTCTTCCTTGTAATGACATTCTTAGCCAGATAATCTCAAATCCCATCAATTAGTAATCAGTGAAGTTGATTATAGTTGGAAGGATGTGGGAGGGCTATAGACCAGGATTCAGGCTAACTTGATAGTTCATGTTCAGGAATGGAACAAAATGAGGCACTAGTCCTTCTAACAACTAACAAAAGGAAGTTTCCTAGTCATAACATGAAAAAAATTGATTGCATGGATATAGCGCTGGATCAGTTCATGGGTATACTCATACAGAAACTCATTTTGACTGCCATTTAAATATTCACCTAGTTAAGGAGCCCAGATTATCTGTAGTTAGCCCAATTTTGTATATTAAGTGAACTAGGCCAACTACTGTTGGAGCCTGAGCACTTGGGATATATAAGGAGTACTTTCCTTTTCTTTTAGAAGCTGGTGGGCCAAAAAATAACAGTCTAGATGGTAGAAACTCATGTAGATATTGTTCCTATCACAAGGACCTTCTCAATCATTTGCAGCTTAGTGTGGATTAGTATAATTGTTCATCCTAATTTCTAGTTGATCAGAGCCTGGGAAAATTTCAGTAGGGAAGAAAGAAAATTAGGAAGCATGAAACATTCTTAAAACTAACATAAAAGTAATTTCAGAACTAAATATAATTAGTTCATCTGCTAAAGGTTAAAATTGTCTCCAAATCATTTTAAGATAAATATTAGAAGATGTCTTTTGACCTAGTGAGACAGCAAAAGAGAGGGAGGGAGAGAGAGAGAAAAAGAGAGAGAGAGAATGAATATGAATGAATGAGAGCTAGCTGTATTGCTCAGCTGACCAGTTCCAGTTGAGTCTTCACTGTCCAACTCCTATTACTTCTCACATAGGTTGTTGTTTGTCATTTGTACTCAAAGAGGACTCATAACATCAAAAAGATGATGCCATGGCATACAAGTAAAAGTTGGTAAGTGAGAGAGGACTGTGCAAAAGTCATCAGTCTCACTTTCTTCTCTGGAGTCATCTGGATCCAGTGGTAAAATTGGATGATAGCCATCAATGTGAATAACCTTGAGTATCTCTATTGAGCTTCTGGTCACTTGAAAGAGTAAGTTAACCCAGCAAAGGAGAACCAAATGGATGAATAATGGATTTTTTCCAGATTGTGAAATTCAGAAACAACCTAGAATAATGGATAAAGAACTGACTTCTAACACATTAATTATGTTACCCTGGGCAAGTCACTGACCCCAGACAACTCTCTAAGACTACAAATTATAGAGCTTATGCTAACCTGTATGAGTTGAGGAAATTACTTTTTTCAGTTACTTGTATCAATGAGATCATCAGTCAAATACAAAATTAAATTGTGAGATTCTTTTAAGAATATTGTGACTACTTCAGAAAGATGAAAAATTACACAGAATTGTGTAGTATGAAGAAAGTAATTTGGATTTCATTTTGGAAACTGGATAATGTGTTCAAATGATCCTTGTTTCTTGCCATGAAAGCACTTTTTTATCATCAGGGTTCCTTTTATGATGCTATGCAGCTATGATTCACAGAAGACCATTATTTCTGAGTACCCATGATTGGATGTAGACAGCCCAAAGAGAAATAGGAAGATGCAGATTAGGTGAGTGGACTGCATCATATTACCAAGCAATATTTGTGTACAAGAAATAGTGAGAAAGGCATAATTATTATGTGTAACTGGAATAGAACATGGCCAGTCGTGAAGCCAGTATGAGGGATAACAGATGAACATAAAACACAAATTTCTGCCTTCATTTCCAATAAATATGACAAAATTTCAAGGCAGATAGCCCCAAGTTTGGTAGATCCTTTGTAGAGGATTAGTGAAAAGATATGGACATGATTTGCCTGGAATGAGAACACTGGGCTTGTGGTCACACCAATAGAAAGAGTTCTCATCCAGTGAGATCATGGATCCAGTAGAGCCTGAAAATATGTTATGCCTGGGAAGGGCTCCTCTTGGCCAAGAGCACAAGGATGCTGAGTTTATAAAGGTCACATTTCTCTACAGTTTCAGTTATAGCAGATAACCATGTTATGTATGTGCCATGTGCTGTCTCAGTATAGAAGACTTATTCTCCAGCTACTTTGTGAGATCATGGGCCTTCAACACTGATTTTTCATCAGTCAATGAATCTTTACTAAGCACATATTATAGGCTAAGAGCTAGGGATACAAAGAAATTTAAAACAAAGTCCCTGCTTTCAAGAGGTCCATAATCTAATAGAGGAGAAAACAAGCAACTATGTGCAAATGAATTCCATTTTTAAAAGTAGCATATATTTTTATAGTTGGATTTATTATACAGAAATTAGAAATTGTTATTTATTCACAGAAGCCAAAAAGTGAAGATGAAGAAGGGAAGCATTCCATTTATAAGAGCATCAAATATAACTCCTCTCCCTGCTATTCAAAGCCCTTCAAAACCTGCTCTCCTCCCCCCATGCCCCTCCCTTTACCAACATGCTCTGCAATTTAATGACTCTAGTGTCCTTTCTGTTCCTGGAATGAGAAATTCCATCAACCAATTTTCATTGGATGTCTCCATACCTAGAATGCTCCCCTTCCTCATCTCCACCTCTATATAGGATGAGCACTATTGGTAACTGGAATAAGTACCAAGATAACTCAGATGTGTTTGCTTTTATTATGGAGCTCAGCCTAGAAAAGGAGACATGACCCAACCACAAATATTCAATACTATACAATAATTAGAGTGTATAAGAGAAATAATGTTTTCTTCTCTGAGTATATGGAAGGAAGAATCATTTTTATTTGGGGAGTAATTTAAGATTTCATAGGGAAAATATGACATATGAGTTGAAGTTTGAGGGTCACATAGAGTCTCAAAAGGTTGAGAGTACTATTTTCACCATTACGTTCCATTGGAATGGAGAACTTTAGAACAGAATTAAAGTTTTAACTAGTAAAGAATATGGTAACTGACAATGGATTTTGATATCTCTGCCACAGAAAGCCAAAGAGATTTCCTTTAAGACATGTCATGCCATTTCCTTTTTTTGATAGGGTTTCTATGTTAGTTGAAGAGAAAAATATATAGGTAACATGTGTGTGTACAAATACATTTACACATATACAAACAAATACACATATACTTATATATACATATATGCACACACATATATATATACACATACACATACACATACACATATGCATATACACAGGGCAGCTAAGTGGTACAGTGGATAGAGCATTGGGCTTGGGGTCAAGAGGTCTCATTTTCATAAGTTCAAATCTGACCTCAGACACTACTGGTTATGTAACTGAGAAAGTCACTGTACCCTGTTTGTCTCGGTTCTTCATCTGTAAAATGAACTGGAGAAGGAAATGGCAAGCCACTCCAATATTTTTGGCAAGAAAACCTCAAAATGGGGTCACAGAACATTGGATAATTGAAATGACTGAACTATAACCATAACTATAACTATAACTACATGTGTGTATGTATGTATGTATGTATATATGTATATATATATATATATAATGATAGACCTGTATATAGAGAGATAGAGAGATGAAACAGACAGATGAGAGCAAAAAAAGAAGAAAGAGGGGAGATAGAGGAAAATAGAAAACAAGGATAAAGAGAATGAGAGAGAGACAAAACATAAACATAAAGAGGAGAGAGAGAGAGAGAGAGAGAGAGAGAGAGAAAATATATGATAGAATTTTCATAAAGTATTTGACTAGGAGAGCCAAGATAGTAGAGTAGAAGCAGCAACCTAGTCATATGATCCTAATATTCCCCTCTAAACAATTCTTAAATCATACCTCAAATCAGATTTCTGAAACAGTGGAATCAACAAAAGGTTCAGTCTAAGACAACTTAAGAGGTCATACTGGGGCTTAGAGGTGACAGTCATAGCAGTGGCAGCTCAGCTCAGAGAGAGTGGGGGGGTCAGATATCTGATCAGAAGATTACAGAGGACTGAAGCTGATTCTAGGTACAGGATCTGGCATTGTTTGGCAACTGTATCGCCTATTCACAGTTTGGGGTTGCAATTTCAAGGGAAAGAGGATTGCACCTGGTCACAAGGGAGCAGATACCCTGGTCACATTTCCAGGAAAAAGAGGAGCACTAGCACTTCTGACTACAGGAGAATAGGAAACCTGTTCCCAGTTTCAGAACCAAGAAGAGAGCTATTGCTTGCATCTTCAGGGGAACAGGGTCACCTTCTGGGTAAAGACAGCAAACTAAAAGTGCAATGATTGCACTGCAATTCCACCACCTTTTAATCACTGAAAACTTGTAGAGTCCCAGAACTAATTCTGAACTAACAAGCTTGGGACAATGTCTCTCCATCCCCAAGTAAATCTAACTTTTCATAAAGTTCAAATAAAAACAATGTTGGAAAAATGAACAAACAAGAAACAACAACAAAAACCTGATCCTAAAAGCTATTATGATGGCAAAGAAGATCACAACATTGACTTAACAGCATGAAAACAGTTATAAGCAAAAACCTCAAAGAAAATGTGCAAATTAGACACAAGAATTTTAGGAAAAGTTAAAGAAAGCAATAACAGTGATAGAGGAAAAATGAAAGAAAATAAGAGTGATGCAAGAAAATTATGAAAAGAGAAGCAAAACATAATTGATCAAATAGTAAAGAAAGCACAGAAATTTGTATAAGGAAAATCTCCTTAAAAAGTAGAATTGGCGGAGGGGCAGCTAGGTGGCAAAGTGGATAGAGTACCAGCCCTGGAGTCAGGAGTACCTCAGTTCAAATCCAACCTCAGACACTTCATAATTACCTAGCTGTGTGGCCTTGGGCAAGCCACTTAACCCCACTGCCTTGCAAAAAAAAAAATGTAGAATTGGCCAAATGGGAAAAAAAGCTTAAAAGCTTAATGAAGAAAATAATTCCTTAAAAATTAGAATTGAACACATAGGAAGCTATTGATTTCAATGAGACATTAAGAAACAATAAAAAAAACAGTCAAAATAATGAAAAAGATAGAAATGAAAAATAACTGACCTAGAAGATACATCAAAAGATATCATTTAAGAATTATTAGACTACCTAAAAGCCTTAATAAGAAATTTAGATATATTTCAAGAAATTTTAAAGGACAATTGCATAATATATATATATATATATATATATATATATATATATATATATATATACTAATGGATGGATTTAGGTAATAATTATAGGTACTTGAAAGGTAAAATAAACATTGAAAGAATTCACCAATCATTTCATAAAAGAGATCCCAAAATGAAAATTCCCAGGAATATATTATATTCAAATTTCAGAGTTCCCATGTTAAAGAGTTAAAATACTGCAAGCAGCCAAAAGAAACTATTCAAATGTCATGAATTAAGTATCAGAGTCAAAATCACACAAGATTTAGCAACTTTGACATTAAAGGAGTAGAGGAGTTGGATATGAAGGCAAAGGAACTAGGTAACAATGAAGAGTAACTACTTCAGCAAAAGTGAGAATAAACCTTCAGGGGGAAAATGAATACTTAATGAAATAAAGAACCTTCAAGGATTTCTGGTGAAAAGAGCAGAAATGAGTAGAAAATCTGTTATTCAAACACAAGACTAAAGTGAAGAATAAAAAGAGGTAAATAAAAAGAGGAAAATTGAAGTGAGTTTAAAAAAAGAGAAATCACAAACACATATGTTTATATTACTATATTGAGAATGATTCTTGTAATTCCTAAGCATTTTATCATTATTAGGGCAATTAGAAAGAGTCTACATAGAGAGAACAGATATAAGTCTATTATGTTGGAGGTGATCTCAAAAAAAAATGAAGGAGTGATAAAGAGGAATGTTTTGGGAAAGGGAGAGAGGAAGAATAGGGAAACTTTTCTTATATAAGAGGTAGGCAAGGAAGAACTTTTACAGCAACACTACCACTACATCTGTATCTAAAAGAGATCAAAGAAAAAGGAACAGCACATTATGGATGAAAAATTGACATAAACTCTGTTGTGGTATCAGATTTGAAAATTGAGGGGATGTCCATCAAATAGGAAGTGGTTGAACAAGTTGTGGTATATGATGGAATGGAATGGATTATAAATGAAATATGAATGGAATATAATGTGACATATGATGGAATACTATTGTGTTATGAGAAATGAAGAAAGGGATGGTTTCAGAAATAACAGATTTATATGAACTGATGAAAATTGAAGTGAGCAGCAGGAGTCATTGTACACAATAATAGCACTACTGCAATGATGATCAACTGTGAAATATCTAGGTATTCTGATCAATGCAATAATCAAAGGCAATGCTAAAGGACTAAAGATGAAAAAATGTTAACCACTTCCAGAGAATTAATTGCTGGACTCTTGAGTGCATATCAAAGCTTAATTTTCTCACTTCATTTTTTTATCTTTTATCTTACATAGTTAATATAGGATTATATTTTGCTTAATTTCACATGTATAATTGATATATTGCTTACCTTCTTAGTAAGGGGAGAATAGAACAAAGAGAATTTGAAACTCAAAATTTTATAAACCTGCTAAAAATCAAAATCATTTTATATTGTAAAATCATTTAACTAAGTTTCCATTGTTGCTAACAATCTAGAACAATAAGGTCTAGAAAATGATACATGTGAGTTGTGATTACTCTACATCATTACAAGACTTTATTTGTATCACCATCATCAAGCATATTGTAGAGCAGAGATATTTTGATTTATATTTTTTGCATTTGATTTCTTTTATAGTTCTATGTATTTATGCATTTAAAAATATTTTTCCAAGTAAATCTTCTAGGCTTTTCTAGACTTCCATAAGAAATTTTTAAAAATAAAGGCTAAAAATCTCTATTTAGAGAGAATTCCTCAAATCCTATCAGGTATAGGTTGGACTAAATAACCTTTTCCTTTCTCTTTAACTCTGAGAATCATGAACTTTCCTTTCCTGTCCATCTGAACACTTTCTACCTCTGAAACAGAGCAACTTTCCACTCCTTCCTAGTTCCAACCAGACCTACCACCCGATTCTACTTAAACAGTTCCTATGACCTTACTCTTGCTTACCTGACACTATGAGCTCAGGTAATAGTGAAGAGTCTAGCCATCTGCCTCCTTTTCTTCTTTCCAAGACAAGAAAAAATACTTGACATCTTCATATGGGTCTTAGGAAATCATAGGACCACCTAGGTACTTCCTACTGGATGGGTAGGAGGATGAATTTAAGTAGTCTGGTATATTTGTATTATGACTGTTCCTTTTCTGTGAAACTAATTTTTCACTTCAGTACTAGGGTAGCCAGAACATAAGTTTGTAAAACAGTAAAAGATTGGAATCTGTGCAGTTGAATAGGCAGTGTCCCCTCTTCTACCTCCCCACCTCCAACCCCTACCACCACCCAGAGGATCAATTATCTTTTTCCCCTCCTGTACTGTAATCAGCCATATATCTTTGCATTGCTGCACAAAAGCCTAGGCAAGGTTTCCCCAGATGGATGGTATACTTAGAGATGTTTTTGTTCATGCACAGCTACCCACTCCTCTCACTTAAAGAAAACGAGTAGATATAGTCTAACATGCACATTATTATGAGGATTCAGTAAGAAAAATCCCAGATCAAGATGGCAAGTTAACATTGGGTTTGTCATAGATTGGGGGGAAGGGGTATAAAAAGAGTCACTGGGCCCTTCTTCACCTTGTCAAACATTATGTTCATCTTTGAATTACTCCAGACAATGTCCATTCTAATTTTCACTGAATGACTGACAAAAGTCACCCATGTTTCAAGAGACAACTAGAGACTCCATCCTTACTCTTCTCTGCAATCCATCAAGTTTATTCCATTTTCCCCTTTGTAAACAGAGACTTCTTAGGAACTCATTCTGCATCAGAGATAAGCAGTAGTAACTGTTTTGCAAGTATTTATTTGCCAGAATGTCTCCCATATACTAGCCCTTCCCGTAACTTGACGCTCTTGCTCAAATATTTTGGCAAATGCAGTCAGCAAACAATAAGCTTTATAAATATATGCTTATAAAATAAAGTAGCATGCAATGTTAACAAGATGATTACAGATTACCATTTCAAATAAAAAACCACTAATATCTTTAAAAAAGCAAAACACACAAATATACCTCTTTTATGTTATATTTAGATGGATTATCTAAAATAGCTGTCATGTTTTAATTTTAAATTCTAGATATCAAGAAGCCTCTAAGCTAATTTAAGGGAAAGATATTGATAAAGTAAAAATAATTTAAAGCATAGGAATAGAAAAAAATAAGAATTTAAAGTAGCAAATATATGAAAAAAAACTTGGGTGAAATTAATAATATGGAGCTGGTAAGGGGGAAAAGACAGCTAAAAGCAACCAAGTCTACAAATATCTGCTAAGCATTAATGTTGAAAAGTATATTTTGCTCTAAGGGTTAAAAATAAACAAATAAATTAATAATACCCAGAGGAAAGAATAAACTTTTAAAGTAGACTGTTTTAAGTAATCTTATTTAGACCAGATCTCAGAGTAACTTAGTGGAAGCTTGTGACTAGAGAAGTTCAGAAACCAGGGCTGCATGTATTATAACATACTGTACTAGGATGGGGTTGATCATTTATGGTGTCATATATTTTCATATATGACATATATGTGTCCCTAATGAGCACAATGAAATGCTTATGACTATTTTTAATACGGCTGTACTATTTCCTCAATAGACAGAAAAATCCATTCTAAGTATAAACAAGTCAAGGAGATATGCTTAGGTGGGACAGGGAAGCCATTTAATGGCATTCAAGCCCCAAAGCAGAGATTTACTCACTGGTTTTGTCCTGATAACTTTTATTCCAAAGGCAAGAAAGGAAAAGGGGGTGGGAGGGAGGAAAAGAGAGAGTGGAAGGAAGGAAGGAAGGAAGGAAGGAAGGAAGGAAGGAAGGAAGGAAGGAAGGAAGGAAGGAAGGAAGGAAGGAAGGAAGGAAGGAAGGAACAGATAAGAATTGTTATTTAAGGTATATGTAAGATTATATGATTTAAGGTATATTAAGGTATGTGTAAGATTATATGATTTAAGTTATGTGTAAGATCATATGATTTGTGATTGATTTATTTATTTAGCATTTTGAGATCATTCAGTGCTATTATCATTGGGAAGGAGAAATTTGGAATCTGTAGTGTTGATATTATTTGCTAACGGTTATATAGGTAGCAAGTAGCAAAGCTGAGAGTCTAAATACCTTATAATTTCCACTGCCCTTCACAACCTCAGGATCCAGAGTCATTTAATCATGCTGACCAGGAAAATCTGCTTTATCTTTCACAAAGGAAAGGGCAAATGAAGGCAGAATTCCAACCTACTATGGAAGTATTTCTTATTACTCCTTCATGGACAGACCCTAAAGTCCAGTCAGACTGGAGTACTCTGTTCTCCTGAACTTCATATTTCTTCTGCCTCTGTGTGGTCCTACAAACCATTTTTCATGACTGGAATTCATTCCTTCCTCATCTCCAACTTTCAGAATTTTTATCATCTGTCTAATTTCAGCTCAAATATCACCTCCTCTGTGAAGCTTGCCATGATTCCCAGTCAATGTTTTCTTCTTCAAACTACCTCATATTTATCTGTCTGTGTTCATATTGGATTCCCAAGAAGAATTTATGTGATTTGATGGTAGGAGTTGTCCTGATTTGTCTTCATATCTCTCCTCATTCTCCAGCATAGAATCTTAGACATAGTAGTTGCTTAATATATTAAATTGAGTTGATTGAATAAACTTTACCTTAATGTGACATAACCACTCAGGCTCAATGTCTTCTCTTTCTTGTATTCATAGTAATCTGTTGGAGGCTCACAACATAATGCCTCTTACAGTATAATAGGATTGTCTCTATATAGACTGTCTAGACAGGGCAGGGATCATGTCTGCGTATTTTCACTGCACAACAGTTACCACAGCCATGCACAAATAGGCTCTTAAATCCATAGTTTAGAAGATGATTAGTATTGCAAATATTATTGACTATATATTGAAGACCAGAAGTCTTTGGAATAAAGTTTAGTGTCTGATTTGAACATTAAAAACTACTTTTAAAATTGTAAATAACTTAAACAAAGATTTTCTGCCACTTAAATACTGCTCCATTAAATTTATATGACATAAATTTATGTGTCTGTGTATGTGTGTATATACCCACATTTGTGTTTATGAAATGGGAAATTTCAATCAAGTTTTTTACATAGGATAGGCACAAATCACTGCTCAATTTGATGATATGAAATGATAGTGATGTGGAATGATCACTAAAACTGGAGTCAGAAGATCTCCAAATCAGAAGTGTAAGGATTTGGAGACCTCTACTAGAATCTCATCTGTTACTTACCAGCTGTGTGAACTTGAACAAATTGCTGTCCTTCTGTGGACTTAAATTTCCTCACTTGTAAAATGAAGGTTTTATATTAAATTATTTCTGAGATTCCTTCTAGTTCCAAATTCCATTAACCTATGAAATATAAAGCAGTTGGCTGAGTTGTTTTTATTTTTTCCAGATTTAGTAATAAATGTTTTTAAAATAGATTTTATTGATATCTTTTGTTTTTAACATCATCTGAATTTCTCTTTAAAATTCTCCCTTCCCTCTCCCATAAATTGCATATAATGAAGAATTTTTTTGTAAAATCAGAACAAAGAAGTAGAGGAGAAAAAACATATCAATGCCTATCAATATGTTGAAAAAAAAATCTAACATTATATACTCTAATCATGGATCTCCCTCACCCCCTCACCTCTCCAAAATGAATAGAAATATCTTCTCATGTCCCTTCTTTGGGGCCAAGAGTATTCCCTATAATTTCTTAAAATAAATTTTTTTAATTGTTTTGTGGTTGTAACTATTTACATCAAATGGTGTCAAACTTAAATAAATAGAAATGATGGTCACTAAACCATAGATAAGGATCTAACAATGTTATATTTTTTATATATTTTGTAAGTATTTCACAATTACATTTTAATCAGGTTCAGGCTATGCTCAGGAGTTTTATAGTTTTGATTTACAGTGAAGTAAGGCATTGTGCATGTTATTTCCCTAGTTCTACTTCCTTCACTTTTTATCCCTTCGTGTATTTTGAAATATTATAGCGCCAAAAGCAATGGGGAAAATTCAGTTGCTACACAATTAGGATCTAATGAAGAATAAGCAGCATTTGTGATTCATTCTTAAGCATGCTCCCAAGAAATATAAAATGAGATCATGACCTTTGAAACATAAAAGGATCATAAGTACTCCTCTAGCACATTAACCTGAGACTTTGATACCTTGCAGGATATTGTTCAGTCATTCCCTCTTTGTGACTAAGTACAAATCATTCATATCAACCTTTCTAAGCATCATTTTTATCATCTATTGAGAATTAATAGTACAACACTTACACCTATATTTATGCTTTAGAGATCAGTGAGCACTCACTGCACCAACGTTGATTGCACACCCCTTATGACTCAATAGGTGACTTTGGAGAGTTGATGGACACTTAATGTTATATTCAGCATACATCATCTCTACCGTCATTAAAGCATTAGTGTTGTATCTTAGTTCACTTATCCTTAGAAAGGATATTTTAATGATAAATCTCAGGGAAAAAATATGCTTATCCTCAGTATACATACCTCTGCCACAAGGGAGTTACAAGTTATTTGGGAGTGTGGTGTGTGGAGAAAGATGGGATAGATACTTTGCTAGATTTTTATATACAATAGATACTTGCTTAGAATCCTGAGAGTCTAAGCAGAATAATGTAGAAAGGTGCCATGGTATAAGAGATAAGTCATTGGACTGATCAGGACGTTATGTAAGGAGGGACTGGATTCAAATCTTCTCAGATATGTATTAGCTATTTGCTTCTGGGCAAATTCTTATCCACAATATTAATGGGTTGGTCTTATTGACCTCCAAGTTCTCTTTCACCTCCGGATCTATAATCCTTCAAATTTAGTGATAAAAACTGGTCATTTATAACTAATAGAATGGAGAGGGGAACAGATGAAAAGATGGAAGAAAATATTTTTAAATTTCTAGAGATGCCATTTTCTCCTGTAGTTCCTTTTCCAGTACTTTCTTGATGTTATCAGGTGTTAACTGACTCTAAATAGAACCACAGATTTAAAATATAGCATTTATATTCTAGTACTCATTAAATAGGTTTTGTAAAACAGTCAAATCAACATAATAGGTCAACTGTTAAATATTTGAGTCAGAAGTAGAAGGGATGATAACCTTATAGAAATCTCCACTTTAACAAGGTAGAAAAGAAGGGAAAAAAAGTAAACTCTTCTTGGCCTTGTTTTATATACTGTTGTTGTTCTGTTGGGGTTTTTTTAAATCCATTTTAAAGGTTCACTGAATGCTTCTACCTTAGCTGCCTAGATATAATCTTTTATATTTTGCCCATTAAGTAAACTTTGAAAAGTCTGACCTTGTTTTGTCCCATACTGTAATTTGATATACCTATCATCATCAGGGGACATCTGGGATTCATCTTATCTTTTCCACTGGCTAGTTGATTAACCAGAAATTGTTTTGAATTGTATTCATATATGGCAGGACTCCATGGATTTTATAAATTATAGTGAGGGCAAATAAAAGGTCAGGTTTTATTTTTGTGGGTTTTTTTTTTTAAGAAGGAAGCTTTAACATCAGGATTTAGGTGTTTAAACTTATAAAGAAAGGAGAATTGTTACTGGAATGGTCGAACTGGGGCACTTATGGGAAATTGTTATTCTTTTAAATAAAGTAAATTTTCATGAAGAAAAAAATGTCCTTTCCTAATAGTATGACCCAGGCTAACATAGCTTGTACCACAGACACCTCCCAGATCCTTTTCTCTTATGTGTTCAGATGATTCTCTGATGATTGTTCACTGCTCTATATCTCCCCTCTAGCTAGTCTCACTTGAGTGCATATCTAGAAAACTCAAAAAGACAGAAGTTGGGAAATCTTCTTTCTAGTCTCTGCTATGAATCATCATCTGAGTGTGTAGTTATGTATGTGTATGTATGTATGTATGTATGTACATATATATAATGTGTATATCATATTTGTATAGATAGATATAAAGATATAGAAACATGCATAGCATTATATACGTGTGTGTGTGTGTATATATAGATATGTATATATAGATATGTATATATAGATATAGATATATATAGATATATATATGACAAATAGTTGTCCTGGGAGACAAGGAAGAGTCATTTGGAATAGGGGAAGAATATTTTATTCTGCACAAGGGCAATAAATGAGATCATAATAGAAGCAAGCCACAGATTTTGAGTTGGAAGGCAGCTCCAAGTTCATTAGGTTCCTCCCACACCTGACCAAGAATCCTACCTAATATTTACCAGACAAGTAATTTGGATATGCAACCTTTAACTAAAGATCTCCAGTGAAGGGGAACCCACTGTATCCCAAGGCAATCCATTCCAAAGGATGAGTAGAATTAATCATTTTAAATTCCTGTTATCCTCATTTTGTGGTAATCAAATGACTCTTTACAACAGCCTTCAGCAAGTAAATATTGAGATGATAATTATTTATTCATATTAATTAGTATATGTTCTCAGTTTACTTGTTACTGAGATAAGAAATTTCATCTTTTATTTGTTCTGAATAATTCCATATCCCATATTCATTCCTGGAAAACAACATCTCCTGTCCACAGCAAATGTGTAGTAAATACTTATATTGTAAACTGAGATGCAAACGACAGTGTCTGCGAAGTTATAACGCAAAGTTTTTGTGAAACAAATGTAAGATTTTTTAAGTTCTATGTCTGACTCTTTCTCTTCCCTCCTCCCTCTTTCCTTCCCTTCCCCCTTCCCTTCCTTTTTCTTTCCTTCTTTCTTTCTTCCCTTGTCTTTTCTAAAAGATGGACAGGAAGTGTAGATTGGAACTACCATGGCTTTGTTTGAATTTCCAGTTTGCATCTGGATGAATTAACCCAGCTGCATTTGGGGTTCATCGAGTGTCCTGAACTATGTTTCAGATGTTTTAGGTCCAACAAAAGCTCCTTTTGCCAAGTCCTTCTTCCCTTAATTTTTAAACATGTGTATTTCAAGGGAAATTTGATTCATATGTTTCTGATTCATTTACACTTAAATCATCAAAATGTTATTTTGTAAGAGTTATTTGATGTCCAAGAAGCTTTCTGAACCTGTTTTATAAGCTTTCTTAAGTCTTTTTTTTCCCTTAAAACAGGAAGCTGCATTTTGCCAAGTACAAATAAACTCGAACATTACAAAGGTTCGAGTTCAATTTTAAACTCTGAACTCCAGGTTTTGAATGCATTCTAAACTTAGGAAAACATATTTTCCCACCCTTGCAAAGACATGAACTGAAGAAAAGACAGTGCTATTGCAAAGGAGAAAAGGTCTTCTCAGGTACCTTGACCCTCAAAGTTCCTCAAGTACGCATCAAGGCATGCCCCCAAATCGCACATGAAGTGCAAATGTGCATCGCTTTACATCCTGATCCTCTCTTAGACTTTCTTTCAGACTGTTTTACTGCTTTTGTCACAAAAGTGAGAATTGAAACATATTAACATTTCAACTCTGTCGTCTTTAGTATCCTGTAAAGTTGTTACATTTGTGCCATATTTATTTAATTTGTTTTCAGATTCAAAGGAATCAACAGATTCTGTGGAATTTTTCTTGTGGATAAGAGTTGCAGCTCTGGGAATGCTGTTGGGGGGGGGGAGAGGGATTTCTGCATACATGTGTGTGTGTGTGCGTGTGTATGTGTGTGTGTCTGTCTCTTAATAAAGCTACAAAGCAGGGTGACTGAAGCATACAGAAGGATCTAATTTGGCACTTTGAGTTGCATTATGAGTCCAGCGATTGAACTTGACTCTGCTCTCATAGGCAGAAGAATTCAGAAAATGATCTCTACTATATACTATGCAGTCTCTAGTTTTTATCCTTACTTCTTGGATGAAAAACAAAATCAACTGCTTGCATCACACTTTAATTGGTTCGTTGCCATTTCCAGATAATTGAGGCAAAAATATTAAGGCACTTGGAGTCTCCTTGATCCAAATAATTGCATGAATTCTCTGCTTTACCTCATGTATTTAGACATGACCTCACCATCACTGTTGTATGGATAAGTAATAAAACGCCTTGTGAAATTTTAGAATGAAAAGTGGCTTGTAAATGCCAGACATTGATCTAGATATCATTATTAGCAATATCATAATTACAGAAACCACTGTCCTTTATTATTAGAGATCATGTAAGAACCAAGGATTCAAAATATTTCATCTGAACTTTTCAAAGCCATATGCAAAATCATTCAAGCCTCACCACTCAATTTGTTTCCCAATCATGAATAATCTTCACATGGTAGTCTTGCTCTTTAGTACCTGTGCTTCAATACTCTGGGTGCAGATGTAATACTTCAGGCATCCATGACTTCATTGGCATTGGTCCTCCTTCAGCTGGCCCACATCAAAACCCCTTTTTGCCATAATGGATGAATTTAATGATTTGCTTTGTCTGAAAAAATTCTTCATGTGGTGATGAGTCTCTCTGATCGGATAGGCAAACACAGATTCCATTGCAGAACCTGAAATTGAGGACTTTCCAGCTTGATAGGTTCTGTCAGCTTGTACTTTACTGGCAGAGCCATCAGTTTTAAATTTATGTCTCATTGAGACACTGGAGGAGAATTTAAGTGGAAATCATATTTAAACACCAGAAGCAATAGATCTTTAAAATTATGTATTTCTCTTGCCTATAAAAGACATCAGTTACTTTATAAATGGTAAAATATTAAGCTATATATTATAAAATGTATGAAATTTCTTTAAATAAGCATTATTGATAGTCTAGAAGTTGAAATTTAAATACAAAGTAAATTTCAGAAAATAGAAAACCCTCTTTACCAGAGTTCTCAGAATGACAATTTCTGTATAATCATAGATCTAGAGCAGAGAAAAACTTCAAAGACCATCTTAGTCCAAGCCATTCTTTTTTTTATGGAAACTGTTCTTCCCCCACCTACCCACCCCCCAATTTCTTACCTGCTTTCAATATTACTCTCTATTTACAATACTCCTTTTACCTATTCCCCTAATGGAAGCTTACCATGGAATAAAGGAGATAACTAAATAAAGCAAATATTGACTTTCTCTAATAATTTATGGTTCAATCTGCATCTAATAGTATACTAACTCTGTACAGTAGAAGGAAGCATCCTTTCCCCTCCCAGCACCAGTCCCCAAACTCATAGCCCCTAAATTTATGATCCTGCAGTTTCTATGATTTCCTAACCTCTGTCAATTAAGTGCAGTGAGCAAATTTCAGATTTCCCTGAATGTCACCTAAGTGCCAAACACATCCTAGTCTGCTCCCTATCAGTGCTGCACAGGAAGGCTAATGTAAAACAGCTTCATTTTCCCCCCACTCATTCTTCTCTGATTGCCCAAACATGGAACCTCTAACATCCTCATAGTCACTTCCCCTTAAAAAATATTATGAACTAAAGCACGAAAATAGAACACAAAAATAGGATTCCATTTTAATTTTTTTTAATTTTTATTCTCAATTCCAAATTTTCTCCCTCACTCTGCCCCCCCTCTCCTACCCATTAAGAAGACAAGATATGGGGCAGCTAGGTGGCCTAGTGGATAAAACACCAGCCTTGGGGTCAGGAGTACCTGGGTTCAAATCCAGTCTCAGACACTTAATAATTACCTAGCTGTATGGCCTTGGGCAAGCCACTTAACCCCATTTGCCTTGCAAAAACCTAAAAAAAAAAGACAAGAAATACATTGCCCATATATATATATATATGAATATGTAATCATGAAAAACATTTACATATTAGGTATGTTGTTTAAAAAAAGAAAAAGAAATTTTAAAATAAAATTTTTCTTTATTCTGCACCCAGAGTTCATTAGTTCTTCTCTAATGGTGGATAACATTTTTCATCATGACACCTTTGGAACTGTCATGAATCATTGATTTAATTAATTAATTAATCAATTGATTCACAATTATCTTTAATTGTGAATATCTTTAATTAATAACAATAAATTAATTCACAATTATCTTTAAAATACTGCTACCACTGTGTACATTGATTTCTTAGTTCTACTCACTTCACTTAGTATCTGTTCATATGCCTTCCAAGTTTTTTTTTAAACCATCCTTTTTAATTTCTTACAACACTATAAGTATTCCAATACAATCATATGCCATAACTCATTGAGCCATTTCCCCAGTTGTTAGGAATCCATACAGTTTTCTATTCTTTGTCTCCACAAAAAATAAGTTGCTACAAATATTTTTTGTATTTATGGATAATTTTTCTTCATGGCCTTTTGAGCATTGTTCCAAATTTCTTTCCACAATAGCAGGACCAGTTTATAGCTCCACCATCAATGCATTAGTGTCCCTATTTATCCCCTACAGAATTTGCCACTTTTCTTTTCTGCCACCTTAGCCATCATGATGGCTTTGAGGTTATTATCTAAGTTGTTTTACTTTGCATTCATCTAATTATTAGCAACATCATTTTTACATAAACAATTTTGGGCTTTGATTTCTTCTACTGAAAATAGCCTGTTCATATCCTTTGACAGCTAATCCACTGGAGAATAGCTCTTATTTTATATCTTTGATTCAATTCTTTATATAACTGAGAAATTAGACATTTATAGAAAAAAGTATTTTAATTTTCCTCCCAGTTTTTTGCTTTCCTTCTAATTTTAGCTACATTGATTTGTTGTGCAAAACATTTTTAATTTAATGTAATAAAAATTATTCCTTTTACCTCATGTGACACTCTCTTTTTATTCATAAATTCTTATCTTATCTATAGATAAGTACTTTTCCCATGTTCTCATTTGCTTATAATATCACTTTTTATGTCTAAAACATGTACCCATTTTGAGTCAAATAGTGAGTTTTTTGCTTTAACAACTGTGATCATGAGGTTTATTTAGCAGTAGGTTACTGCTGGTCATTTACATCTGTATACTATGTACCTAATGTATTCCATTGACTAACCAGGCCTTTTTTTTTAAATCTAATACCAGATTGTTTTGATGATTACTTCTTTGTAGTATAGTTTGAGATCTGGTACTCTAGGTTGCCTTTCTTTACTTTTTTACATTGATTCCCTTGATATTCTTTTTTTCTTCCAGTTGAATTTTATTATTATTTTTCGAACTCTAAAAAATAATTCTTTGGAGGCAGCTAGGTGGCGCAATGGATAGAGCATCGGCCTTGGAGTCAGGAGTACCTGAGTTCAAATCCCACCTCAGACACTTAATAATTATCTAGTTATGTGGCCTTGGGCAAGCCACTTAACCCCATTGCCTTGCAAAAAAAAAAACTAAAAAAAATAATTCTTTATTATTGTGATTGGTATGGTGCCAAATAAGCAAATTAATTTAGTATTGTCATTTTTATTATGTTGGCTTAACTGATATTTCTCCAATTGGTTTTAGATCTATTTATGTGAAGAGTTTTGATGCATAAAAAGGTTTTATATGAAAAAATTAACCACTATTCATACTGCTTACATTTAAAAAAATAAATTCTGCATGTTACTTTCAAAATTATCCTTTCAAAATTTTCTCTGAATTGTCTTCCTTCTGAATTTCTTCTGTTTTTCTCATGTTCATTTTTAAAATGTTGCAATGACCCTCTTTTTATAGTGGAGGGGTAAGGTACATCACTATTGTTAAATAAAACCAAATTAAAATTCAGGAGGAAGGGAAGAGGGAGAGAAAGCATGAGAGAAGGAAGAAAGACAGTAAGTCCTTATAACAAATACACATAGTCCAAAGAAATCCGCGTCGTGGCTGTGCCAGAAATTTATCTCTCTGCACCTTGGGTCCATCATTCCTTCATCAGGAGGTTTGATAATATGCTTTATCATAGGTCCTTTGGAGACATGCCTTGGTCATTTCATTGTTCATAAGTCTTTCCAAGATGGTTTTCTGTACAATGTCTCTGTTCTTATAGAAATTGTTCTGATTCTGCTTGCTTTTCTCTGAAGCAGTTATGTTCTGTCATTTCTTATAGTTCCAGGGCAGGGAACCTCTGGCCTGAGGTTACATGGGCTCAGACAGTGACTCAAAATTTAATAAATCTAGTAGCTTCTTAGCTGTAAATTAATTAAATATTTGACCAAATATAATCCCCCAAAAGGTTTCCCACCCCCCCATATGTATTATTACACAACAATGTGTTTTAATTATCTAAGAGGCTCTCTAAAAGCACCCATTTAGGGTCTAGTACTTTTCTATTTTCATTCTTTGATATTCTCGTTCATCAGGAGCTTTTTTTATTTGCAAACTATTCCTTCTTTAGCATTATCCTCCCTCAATCTATCCTTATTTCCCTATTGAGTTAGATGTATTTCTACAACCATTTGTGTTTGTATGTGTGTGTGTCTATCTGTCTGTATGTATGTATGTTTAACCTTCTTTTGCCCATTTCAGATAAGAGTGAGGTTCATTCATGTTTTATTCCTTCATATGTTACTCCGTATTTCTATACTCTTCATACCTACCCTAATTATGAGAAATAAGAAACTTCCTTTTTATTCTTTTCTACATTGATGTATTGAACCAATCTACCACAAGTTTTTCTGTTTTTTTATTTAACTTCCTCAGTACCCTTTGAAGACATTATGTTTACAAAGAGAAACTTTTATTTTCTCCCTCTATTAGAATATTAGCACTATATCATCATACTCCTTCCACTCAAATATACTTATCTTTCTGGCTTTCTCTGGACTTTTGCATATGAGTTTTTCTGAACTCTGATCTTTTCATCAGGAAACTCATTCCTCTTGACTTTTTTTCTCATTTTGATTTAATTCTTCTTTAACAGCATGACTAATATGTATATATGTCTAGCACAGTGATACATACACAGACTATATTTAATTGCTTTCTTTCAGGGGAATGGGAGGGAAGAGAGGAAGGAAGGAAAAAAAGATGAATCTCAAAACTTTACCAAAAGGGGGTGGCTAGGTGGGTAGTGGATAAAGCACGGTCCTTGAAGTCAGGAGTACCTGGGTTCAAATCCAGTATCAGACACTTAATAATTACCTAGCTGTGTGGCCTTGGGCAAGCCACTTAACCCCGTTGGCCTTGCAAAAACCTAAAAAACAAAAAACTTTACCAAAAAATGATTGCATGTAATTGGAAAGTAAATAAATAAAATATTTTTTTAAAAAGGTTATTCATCTCCATTTCCCTATTTCTTCCAGTATTATGTTCTGTTTTGTAGGGTTATTCTTGGTTTTAAGGCTTTTGGAAAAAAATTATTATTTTCTTGGTTTTAGTAGGAGCTTCAAACTCATGTGATCTTCACTGTACTTCCTTGGTACTTGAACTTTTTCTGAATAATTGCAGTATGTTTTCTTTGATATAAAAATCATTAGATTTTGACTGACTTTCTTGAAACTTTTCCTTTGTAGTTCCTTTTTTTAGGAATGAATCAGTACATTCTTTCTACCTTTACTTTGCCCTCTGCTTAGAATAGATCTGGCCAGTTTTCATTTGTTCTTAAATATGATATCAAAGTTTCTTTAAAATTAAAGTTTTCAAGGAGTTATTTGTAAATAAATAAATAAAAATTCTTCTCTAAATATTTTCCAGGTTAGTTTTTTCTCATTTTTTTGGTTTTGTTCTAAAGGTTCTTGCTACCTCAAGGGTGTTCTTTGGTCTCATAATTTTCAGATGTTTTTCTTCTCTGTGGAAGAATTACCATGTACTAAACCTCTGAGGTCAAATTTGAATTCAGATCTTCCTGACTCCATGCTCAGTGCTCTATCCATTGTATCAACTCACTAACCAGATTTCTCTAGTGGCTCCTAATTCCAACTAAATAGTATAGGAAAAAAATATAGGATTCTCATAAGTAGGGATTATTATCACCAGCACAAATGTACATTGATTGGTTGATTGGTTGCCTGAATCCAATGGGTTCAGCAATTGAGTGAAACTCTGGGTAAACAGATTCCTGACCAAGAGAGCTTCCCCCCAACTGTTATGGGCTGTCGTGGGAAGTAGCTAGTGCCCCTTACTCATGATGGCTTGATGTTTGTTAAGGATGTTTGTAAAGAGTTCTGAAGAGACCTCTAATCCCATTGTGTGTGAATTTGTAGTTTGAGGATGATATAAAGTTAGCCAGGACAACTAAGGTGGTGCAGTGGATAGAGTACGGAACTAAAGTCAAGAAAACTCATCTTCCTGACTTCAAATTTGACCTCAGACACTTTTCAGTTGCTTGACCCTTGTTTGCCTCAGTTTTCCCATCTGTAAAATGAGCTGAAGAAGGAAATGGCAAACTATTCTGACATGGAAACCCCAAGTGGAATCATGAAAAATCTGATATATCTAAAAAAACTGAAAAACAAAAAATTAAATCAGTGTTGCTAATTGCATTCAGCGAACGATGTCATAGTCTTCTTTGAAAATGAATTATCACATCATTGAGTACCTACTAGCAAAACTCTGTTATATGCTGGAGCTACAAATATGCATATATATATAAAACTTTTTCTTTATATATTCTGGATATAATATATATTTAATAACATTTTTCCTTAAAAGAGCTTAGATTGTATATGTAAACACACACATACTAGAAGTCCATCTCCAGAATCCCTATTAATCCTTTCCAAGAACCATATAATCATATCATCTTTCTCATGAGAATGAGAAAGTGCAATTTGTATTGACCAGTGACCTCGTGTTGTTCAATTTGTACTTTATAAAGGCCAAACAGCTGCAACATTTTTATAAGAACAAGTATGACCCCAAAATTTACTAGTTTGGAATGTGCTCCTAACTCTCTGCTTTTTTCCACTCCTTTCCAGGACTGCCCTCCAGAAGCAGGAGATTTTCGGGCCCAGCAGTGCTCTGCTCACAATGATGTTAAGCATCATGGTCAATTTTATGAGTGGCTACCTGTGTCGAATGACCCTGACAACCCATGTTCTCTGAAGTGCCAGGCCAAAGGGACCAGCCTTGTTGTTGAATTAGCCCCTAAAGTTTTAGATGGCACACGATGCTATACAGAATCACTGGACATGTGTATTAGTGGTCTATGTCAGGTAAGAATTGAATCTTTAGTTCAACATATCTTCAACACTTTTTCCCCCATTGGTTTGTGGAAACCCTGTGTATTTCTCCAAAGTTCACTTAGTCTTTCCCTTCTCCATTGTTTCCCACTTTGAAGATTCAATTACTTTTTGGCTGAGGAAATTAAAAAATTAAGTGTTGTAATAAGAGAAAGGACTTTTTAAACTGCCTATAATTTCTTTCTCTAATTTCACCTGAGAATGAGGAAAGAAAATGTTGAATATTTTCTGTAAGTATATATATGTTTTGGCTCTTAGCTTCTTGTTTGATCATTTCACTGTTTGTTGTCTTTGGGGGTTTTTTAAATTCCATCTTCTTTCCCCAACATCAAATCCACCCTCTTTTAACAAAGAACAATAGTTAACAAAAATGAGCATATATAAAGTCTTTCCCATTGGTTAACAAAAATGAGCATATATAAAGTCTTTCCCATTATCAAAGTCATCGATTTCTCTAGCAATGTGCTTCTTCACATCTATTTTCTGAAACCAAGATCAGATATGACACTGTCTTTTGGTATCATTTTAATTCACATTAGAATCATGAAAACATAAATTTTGAGCTAAAAACTTGAGAGGTCAGCTAACCCAACCCTTTTATTTTATAGATGAGAAAACTCAAACCCAGAGAAATTAAGTGACTTGTCCAGTATTATACTCAATTATTAGTAGATTCAAGATTGGGTCCCAGTCCACTGGCTCCAAATCCAATGCTCTTTCCATAGCTGCCTGATAATCTAATGCTGATATTTTCATTCTCCAACAGTACATCTATTTTCTCATGTTTTTCTGAAATCCTTTTATTTGTTTTGTTACAGTGTATAGTTACATAGCAATATTTCATTCATGGAGTACAGCATTCAATTTATTTAGACAGTCCCCAGTCTATTGGCACTCATTGTTTCCAATTCATTGCTACCACAAAAGGTGCAACTATGAAATTTTCATATACTCTGTCATCTTTCTCCCTATCTTTGATGACAAGAACAGAGTGTGTGTGTGTATATATATATGCACTTATATAAACATTAATATAAATTACACACATATATAAAGAGTTAAATATAAATTACACACATATATAAAGAGTTAAAAGTATAATCATGTTAGGGTTTTTCTTATTTAATTGCAAAATATTTTCGAGAATGGTTAGATCATCTTTCCTAACAATGTATTATTTGCCTACCTTCTCTTAGCCCCTCCAATTTTTTCTTTTTTTTCTTTTATCAATTTTCCAATTTAACAAGCATGAAATGAAAATTGAGTTATTTTAATTAGTATTTTTCTTATTACAAGTAATTTGGAACATTTATGTGTCTTTTCTTTTGTTTCTTTTTTTATAATTATTCATAGGTTTTGATCATTTATCTATTGGTCACCATGTCTTAGTCTTATATGTTTGTGTCAACTAATTAAAAGTTTTGGATATTATAGGTTTTTATCAGAAATATTTGATGCAAAAATATTTTCCGACTTGGAAGTTTCTCTCCTACAACTTTATGCATTGATCTAATTTCTGCGAAGGTACTTTAAAAAATTTATCTGAGTAGAAGTATTTTATCTTTTATAATCTCTCCATTGTTTAAAAATTTCTCTAATATCTGAAACTAAAAGCTGTCTCTTCTATCCTATAGTTCATCAATAGTCTTCTTTGTGTAATATGTAGTTCATTCCTATAAAGGAATGAAAATTTAGATATTCTATTAAGAATTATGTATAATGTAAATATATTGAATATTTGATACCTTGTGACAGTAGTATAAAAGTAGTATAAAAGATACAATATACTTTAAAAAATCAAAGCACTTCATAGTTTGTCTTGAAAAGAAAAGGAAAATTCTGAAACAGGAATGAAAGCTTTAGGAATCCAAACTTCAGTTTTCGAAGGTTCCAAAAAGTAAACAAAAAAGAATATGGGTCAGTCATGGGAAAAAGTGAGAAATAATAGTTAGACTTAGCATATTGGGAAAATTTAAAGGAAGGCCCTAGCATGTTAGGTAGGCTCCTTGTAGCAATCTCATGGGAAGATATGGGTGAGAATTATTCAGAATAGGCAGTCACTTCAGGGTTGCAGTCTGCCCTGTTGAATGTCATATTCATATCAGTAAGTTCATAGATCCACTGAAGGTTTGGAATATTTGTAGTTTAAAGTAATGGTGGCAAAAGAAAGTTCAAAAGTGTTAGGATGACATTTTCTTTAACTAAATTGACTAATTTCAATAGAAATTTTAATTGTATTATTTACTCATAATGGGCATAATAATTTGCTGAGAAACTAACGAAATAGTGTACTAAATAGGCAATAATGTGATTTTGATAAATCAAAATACTTCCTGTCTTCTTTACATTAAATTTATCAACATGTTTTATTTTGAGAGAATATTTTGATATTAAGTAGAAATTCCTTATGAGATCACAAAGGATTATTTGAACATAATTACAAATATTTGCATATCTTTAAATAATTAGTATAAGACACTTTTATTCTTAGAAGTAATATGATTATTCAATAGTTTTTTACATTTTAATTTAATACAAAGTTATAAACATTTGTTAAAAATCTCCAACAAATTTTTGCAGAACAACACCTGGTGATCAATAACCATTTATTCTAATATTTACATAAGGGCAATGGTAATTCATAATCTTATTACATAAAAGCAAGGACACATTAGAAACTTGATCAGGAGAGGAAGTAACTTAGCTTTGCCTCAAGGAATGATATTACTTAGTAGGCAGACCAAAGACTTGAATTCACAATGACATCAAATTTGTCAAATAATAACCTACTAAGTGTTTGTTCGGTAGAATAGTTTTTATGAAAAGACTCATCTGCATAGTAAATTGGGATCCAAATAATATATGTCTGATGACTTCTTCACTTTCACTCAGTAGAAGCACTTTTACATCACAAACATCATGAGCAATCACAAGAACTGATCTGGACACTATTGGACTTGGAGTTGTGTCCTTCAGGAAGGATTCATTGCCATTTTTCTAGCAGGATTCCTTGAGGGTCTGCAGCTCCAGATCACTCTTCCAAGAGACAGGCTCTGACCCTGACTTTCTCAGATTGGTCCCTTTTAAAGCTTTCTGGACCTCTAAGTTTCTACAGGAATGAAAATTCATGGGCTAATGGTCATTGGAATCCCATCCTCCTCTCCCATGGGGGGACAAGGAGAAAACATAGCTTTCAGGGGCTCTGAGAAGCAGACGAAAGGGAAACGAAATATTAAACAAGTCTTCAGGGCATCATAAAATGAAATGTGTCCTTGATCATAGTCTAGAAAAATCCCTACCTTTCTGATAGGGGAATTTGATTGATGTTCTATGTAAAAAGGTGTGGTCATCACAGAATAAGTATTTTCCTTAGGAAGACGTTTAAGGAGAAATGCATCCCCAGGAGAGAATGGAACATTTACTTTTCTACTTAGTGTTGCCTTACATACACCAACTGACCATACTGTGCTGTCTCCCACATCTACTTCCCAGTAGTGTACTCCAAAGGTAAAGACCTGAGCCCCCAAAATAATACTGTTTTCAAAGTGGTGAAGAGTAGTTAGTATATTCTGCTGACACCTTCCATGGGTAACAGTCTTCATATCTTCAGACACAATGAGACAGGGACAAGCACTTTTAGGATCCAGGGTTACATTTGTTCTGAAGTATTGCATCATTTCCCACATTCCAGTGACTTGAGACATAGATAGTTGAATGTTGAGAGCTTCTGGACGATGCTGCAAAAGAGACTCACTCCTTTTTACTGCTCCTCCTACCTCCTTCAGTAGCTGGAGATCAGGTTTCTGGCCACTTTGCTCAAGATCTGTGATGGCTTCTCTTAAATTTTGAAGATGTTGAGAGAATCTGGCCTCACATTCTCTTAGATTCTTCATGTTCGCATTTTCATTTCTGTCCAAATTATCAAGGTGCCACTTTTCCTCATTCTTCAGGAATTCATATAGTCTCTTATATTGCACTCGAATACTCTCCTTCCAATCATGTGTCTGTTCATTCCAAGTTTCCATTTTCTTTCTCTCTTCAGCCAGAGAGGTCTGAATCATTTCCACTTCTTTATGAAGAAGATCCAAAGTTTTCTGCAACTTGTTCCTAAATTCCTCTGCAGCCTTTTCTGTAGGGTGCACTGTATGTCTGCTGTGTTCCTGGGTTTGAAAACAAGATATGCAGAGGAGGGTTTGGTCCTCCTCACAGAATAACTTTTGTTCCTCTTGATGTCTCTCACATGTGAGGCTTTCCTTCTTCATCTTTAGTAAGTAGGGGTTGATGTTCTTGGCTATGCTGGCCAACTTGCCTAGGCGATAGTTGGTCTCCAGGTCTCTCATCTGAAAGGCTCTTCTGCACAGAGGACAGTAGCAGGGTTGGTCAGTCTCTCCCCAGTTCCTGAGTAAGCACAGGCTACAAAAGTTGTGCCCACAGCCTAAGGTTACTACTGGATGACTGAAATAGTCCATGCAAACAGGGCAAGTCAGCTCTTCCCTGAGATTTTCAGCTAATTCTGTCATTGCCATTTTTCTAGCAGGATTTCTTCAGAGTCTGCAGCTCCAGATCAGTCTTCCAAGAGACAAGGCTCTGACCCTGACTTTCTCAGATTGGTCCCTTTTAAAGCTTTCTGGACCTCTAGATCCACCTCTTTGAATTCACACCTTCAAACCTTGGGAAACTGGAGTCTGCTTTGGAATTCATCCCAGAGCTAAGTTCACACCTGGTCTGATGCTGAAGCTGGGGTCCTAGTGCTGATATCTAGAGTATGCTGAGACTGGTGGTAATGGTAGTGTGTGTGGGGAAGGGGGGTGGTCTGATCGATGGCAGCTTTATGCTGACCCAAGCCATGCTTATGTGGGACAACCTGGTGATGACATTTTCCTCTTCCACCACACTGGGTCTCACACTGGTTTGCTGAGGTGTGGCTTACTAGAATATTTTCTATTCAGAGCTACCCTTTTACTTGAGTTAGTTACCTTTCCTACAGATCAGTCAGGTTTCTTGACTAAAGATTGTTTCATCCTTTTTTTCTGATTCTGCTATTCTGTGATTAGTTTGGGGGTGCTATTTTTATGGTTGTTTGGTGGTGACTATGGGAGGGTTACCTTGATATACTGCTTTTACTGCCATCATGGCTGAGGAACTTCCCATTATTTGTTTTCATAACAGTAAAGTTTAAAAAGTTCTGCAGCAGATTTGATTTGGTGATAGGTTTAATCTTGAGTTCTCAGCTGGTAGTCATAAGTGAAATCCAACCCAGGAAAATAAATGGTCATGATAAGTAAATAATCTTTGCTTTCTTATTATATATTTTTCTTATTATTAATCCTTACTTTCTGATCCAGTCAGTATGATTAGGATGTAAGAATATTTTCATCATCTTTTATTGGAAGGCTGTAAGAAACAGCAATCTGAGAGAGAAAGATACTTAGGGTTTCTTGCCAAAACAGAAACAATTGCTATTTACATTCGCTTTGAGACAATCAGGGCCCAAACTATGACCAAGTGGGTCTTGGCATAGGATCTCTTGTTGGCTAATCAATAAGAGCTGAAGTGATTTAGGTTTAAGGCAGGCTTCTGCCCAAAGATATATAATTGATCAATGAAACCTGACTGAACATCTGGGGGTTTACCAGCCCCAAATCATTTTGTCTCTTATTTATTGATTGGGCAACAATAGGTGCCAAGGCAAATGCCACTTGGTCATTGTTTGGGTCCTGATTGGCTCAGAGTGAATGTAAATAGTAACTTGCCAGTTACCCTGTTACCCCAAGGTTTTCTTCTCCAAGACTGGTGGGACTTGTTTGTTTGTTTCCTTACACAAAAGTCTTTCTTTGCTTTATTTCTTTCTGACCTGCCTTAATACTGCAAGCTTCAATCAAACCAAACCTGTTAAACAACTTGACTTAAAAAGGAAGATTTTTCTCTGCATCCAGGGTCCTCTCCAGTCATCTTAATCCATATCTGACCACTGGACCAGAAGACCCCAGAGGAGAAAGTGAGGCTGATGACTTTGCACAGCTCTCTCTCACTAAAATTCAATTTACTTGCATGTCACAGTATCACCTCCCTGATGGTAGGGTCTTCAGGACAGACTCCAACAATCACATGAAACCCACCATCTCCCAATTCTGTGCATTTTCACTGGCAATTTCCCTACCTTTCTTTAAATCTCTGTTAAAATCACACCTACAATTTTGCACGTATCTTGCTTTTCTGGACATAATACTAAAAATGTCATTTTCCCCATTGGGACTCTTTTTGCCTTTCTTTCAATCTCCAGGGCTTAGCATAGCCTTTGGCTGATAGCATTTAAATGCTTGCTGACTTGACTTGAACAAAGGAGATTACAGTTCAGAGATCAGATGTAACACTTCACATCTCAGATCCTCAGTTTCCTCACTTAAAATGATTATAGTAAATCTTGTCCTACCTAATCTCATGAGGTTATAAGGTGCTGGCTGAGCATATTGGAGTTGGTGGTTGTGTCAGCAATTCTGATCTCTAAAGGATTCCACAATAGACATCATCAAAGTTTTAAGTTTTCTTTTTCATTTCCATACCAGGTGTTGGAGATTCATCCCAGAAGTCAAAGTGTTAAAAAAAAAAGTACTTGTTTTTAAATTTTGTTTTTAATGAAATAGCATTATTGTTAGGAGATAATTCAGCTTTTTAAGGGTAGCATCTAAAAGTAATGAGAAAAAATCTGTATATCAGTTATAGGAGAGTGACTGGTGATTAAAGATAGCATGGAGGTGAAAAGTGAAAAACAAACATTGATCAAATCAAATTTCACTTGTTTTGACAGAAAAGAGGTCATGATTTAACTGGAGGGACTTGTCAAGACCTGTGATTTCAATGGAATAGGTTGCTCCCAGGGAGCAAACCCTCTGTATCAAATGTAAATCTGTAACTGCTCCATAATTTATGTTTTGTTTAGTCATGTTCAGTTGGGTCTGACTCTTTATAACCTCTTTTGGAGTATTTTTGGCAAAGATACTGGTATGGTTTGCTGTTTTCTTCTCCAAATTCTTACAAATGTGGGAACAGAAACAAACAGAGTTAAGTGACTTGCCCAGGGTCACAAGGGTTGGGGGGAGTAGGAAGGAGGGAGACATTCCCATGAAAGGGAGAATCTAAAACCTTACCCAAAGGTACATCAGGAGGGATATTAATGACATTACAAGCTGATCCTTTCCAAGTGCTAATTGATTTAATTACCAAGAGATACTTTGTTATCTTGACTGAACCTTATCCATCCCTCTATTTCTTAATTTTAGCAAAAGGAAATTATTATATGAAGTAGGTCATTTCCAATTGGTTGTTACAGAAATATAAATTTAAAACTTAATCTGTTCCAATACTTAAAGAATTTATGATGTTATCAGTGTGGCATCTTCCTCCATGGTGTTGATGACAACTCATTGCTTGAATAGATAGTTTCAGAGTTTACTGTGTCTAAAAACCTCTGACTCTTTGTGGTCAGTCTTCTGATAATCAACTTCTTTGACACTGCTTGTCCTTGGACAACCAACCAAAGCCTGTTGGCCTCCCCAACCTGGAAGCCAGTTCAAAAATAAATACTTTTGCAAAATTACTCTTGGCATCTCAGTACCTCAGGAAGGAGCTTGAAGCTAATGTTTAGTATATTTTGAGTGCATGTTTCTTTTAGTTTTGCTCTAGTTCTCTTTTCTCTGGTTGAAGTATCATAAGAGGCCGGCATATAGAGTACAGGCAAAATAAAAATAAATGAATTACTTAAGTAAAATGCTTTGCATTTAGGCTTTAGGGTAGGAAACAAGTCAATCTGACTGGTTAGTGCCACTGTGACATTGTGTTTTTCAATTTTAGGATTATGGGATCAAAGGATCACAGGTTTAGAACTGGGAATGGTCATTGAGTCCAATCCCCCTTACTCTAAAGATGAGGTAATCATCTCAGAGAGGTTAAATGATTTGTCCAAGGTTACACAACTAGCTTCACAGTGACTTAGGCAGTTGCACAGTAACAAAGCAAATTTGAAATCATTGAATCTTAGATTTAGAAGAACTCTGTGTAAGGCAAAGAGCCAAGACATAAACAGGAGGAGGGGAGGAGAGGCAGTCTCAGCTGCCTTTCCAAGGGTCAAAGCCAGATAGTGAGGAAAGAGCCCAAAAGCCCAGATGGGGGCCAGGAGCCAGACTTTTAGCCTTCACTTTAACTCTCACAAGCAGAAGAGTCAAAGTAGAGAACAAAGACCATCCTCTCCCTGATGCCCTGAGTTTCTGAGCTTGTCCTTTCCCAAGCCCAGATTCAAACTTGGATCTGTAAGCCAGTGAAGGAGGAGGAGGAGGAGGAGGAGGAATGGGGCTTCCTGCAGCCTCTTGGGTCAAAACTCCAGAAAACCAGCACTGGGTCCAAGGGGAAACTCCCCATTTCTGGCTCCCTTATTCAAGGGCAGTGGTTCACTGTTTGGAGTCTGACAACCCTCAGCAGTCACCCAGGGTGACCTCTCCTACCCCTACCTGAGCAAAAAACTCCACTGTAACAGAGTACAACTCATATTCTTAATTCTATTTTTATTTGCTAAGGATATCAATTTTTTGCAGGATGATTAGTACTTATTTAGTACCACTTCTTCCAAATCAATTTTTCCCTATCTGATGTTGATTTCTTCATTAATAAAATGAGAAATAGTGTAGTATTGAAGACAGGCTTGGGGGTGGGGGCATTAAGGATCTATGTGGGTTCATTTTCGATGAAGAAATCACCATACTGACTCAAGAGTTAGAAAAGACTAACTCTCAGGTGGTAAAAATTACTACAAAAGGTTCATAGGTTACAAAGTTCACAAGTTGTTTGGGTTTTTTTTAGGTTTTTGCAAGGCAAATTGGGTTAAGTGGCTTGCCCAAGGCCACACAGCTAGGTCATTCATTATTAAGTGTCTGAGGTCTGATTTGAACTCAGGTACTACTGACTCCAGGGCCAGTGCTTTATCCACTGTGCCACCTAGCTGCCCCTGGTTTTTTTTTAATATCAGAGACAAAAAGGTGTACATACTGCTGTGAACAAATAAAGAAAGACTAAAGGGCAGAATTCCTAAACAACTTAAGCATTCCTAAGCATCCAAAACTACCAAGAAAGGCTGAAGAGTAAGGGAGCAAGTAGGGGATAAGTAGTAGAGAAGAGCAAAAGGGAGGGAGGGGTTATTTGGGTGATGACCCTCCCCCAGAACAGATCAGGTTCACAGGAAGACAAGCAACTTAACTGAGTAAGCTAGCTTTTAAGGTGGATGTAGGGAGATGTAGTTGGGGGCAGGTATCTCAGAGAGCAGAGATAAGGTAATTAGGGATTTGTAGAGGAAGCTGGTAGACCAAAGACTTAATTCTTTCAGGCTGAGACAGGGGTTCATTGTCTTTTTGATAGGAGTATTTTGGCCCAGGGACAGGGATTTATGGGAGTCCTTGCCAGGGAGGGGCAACATACTTTACTAAAAGTTCATTGACCTCAACTCATAGCTTTAACAATGGGATTGGGGGATGGGGGAAGGGTAGGAGATCAATTCCGAGGACAATTCAGAGGGAAAAGATTAATTCTAAAACATATTTCTCTTAACATTTCCCCCAATTCATTTCTAATGTCCTGGTTCTAAATTCTCTGATTCTAAGTCAGTGACTTATAAGGTACGTCTGTAATGTCATATTGGCATTCTCTCCATCTTCATATCACAACTTCCTTTGGTCAGTTAATTTTGTTCCACTGGTAACTAAATTTTATTCTAGAAAGACAACTTAATGAGACTTCATAAAGCAAGTATTTTATTCTTTTCTTAACAACACCATCTGGCCTTGCCTGGATTATAACAATATAGACCACAAAATAAGTATATATTTTAAATTTAAAATCTTAACTAGTAAAACTGAAGGCAAGGCATTTCTGTTATAAGTCATTGAGATGGTTTTGTTTCTGGATAGAGAAAAGCTTTTGAAAACACTTTTAAAGAATATTCATCTAAAAATTTGATTCCTATTGACAAAATTTGGGCAAAATGCATATTATAAACCAGAAATAGATGTTTCTTTCTCAAGGCTAAAAGACAATTTGTTATCTCTACCAAGAAATACTTTCCAGTGTGGAATGTTTAACATCCCTTATTACTATTTTCAATTGTTCTACAAAATGAGTCACGGTTTTTTCATCTCAATAGAATGTAAATTATTTCCTTTTTTATGAATTGCCAGGTGGTTTAGTGGATAAATACTGGGTATAGAATAAGCAAAATTCAGCCTCAGACACTAGCTATATGACCATGGACTAGGCAAATCACTTAACATCTGCTTCAGTTATAAATGAGAATGATAACAGCATCTACCTCCCAAGTTGTGTAAGAATTAAATGAGATAGGGGCAACTAGGTGGCTCAGTGGAGAGAGCATCAGCCTTGGAGTCAGGAGTACCTGGGTTCAAATCGGACCTCAGACACTTAATAATTACCTAGCCATGTAACCCCATTGCCTTGAAAAAAGAAATCTAAAAAAAAGAATTAAATGAGATAAAATTTGTTGGTTTAGCATGTCTTTATCCCAGTACCCCGAAGTACCCAGCAACTAGTAAATGAGTACCATGGATTAATTAATTAGTTAATTAAAAACCATTTGTTAAACATCTACTCTCTCTCTCTCTAAGCATTTTGTCAGGTATAGGGAGGCAAATAGAAGAGTAACCATCTTATCTGTTTTACATTTGAATATGAGACATAACACCTATAGGAGTTTTCCTTGGCAATTCAGATGGAAAGACACCATATTCCTTGAGTAAAGCAGCAAAGTATATGGTTCTGTTATCTTTCATGCCTATGTCATTTCCACTGATGAAATCAGACACACACCCCCATTTCTGATTTTGAACCATGTGACATTACCAAGGTAGGGAGAGCTTTCTTTTTTTGTGTGTCTTCAATAACTGTGTTACTGGTTAAGATCATCAGTCTTTTTGGGGGAAACTATTTGCAGATATTTACCTCTCAACCCTAAGCATGGGGTTGAGCTAATTATTGTTAAGGTCCAAGAAAAGTCCCCAACAGAGGCACTCGACATGATGGAGATGCAATAGCAAGGGTTTATTAAACTAGCTCAAGCTAGGGTTCCATCCTAGGACAGAGCTAGGATCCTGGAACCCCAAGTAAAGTGAGGAGAGAACTTATATATGGTTCAGTGGGGGATTTCCAAGCATCTGCCTGCTGATTGTCTTGAGATGGTGCAGCATGTTCTTATTGGATTCAGGTCCTCAGAGAAGCCCCCCTGTTGCATTGTCTGAGAGCTGACCCAGCAGAATCTCCAGGAGCTGATCAGGCAGAAACTCAGCAAGCTGATCAAGCAGAGACTTAGGAGCAGAATTTAGGCAAAAGTTCATAGGTTTCGACACTCAGGGTCTTACATTATAAATAAAAACATTTTTTGCAATCAAATCATTTCATTTTCCATTAAATTCTGTTGATTTACTTAACCCTCTAATTGTCCCACTTGTATTTTCTTTTTGTTTGTTTATTTGTTGAAATTGAATCTCTCTACCTTATCTGGGCTGAAAGTGCCATGGATGGTCATGGCCTTTCTCACTACTGATCTGCTCAGAAGTTTCAAACTACTGTATTTTTCCTTTCTCTTTTCCCAGGGGCTTACCATATTGGTACCAAGTAGTACAGACACCCAATAGGCTATAGCCCCATATTACCCCCCTAATCAAGTGATTCACCTGCTTCAGTCTCCTCTAAAAGCAGGTTCTACAGGCAGGCAGTCACCATAGCTTGCAAATTTTCCTTACCTTGCCTTTTCTTCTCCGTGGTCTACTTTCTTCTTGAGTTTTTTCCCCTCAAATTCTACTCCCCAATCATTCTCCAACTTCTTATATCCTTGATGTTTTGCTTAATTAGCCTTGGTCTTGCTTCTCCTATAACCTTTAGGTAGAATGTGTTCTCTTTCAGTTTTTAAAATTTGATTTAAAAAAAAAAAAGAAGAAAACCAAATTGCTAGTATCATAAATGAGAAAGGAGAACTCACCACTAATGAGGAAGAAATTAAAGTAAAAATTCAGAATTATTTTGCCCAACTCTGTGCCAATAAATTTGACAATCTAAGTGAAATGGATGAATATTTATAAACATATCTGTTGCCCAGATTAAACGAAGAGGAAATTAAAAACCTAAACAACCCTATCTCAGAAAAAAAATTCAACAAGCCATTATTGAACTCCCTAAGAAAAAATCTCCAGGGTCAGATGGATTCTCAAGTGAATTCTATCAAACATTTAAGAAACAATTGGTTCCAATTCTATATAAACTCTTTGGGAAAATAGGGGAAGATGAAACTCTTCCTAACTCTTTCTATGACACCAATATGGTGCTGATACCTAAACTAGGAAGAGTTAAAACAGAGAAAGAAAATTATGGACCTATCTCCTGGATGAATATAGATGAGAAAATCTTAAATAAAATCTTAGCAAAGCAATTACATCAAGTTATCACTAGGATAATACATTGTGATCAAGTAGGATTTATCCCAGGAATGAGGGTTGGTTCAATATTAGGAAAACTGTAAGTATAATTTTTAATTATATCGATAACATACCTATCAGAAATCATATGAGCATATCAATAGATACTGAAAAAGCTTTTGATAAAATATAGCACCCATTCCTAATAAAAATACTAGAGAGTATAGGAATAATAAGCAATATCTATCTGAAACCATCAACAGACATTATATGTAACAAGGATAGGCTTGAGGCATTCCCAACAAAATCAAGGGTGAAACAAGGATGCCTATTATCACCACTACTATTCAATATCTTATTAGAAATGTTAGCCTCAGCAATAAGAGAAGAAAAAGAAATTGAAGGAATTAGAATAGGGAAGGAGGAGACAAAACTCTCATTCTTTGCAGATGACATGATGGTATACCTAGAGAATCCCAAATCATCTAAAAAACTACTAGAAATAATTAGCAACTTTAGCAAAGTAGCAGGATATAAAATAAACCCTCATAAATCCTCAACTTTTCTATATATGACTAGCAAGATACAGCAGAAAGAGCCAGAAAAAAAATCCCATTCAAAGTAACCTCAGACAAAATAAAATACCTGGGAGTCTACCTGCCAAGGCAGACTCAAAAACTTCTTGAAAACAATTACAAAACTCTTCTCACACAAATAAAATCAGATTTAAATACCTGGTCAAACATCAACTGTTCATGGATAGGTCGAGCTAATATAATAACAATGACGATTCTACCAAAACTAAACTACTTGTTTAGTGTCCTACGAATTAAAATTCCTAAAAAATTATTGGGTTTTTAAATGGATTTTTAGGTTATTTATTAAATAGAGACTAAAATGATTTTAGAGGATTTTATTGTAAGGGTCTGACAAAGTTTCATTTGAACTGAAGGGTTCTACCAATGTGGAAAACCTCAAAAACCACTTAGTCTAATTTGTTCATTTGTTTACAAAAAAACTAAAGCCAATAGAGGTCAAATGACATACCCAAAGCCTCACAACTAGGTCTCAGCAGAATCAGAACTAGAATCTAGGCTTTCTCACTTCCACTAGGATGCTAAACTTTCTTTTACAAAACATATTCACATTTCTTGCTTCCACCTCTAATCTCAAGGGCATCTTACCCATATACATCATCTAATGTCACATTCACCTCTTCTCTCCAGTCTACTTGAGGTTTATATTGCTTGTTTTTACTAACTTCTATATATAGATAAAATATCTTCTCACTTTTGCTCCTTTCTGTTAGCATGGATATTTGAGCTGACTTAATTTGATTTTCAAGATACCGCTTCTCTTCCCAGAGTCTGTGTAAATATCATTTTCATACACTTGAACATCATTATTATGCTGTCCTTAAGGTTCAAGTCATGGGATCACTTCATACCAGAGACTACCTTTTAATAAGATCTTTTTAGTACTTTAGTAACTAAAACTTCTGGGATGTATTCCAATTTGAGCCTGGCTTTTGCACAATTTCCCTTGAGAGTGTCTGTAACTGAACTCCAGTTAGTACTTTGGAGTAGCATTGGTCTGAACTGAAAATGCACCAGCTTTTTTAATATGAGTGACAGGATTCTTAATTCATGCTATGGAAATGACAGTGTCAGAGTCTGCTACCATGTTCTATGAGAGTTTGAGTGTCTCATCCTCCATTAGTTTTCCTGATCTAATACTTACAGAAACATTGATGAAACCTTTGTGCTATGCTCTATCATTATAGAAGTAAACAACATTGTTTCTTATATCATATTTATCCAAATACAAGCAACCTCCAAATATAGTCTCTTACCCTAAAATGAAATGCCTTTGAAAGGAAATGTATGTAGGAACACACACACACACACACACACACACACACACACACACTGTAGACCATACTTAGAATTTCAACAAACCAGGTGATGACAGAATAGTGTATCTTTTGAACCAATATGGTAGGTCCTCTAGTTGGTATTTGGCCATTTAGTACTATTACTTGGAATAATAGAAATAATACAATATTGGAGCCAAAAGATTCCATATACCTTGGTTTCCAACTACTACTAGCTGAATGTCCCTGACCAGGTCACTTTAGCTTTTGTGAGCCTCAATCTTTTCATCTGTAAAATGGGGGATAGTAATACCCACACTATCTACTTCACAGGTTTATAATAAGGAAATAACTTTGCAAAATCTAAAATGTTACAGAAACAAGAATATTGGGGCAGCTAGGTCGCACAGTGGATAGAGCACCGGCCCTGGAGTCAGGAGTACCTGAGTTCAAATCCAGCCTCGGACACTTAATAATTACCCAGCTGTGTGGTCTTGGGCAAGCCATTTAACCCCATATGCCTTGCAAAAACCTAAAAAAATAGAAAGAAGAATATTAATTTACCCCCATTGGCATGGGTCTTCATGATTATTCCCTTATTATTTTTTTGTGACTCTGTATTATCTCCCACTGGGTGCCTAAAAATCACAGGAGATCAGGGATCATACTTCATTTAAATTTGAAACTCTGCTAGTGTTCAAGAAATGCTATTAATTATACCATGTGATAAAGAAGAAATTTCATGGGAAGTCCAAGACCTGGAATCCTAGCTCTGCTGTTTATAATTGCTATGACATCAAGCAAGCCCGTTAACATGTGTCTGGGCTTCAGTTTCCTTCCCTAAAATGAAGGGTGGACCTTAGGGTCCTGTCTAGCACTAAATCAATGAACTCACTCTACTTACTCCTTTGAAGGAGAGCAAGAATTTGAGGAAGCTTCTTTGGTATGTGGTGCCTGATCATTTGCAATTGCTACCTAGTGTTCCCTCCTAGATCTCCTTGAAAAATGAGCTCTTCATTCACAGTGATTTTAGCCACATAAACCCATCATCTGAAAATGAGTCCTTTGCTTTTGACTCACTTTTGTCCTCATGCCCTCCAGGCAATGAAACAAGAGATGAGTGATGCCACTTAGCTTTCATTCTCTGGCAGTCAGAACAACAGTAGTGCTTTAGGACTGGGGGTGGGTAAATGATGGGGAAGTTTCCTTTCCTAGTTCTTTTCTTCTCCTTAAACCTGTTCTTTCAGAGAATCCTAAGTTATAAAAACTTTTACAAACAGTCAGAATCCAAGAAAGAGAGATCCAGAAAATATGGACAGAAAAATCAAAACACAAAAAAGGCAGCAGCATTGCAAACTGTGATATTCTGGCAGAGAGTCTGATGGGAGAAGACTTTCTTCATCCCCTGTTATATATAAGTATTCTCTCCTTAAAGTTACCTTAATTTAATTTGACGTTTTTCCACAAGACTGTCAATTCCCAACCATGATCAACTAAGTCATTGTCAGTAGGTCCTAGGGCAATTTCTGACTTTGCAGAATTTTAAATTTAAATTTAAATTTAAAAAGGGAAATTAATGACCATCTAGACCAATGCCTTCATTTTACTGATGAAAAGAAATGACACGAAGATAAGTCAAATAATATGTATATTCTTTGTATATCCTTTGTATGTACTTATTTCTTCTGTGTGTTGTATCCCCATAGAAGGTAAACTCCTTTAGGGTAGGGACTATTTTTCTATTTTTGTTGTCATTGCTGCTGCTGCTATTATTACTATTCTTGCTGTTACTACTGTTACCTTCATATAAATGGTGCCTAACATACTTCAAAAATGCTGATGATTAATAAATATTTATTGAATTGAAGCAAAAAGAAACAGTAGTAAATAAATCAACATAAAGGCTTCACATTGGGTTTCTAGATTGGTTTCTCAGTAGTTCCATTTGCCCAGTTTTCAGAGGCAGCATCTTGCCAGCACCTCACCCAATCCTCCACATCTCTATCATCAGTGAGTTTTGGATATCTCACAATCTTAGTCCTGGGCAAGATTTCACAGGGCATCTAGGCTAACTGATATCTCACAAAGAAGAAGGATCATCTTAACAGCATCCTGAATAAATGGTCATCCCCGCCTTCACTTGAAGACATAACAATATTGGAAAACTCACTACCCAATATGACAACCCATTCCATTCCTGAATGACTTCAATCATTCGGAAACTGTTATTTATTTTGAGCAAAAATAAATTCCTCTGCAATTTTTAGTCATTCCTCCTGGCTCTCTCTTACAAGTGGAACAAGTCTAAATTCCCCTTCCATGTGATAGCTTTTTACATATTTGAAGACATCTATGAAATCCCCCCCTAATTTTTCTCCAGATAAACATCTCCAGTTGTTATAACTGATCCTTACAAATCATGATCTCCATCCCCCTTGCTATCCTGCTCCTCCTTCTCTGAGCATATTTCAGTTTGTCAACAATCTTCAGTGTTGTACTTGGGAAATGAAAACAACATTATAGATGTACTCTGAGCTAAGCACAGAGAAGAGAACAGTCCTGTGACCTTCACTGTCAGCACTAAACCTATTTTCATGCAGTCTAAAATGGTAATCAAGTTTTTGACTGACAATCTCACTGACTTGTATTGAGCATGTAATCCACAATTACCCCCAAGATCATCTTCCCCTAAACTATTGTCCATTTTCATCAATCCCAATGAGTATTTGTCCGCTGAATTTCTCTAATCTAACTACCAGGCATTTGTCTCTATAAAATTACTGAATTTGACTCATCATTCTAATCTTTTAATATCTTTTCAACTCCTGGTGCTGGCATTCCAAGTGATAACATGGGTCTAGAAAGATTAGGTCTAAGTTTCACAGTCTGAAAATCTTCCTATAACTCTGGGGACACTAAGGACTTCAGAGCCTCTGACTATCGGGCATCCAGTAATGGAGCATAAATCATTTTATTCCATAGCATTTTATAAAGTTTAAAGACTCTCTGCTCTTTTCAAGATAGTTCCCAGTGAAACTATCAAGTAAAATTAGAATTTGATTCTGTCTTTGTACTTGTGATGTTTCAGCAATTCAACACTATCCACAATTACTGTGGATATTAAAAGTTGCCATTTATAGGTTTTGTATGTAAAAATCTTAATCTTTCCAGATACTTGATATGCAAGGTTTCAGGACATCAACAATTTCAAAAGATTTGAAATTTTGCCATCAAAAGAAAAAAGTGGGCATGTTCATATTTAAATAAACATATTAGAATTAGATAAAACTTTTTAAAATATGAAGTCTTGTGATAATGTATGACTAGAAATAATTTTTAAAAGAAGACTGAAGTATTGCAATTAGTCAGCAATGTATAATGATAGGCTATTTCCAAGGAAATATTGATCTAAATAAAAGGGTAAATTAAAAAAAACTAATCTTAAAGTGACTTTAGTTGTTAAAACCTTTTTTTTAGGGTATCAAGTGCTTTCCTTCTTTGGTGCATTGAACCTAATTTTGTCCAGGGTTATAAATTAGCACATAGTTACTGGCCAAAGACTATACAAGTAAAAGACTGCCAGGTTAAACAGTATCAGGCAAGGTGCCTAAAAGTGGTGTAATGAAGGCAGTATGCCCTTTCTGTCACCTCTTTGGTTAGACTTTCTGGAGAATTTGTATTTTTAAGGAAGAATAGAATGTTTTTCCTATAGGTTGTTCCTGAAGGAATTGATTGAATTGGATAAATATCTAAAAGAGTTAATGTGACTTGTAGGAAGAAGCATTGCCTGGTTATGGAGTCAAGGCTGATTAGTCACCATAAAATGGAGAATAATTATATGCCTTAAAAGCATTTAAAATCTCTCCTCAAGACTGATTTATGTTGTGAAGAAAAACTATTTGTTATAAAGTAGCCAAGATCAATAAGAAAGCAGAAAATTGGGGAGGAGGGGGAAATTTACAGCCATTTTTCAGATAAAGGTGCCATATCTTAAATATATAAAGAGTCATTCCCCAACTGATAAATGACCAAAGGATTTGAACAGGCAGTTTTCTGGTGAAGAAATCAAAGCACTTTTTTAGTTATATGAAAAAAAAATGCTCTAAATCATTATTGATAAGAAAAATACAAATTAAAACAACCTTGAGATGTCATTTTACACCCCTCAGATTGGCTAAAATGATTAAAAAGGGAAAGTAATAAATGTTGGAGGGTATGCTAAGAAATTGGTTCACAAATTTACCTTTGTTAGAATTTTAAACTGATCAAACCATTTTGGAGAACATTTAGTAATTGTGCCCCTAAAGTTATTAAAACACCTTTGACCTATCAATATCTCTTCTAGGTCTGTTTCTAAAGATGACTAGGGAAAAAGGAAATGACCATTGTGTTATGTAAGAGACTTCAGATTAAATAAAAAATCTCGGGATGGCTAGGTGGCTCAGGGGTGGCTAGGTGGCACAGTGGATAGAGCACCAGCCCTGGAGTCAGGAATACCTGAGTTCAAATTCGACCTCAGACACTTAATAATTACCTAGCTGTGTGGCCTTGGGCAAGTCACTTAACCCCATTTGCCTTGCAAAAAAAAACCCAAAAAACAAACAAAAAAAAATTTCTTTTGACTTAGAATAGCATTTTTAGTTTTTGTTAATACTATCTCTCCAGTTGCTACCATGTGTATTTCAGTTCCTGTACTAATTTGCCCTCTGAACATGGCCAAAAGTAGACACTAGAATATCCCATATATTTAAAATAGTTGCATCATTAAAAAATTATGTGCATGCCAACAATACAGCTTTCAAAAAATTATGTCCTCAGTGTCTATGCCAACAGAAATGCCAGCACAAATCTATTGCATCTGCAAGTCCTAACATTCAGCTGCCAGGAATCACTTGCCAGGTGGTCCCCTGTATACACAGGTTTACACTTGTATTTGAGTTTTTGTTGAACCCTATCTTTTTTTGCTAGCACAAAACTATAGGTGATTTTAAAGGGGGGAAAGGGAGGAGAAAAATATCCCTAAGAGTGCCTGGGGAAAATTACAGGATGGAAGGAGTGGGGAGTATTTGGGAGGAAAGTAGTCAGGGTAATATTGCAATTAAGGAAGATATTTACAGTACACTTTTCCAGTTACTCAGCCACCCAGGTCTATTTTTCGTTATTTTGCCCTCAGGAACTTCCCATCAGTGTGAGATGAATTCAGTCTATTGTACACCTCCTTCTTGCTTGAGCTAAAGCTCTTGGCTTTGGCTTTATTTCTTGTTCTTGGTTTCCTTGCTACTGGGAGTTGGGTAGGTACATTTTGATATCCCTAGAAAGCATGTATAGACTGAACTAAGTGAAGCCTCAACATAAACATAATTAAGTCATCTATTTTTCAGTAGTGATCTCAATCATCTGTTTATCCTTTGGGGCTCCATTTCTTCCCTTCAATGCTGGCATTCACTGCAGGAGCAGGTAGGGAGTCAGTAGCCTCCTAAAGCCTCTATCCTGAATTAGGCTCTCATTACTTAAAATACCCTTCTAATTGGTCTCCTCTCCTCCATTGTTTTCCCTATTCATCACATAGTTGTCAAAAGATTGGCTCATGTCACTTCTCTCATCAAAAACTACATTTGCCTAGCTCTTCCCTTTAATCATATTGTAGTCATTTATATCAGATTTATTTGCATAATTGTCTAAGACATAGCTGTTCTTTAATCTCAAAGACCATGAAAGCAAGGAAATGATACTATCCACATAATTTGGATTAAAGAGAAAGAGAGGCATGTTGTACAAAGACACCAGCTTCACTATCTCCTCCAGAATCATCTGAGCTCAGTGGCCTGATATAATAGGAACTGGACTTGAAATCTTGACTTTTTTGTATCCTCCAAGTGAACTATAAGTTCCTTGAGAATGGAGTCCGTGCATTTGTTCATATTTGAATCCCTAGGACCATTGACAGTCACCCTGATCTATATCTTACTACTTGGTTCTGGAGGAAACAGCAAGACTGGTGACTTTGCACAGCCCTCCCTCACATCTAATTCACTTGCAAGTCATGATATCACCTTCCCAATGTCATGGTCCTCTTCAAGAACGAAGAACAAACAACTCCCCAGAAAACAATAGTTGTTTAATAAATATTGATGTGAATTGAACTTGGAAGTCCCCCTCTTTCTAGTCTGAATTAAATTAATGTCAATAAATCTTACCTCCAACTTGGCAGAATCTCTTTGGGTAGCAGTATCCTTCTTTCTCTTAAGAGAAGTACTCAGGAGTGAATGTATCAGATAACCCTCTATATACCTCAAAAATTATTCCTTCTCCAATAGTGGAACAGCGTAATTATGCAGCCTCGCTTTTGCCCCCTAAAACAGAAAATCCCTGCTGTTCCCATTGAAACCCTTTTATGGATCTCTCTTCTCCCTGTTTCTTATAAAACTCCACTAACCCTTGTTCCTGTAGTTTAAGGGGAAAATAGCTAAATTAAAATTTCAAGGATGCAAGACAGTGCTTAAGAATCCCACTTATCTCCTTTTTATTCTGTTTCCTTCTCCTTTTGTATTTATTGTCCATTCTTATATTCAGCATAGGTATCAACCCACTCAACCTGAAGAATCACTCATGGATTCTATACTAAATATTGAATCTGACACAAACCCAGATACTACTTTGCTGAAAGGCACTCAGATCTAAAAGAAGCTCTAATCCCATTGTAAAAGACATTATCACCCGTGTAGCACAACAAATAAATTCACACATTTCTGATCCCGACATGCCCCATTTTTGGCCTTTGCTCCTAGAAATGCTGCCATGGGATGCTGCATGTTGTAAAGAGTTTGACTCCCACACAACAACATTCAGCCTTTGGATTTGGCCAATTCCAACCCTAAGGGCAAAGTGCTGCCTTGGCTGCAAATCTGACTTCAGTATTTGCCCAGGTATTTGAAAGAATTTCTCACAGACCTTTGCCCTGGATGTTCATTTCTGACTTGTAATACTTTCTTTCTGGCACTGAAAGGACCAACTTTCCTCCATTATCCTGGGGATGTTTTATAAAATTTTGTGAAGTGGAAAATGAAAATCACACATTTTCCTGATGTTTTCACTGAATTGGTTGAATTTTCATCATTTACTAATAGGACAAAGTTCAGCATAAAGGTTAAATGATAACATAAAGTCTCTTACTTAAGGATCATTCATTGGATCATTGATTCAGAACTAGAAAAAATTTTGATGCTAATTTCTCCAGTCCCCCTCATTTCACAGATGAGGAAACTGAGGGACAGACAACTTAGTGACACAACCAAAGTGGTACAGGTAGAACTAGCTTCAAGCCCAGATTCTCTGACACTAATCTAGTGCACTTCCCACTATACTAGATTGTCTCCATGTGTCTCTTTCTTACCTCTTGGCTTATTTGTAACTCAAATTCCAAAATCAGAGTACTTTATGATTTAATATTTAAAAAATATTTGATATTAAAAATATACTTTTTCAATAAATGATAATTTTGATATCATTGAAAAGTAGTGTGCCATTTCTGAACCTCCCTGATGCTTACTCTTTTCTAGATCAAGCTCATTGTTTATTTGTAGTGTCTGTCCAAGGAATATGAAGATGGACTAAATTATTAGGCAACATGCCAGGAAAGCTCTTGGCTTACCAAACTGAAGAATGGATTTAGCAGCAGGCCACAAATCTCCTGTTCGAGAATCAACTCAAACATTAAACTCAACTCAAACTAAAACATTAACCTTTAAAAGGTTGGAGATGTGGACAATAAGGGATGACTTGTTTTTGACCATGGTGTCTCAAAAGAAAAAAGAAAGTAAAAAAAAAGAAAAATTGAAATTTTTATATCATTATTTTATATCAATCTTCTCTAGTAAGCAGAAAGGAAAAACTGCAAATGAGAATAACTTTAAGGTACTACTTCATTGCATTAAAAAAAATAATAATAAATGACAAGGCAGTGCTGTTAAGACTGTAGGAAAACAGGTCCAGTATTTTCTAGTGGCACTGTGTAACCTTGGTATGGTATTTTTGGAAAATTAATTTCCTTCATTTTAATTCAAAATATTTTTTATTCACTTAACTTCTGTATACGACACTATGCTGGACTCTGTGCTATATACAAAGCTTTATATAAAATAACCCTTGCCAATATAGTGTTTATAATCTAATGGAAAAAATGGATTCTTAAAAATTCACATGGTTTTTATATCATCTAGATTCTTTTTTATATCCTTTTACTCTTGCCTCCTAGAGAGTAATTCCATAGTAAAATATTTTTATTAAAGAAAAGAAGGAAAAGAGAAGGAAAATAAAGCAAAATCAATCAGTACATTTAAAAACTGAAATCAGATGAAACGGTTAACACCTGGGAACTGCATCCTTCCCCCCCTCCCCGCCCCTCCCCCAAGAACATGGCTCTACTCTTTATCATTTATATGACCTTTAGTCATTTAACTATGTGTTGTAGAGAATGCAGAAAGATAGGCATACTGATGTTTCACTGATAGAGCTCTGAATTAGATATCTTTTCTAGAAAGCAGTTTGGAATTATGCAGATTAAGTGGCTTAAATGTTTATATATAACTCAGAAATCCTTCCGATAAGCATTTTCCTCAAAGAGGGTCATTGACAAAAAGAAACTTTACATGTTTTCTTTATTTGAGATGGTGCAACTGAAATCCAGAAAAAAATGGCATTAATTAACCAATATTCACACATCTACCAAGTATTAGAATCAGGATTCAAACTCATGTATTCTGTTTTTAAATCCTATTCTCTTGGCTCTGTTCCACACTACCAATTCATTGAATTACAGACTTTAGTTAATTTGGAAGTTGTACTCATTGGTATAGAATACCCCTTGCTCAAGACTTGTTTTCTCCCATTCTGAACAATCCTCCTATCTCCACTGCACCCCATCCACAGCCCCTGCTTCACAAAACCTGGAACTTTGTTGCTGGGGAGTAAAAGGAAAGTGACAGTGGATGTAGCAGCAACAGAGAAACAAGCATATGGTCAAGGTCACTACAGAGAGGACAAGGTGGTTTCATGATGGTGTGGCTCCTTGACAGGACCAGATGCTGAGATTGTTCTCCCTGCTCTATAATGAATTAGCACAGCCCCAGGACAATCAGAGGTCCCTTCTGGAAACTGGACAATCCAGACCAGCAATGGAGTTCAAATGTGTATTCTACCAATTTTACTTGATGTGACCTTGACTAAGACTTTAAGCTTTTAGGAACCTCAGTTTCTTTCCCTATAAAATGAAAAGATTAGACTAGATGATTCCTAAAGTTCATTCTGACTAAAGTCTATAATCCCTTGAAATTGGCAGTAATGGAAAGAACTGGAGTCAGAAGAAAGGAGTTTAAGCTCTGGCTCATATCACCTCTGTGAGCCTCAGTTTCCTTGTTTTATAAATATCAGCTAATGATAGTCATCATACTCTCTACCTCACAGGGTTGTTATGAGAAAAATTTATCACAGTCTGCCAAATACTAGATGATTTTTAAAACCTATTTTCCACTAGATTACAAGCTTTGTGAGGGTAGCTTGCTGTGTATATACTCTGTCTCAAGTAGAGCCCAGCACAGAATTCTGAATATATATTCAATGAATGTTTTTATTTAATATTAATTAAATTGATTCTTCAAAAGATCATCCCAATTTACAGTGCCACTAACAATTAATCAGTAAGTGTACTGTTTTCCTGCAGACCTGCCAACATCACATTGTCACTTTTGTTTTTCCCAATGTGATAGGGGGAGAAATGGAGGCAAACAGGGTTGAGTGATTTGCCCAGGGTCTTCCAGCCAGTAATAATCTGAAGTCAGTTTGAACTCAGGAAGATGAGTCTTTCCTGACTTCAGCCCAGAACTCTAACCACTGTGTCACATTTTTACCAGGGTATAAGACTCTAAAACTTCGAGACAGAATCAACAGGGAGCTAAGTTCAAATATGATGTTGCCATTTATCATCTATGTGACTGTGGATAAGTGCTCTGTCTCTTATAAATCTCTTCATTATAAAATTAGCATTATCTCTTCATTATAAAAATAACCTAGGTGGCCCAGTGGATAGAGAGCAGAGGCCCTGGAGTCAGAAGGATCTGAGTTCAAATTCAATGTCAGACATATAAGAGTGACTAGGGGTGTGACCTTGGGCAAGTCACTCAACCCCATTGCCTTGAAAAAAACAAAAACAAAAAACAAAAAAAACCCATGCATGCTAATACTATCTAATAGGGTTGTTGTGAGGAACAAATGATACTATATGAAAAGTCTTGCAAACCTCAAAACCGTGTATGAGATAACATGTATTTATAGGACTTTGAAACTTAAAGTGATCTATAAATTCTTGCTGTTATTGCATGATTATCAGTTAAATTTAATCATTGGAAATCAGTATGTTGGGGAAGGAAGAGTGGAGGCTACACTCAGAATTGTCCCACCAAACAGGTCCTTGAGGCTTCAGTTGACTGGATTATTTGAGGGAGTAGAAAGGTTCTTTGGATATGGGGATAGGAATGGGGGACTGGGGAATTCATGCAATTTCTCTATCCTTCTGTGTCCTTGCCCTTTCTCCATTCTCCCTTCACACACACACACACACACACACACACACACACACACACACACACACACACACACACACACACACACACACACACACACACACACACACACACACACACACACACACACACACGGAACCAGAGCAATTTACTCATTCTTCTGATTATTTTTGTTTATATTACATGCCTATGTCTTTTAGGGAGATCTTTATTATCCATAAAAGTCAGTGAATGGTGGTATGGCCTAGAGTTTTGAACTAGAAAAATGCAAATTTTCTCGTGTTATTTTATAGAGTTAGCACTTGTCTGCTGTGCGTGCATGCGTGAGCGTGTCTGACTGACCGCAGCAGCAGAATGATGGCTTTGTGGGGGCTCCTTGCTTGTATGGAGGCATTCCAGGGCAGACGACCAGCTGCTCTCCTGTCTCCTCAACAAAAGGGGCCTGTGTTTGAATAGAAATTCTCCACTGTATGCGGCAGCAGCAGAAGGGAGCCTGAGCGGTGATGTCAAAGTGTGCCATGATGTCACCACAATTCACAAAGATTAAAGTTAATGCCATATGAAATGAGGCCAAATTCAACACTCTCCCCCTTGGGTACTTCACAGACAGAGAGACAGGAGCAAGGCCAGGGGTCAGGTCTTTGTATAATTTTGTTTCGCATTCTCCAGACACCCTAATTTTGGAAGTGGGCTGGAGAGGAGGGAGAAGGCAGGCTGCTGAAGCACAGACCCCCCCTCCCCCACCCCCAACCATCTGGTGAGAACAGATTCTGGCATTACTATTCACACATGTCTTTAGGAGGTTAATTCATACAGTTGCTGCTTGAAAAAAAAATAGCCAAAACCAAGCCGGCAAAAAAAAATTATATGGAGTTAAATAAAGTCATGCAAATTAGCAAAGAGGGTTAGGCCTCCCCTTAAAATAAGTCAAGATTAAAAGAAATCAGGCTGCAAGCATCTAAAAATTTTACAATACTAGAATTTCACTTTACAGCTGCTAATATTAAGCAAAAGAGATATGGGGCAAGTCCCCCTTCTGACCTCCTTTTTCTTATCTGTTCATTAAGCAGTGCTGGAGTGGGTCTACATCATTTTTAAGATCTTCTCAAATTTTGACATTGTCTCAATATATTTGATGTCCCATTATCTTGACCTTGAAAACTGAGTGTATTTGAAGTCAGAGATTCAGATTCAACATAAGGGTACTGGAGTCTCAGAAGTCTCTTTTTGCTCTTCTTGGTTTGAAGTCTGAGAGCCAAATCTCTATCATTTGTTACGTGAGTAACTTTTAACTTCTCTAGACCTCAGTTTCCTCACTTATAACAGAAGGATGTTAGGGTCTCAGAGGTCTCCTGTTGCTCTAAATCTTTTGGTTCTAGGATACCTAGATGGTGCAATGAGTGAGTAGAACACTGACCCTGAAGTCAGAAGGACCTAAATTCAAATTTGAACTCAAATGTCTTAAATTTTTATGACTTTGGGCTAGTCACTTAACCTCATGACCTCACATCTAGAGCTATCTCCAGTTATCCTGATTCATATTTGGCCACTGGACCCAGATGGCTCTGGAGGAGGAAAGTGAGGCTGGTAATTTAGCACAGCCTCCCTTTCCCTCAAATCCAATTCATGTACTTGTTATGACATCATTTCCCTGATGTCATGAACTTCAGGAAGGAAGTACAAATGTTATTATTAAATCTTGGTTCTAATAACCTTAAAATGTAATCAAATATTGGTAAAAAAGAAAGACCTGTTTCTGGTTTGTTTGTTTTTTTAAAGCTCTCTGCTCCCTTTTTTCATTATATTTCTAATATTTTCATTATCTGTTCCATTCACTATATGCTCTGTAAATATCTTCAGATTTTTGACTCTGGAAGAGCCAATTGGAATCCCCTAACATCTCACTTTTCAATGATTGAATATTAGATGCAGGTATGAAATACAGCACATTAGACTTAGGAGTCTAAGAACCTGAGTTTTATCTCCTTTGCTACTTCCTAACCATGTTCTCTTGGATACTTTATCTTTCTAAGACTGTCTATAAAGTGGGGATAATCATAGCTGTTCTATCTTCCTCTATCTACTGTAAAGGTCAAATGATATATTTTTTAGATTTGTTTTTCTTTTTTTTTCAAGGCAATAGGGTTAAGTGGCTTGCCTAAGGCCACACAGCTAGGTAATTATTACATGTCTGAGGCCAGAGTACTCCTGACTCCAAGGCCAGTGCTCTAGTCACTGTGCCACCTAGCCACCCGAAATATATTTTTGTTAAAACATTTTTGTACTCAGACAAATGTAAGGCATTCTTATTATCATTAACATCATCAGTTTTATGTTTCCATTTAGCCTACTTGAGGTCCATTGGGTCTGTATAAAAACCAGAATGTCATAATCAAAAAACAAAGTCCTGTGAAAATACCCTTAACCTTTCTATCATCCACTTGGGTTCCATTTCTACATTCATGAATCCCGGAATTCCTTTATTTGATCTCAATATTTTACCATTCTGGGTTTCTCTCTGCTTTATACAACCCCCAACTCTATTCTTCATCCTCAATGTAAATTCCATTCTCTCTTCTCTGAAGTTCTTTCTCAGGCCCTTAACCTTCAACTGACTACACACTCTTCCTTTTCATATTTCAGCCTCTGAGTGAATCAACTCATCCCCACACTATCTTCTACTCTCAATTATCTCAATCTTCGTTCTACAGCCAAAAGAATTATACCTTGCCAAACTCCAACCCAGTATTATGACCATCATCTACTTCTGACACTTCTGTTTATATGTTGCTGAATGAAATTGGAAAAAATCATGGAATCTTGATGACTGGACCCCCAACACATTTATGCTGTCTAATTTCAACTAGATCCTCACAGAAATAAGGCAGGCAGTTCTAATTCTCCCTAATTCACTACTCTGTTCTGTATAGTAGCTCTTCAAAACCTTTTCATTTTTCCTTCTCAACCTTCTCCCCCTCTGAAAATTATGACCATTCTTTAAAATCCTCCCTTCTCCCCTTGTCCTCACCTCATATCATTTGGAACAGTTCATACTAGTGTCTCTTCCTTCAATTTGGTCACAGATGAAGAACTGGCTTTTTTCCCAGGAAAAATATGTAATAAATAACAAATTTAAAACAAAATATATAATAAAACATAAATAAACCTACCTGATCTTTAATTCCATCCCCTGTCTACTTCTCTGGTAAAATACTCTCTCTCTTCAATCTCTCCCTACCTATTAGCTTTCTCTGTGATACCTACAAATATACCTACATGTCTCCCATCCTTTAAACATGCTCGTTTAATCCAACCAGCTCCACTTTCTAACAGCCTATAGCTCTGCTCTCCTTCATAGCTAGACTTCTTTAAAAAACCATTTACAATCAGTGCCTCTCATGATTCTAAATCCTCTACATTTTGACTTTAGATCTGAAACTTCCCTCTTCACTGCTATCTTTGATCTTTTAAACTACCAAATCTAATGACATTTTTGTATTCCTAACTTTCCTTGACCTCTCTGCATCATTTGACTCTGTTGATCACCATATTCTCCTGAATTCTCTCTCTTTTCTAGGTTTTTGTATCACTGTTCTGTAGTGTTTCTCTTACTTTATGCCCAATTTCTTATTGAGGACATCACCAATCTCCCACACCAAGAACTTCAGTGCCATCCTGAACTCCTCACTTTCATTCACCATACTGTCTAATCCATTATCAAAAATTATCCTTTCTACTATGTCCCCCTTCTTCATGGAGCCACAATCCTAATTCAGTCCCATATCTTCTCTCACCTCAACTACCACAATAGCCTGATAATTTTCCTTCTTGTTTCAAATCTATCCCCACCACAATCTATCAAGAGTCCCCACTTCAGTCTAAAGAGTCATTCTGATGATGTTATCACTTGCTTAATGAGCTCCAATGGCTCTCTCTTACCTCTAAGATATAAATTCACATATTTGACAGATAGAGCTGTTCACAACCTGGACCCACTCCCACTTTTCCAGCAATCTTATACTTTACTATTTATGACCCTTCTATCTATACAGACTTGCATACTGTTCCTTGGACAGGATGCTCCATGGCCAATCTTCTTGAATTACATTGGCTAACTCCTTTGCTTAGAATACTGTCCTTTCATTTCTGTCTTGACTTCCTTCAATACTCATCTCAAATCACACTATCTTCAAGAGGCTCTTGCTAGTCTCCCCAGACACTGATGCCTTCCTCTCTATAAATTACTTTTATCTGCCTTACATTGATCTTGTATATAGCTAGTTGCTCACAGATAGGTTTTTAGGATCATATGATCAGAGGACCCTTGATATTATGTATTCCAAAGCTTTACTATACTAATGAAAAATCAGAGACCTAGAGAGATTAAATGCCTTGCCCATAATCACATACGTGCTAATGGCAGAGTTGTGCTTAGTCTTTGAACCTAGCTCCTCCAATTCTAAATCCAGGTACCTAGGTGGCACAGTGATTAGATTGCTGAGCCTAGAGTCAGGAAGACTCATCTTTGTGAGTTCAAGTCTAGCCTCAGACACTCACTGACTGTGACCCTGGGCAAATCACTTAACACTATTTGCTTCAGTTACCTCATTGGTAAAATGAGCTGGAAAAGGGAATGAATGATAAACCTCTCCAATATCTCTGACAAAAAAAAAAGCAAAAACAAAAACAAACAGGGTCACAAAGAGACAGACATGACTATAATGACTGTGAACAACAATAGCAATAATTATATGGTCACAAAATGTATGTGTGCAGGGTCATGAAGAGGAAGGTAGGTAAAAATAAGAGGGGAGATTATTCTAAGAACAGTCAGATTTGTAGAATTACTTTCAGCATATTCTTGTCTCCTCTATCAAGTACTGAGGAATTTGAAAGTTTCTTACTTCACAGTTTGGACCCACAAAAGCTTGACATCACTGGCTCACTATTTGTTATTGGAGCCTGGGGAGCCCACAAGGGAAACTGTTTTCAATGTGGCCACTGCTCTACTTAACCAGGTGAACCCATATGAGCCTGTCAGGTTGTCTGCCCCAAAGTTGGTGGTATTTACGTTATGTGTATTGTTAACTCAGACTCCTTATTTCTCCTGCAACTCTTTGTGAAGACCTTTTATTGTACATATTTGAGTGTCTAGAGAATTCTAGTCTCGTGTTCTCCCTGTTCACTTGATGTCAGCTTAATAGAGTGCGGGGAGAAAACCATCTCAGCCCATATTGTCGGCTTGATGCCTAAAATCCAACATGAAATCTTTACCTTCGAGCCCAGCACAATCCATGCCAGAAAGTTCACTGCCTGAGCCAACTTGGATTGGATGTTATTGTTCTGGGGTTTTGTTTAGGAAAGGTTTGGTCTTAGTAAATCCTGAAGGAAAGGAAAGAGAAGTGGGAGTTCTCTGAGAGGATGACTGGTATGTACAATTGGAATTCCTGGGCAAAACCAAATATCCAAGGGACAATGGTAGATGATGATGATGATGATCCATTAATGACCTATGTACAATACAAATAACATCCTAATAGCAATGAGTCTCATTGGTCCTGTTTTCAAACTTTCACTTCAGGAATACTGTCCTATTTCTTCTCAACTGTACTTGAGGTGATATGCCTCAGTGAAGTCAGAAACATCATTCGATCACCTAGCAAATCAAATAGGAAATATTTGTGAAATTCAACTGTAACTTAAGGGAAGAATCATAATAAATTACTTTAGATCAAAATAATTCTTCAGAGTCCTTCCCATCAGAGTTTTTTGGTGGTTTTCAATGGCATGAGGAATTGAAAGCTGATTTTTACCTTTCATCCAAAATGTAGTGGCACTTGATAACATATAACCCCAAATGGCTATCCTTAGCTGCTAATAGAACAGACTCTCAAGCATCCTTATAACACAGGAAGGTGTTATAGAGATACTGCTTCCACATTTTGTGATTGTCTGAGCAGATCTGGTCTTTCTTTTTGATCTAAAATGAATATCTCTCTGATTTCATTGAATTTTTTTATGATTTTAAGAAAGCATATACTTTGGTAGAACAAAATGTGGCCTAAAAGACTGACCTCAGACAAGAAGATCTCTCACATCAATGACAAAATTTTCTGGGATGCCATGAAATGCTTGATTAAAGAGACTGTCCTCTCATATAGGGCTGAGTATTGACACAAATCAAAATGCTAGCTGGAAGATAGCTATTTGAAAAAGGCCTGCCAGTGTTGTGGGGAGAATACCCTTTGAAATATCTGAACAAAAGAAAAATTTTCTATCAACATTGAATTTCTTGGTATACTATTGTTTGCAGATAATAAGTGCTTATTATGTGTAATACTAGGAAAAAATAAAAGTCTTCTCAATGAAATCCACCATGTGAAATCCATAATGTGAAAGAGAGCAATTCTATTACCCACAATGAAAAAAATAATGTATGGAAAATGCCTATTGTATAGATTATGACTTGGTGCTAGGTGAATAAATTTTAAAACTGATTTATTAGCATGATATTTCCTCCATTAAAGACTTACTCCTCTACATTGCAATGCCTCATTCTACCATGGTGGTGACACTGGTTCCAAAGATCATGAGAATAAAGCACAAATTCTAGAATTTGCCAAACTAGAAAGGTTTAGACCATGGGCTTGGTGAATGACTATATCTCTTAACTAAGAATCAACCTAACAGAAGTAGGGAGGCTTATCACCAGTATTTTCAGCCAGAAAACTGATAATATTTTCATCAACAGAAACTCTTAAAGATTATCATCTAAGTAAGAGGGGGATTACAATCCACATTGGTGAAGACATTATTGACAATAAAAATTCACACATCTTTGACATCCAGTTTGCAGATAGATAATGAAAATAACTTAGAGTTGAATAGTAGGAAGAAATGGGAAGAGATGTGAATTAGGAATTGATTGAGATATGAAGTGTTTTGCCCAGGGTCACATACTCACTGTGTTTCAGGAAGGACTTGAACACAGGTCTTCATAACTCCAAATCTAGCTCCCAATACATTATGCCAACACTGCTTCCCTTTCTAATATTTAAGATTTTTAAAAAAAGATTTACCAATAAATGAGCAGCAATAGATGTATAATAATATACTGGTAACCTTGGAAAAAATAAAAAGGAAATGGGCCTCTTGCATTAACAGATCTGCTGTGGAGGATTTTAAGGAAGTCATAACCAAGAATCACACAGTATGAAACAACTGTTAATTTGTTCTTGTAGAGGGGGTTCCCCCCCTCTGAAAATCACAGGTAGATCTTTCAAAGCACCAAAGTATCTTACATCTAAAATCTTCTATGTTTTAATTCGTAGCACACTAGTGTTTTTTTGTCACTGAGTAGAACTAAGGCTAATATCTCCCCTAGTTTCCTCTCAGTTCACAGTGTTAGATTTTAATTAGCATTTTTACTAATGTATTATTATTTAACACTTATTGAATGTCAGCATATTCCAGTCTCTCAACAGTGATTTACTTGCCCTAATATAACTTTAAAAAGGCAGGGGGAGATCCATTTGGATTAAAATAAGGAAATTATATCTAATAGAAAAGTATTCCACATGTAGAAAAGAATTAAGTTGGAATATTTTGGCATCTTAAAGAAGAATTGATATCAAGAAAAAAAAACAATTGTGTCAGAAAGATGTTAGTCATTTAAACAATGAAGTTAAGCAAAACACAGTTAGAACTAACTTGGTTCATTTCCTAGGGTTCACAAACCCACACTTGAGAGTTCCAAATCTAGTGCTGGGGCCAACTTAGCCCTGAAGTATGTAGCTTTCCATTTAACTATTCTTAGCATGGCTATTTTTCTAAGTTTGCAAAGTTTAACTGTTCTCAACACAGCTTTTGCATCAGTGAGAAATATGTAGGATCAGAGAAAGAGGGAGGTATGTAATTATCTCTTTTGGTTCCTTTTGAGTCAAATAATAACACAGAACAGTTCCAGAGAAATCTAAACCCTTTGGGGAAATCAGAGGTCTTTGTAATTTGAAGAGAAAATTCAGGAAAACTTCAAATACTCCCACTAGAGATGGTAGACTTTTTTATACCTCTTGTTCATTTCATCTCTGAATAGAGAAAAGTACATTGGAAAATTAAAGCCTTTTCTGAATAAATCCAAATATTTTAGAAGTATAGGGAATCCTTTGTCCATGTGTATATTTGTGTGTGTGTGTGTGTGTGTGTGTGTAATAGATTCAAAGCTAAAGTGGCTATTATGTTTTACAAAATGTTTTTTTTTTTCATATAAAAGTGGGAGCTCCTTAGGGGAATCAACTAGTTCAACTTAATTTCCAAGTTTTTTAGGGTATGATCATCTCTATTTAATGTCACAAAATGTTGTGGACCCCAACAGAAGAAAAAGTATACTGTGTCCATTTTTTTTGAGAACATGCATTGAGAACAGGTAAAAGGGTACTCGGGTTTTGGTAACATTTTTCAATGAATTTGTATTTTATTCATCATACTATTATATACATAATTTGAAAAATAGTGATGCATTTACATATATTTTTTTTATACAGCCAACAGAAGGTATTGTTAGATTTGCTTTTGTAGTTGTGACTCTATGGCTCACATGTTGGAACCATTGATTTAGTGGTTTGACTATTTGGCATTTCTCCACCTTCTACTCCCCTGCCCCCTTACTTGAGATTCCTTGGTTACAACATGATTGGCTAGTGCCTGGAACTGATTGATGAGTGAGTTAAAGGCCATTGGGCCAACTATTTGTAAAGTGTTGTTGATAGTAAAAACAATGCCACCAATAAAAAAAAAATCCCCAGGCCACACAGCTAACACAGAACCAAAATGGAATTAGTGCATTCTAGTGCCTGCAAGGTTTCAGCCCACCCAAAAAATACTTTTTCTTGCCCATGGAAATATTTTTGTTACTGTCATATAGAAGGACACTAACAAAGGGTTTTAGAGTTTTTTTTAACCACAACATGGATCTATATAGACAAAGCTTAAATGGAGTCTGAGACAGGAACTCTAGTTTCCCCATTAGGTTGAAGAGGACAGCAATCTGATTATGGGTGGGTATTTGACTAAGATGCTGTCTATTCATTTTAAACACAAGTGTTTTTTACAATGTTTTCCTAATAGATTATTCATGTGAAAATGTTTGCTACTCTGAAGGAGCTATAACTTTGTCATCTGTTTAAAAGATGTTTATGTTTGTTTTTTTTATTTGAACAGTACACATTACCCACCACATTTTTTAAAACCAGGCACATTCAAAACTGAATGCTAAATAAATCATATTTTTAACAATTGCCTGAACAGATGTTTGCAATTATTAAATATAGCCCAAAAGAAGAAGCAAATTAAACTAAGAATAAGGATCATGAACCTCAATATATGAGGACAGCCTAAGTGGTACTTTGGGCAAGCACTTGACTTTTCTGAGCCCCAACTCCCTCATGAAACAAATGAAGGATCTATTCACCAAAATAGAGTGGTCAGAAGCTATGAATGGTTTTCAAAAGAAGAGATACACACTATCAACCACATTTTATCCAAATCATTACAAATAAGAGAAATTCAAATTCAATGGTCATTTCATTTATTAAACTATTAAAAATAAAGAAAGAAATGGTAACTGACAGAAAAGCTGTGGGAAAACAGTCACACTAAGATTTTTTTTAATTTTCTATTTCTATTCCTATTTTATCTATGCCTTTTGCTTTTGCACAATTTTCCCCTTAAATTTTTAATTTTTCCATCTCCCATCCTAAATCTCTCTCTCTCTCTCTCTCTCTCTCTCTCTCTCTCTCTCTCTCTCTCTCTCTCTCTCTCTCTCTCTCTCTCTCTCTCTCTCTCTCCCACACACACACTCACATATACACCATCACCCACACACAACCTTCCTATGAGTTCTTTGAGAACAAGAACTATTGCTGTTCTCAACATTCCCAGTAGCATACATAGTTGACACTTTATAGAGAACAGGAATTGGAAATCAAATATGATCTGAGAGATACACTAGCTATGACACTGGGCAAGTTACTCACCCTCTGCTTCAGTTTCCTATCTATAAAATTGGAAGAGCAGTAGCATCTACTTCCCAAGTATATTTTAGAGTTAAAATGAGATTTTATATATATAAAGATTTTTGCAGATTATAAAGTACTATATAAATACTAGCTTTTATTGAGACAAATCAAATATATAAATAAAACCAACTGATACATCAAACACATCTGGCATAGTATATAGTTCTCTACCTTGCTCCAGAGAGAAAGAAGGTCTTTTCTGTCATCACACCATCTTCCTTTCCCTGGACTGAATTTGATTGTTGCAATCAATTAGTTTTCCTGTCTTTTAGTAGTGTTTCTGTTTACATTATTATGGTCATTGTGTATATTGTTCTCTTAGTTTTGCTTATTTCTCACATCACTTGATTCAAGTCATTCCATGATTCTCAAGATTCTTCATATTCGGTGTTAGGATTCCATATGCATACAATTTTAATGTAGCTGTCAACTCTGTTAATTGAGCCAATTTTTCTGGAAAGTAATTTTGAATTAAAAGGAAATGTCATTTAACTGTTCCTGTCCTTTGACCTCATTATTATAAGGGTATATACCCCAAGGAGATCAAAAAAAGAAGCAAAGGTCTAATACAACAAAATATTTGTAGCAGCATCTTTTTTGTGTTAGCAAAGAAAGTGAAACAAAATAGGTATCTATTTACTGAGGAATGGCAGAACAATTTGTCATGTGTTGTAATGGGAGGAGGAGGTATATCTGAAACAGGCCAGGTTTTTGTTTTTTTAAAGGCATCAATAAAATTAAGAAGAATAAAATGAAGATCCTTGACTAGATTGTCTTTAAAGTTCTCCAAGCCCTAAATCTCACGATTCTCAGTACAAACTGGTATTAAATTTAGTCTAGATTTGATTTTGACTCTAGAAGTCAAGAGGAGAAAATAGAGAATTAAAAACATACCAGTTCTATTTTCATGTAGATTAGTAAAATCGATGAGCCTGAGTTGGACTGTGCAGTTTAGCAGCCAGCCTAATGGCATTTAAAATCCTATGTTTGCTACTGATCACTTCCTTAAATTCAGAACATATAAGTATTCTTTCCACAGTAAAACTCTTAAAATTGCCTGTTATGATTTGCCTGAGGCTCATTTCTTTTCTGGTTATCTCTTGAGGTTTTTTTTGTTTATTTGGTTTTGGGGATTTTACAGGACATAAATCAACTTTTTTAAAAATCTATATTCCTATTAGTACCATATATTGAATTTTGTAGGCATTCAATAAATTTTTGAAAAGTTTAATTGATTGATTGATTGATTGATTGATTGATTAATGCAGGAATTGTATTGAGACCAAATTGGAACTTAGGAAAAAAGAGAGAAGGACGGGGGCGCTGAGACAGACAGACAGACAGACTAACAGAAACAGAGAGAGAGAGAGGTTTGCAATAATCTGTTTTCCTTATCCCCTCCCAGACATGTCTGTGGACACATATGCCCACACATAGGTCTGCACACATACATACATAGAAAGTTTTCCATCTCTCCCTCCCCCTATGTCTGAACTGCAAAAGCCATTTGGAGTCATTCTAAATTTCTAACTCCCAAGTTCAGTTAGAAACCTGGCTAGGTTCAGATTCCTCCATGGGTAACATATTTTACAGCCCTCTAGGGAAGATATGAGAATAATTTGGTGGTAATTAGTCACAAAGATGGATCTCTCCGTCAGTAGGTGCTCAGTTTGAACTGTACATCTTTCTTTTTTTTTTTGTCAGATTGTTGGCTGTGACCACCAACTGGGAAGCACTGTCAAGGAAGATAACTGTGGAGTCTGCAATGGAGATGGTTCCACTTGCCGACTGGTCCGTGGGCAATACAAATCTCAACTCTCAGCAACCAAACGTAAGCCGGGACTTGACCTTCAATGGGATGGAACCTCTTAATGCTTGTCTAGTAGTATATTTGTATATCTGTGGCAGAAATTAAGACACAGCTGGGAAGAAAATGAGAAATGAAACTGAGATTTGGGAGAACCCTGTTCATCACTAAACAATGACCTAGTTTGGTAGACTTGGGAAGGATAAGGCTATCAGATCAAATGAATTAAATTTAATGTTTTATTTCACTTGCTCAAAGGAAGATAGTATGTATTTGTTTCCCCCTGTGGTTCAATGCTAAATCAAGTATCCCAGTGGAAGATTTAGCTTTGTTTCATCCCATCCTATCCCATCTCATCCCATCCTCTTCCATCTTATCTTATCCTATGCTAGGTGGCACAGTGGAGAGAGCAATAGCCTTGGAGTCAGGGGAACAGGAGTTCAAATCCAGCATCAGGCACATGATACTTAACATTTAGAAGCTATGTGACCCTGGGCAAGTCACTTAATCCTGATTGCCGCACATCAAGGGCCATCTCCAGTCATCCTAATTCATATCTAGCCATTGGATCCAGATGACTTTGGAGGAGAAAGTGAGGATATGACTTAGCAATGCATCCCCTCATTCAAATCCAACTCATGGACTTATGATGGTATCACTTCCCTGATGTCTTAGTCCTCTTTGAGAACAGAGGACAAACAACATCCTATTCTATGCTATTCACCTAACCCTTATTCCCAAAAGGCCATCTTATACCTGTATCTGGTTGGTTACAAAGAAAATTAGGCAGAATAGTGAACAATCACCTTGAATCCAACACCATTATGAAATAACAATTCAAAGCAATTTGAGGAGAGGTGGTTAAACAATTCAAAACTCTACTGATGGCATTCCATATTCCTAAATAAAAAGCATATTATTATTCTTTATGTAAAGGAACAATTTGCAGTGGAAATCAGAGCTTGGCAATGAAGCTCAGTCAGTTTTTTCTCCCAGTAATTTAAAGCCAATTCTAATCTTTCAGAGCATATTTTTAGGAAATAAAAAATTCACAAGAGGGTGAGGCAACGGCTCTCACCCACTGTGCACCTAACAAGGGTAGATGGAATACCTTTCTATTCTTCTTCTGTTAATACTGTTAATAAAGTGCTTTCTTTTAGGTGAGTCCAAGATAATTGTGTTAATGAATGAGATATAAATGACCTCTTTAAGACACCCAACAAGTAGTTTTTATTCATCCTCTATTTGAAGGCCTCCAAGGAGGGCCAAACCATAATCTTTTTTAACTTCTATTTCTTTAAAGTTAACATTCATTTTTTTTAATTTCAGACTTCAAATTCTTTCCCTCCCTCTAGCCCCACTCCGACCCATTGAGAAAGCAAGGGATATGATATCCATTATAGATGTGAAATCATTTTAAACATATTTCCACATTTGTCATGTTCCAAAAAGAAAAAAAAAAGATGAAATTCCTTCTCTTTTTTTTTAACCATCCCTCCTCAAAAGTTGTTTTACTTCTAACCATTTCACCCTCATATTTACTACACATATACTTCTTTCTCTTGGACCTTTCTTATCCTACTTCCCTGTTAGATAAGATAGCTTTGTATATTCAATTAAGCATGTGTGTGTATATAAGCATGTTTGTATATATGTGTTTGTGAGAGACTGAGAGGGAGTGAGTTTTGATGAGGTAATGTGTTAAAGAGAAAGAGAGAGAGAGAGAGAGAGAGAGAGAGAGAGAGAGATTTTTGAACTAGTTCATGAGACTGAGATTCAAGGATTAAACACCTTTTATGTGAAATAATTTCCCCATTCTTCCCCAACTTTCTCCCTTTTCCAAGTAGATCCTTCTTTCTCATCTTTCCATTCTTTTTTCTTGAGATCATCATTTCATAATCAACTCACATTAATACCCTTCTCTGTGTAGATTCCTAACTGTTCTAATAATGATAAGGTTCTCAATAGTATACATGTGTTTGTGTGTGTCTATACACAAACATACATGCATATATATCTTATCCATATATACTTATATACTTAAATGTGCATATAGGAATGTAAATTATTTAGACTTATTAAGTCCCTTGTGATTTCTCTTTGAAGTTTACCTTTTTTTATCTTTTTTCATTTAAAAGTCAAATGTTCTATTCAGGGTTTGTCTTTTCAATTTGTCAGTGAAGAATACTTGAAAGTCCTCTATTTCATTAAATATCCAATAGCCCCCTGAAATTATAATCAGTTTTGCTAGATAGTTTATCCCTGGTTCCTTTACCTTCTGGAATATCATATTCCTAGCTTTCTAGAGCTATATTGTAGGAACTACTAATTCATGTGTGATCCTAACTGTGATACCATGGAATTTGAATGGTTTCTTTCTAGCTGCTTTCAATATTTTCATGTTCATCTGGAAACTCTTGTGCTTTTCTATCACCATAGTAGCTTTTTTATGGTCCAGTTCTGTTTTTAGTCATTCACTCACTTTCCATCTTATTTCTTTTCTTATTTCACATTACAATTTGTATCTTTGCTCACCTGGGGCAGGAGGCGAGGGTAAACATAGGCAGCAAACATAGTTACAAGCTTCAGGCTTTTTCACCTTGCTGTTTTCACAATTCTGGATGCCTATAAGTTTCCAGTCTTCCAAGCTGGTATGAACTAGGGAAAGCTGTGGTCACAGTTCCCCTGGTCTTTATTGTGGTCCATAGCAACATGGGAACTCTATTCGCTTGAGACAGCTCCTTGTGATTACAAGCTTTAGTGTTCCTCTTTACACTTCACAACTGCTATCCAGAGCTAGAGCCCTTGCTCCCTTGTGACTGCAAGCCCTCCTCTCTCACCTGAAATTGGGTAATGAGCAAAGGTGTTGCCAACTTTGGAGATGCTGCTGCTCCTGTTTGCTTGTTGCTGTAAACTCCACTGCCACCCCACTAATGTTGCCACACCACTAGGCTCTAGGTCAATTCACACAGACTTCTCTTTCTTTCATCCTAAGTAGTCTTGGGCTAGAAAAATACCTCACTCCGAACTTTTGTTGGGCATGCTACTCCAGTTTTATTATTTTAAAGTTGTTTGGAGAGAGAGTTTGGCTTTGAATGCTTCCTCTACTCTATCATCTTAACTCTGCCTTCATACCCATGACCTCTTGAAGGAACCCATTAGATTTTTGGACATATCTAATTCTTGGGAAATTTCCCCATGATCTGAGGGATCAACTCCTGTTATCCATTGTCATCTGTTATTTTCAATGCAAAAGGTCATTTTCCTCTACAGAGAAAACAGTAGCAAAATAAGAGCTTCATATCTCTTGTCAATTATCATCCCATTCAAGCAGCAGTCTTATAATCCTTCTTTGGTTTTCCTCTTTTCCTCAATATAGCAGAAACCAGCATAAAAGCCACATTAGCTTTTCTATCACATACCTGATCATCATTATTATAACTCCAAAAAAATACATTATCCTTTTGATTGTACTTTCTGTATGTATTTTTTTTTTGAGATTCAACCTTCCTATCTGCCCAAGCTGGAGGTAGAATGATTACTCATAGACCACTCTCACGACAGTAGAGAAGCTTTGACCTGCTCCATTTTTCAGCTTGGGCTGTTTTTTATTCTCCTTTATGTCTCCTTTCTCCCACAAACCATTATTGGTGCCAACCTTAACATAGAAACCCACATTAGCCCTACTGTAGCTCAGAAGTAGTAAACTCAAGGTCACAGTGGTTAGAGCACCAGCTCTGGAGTCAGGAGGACCGGAGTTCAAATGTGAACTCAGACACTTAGCTATGTGACCTTGAACTCATCACTTAACCCCATTGCCTTGCAAAAAAAAAACCAAAATCATATAGTCCCACTGGACTCAGCCTCCTAAACAGTTGGAATGTGCAGTCACACCTTGTTATGTTTATCTTTATTTTAATTTATTTTATTTTTTATTCTAAAATGATTAGTAAGTTTCTTGGTAAATTCACTGATATATTCAGAAAACTCCAACTGATCATGGATTTCAATTTGAAGTTGACTTTGTAGACTATCTCTTGTCCAACCTTGTCACTCTATAGATTAGGTACCTAGGGCCAAACAAGATTAAGGGACTTATCCAAGGTCCCAAAGACTTTGTAGCAAATATAAGATTAAAACCAAGATTCTCAAATTCCAAATTTGGCATGCTTTCCACTATGTTATTCTTTCACTGGAATTGTGCACCAGTGTGACTTTAGCATATGGGTTCCTTTGTGAATAAACACTATCTCTATTTACAGATTTTCTTTGTGTCCTAGGAATGCCTAGTATTCAGGATGACAATGGACCCCTCTATGGCTATTTGCTGATTGACAATGAGGCATAAAATATGAACTCAAACAAATATGATACCATATCTAATTTTTTAAAACGTGCATAGGAGAGGTGAAAGAGGAATGAGTAATTTAAAGAGAGTCCCTTTAGCTGGGGTCATTGGCACTGAGGATGGGACTTCAAGCTATACCCTCAACAAATAGACTCTGTTGGGCACATGGACAACACATATCAATGTTTGGGGATAAGAAAGAGCAATGTGAGAGTATAGGGTCACAAGTAGTCCTAGATGACTAGAACATGGAAAAGAAATAAATGGAAAAGCACTAGGGATAAAGATTGTGGAGGGCCTGACTTTGATGTCAGATATTAGACACTGGGGCCACTGAAAGGTTTTAACCACAAGAGGAAACTGAGATTCAGAAATTACCACAAAGTCATATGCAAAGGTGTCAAACATGTAGCCCAAAGACCAGCACACCTGCAAAACTCCCAGGTGGAGCTTAAACCAGACTAAAATGTCATTAAGAAATGTTTAACAAAATACATTTAAAAAATAATAAAACATAATAATGTTTATTTGTGGTTGTTCAATAGGCAACCCATTGGCATCTGTTTCTATTTTAATTTGATGGTATACTACCACCTAGACTTCATATTTGTAAATTGTATTGGACTGATTGTGTCAAGGCTTAGATTAGTGCAGATACTCCTGGAAAAGTCCTGTGATTACTTAAAGGAGTTTAGTCTGTCTATCCACACAGCAAATTCCGAATGGATGAAGAATATCCATTGCCCATATTTTAACATGGATTTAGATTGAGACTTTATAGAGCTTACCTTATAGTAAATACTTCGAACAATGTCTGACCCATGGTGAGTGCTTAATAAAAGTTATTGATTGATTGATATACATAAATCTACTGCTATATCTATAACTTTATAAAGAGATTTCTCTGAAGATGTATATGCGACAGAAGGTAAAAAAGGACATTGAGTTGGAGCCTAGAAGTAACAAAGCAAGCTACATTACTTTTGGGAAATTCTAAAGCCCTTAACTGGCCCCAAGCTTATGAAAAGATCCAAGGCCCATCTTTTTTATATTTGCTTTGTGGCATTTGAGTTCAAAGTTCCTTAATTATATCTTGAATCTTGAAGTCAGATATTAAGAAGGATATTATAACTTTAAATAATACCTCCAACTCTAATGCTCTAATATTCTTGTGGTTTTATACTTCCATCAATAGTGGCCCTCTCTCCAACCATGCAGAAAGCAAACTACCCAAAGGGTTCCATAGTTTAAAAAAATGACCACAAAGAAAATTTTAATCCATTCCAACTTCCAAGTAATTATTTTTTGAAACGGATGGTCTTTTTTCCCTTATCTGTCACCAAGTCTGTCTTCTGCTCCATCTTTTCACTCCCTATCCGGGAGAATGAACACTAAAGTACTTGCTCTAATATTCATAAGGTCATTTGTGAGTTTGGTGGCATGAAAGACTCGAATTAAGTTGGACAGTCTTAGGAAGAACAAATATTAAGCAGACAGAGCATCAGAGACCATCATCAGGTCTGAAAATACCTAAATGAAGTGTATTATAGTGGAGAAATTGGGGGAGTAAATTATATAATATAAAACTCGATGATTGCATATCATGATAAAATGCAATTGTTCCCTTTACCTTAGCAGTATATGTCCTCAGGACCAAATGATTTATACCAATAAAACACAGCCTGAGCATTAAACACACCAAAATCTATAGCAGATGGTGAACAAGCCCACTCATTTATATTTCTTCCACGTTAGAAGACCCCTACACCTCATATTTACAAACTGAGAAGTGACCCATGGGCAGGTTGGAGATTAGTCTGCCACGTGAATCTGATTGTATAAATATGCAGCTCACCATTCCAGGGGGTTTAGAAAGTGCTCTGCTGTGTCCTTTCCTTGTGGTCTGCCAAAAGTCACCAAGAGCTTTGTTTTCTCCAAGCCTCAAGCACATTTCATGTTCCCCACATTGAATTCATTTTCTATCTGAACATATAGAATTGTATTTTTTTCCCTCTGTGCTATCAGTTAGCAGTGGAATAAAGAAAGAAAAAAGTGGGGGGGTGGAAGAAGAAGGGAGGGTGTAGAAAGTGGATAATGGAGGGTACCAGAAGAAAAGAAAAGTTGAAGGATCCTTTAAAAAACATATCACATAATAAGAAGGGAAAACACTTAAAGATTAAAATGTAACCCACCTTTTCTAAGTTTTTAAGAGGAAATAAATGTGCTGATATTCAGTTTTTTAATGTCTGCCTATTCTCTCCATCTTCCTACTCTCTGTCCTCCCAACACAAAAACCCACCAGTTTAATTTTGGATTACATATTTTATTGCATGTTCTTGAAATTTGTGCCATATTTTGTTCATTATATATTTCCATAACACTTTATCCTGGCAGCAGAGCCAACCCAAGATAAAATTGTGACAGGCCCAATTTGAATTTGATGCCTTCTGGCTTCCTTTTCATTATGATTTTTCATTTTCTGGAAGCTCCCCTCTACCATTACCTGCTCTTACAGATACACACACACACACACACACACACACACACACACACACACACACACACACACACACATAAAGTACAGGGGTCTTAGGCCCTTTAACAGTCTCTTTTTCAACACCTGTTCCTAGGAAAGAACTAAATGATCACTTCACACAGATAAACATAAGAAAACTTAGTATATTACTCCCTTCAGGAATATCTACATTTTAAGAGTTGATAAAAATCTCTAACTTAAATCAAAGGAAATAAGGTTGCATTATTGGAGTTCAGATTTTAGATGACTAAATCAGGGAGATATATTTTCCTTAAGCTGCTCATATGTAGGTCATCCTGAGCATTGCTACTGGAGGTAGCTTTTCAAGATATATAGCATCAGAAACAGAGAACTCCCAATTCATTGTAATAACAGCTCGTGTTTCTTTAGAACTTTGTCTTTTACTTTCCTTAGGGCAACTCTATATTTACAAGTTGTTATCACCTTTTTCACAGATTAGGAAACTGAATGGTTATTTTATGAAAGAATGTCTTATTTTGCTATGTCACCTCAAGAGGTAGTCAGTTCTCCATCACTGAGGTCTTCAAAAACTCCCACTATGGGAGTTATAGAAGAGATTCTCAACTGGATTACTTGAACTTAATGCTCCCTTATTTTCAGCAGCAGTCAAATGAGGAGGTTACGATCCCTCTCCAGCTCTAAAATTTTTCTATCCCAATGAACTATTAAAATTTGAAATTATATCACTAATGACAATGTTCAAAATTAATGGAGGCCAAATCATTGCTTACCTTGATGTGATAGTTGGATTGAACCAAACAGCTCCAACACTTATATTGGACAAGTATAAAGGGAGTCTTTTGAGAGTCCTCAGGGATAAGTTCAGCCCCATACCCCTACCTATCTTGGCATATCAGATAAATATACCTTCTGATCTAAGATGTTATGGGTTTCCTTTGTCAGGCCAGATCAGATAGGCAAGATTTTTCCCTGAACATGAGAGAGAAAGAGTGTGTTAGTCACACCAAAGAAGGTTATTGTTCTTAACAATCTACCCTTACTTAGAAAAATAAGTAAGAGCATTTGCATACACTAGCCACTTTAGCAAAGGTTTGCTTATTCTTTTTCCAAGATTCTTCAATTTGGGAGTGGGCTGGGGATGTGATGCCCTACTAAAATATTCAGGAGGGCCTGCTAAGGAACTGAGGAAGGAATGAATAAATGGTCTGCACATATGCAGGCATACTTCCTACCCAATGACCTGAATGATGAGCATCCATATTAAAGTGGGAAGAATCCTGGAAATGCCCCTAAAGATTCTATGTTTAAAATTTGATTCTTCATGAATGAACTAGGGCAAGTCATTTATCGTCTTCTTGTCTATTTCCTCATCATTCACTTTACATAAAAGACTTAGATTAAATTATGGGTTCTTAACCTGAGGTCCATGGACCTCTCCCTACTCCCACAAATAATCTATTTTCTTTTGTAATCCTGTTAGTTTATTTTATGATAAAGAAAATTATTCTAAGTATCTATAGCCTTTATCCCTTAGAGATGTCCATGACACACAAAATAGGTTAAGAATCCGTGGAGAAAGGGACGGCTAGGTGGCGCAGTGGATAGAGCACCAGCCCTGGAGTCAGGAGTACCTGAGTTCAAATCCGACCTCCTCAGATATTTAATAATTACCTAGCTGTGCAGCCTTGGGCAAGCCACTTAACCCCATTTGCCTTGCAAAGAAAACCTAAAAAAAAAAAAAAACAATCCCTGGAGAAGATCATCACTTAGATTCTTTCCAGCTCTAACTCCTAAGCAAAGTCTTACAGACTTTAAAGTGGTCAACTGGCTGATTTTTCACTCTCTTTCATGAGACTGCAAATTGTCATTTGATCTAACTGAAGTGTTTTGTGAAGAACTGAACATTTCACCTGAAAACGTGTATTGAATACTTCTGCAATGAAGAAAGAAATTATTTTACCTAGAAAATGTTAATGTATGTAAGCATACTATCCCCATCAAAGCACTCATTATATCCGACCATTTGGCAATGCCTGAACTCCAGTTAGAATGTCTCACCTCCTAAGCTACTTATGGGATGATATGTTTTTATGTACCCAATAGCACTTCCTTGGCTCCATTAATTTAAAAAATCAAGCCCAGCAAAATAGAGTTAAAAAGAACTACAGCTGACACATATTAGCTATGTTACTATAGGCAAGCTACTTAACCATTCAACACTCTAGAAGAATTGCAAAGATATAAGTTATAGATGAATTGCCCATATGAATCAATGTAAGGAGTTTCTATATGAAATATCATGCTCCATGTTTTTTTAAAATAATTTTTTTCAATCAATGAAAATTCAACTTTCTTTCCCACCTCTTCCACCAACATTCTCCAATGAAAAAGGAAGGAAGGAAAGAAGGAAGAGAAAGGCAGGAAAGAAGGTAAAGAAGGAGAAAGGAAGGAAAGAAGGAAGAAAGAAAGAAATTTTAAAAAGAGAAATAAAACCTGTAATAAATATGTACAGCCATGCAAAAAATATTACCTTTTTGACCATTTGACAACTGTGTATATACATGTTTATATGTGTACATGTATTAGCCTATATACTATACACCTGTCTCTGGTGGGTAAACATGTTTCTCATGAGTGGTCTAGAATCATTGTTGATCATTGTATTGTCAGAGTTCCTAAATCTTTCACAGTTGTTTGTCTTTAGAATATTGTTATTACTATATAAACTATTTTCCTCTTTCTGCTCACTTCATTCTGCAATGATTTATCCTAATCTTTCCAACTTTCTTTAAAGCATCTTTTTTTTGATCATTCACAATTGTATTCTATCACATTCATATACTATAGCTTGATCATCCATCTCAAAATGATGGGCAACTCTTCATTTTCCAGTTCTTTGCCACCCCAAAAAGAGATGCTATAATTTTTTTTACATCCTTAGAGGGTTTTTTAAATTTAGGACTTAATTCTTCTTTAATCTATGCTCTCTCTTATCTACCCTGCCCCACACACACACACATATACACTTACTTGTCATTCTCCTATTTTTCTGTTAAGCGAAATGAATGTGTATAATCAACTCCATATATGTATTCTTTCCTCCTTTGAACAGTACAGATGAAAGTAAGGTTCAAGTGTCATCTAGACTCCTATATCCATTCCTCCTTGTTTGTATAGATGTCTTCTTGTATACAGATAATTTTTCCCATCCTCCTTCTTCCTTTCCCCATCAGTATGTTCTTATTCTTTTTTTTTAGGTTTTTGCAAGGCAAATGGGGTTAAGTGGCTTGCCCAAGGCCACACAGCTAGGTAATTATTAAGTGTCTGAGACCAGATTTGAACCCAGGTACTCCTGACTCCAAGACCGGTGCTTTATCCACTATGCCACCTAAGCCGCCCCAGTATGTTCTTATTCTTCCCCTCCCTTTCCAACCTTCTTTTAAGATCACCAAAACATAGCAGAACTACTCCCAATCTCTTTGTCTGATTCCCTTCTATAACTCTTGAGGGTTCAAAAAGAATGCATACATCATCTCTTTCCATTCTAATGTAAACAATTTGTCCTTGGTTAGTTCTGATGATTGTTCCTTTATGGTGACCTTTTTAAATGTTTCTCTTGACTCCTATCCTTGTATTTCAGTTTCTAGATGGCTCTGATATTTTCACCATTCTTCATAATAGGCATAATTATCATCTTCATTTTATGGTTGAGGAAACTGAGATTGAGAAAGGTCTTTCCCCAGGTCATCTCCCTAGTAAGCAACAGAGTTGAAATTTAAACCTACATCTCTCCATTCTAGATTCAGTGGTCATTGCTGTCAAGATTATATTTATACATCAGATTTGCTAGCATAGTGAGATGAAGGGAAAAGTTTCCCTCCCACTCTGCCTCTCATTCATTCTCTCTGTCCCACTGCCCTCAGAAGTCCACTCTTTAAAAAAAAAACCAGAGGAGGAAACCAAGGTACAGGAAAGAAACATGGTTCTTTTCCTTTAGGAAGTGAACCCCTTTAATTTCTGCTCTGGTCTGCTTGACCTAGCAAAGGAAGAGGGCCTTGTCAGCATCTGAGGAATTAATGGTCTCTTCCCTCTTCAGAAAAAAAAAAAAGGTTCACTGATAGTGAGTGGGTGAGAAGGCAAAGAACTGAATGTGTACAGGACCAGTTTCCCTTTTATATATGCACTCTCTTTGACCTGTAGATAAACAAAGACTTTCTATTTCTAGAAATCCAATGGCTCTAACTGAAGTAACCATTTTTTAAAGCTTCAAAGAAGATTTCTTTATGCGTATGCCTTAAGAGCATTGTGGGACTGGTCCCAACTTTTTTTTTCTTTTCTTGCTTTTATACAGCAAACACTCAAATAGTGTTGAGAGCCAGTTTTTTTTAAATCTGAGGTGAATCATTTAACTTTAAGATACTAAAACTATTATTAAATAAGAATACCTACAAGCACTTAATTTTTAGAAATGTCAACTAAGATTTCTTTGCAAAATAGTCAATCAGCAATCATTTATTAGACTTCTACCATGAGGCAGGTACTGTGCTAGGTATACTACAAAGGTGGAAATGAGACAGTCCCTGCTGCAAAGTTCATATGTTTTACTAGGATTTAAAATATGTTCTCAGAAAAATAAATGTAGGTTAAATACAAAATAAATAATACACAGTGAAAGGTATTACTAACTGGGAAAAATCAGAAGAGACCTCTTGAAGGAAGTAAAGATTGAGTTGAACCCTAAGTAATCTTAGGGGTTCCAAAAAGTAGGGTTGAGGAGAGACAATATTCCAGACAGCCTATGTATGGGAACAGATTTTTTTTGTTTTGTTTTTTAGGTTTTTGCAAGGCAAACGGGGTTAAGTGGCTTGCCCAAGGCCACACAGCTAGGTAATTATTAAGTGTCTGAGACCGGATTTGAACCCAGGTACACCTGACTCCAAGGCCGGTGCTTTATCCACTACGCCACCTAGCAGCCCCAATGGAAACAGATTTAATGTCAAATTTAGGAAAGAATAAATAGGTTATTCTGAACAGAGTGTAGAGTCTATATGTGGGAGCAATATTTAATCAGCCTGGAAAGATAAACTATAGTCAGATTGTGAAGAACTTTCAATGTCAAAAAATGGAGTTTCTCTTTTATCTGAAACAGGGAAACCACTTGCACTTTTTAAGTGAAGCTTCAGGAAGGTAATGATTCTATCATAGACTACTTTTATATACCTCAAGATCCCTACCACACCTCACAGAATTAGAACCAGATTTCATTTTGTCCAATGAAATATAAGTGCCTTGCAGACATGACCTTGAATTACTTTTGTATTTGTATTCCCAAAGAAATAGTACATGCTTTATTGAGACATCTTTTACAGAATCAGGATTAACTCTCATTTCTCCCAGTGTAGTAATAACTAAGATTCAAGGGAGAATTACCAAAAATACAAGGTCCAGACAAATGAGAGACAACCATTTGAGGAAGAAGTCACTTTTACCTGAAAGCATTAGGAAATGCTTCATGGAGCTTAAGTCAGGTCTTTAATGAAGGGAGGGACATCAATAGATAGAAATAAATCCAGGTTTGGAGATAAGAGCAAAGGTAGCAGGACAAAAGAAGGCAAGGTCAGAATGAATTTAATAAAGGACTTTGACTGAAATGGAGGAAGCAAGAAGTTAGGAGAACAGCACTTCCTCCATAATAGCTTAGATTTGAAGTGTACAGGATGATTGCTAGGATTAGGAGCTTATTCCATCTTCAGAAGTAGAAAGAAAAAGAATATAGTATTCGGAACCTGTGGCCCTGAGTTCAAATACTAACTTTGAATTTATAATCACTTATAATTTATAATTTAATTTGAAATTAAATATATGACAAGATAATTTTCTATCTCTGAGTCTCAGTCGCTTCATCTGTAAAATGAGATTTGAACTACTTGAGCTCTAAACTACTTCCTAGTCCTGTCATTTTGTATTCTAAGAGCCCTTCAAATTCTAATAGTCTGTGGTTCTTCAGTGTCTTCCTTTTACTTGTTTCTATTGAAGTGTCAAGACACTGGGTTTTTTAAACAAATTGGGGGCAAGGGTAGGAGGAAAAATAAAGGGGGGGGGGCAGGAAGGAAAAGGAGGAGGAAAAAGAGGGGAAGGGGAGGAGGAATCTTATTATTTCATCCCATTAGCTTTGTGACCTCCAACAACTTCTTGAACCTCTCTATAAGTTTAGTTTTCTTATCTCTAATATGGGAATAATAATAACATTAATGCTTCCTGGGACAATTTTGAGAATCAAATAAGATGATAAACAGTGCTATAAAATATCAAGCACTGTGACAGTTTAAGAAATAATACTACATAAATGAAAGCTTTTAACATCCCTGCCTACTTAGTTACTATATAATATTATATATATATATGTAATATATATATATATATATGTATGTATGAGAACTGGTCCTAATTCTATAAAGATTTATCAATGAAACACCTACTATGTGTTAAAGCTTTGGGAATATAAATGTAATATGTATTTTATATTATATTAATAATAATAATAAATTATTTTGATTAAAGCTATAACTGTAAACTAGTGAGCTACTATAAATGAAATGGAAAGGTTTTTTTGAAAACTGTAAAGTACACACACACACATCTAAGTTGTCAGTTATATTATCAGTGAAATAAGTAAAAACTGCCTATTGGCTTTCCTTTGTTATTGTTTTTTCTAACGATTTCCTTCTTGCTAGAAGATCATTTTAATGGATACTTTTTCTTTAAATACCCACCTTATTACAAATCTATTACAAACAAAATAAAATAAGCTATAAAGAGTAAAAGAAAAACAAGTGAGCCTACTTGTGAGGTCCTGGAAAAGGAAATGTGTTCATTTGCATAGGGTGACAGACACCACCGAGCTAAGGCAATTGCCTTTATTTTTAAAGGAAAAGTTAATGAATACTTACTATGTACCTACTGTGAACTAGGTCATAAAGAATATACAAAGGTATCAGGGACTGTGGCCCTTATTCCTTAAATACTTAGGAGACAAACATACATATATGTTTGTGTATATTATATTGTACTGCATGCAGACATAGGATGTATAAATGCTTCCATATAATATATAAATATTGCTATATACATTATATTTACTTCTTATTTGTATATATTTATACATACTTACATATTTTTTTATTTTATGAGTATATATATAGTCATATATACTATAATTAAAAATAATTCTTAAAGACTTATGTGGGTTCCACAGTGGTTTAGGAACTTCTTTATGGTTACACAGTTAATAAGTGTCAAAGCATGACTTGAAGCCAAGACTTCTTGAAGCCAAGATTAGTTCTATCTGCACCAAATAATTCCAGCTAGCAGCTAGGTGGCACAATGGATAGATAGAATTGGAGGACCTGAGTTCAGATTTGGCCTCAGACACTTAATACTTAGTTGTGTGACCTTGGGCAAGTCACTTAACTCCATTGCCTTGGGAAAATATAAAAAAATAAAAAAATAAAGGATAGAGAAAGAAAGAAAGAGTCTAGGAGTTACTAAGAAGTAGTAACTGGGAGGGAGGCAAATTGGGGAGATGGTTTTTAGTACCATAACTATAAGATTTTTTTTTAGTTTTTTTTTTTTTTGCAAGGCAAGTGGGGTTAAGTGGCTTGCCCAAGGCCATACAGCTAGGTAATTATTAAGTGTTTGAGACCGGATTTGAACCCAGGTACTCCTGACTCCAAGGCCAGTGCTTTATCCACTACATCACCTAGCTACCCCATAACTATAAGATTTAATTTTCAAATATAAAAAAAAGAACAAACCCAGAACCCTAAACTGATTGTCTCTGTATACAGGTAAAAATCTGTCCTATTTTCTTTCTCTCCAGTTGATGATACAGTGGTTGCCATTCCCTATGGAAGTAGACATGTTCGGCTTGTCTTAAAGGGACCTGATCACTTGTGTAAGTAACCTGATTAATTGTCTTCTTAGAGATAATCAGTTAGCATGGTCCTTATGGGGGTTTTTTTGTGATCAAGGATTATGTTTATTTTTTTCTTCCCACTATAAACTTAAAGACATAAATGACAAATCTTTAACTCTATTATAATTATTATATTTGGAATGCTTCTGTTTATTTCTTGGCCAATTCATTTGACTCTCAAAAACTTTGTAGCTATTATTTCTAAACACATTGATAGCAAAGAATACAGAATATATACACTCAGCTAGCATATTTTTTTCCTAAATAGAGTCTCTTCACACACTTTCTCTCTTTCTTCCCATCCTTTTCTTCCTCTGACCCCTCATTCTTTTCTCTCTCTATCTTCCTTCCTCCTCTGTGTCCTTTTCCCTTGATTTCTTCACTCTTCTTATTCTTTCATTTAGAAGAATATAAAATAAAACATAGATGTTTCTAACCTGAAGCAGCTAAAGGAAATAATTCAATTCAATAAATGATTTTGAGAACCTAATATGTGTCTATGGAGATCAACTTATCTTGATAAATCAATGAACATTTATTGTTTATTTATTAGTAGTGTCACATAGTACTGATATCCTAAGTTAGCAGTAGTTAGAATGCAAATCCAAGTGTAGACATGATGTTTACAGTTTCCAACACCAAGTGGTAGAATTGCCTCACCAGAGTTTTTTCACTTCATTTTCGGTTTCTTAACTATATAGGATCATGTTTTAAAAATTGTTTTCTTGTTTTAAGCTATGACTATTTAGATGTAGAGCTATGAATTACAAGCAGAAAATTATAGGCTATAAACCAAGAAGACGGGCAAGGAGAACATCCTAAGGTTTTCTTAAAAGTTCAGTTTGACTAAAATTCTTCACTTTAATAGGTCCCTTGGGCATCCCTGATCAGCTTCTCTGTGGTTGATTCTCTCTTCCCAGTAAAAGATCTATCTTCTGTTACCTCCTACACACATACATATGCAGCTGTCTTAAGTAGCAAACATTATCTTTTGGCCATTGAGTTTGTATGAAATCACTGCTAAGAAATCAGCAAGAGAAAGAGAAATAGGAGCCCCTAACAGTAAAACAAGAAAAGCAACTATGGTATTCTTTAAAAAAATACAAGTAGAAATGTCTGTTGGTAGTAGTAATGGGGGACCTGCAGGAGTCTTTAAAGTATAAGAAAGAATAGAATGGAACTTAAGCATAGCCAAGAGAGCCTGATCCCTCACCTCCTCAGAAACCAAGTTCATTTCTAGCCCTGGACAACTCCATAAAATACAACTGTTCCCATGTCAAAGGGATTATATATGTGCGTGTGAACTATAGCTGTTCAAACGATTCTTTTTCCCCTTTGAGAATAGATCAGGGTTAACTGCCGACTCACTGCCGGTATAGAAACCACACTCAAAAACAGTATTTTTCTGGGCAGTGACATTCTAAAATAAAATATCCAAGCCAAGGCCATCAGAAAACAAGGAAGAAGCTGGCTTTACTCAAAAGCAGTGGGCCTGAAGGAATGAACGAAAGTGAAAATTTTACATCAGTCTCCTAGGTTTACTTGCTCTAAAGGTACTATGAAACTAAAAAATTAAACTATTTAGCTAAATTACACAAGTGACCCAAGGGCTAGAAAACAAATCAGATTTACAGAAAACAAAAAAGAGAAATAAAATCTATTAAATCCTTTACTTCAGCACACTGAGTTCTTGTTGAAAATTCAAGTATTATTTCTAAGGAGTAATCCTCCCACTCTCCCTCTTCCTATCCCCCCATCACCATTTTTGGAGATTGCACAGCAAAATGAATGTCTGAGTAAGCAACATTGGGTTCCTCCTCCATTCTTTCCCTCCCTACTCCCACAGGTTGACCTAGTTTTGGCAGAGTCTTGGGTATTTAGGTCCAGATTGGAATAGACCCAGATGAATTGGTCCAGCTCTGGGTCATTTTCCTCAAAGAGTCTCAGGAAGCCAATTTGGTCCTACAGCTAAAGCAGCCTTAGACCTCCAGGGCTAAACCAGAACCAGCTTCTGTTGCAAGGCCAGTCATAATACTATTTAGTTGGATAAAGGTTGGAGGACATGCTTATCAAATTTGTAGATTATTTCTACTACCATCAGGATTCAAAAAAGCTATTTTAGGGCTCAAAGGATTTCTTTTAAAAGACATTTTAGTGAGAATGTAAAATGTAGTTAATAGAATTGTCCCTTGTCCTGGATTTGTCTTAGGTTCAAAAATCAATACTATACAAGTACAAGATGGTAGAGATATACCTTAATGGAAGTTCAGGTAAAAACCTCCCAATTCACATAATGATGATGGGAAAAAAAACAATTATGCCGTATTAAGTGAATTCAGTGTTCAGGATGAGTGAGATTGTCGTCCAGTTTTCTCTGTCCTGATCAAACCCATTCTGGAATATTTTATTCAGTTCTTGGATGACTGGAGTATTACCAAGACAACCAAACAAGTGGCACCATCTAAAACCTCAAAGTTCTGAGAAATCAGAAAGAGCTGAGTTTAAATTCTACTTAAGACCATTCCCAGTTGTGTGACCCATATAAGTCATTTTACCCTCTCTCTCAGTTTCTTCATCTGTCAAGTGAAGATAACAATAACATCTACTTCAAAGGATTTTTAAAAATTAAATGAAATAACATATATGAAGCTCTTTGAAAGCCTACATGTACTACATACATGCTTGATGTTACTATTAATACTATTTTCAGAGGAAGGCAACAAGGACAAGTAAGGGGAAGAAAACATCATACCATCAGATTAGTTGAAGGAACAAGGGATGCTTAGCCTGGAAAAGAGAAAACAAATGACCACACATGATAGCTGCCTTAAAAGCACCCAAATGGACAGAATTGCGTGTCTCATTTTATCTAGCTCCATAGAGTTATGAACTCCATAATGGGTTATGAGGAAACATATTTCACAATACTGAAGATAAAGAATGACTTTGTAACATTTAGATCTACCAGCCCTGCAACTATTTTAGAAGAGGCTAGAGAGGTATCTTTCAGCTATCCATACAGATTTCCTTCTCTGCAGTGAAGAGGAGTGGATAGATCCTAGACCAGTCCTTAACTTCTTCTGTGTCCTGGACCTCTGGACAGTCTGGCAAAACATATGGATAGTTTCTGAGTATTTTTAAATGAATAAAACAAAATAGATAAGGAAAACAATTATATTGAAATAGTTATTATTTTTTTTTATTTTCACAGACCCCAGGTTTAAGAACCCCCTTTTTTGAGAGCATTCTGAGTTCATGCCTAAGGGAACAAGTTAATGAGGTCTGGAAGAGGGGGAGAAGAGACAAAAAAAAAAATCCCAGAATTAATCCCTCTAGAGCAATATAAGTTTATAGTGGTTGGGCTCCTTTCTATTAATTCCCATTTTTTGAGGACAGAGGGTAGGAAGACACCCTTTCCCCCTAAGCTGCTGCTGACTCTTACCTCTATGGTGCAGTACAGTTGACATTTCCACAAGGCAGCAAGATACTGATACTTGCCCTGGAGAAGGGGATGCAGAGTTGCTTTTGGAAAAACAGTTAGACACATGCTTAACAACCAAGGGTTTTTACCTACTTAGAATAGAAACTTGGTTCTGGGTTATATCTAGAATACTTTCATTACAATAGCTCGGATTTACAGCATTCTCTACTTGTATTTGCTAACCCATAACACTGGCCCTAATACACAGCGAGCATTTAATGAAAATTTTTCATTGTTTTATTCTTCACAAACCCATAAAGTACAGGTTGCCCCACTCATAGGCACTAATAACAAGTGTTATTTTTTTTATATCTGTAAGCTGATGTATTAAATTGTCAATGGTTAATGCTCTGGGCATGGAGTCAGGAAGACCTGAGTTCAATTGTGTGACCTTGGGCAAGTCATTTAACCTTTGCCTCAGTTTCCTCATCTATTAAATGAGGATAAACATAGTACCCATTTCCCAGGCTTGTTGTGAGGATCAAATGAGGTGATATTTGTAAAGCATATACATAGAAGGTACTATTTAATTGTTAAATATTATTAAGTGGCAGATTTGGACTTGAGAATCTCCTGACTCCCAGCACACTGTACCCTATTTATTCAGTGTACTTAGTGGTCAGAAGGTAAAACTTAATGAATAACTAATTAGAGTAATCAAGAATTTTTTCTGTATTCCTGACTTATTGCATTTCTTCATCCTATAAGTATGTAAAACACACCTTCTATGTGTGTGTGTTTCTCACTGAAATCAGTGACATGAATAATAAAAAATGAATTAATTCATACATCAAGCATTTACCTTTATCTTTGTCTGTTTGGAAGTCCTACAGGAGGGAAAGGTGACTTCTTGATGCTTCTAGGATAAAATGCAAAATCCTCTTATCTGACAGTTAAATTCCTTTACAGTGTAACTCCAGTCTATCATTATAGACTTATTTTCTATGACAATCCATGTTCCAGCCAAATTGGCTGCTGTTTCCTTTGCAGAACTTTCCAATCTCCTAACTCAGCCAATCTTTTATATACTATTCTCTCTATGATCAAAATTCTCTCCCTTCTCTTTTCTGCCCCTTGAAGTCCTTTACTACTCTCAAGGATCACCCCAACTGCCACCTCCTATACGGGGATTTTTCTTATCCCCTCAGTTTTTAGTGTCCCCCTCCTAATTACATTTACTTTGGGGTTTCTTTGTATATGTTTATATTTATATTTACAAATCTGTTTCCCCCATGGAAATAAGGCAGGGCAGGGATTGTTTTCATGTTCTTTTTTTTTGTACCAGTACCTAGCAAAAAGGAATGAATCACTTAACAAATATTTATAGAATTAAATTATTCAGTCATTTTTTTCATTAATCTCTGACATCATGTGATCCTATATGGGATTTTCTTGGCAAAGATACTGGAGTGGTTTGCATTTCCTTCTCCAGTTCATTTTACAGATGATGGATTTGAGGTAAACAATTAAGTGACTTGCTCAGAATCACACAGCTTCTAAGTGTCAGAGGCCAGATTTGAACTCAAGAAGAGAGTCGTCCTAACTTCAGGTCCAGTGCTTTGTGCACCACAGCACCATTTAGAAACTCTGTATAGATGCAAGCAACGAAGTTGATTTGTGTGTGGGCTATAATAAAGATGATGAGTAGATGTGCATTGGCAGGCAAGAGTTCATTCCAGGTCAAGAGAACAGCTGAAAGTCATGGAAAAAGGAAACTCTAAGAGAGGGATGAGAGCCAGAAAGGAGACCAGTTTGGTTAGAGAAAGAGAGACCAGCATTTGAAGATCTATACAAATGAACTTAAACAGGTATGAGAAAAGCAGCTACTTAGGAGCCTTGAATTCTGGACTGAGAATTTTTGAGTCCATTCTATCTCATTTGTTCCAATTCAACAAAGATGTATTAAGCAAAGATGAACATAATGTGATGAGAATTATAAGAATTTTTAGTTATATGAAATTTACCCCCCCAAAGAAAAAGATGTTCACAATCAGCTTTATGCTTTTTCACAGCATAAAGGTAAGTATAAGATAAAATTCCTTCTTATAATCCATTTAAAGAGCCTGTTCCTCTGCTTTTGTTTTTAGCCTAAGGGATTGACTGGAATTCAACTCAATTAACATTCTTTGAGCACCACTTTCCAGGCTCGATGCTAAATGCTAGGGATACAAATAAGAAAAAGAAAGACAATCACTTCCTTCAAGGAATTTACAATCTAATTGGGAAAAGAATCTGGCAAGGGGTGGAAGAGAAAATAGGGAGTACCCAACACCAGGTCATCTTGGGACATCTTGTCCCAAGCAGAAGAGCAGATGGAAAGTGGCAAGTTAAAGTCCTGTCCTCGACAAAAAAAGGCTTTGGATAGAATTTAGTCTACCCTCCATGCCTCCAATCAGAAAAGAACGGAAACTGAGGGAAGTGGGAAGGTATATAGGTTTATATGTGTCCTTGCTGGCTTGGAGAATACCCACCTCTCCTCTTCCTTTGTTTCTTTGTGTAGATCTAGAAACTAAGACTCTACAGGGTACAAAAGGTGAAAACAGCCTCAGCAGTACAGGTACCTTCCTTGTGGACAATTCCAGTGTTGACTTCCAGAAGTTTCCAGACAAAGAGATATTGAGAATGGCCGGACCCCTCACTGCAGATTTTATCATCAAGGTGAGAAGCAATCATCACAAACTAGATTTAAATCCAAAACTATGAAATGAACAATTGCATGTTCACCTCAAAGAAAAGTCACATGAAATTCGATTCAATTCCAAATAGTTTTTTTTAAAGGAACCCTTCCAGTTCTCATTGACTGAGAAAGATTAAATACAACTTAATTCCTGCCCTCAAAGAGCTTCCATTATAATAGGAAGCTACACAAATAAATATCATGCAAATTAAAATATAAGAAGGACATATCAGGGGACCCAACACAGAATTATAGAAACATAGGGAGGAAAGATGATTTTCTGCCTTATAGTTCTCCACATACCATCTGAACCAGACTTGAACAGGTTGAGAAAAGGAAGGAGTAAGATAATAGAGAAAAAAATGCTTGATTTGAGGTCACACAACACTGGCATGGATCTTTCCTCTGTCACTTATTGACTAAGCAATGGTGGACAAGTCACTTCCCTTTTCTTTACCTCAGTTTTCTTATCTATAATAATTAATGAATTGGACCAGATATAACTAAGCCCCATTCAGTATTAATATTCTAGAAGTCTATTCATGCATTCTATAGACAGATTAGCATGTATAAACATATGAAAGCCTTGGAAAAATTGCTCTTCCAGGAAATATTTAATTCTAGGGTGTTGAGCAAACTACATCCTGATCTTTATGGCAACTTCACAATTGAGAAATAAACATCTGACATGTTGAAGGTCTTTGGGAAACTCTTGCATACATTCTTTGGGGGAAAAAACTGCACATGATGAAGGGTTTAGGGTTCCAAAAGCCAACACATCTTTAATTGTGGGGAGCAGAGGGGAAAGGCTTTACAAGCAAGTTAGGTCACTTGTATACTCTCAGTGATTGGATCTTGGAGGTTGTCTGTCTACAACAAAGTTTAAAAATCAACTGATGATATGAAGACATTGGTCAAATCATCATGGCAAGTTCTGTTTTTTTGTTGTGTTGGCAACAAGACTCAGTTGTTTCCTCGCATCAGAGCTTCACTATTCTTCATGGTAATATAAAACACATTGCTGGAAGAACATACACATTCTATAGGAAAAAAAAGTACACACCAAAAGAACATTTGGGAATCACAATAAAATAAAAACATTTTCCCCCCTTCATCAGGTCAGAAGAACCTGAAGGATTTCAGCTGTAAAGCTGTAAAACTTGTAATGTGTCCAGGACTCCATAAATTTTTCATCATGAGACCTATAGCCAAAGGACATTTGATTTAAACTAATGCTTGGTGACCCTATGGCAGCTGGAAGTAGAAATACTTCATAGGAAAATGTGATAGGCAATGAGGTTGAATTGAAGAGGTGTTCCAGAGTACTGTCCTCCATCTCACTCAGCATGATAGCTTTCTTTAATCCAGCTCAGCTTCCAGCCACATAAAAGTCCTAGTACAAACCATCAGAGGTAACTTCTGATATTCCCAATGCTCAGGTTAGTCAAAGAGATATTATGTTATTTCATTTCTGATCTCAAAGAACAGAAATATAATCATACCCACCTCAAATTCAGCTACACAGTTGATTATTAGAATTCAAAGTTTAAAATGTTAAGCAATGTATTTACTTATTCAAATCCCCAAGTGTTACAGAATAAACTCCATGTATGATGTATATGTGTGTATGTATAGCTGAACCTATTCTTTCATGGATATAAGAATGCTTTCTAGAAATACTCTTTCCACCAATGCAGATCAATAACTGTTCTGTAATATATAGTCTTAAAACAGAACCGGGAGGTATGAGACATTAAGGGATGTGTTCATGATATCACACCTAGTACATGTCAGAGATCAGATTTGAACTCATGTCTCCTCATCTGTAAAATGAGCTCTCATTTCTACTATTCCAGGTTGTCTCATAGACAGATAAATAGATAGATAGATGGATAGATAGACATATATACACACATGTATATAACATATATACATACATGTATTTATATCCCTATATATTTACATATACACACAATATTTTTGGTGATCTTGAAAGTTATTACATTTTCCAAGGTACTTAACATTCTGAAATAATAGTTCAGTACAGCAAAACATTCATTATTTCATAATCTGATGTCAACCCCTCTAAATTTTACTAGTTGATCTTCATCAGGAATTGCGACTGAAACAATTTCTCATCTTGTCTTAGCTAGACAACTTTCCTTTGGTTGACAGCCAAAGACAATCATGGAGTGCATACTAGAGCCCTTCTAACTTGGTAGAACCTACCATGGGTTACATTACTGACTCAACCTTGAAGAACTCAGAGTCCAAACTACTCCATGATGACTGTGAGTAGTGAAAGTAGAAAGAAAACAATGACTTAAGGCAGGAATTAGCCTTTTAAAATATATTTCATTTAACCTTCCTCCTCCCATAGGGGAGGAAGAAAGCAGGGCTAGTTTGGCAGGTGTGGAAACTGAGGCACAGAGCAACTTGTCCAAGTTGTATAGCTAAAACTAAAAAGCAAGAATTGAAATTCCCAGTTTGCTTCTAAAGACATAGATGTAATTTTTCATGTAAATATAAAAGTTGATACTTAAGAACCTTTCTAAGGAATAGTGATAACTAGCATTTATGTACTCTTTAAAGTTCACAAACTATTTTGCATGTGTTATTTCATTTGAATCTCACAACAACCCTGTTAGGTAGCCATTATTATTTATCCCCACTTTAGAGATGAGTAAACTGAGACTGAAAAAGGTCAAATTATTGCCCAAGATCACAAAGTTGATAAGAGTCTGAGATCACATTTGAATCTAGCTCTTCCCAACTCCAAATCCAGCATTTTGTTAGTGTTGTTATTGTACTGACCTGCTACACTGAAATTGTGATTTTGTTTCAAGATAAGTGACATGTTTTATGTATTTCATTTAGAGGGTATAATACTCTTAGTATTTTTAGGTACTCCATTATAACTTTCAAGATTCAGGAATCAAAGGAAAAGGAATAAAAGATTCGTTAGAAAACATTAAAAATTAGACATATCTAAAATTATCCTAAGACAGAAATTTTAAAATTATATATTTTATGGTCTTTTATTTTGTGAATTTTTCATATCAATTCTGAAAATGAGCCAAGTATTCTTTTTTTTTTGTAAAAAGTCTTTCATCTTTATAATATATCCTGTAAAATTACCTTTTTCCCTCATAATCTTGTCCAGGACATTGTTGAAATGTCAGATTACTGTTTTACTCTTAATCATCCATTTTGGTCTCTTTAAAAACAATTGAACTAGGGGCAGCTAGGTGGCGTAGTGGATAAAGCACTGGCCCTGGAGTCAGGAGTACCTGGGTTCAAATCCGGTCTCAGACACTTAATAATTACCTAGCTGTGTGGCCTTGGGCAAGCCACTTAACCCCATTTGCCTTACAAAAAACCTAAAAAAAAAAAAAAATTTGAACTCCCCTTTCCAATCATGATACAAAGTATCATAAGTATTATAATAATTTTGCTTTGTAAAGTCTTGTCTTTTCCTATTATGTGCTATAGAGAAATGTCTACCTTCCTATCTTGGACCTGGAATTTATTTTCCAAGGGATTTTTTTTTTAGGAAAAAAAAGAAAACTATATTGTGCACATAATAATTTAGGTTCACACACATACAGTGCTTTTGTTTTATTATTGTTATATAGTCATTTCAGTAATGTCCAACTCTCTGATCTCATTTGAGGGGTTTTTTTTTTGGCAGAGATAGGAGTAGTTTGCAATTTCCTTCTCCAAATCTTTTTTATGGATGAGGGACTGAGGCAAACACCCCTGAAGCTGAATTTGAACCCAGGTCTTCATGACTGCAGACCTGATACTCTATCTACTGGGCTATATAGCTGCCCATATAGTGCTTTATCACTTCCAACACCCTTTGCTCTCAATAAACCTGTAAAAGGAGCTGTGCAAGGATTATTAGCATGATTTCACACCCCGGAGAGATGAAGTAATTGGTCAGACAGCTAATAAGCAATGACTGCCAGACTCAGATCTTCTGACTCCAAATCTATTGTTCCCTCCAATTACCCCTTGATCCCTCACAGTACTGATGGTTCTTCATCACAAATGTTTATCATGCAAGGTTCTGAAATTGGTCTTTCTGGACATTTTTAACATCATGCTCAAATCTCATCTTATTTCCTGAGGAAGCACTTCCCCAGCCGACAAAATAGTCCATATAAGCCCTAGCAATGCTTCAAGTAGCAAAATTTTAGGGGTTGGGGTGGGGGAGGCTACTCCCACTATAACTCACTACTGACTGTGGTTCACCTCCATAATTTCAGAGACCTGGAGTCAAACAGTTGTCTCCTTATATCCGTTGCAGCAAAAGGTCTGTTTGAATGAAAATTATGATTTGAATAAATGATTTTGGTGCCAAATGCAGTTAGTGTTTCCATAAAAAGACTTGGTAGAAAGAGTCCCTGCTCACTAAGGCACTCATGGGCTACATTACTATAGATTAAAGACCTCTTTTTAATCAAAGGAAATTCAATATTTGTTGTTACTCAATTCTAAACATATCAATTGTACACGAATACAAGAGAGGCAAAGTTGTCTCAGAGCTTAAGACCTGGATTCAAGTCTAGATTGACATTTATTAGATTATGTCTACTCCCTAAATCTAGAAGGTGCAGATCTGCAGTGGTAGTGGAAATTCCTTCACCAGTGAAATAGCAAGTTTAACTTTTTAGTTGTTTCTCCATCATTCTCAGAGGCCACTGGGTGGTGCAATGGTTAGAGATCTGGGCATGGAGTAAAGAGATGGGTTCAAATCTGCCCTCACACACTTACTAGTTGTGTTACTCTAGACAAGAAATTTGACATTGTTCTAACTCAGTTACATTTGTTGTGATGATCAAATAAAAAAATTACAAAATGCTTAGCATAGTAACTGGCAATAAATGCTTTTTCCACCCAATCCTTTATTCTCAAACAAGGAAAATGTATAATTTCATTTTATAATTTTCCTAGGAGAAAGATGGTATCAGGTTCCTAAGAGTCTCCTCATAGAGAAGATTTTGGAAATCAGCTCAATAGTCATATTCATTTGGTACTGTTTTTACTTATCTCCAATACGAAGAAGAAACACCATGGTCAATCAGAAAAGAAACTATTTAGGATTTGTTGAGGGGAGAGTCAGACTAAACTCAGGGGGAAAATGGTTGAAAAATAATTAATATACCAACTACTAGTGTCATAAACACTTGATTAAAAAAAGAATTGCCTAGATTTGAAAACTAATGCTATAATATCATCTCCATTTGACTGTCTACAGAACCCTGTAGAAGCTGCCAGAGAAAACACAATGATTAAGTAATAGGACAGGATTGAAGTTGTTCCTCTGAGGAGGAAAAGGAACCACAATGTGTGTCAGAAGCAGAGAATCATGGCAGGGGAGAAATGGGCACCTGTCAGCAGCAGATATATGGAAGTGGGCAACAGGGAGATGCAAACCTTGTTTGACCTTCCCCTTCTCTGGAGCCTCTGGGAGTCGTGAGAATTCTAGAGAACTCTGGGTTGGGGTAAGGCGAGAGGCAGCTTAGCCAAAAAGAGGGAAATTTTACCTCTTGACTTTCTGTAGGCTCTTCTGTGTCCTTTACCATATAAAGAAAATCTCTTCTCTGCTTGAATCTGAAGGAAAATCTGCCCCAAAGCAGATCTGCTAGTTGCTCTTTATGGTCCTGACTACTCTCCTTACATGCCAAATCTACTCCTCCTCTACTCTCAAATGAAACAAAGATGAATCCTTTTAATCCAGAATTAGCCTTAAAAGATCACTGAGAAAATATTATTCCAATATAACAATAGGCAGTCAGTTAAACAGTTAACATTTTTTAAACACCTATCGTGCAAGACTGAGCTAAGTACAAGAGCAAAAAATAGTTCCTGCTTTCAAGGAGTCCAATCTAAAAGGAGAGACAATATGTAAACAACTATGTACAAACAGGCTATAATCAGGAGAAATTGTAAATTAACAGAGGAAAGGCAGTAGAATGAAGAGAGAATAGGAACAGTTTCCTGTAGAAGGTATAATTTTAATTGAGACTTGAAGGAAGTCAGGAAGCAGACAAAGGAAGAAGAACATTCTAAACGTAGAAGACCACAGTCAAGAAAATACCCAGTGAGGTGAGAGACTGATTGCTTTGATGAATATCAAGGGAGGGCAGTGTTGCTGGATCACAGGATATGGAGGAAGGGGAGTTGGGAGTGTATGCTAGGAGCTGAGAATATAAAATACAAGAAGATTGGAAAGATCATGGAGAAGATCAGATTATGGAGTACTTTGGAGGTGATAGGAAACCACAGAAGTTTAAGGAAAAGAACATCAGAACTCCACCAGAGGATGACTTTCTAATCATTATAAACAAGTCCAGCCTGTTCAAAACCCAACATAATTCTGCACCATCTGGGTTAATTTCCAGCATTTTGTTGATAGCATGTTACAGAGGCAAGTTCTTCAGGTTGGTTCTCTGCACCAAACTTTTCCTAATTCTTCTCCTAAGTGCTTGGCTCCTCTCTTGTGAGGTTCTAAGGTCTCACATCAGAGAGTACTGATGGTTAGTAATTTATTTTTCTCTTATGAGAGAACACACATAAATAAACTAACTTTCTGCCAGTTATGAAACTAACATTGTTTAATATTCAACAATTGTCTGATTATTACTTTGTGCATGTGAACTTTTCAAACTCCAAAAACAGTTAGATGTAAATGAGTTAAAAAGGGATCACAATGCCTCACAGCCTCAATCATTTCTTTGCTCCTGAGCAGGTTGCCTACCCTTCACCTTCCTATCCCTATTCTATCCTGGGTAGTTCTTTACCCAGTTTTCCTACTAGTCTGTGTCTCTTCTCACATTTCAATTAAAAAACCTTTTTGCTGACTCTATTGTATCAATTTTTGATATCAGAAAAACCTTTTTTGCCTATTTTTAACAATTTAGCTGTTCATATATGAAAAATGTAATTATTTACATTCTTCACAACTAGATTGTAATCTTTGTCTTTACCTGTGCTTGCTTATAAAGAAAAAATGCTAACTTATAAAAGAAGCAGTACAATATAGTATAACATGCCTCCCAATCCTATACTTATGACATTTAAGTTTTTAAATTAAGAATAAAACTTTATATTTGTCACTTTTGAATTTTATCTAATTAGATTAAGCCCAGTGGTCTAGGCTATCATGATTAATTTAGATCTTGGTTATCATCCTTTCTTTTTATCATCTGCAAATGACCTTCTTTTCTTTTATCTATTCTTTTTTCTAAGTTATTGAGGAAAAGAACTGATAGCATAGGATTAAACTTGAATCCATGAGGCACTTCAGTTGAGAGTTCTTGCCAAGTTCATATTAAACCACTAGCTATTATTATTATTATCTACCCATTCAACCAGTAGCAAATCCATCCAAATTTATTTTTTTCTAGTCCACATCTATTTTTCAAGAATGGTATGAGATACTTTGTTAAATGGCTTGTCAAAATTTAGGCAAACTATTATCAAATCATTTGCCTTAATCAGTGGATTTAGCAACCCTATGAAAAACAAGAAATAAAATAAGTCTGGAATAACCTATTTTTGATGGTACTATGTAATCACCACCAAAGAGACTGGCTGTCTCTTTAATTATCTAAATCTGAGGATTTTCCCAAGCTTCAAATTCAACTTCACTGGTCTTTAATGGGAAAACTCTGTTCCCTGCCCTCATTTGAAAGATCGGGAAAATGTTTACCTTTCTCCAATCTTGTGATACGCCACCTGCTTCCCATGATCTTAAAACTCTTACTAACATCAACTCACAAATCACATGCATTATTTTTTCTGTACCTGAGTTCATCTGGACCAGACTATCTGAATTCAACAAGGAACACTAGATTCTCTCTTACAATCTCTTTATCTTCCTAGATATCAATTCCTTATTAGTCCTTTTTGTTCTCTAAATAGATCAAGTGTTATTATCCATATTTTAGAAATTAAAAAATTGAAGTTAAAAAGACAATTGACTTAGGTCCCAAAAAGCATCAATTTAGCACTAGAAGGAATCTTAGAGTACAACCCTCTCATTTTCCAATTAATGAAACCCTAGGCACTTGAAAGGTAAGTGATTTGCTGAAGGTCACACTGTCATAAGTGTAATGAAAACTAGTATTGTGTTTATTTTTGCTATTGCTGCTTTGGACTTGTAATTTCATAGATATGCCACAGAGGCAAATCAGGGTATACCTTATTCTCTTAAGGAGTAGTCTGGAACTCAGAGGTTAAGTTATTTTCCCATTACCATTTAGTGAATTCAACAATGAGCCAGGATCTATGCTAAGTTCTGGGAAATACACTTACAAGTAAAAAAGAAAGGCAGTCTCTGCCCTCAAGGAGCTTACATTCTGTGGGGGAAAATAACATGTGAAAGGATGCTGAAAAATGGTGGAGGGGAGTCCTGAATACAACCTGCAGAGGACATAAGACACAGCAGGCATATCTTTACATGAAGATTCTGAGAAGAGTCAGGAAGATATTGCAGAGGCAGAGGGTACCTGCAATATTGGAATTCCAAGGCTGATTATTCAGTTGTTTTAGTAGTATCCAATTCTTCATGACCACATTGGAAGTTTTTTTGACCAAGATAGACAAGGGCTTGCCATTTCCTTCTCTTTTTATTTTTTTACAATTGAAGAAATTAAAGTAAACAGGGTTAAGTGACTTGCCAGGATCACATAATTAATAAATGTCTGAGGTCAGATTTGAACACAGGAAGACCAATCTTCCTGTACCCCTCCACTTCACCACTTGAATGTCCTTCCAAGACTAGAGGGAAGTTTAAAGATGAAGAACTAGCTCTGGGTAGGGGAATGCCAAAGTATAGCTTGGAGAAGAATGAGAGGTTACAGCTAGTATACTTCAGAGATAAAAGACAAATAAAACTCTTCCAAATTTCAAAACTATTCCTCATTATATTACCCCAGGAATTCCTAACCATTTTTGTGTAATGTACACTTTTGCCAATCTGGTGAAACTTAATGCATCCCTTCTTAGAATAATGTTTTTAAATATATGAATTTTAAAATAGGACTACAAAGGCAAGCAAACACATTAAAATATAGTTATCAAATTTTTTTTTAAAAAATGTTTTCAATGATGCTGGATTAAGAATCCCTGCATTATGCCAAACTGTCTCTCATCTTACACATGGTAGATTTCTAAGAAATGCTTTTTGAATTAAATTGAATTGAGTCAAATCAAGTTTCAAGAATTTAACTCAGGTTTTCTGATACCAAATCTGCAACTCTTCCTACTATACTTTGTGTGCTTCTGAAATATACTCCTTTAGCAGCTGGAGTGCCAAGTCATCTTGGATGAGAACATTTCTGTAATAATTCTACTTTTTCCATTAAATTAATTCTCTAAATACAGGCCAGTAATCCCATAGGCACAGTTTGAAAAGGCCAGAGAACTTTTCAGAAAAAAGTGACTGCCTGCAGAAAGAAGGGGTCAAAATCACCCTGAGAGTTTTTATAAAAGCATTAATTTGTTCTGCCAAATACGTTTGTTTTTTATGGAATGGAACTGTGACCACTCAGAACATCTTGTTACAGTTACCTGCTTCGGAAAACCAAAATCCAAACTTTTTTCTGAACTTTTTAGCTTTAAGAAATTCACGGATATAGTCACTTGGGCCACCATTACTATGTGTCAAAATTGGATTCAGTATTTTGTGAGGTTCTGTAATAAACATATTTGCCTGTTTTTCATCATTTCTCCTTCCACACATAAGGATTTTTCCTCAAAAATTATACATGCACTACCCCCCTACACTCCCCAATAATAAAATCTTCTTTTCCCCATAAGAATAGTGCCCAATCTCACATAATCTTAAGGCAAACTGTTCCTCTGAGGCTACTGTACTTAGCTGCATTCTCCCCAATCCTTTCCCTTCCCTGCCCCCTCCATTGTCCCAGTGCCCTCCCTCTTCCCTAGTACAGAAGCTCATCAGAGAAGTGACTGAACTACAGCCAAGGCAGGTAGGGGGTGACTCCTGACTGCCCAGCTTCCCTGCTAGGCATGTCTGGGGCAAAAGAGTTTCTTGGTATCCCAACAGCCAAAAGAAAAGAAAACTGGTTGAGGGAAGAGCTTTAGGATTTGGAAGTTGCCTTTTCCCTAGCTGTGGAGGGGGATTCCATCTCATTGATGTCTCCCTCTTTATACATTCAAAAGGTCTTAAGAAGGAGTTGAATATTTTTTAAATGACATAAATTTAACATTAAACATCAATGCAACAAATTTGCCTTGTATTCATTTACTTTTACATACATTCCATATCAATACATAAAAGTTCATGCTTTTTCCAGACTTTCAACATCTTTCTTTGCTCATTCCCATTTGCTTTTCCTCTGTCATGGTGATAGTGAATTCTCTACTCTCCAGTTTGTTATTGTTGCTTTGAACTATTTCATAAAGTTCTGGGCATATTTCTTTATATTCTAGATAATTATTGATCTTAGGTGCATTACAGTATTGCATTACTGGGATATACCACAATTGATGTATTCATTCTTCCATTAGAATGTTTTGTTGCTTCCATTTTTTCTAATTACAAATATTGATGCCATAGAAAATGTTGAAAAGATATTCTTTTTTTGTCTTTCTAAGCATACTCAGAGTAAGGGTAATATCTTTTCTCTTAAATGCTGCTTTATTTCATGTGAATGTTAATTGCCGCAGCTTTGCTCTCCCCTTCCCTATCCCATACATACACCGTGTCCCATCAATATTTTATGGTAGCTATGCTTTGCGCATATATTATGAAATGCAACCAATTTTTTACAAATTCATTTAATTTCCATGAAAGTATCATTACATTCAATGAAACATTAAAACACTGCAGTCCCAAGAAAGAAAAGCTTGTTCAGAGCTTTCTTTCTTTTTTTCTTATTAACATAAGGTCAAAATTACATACACCAGATGTGTTTTGCTCTTTAAAAAGTGTCAGACTGTAACTCTCAACAGACGTTTCAGAACTGGACCTGATTTTGAGTATTTTTTTGCTTGTAAAGTTGAAGTGCTAATATGTCACCAAAACACCTTAGAAGTTCTGATGATAGCAAAAACCCCAGTATGATCACATAAACTTGACCCCCAAAAATGTAAATAGAGGCATGTTTAAAATCCTGATCCACTTTGGGAATCAAGCAAATATATGAAGTTTACCAAATCCAAATATCCAATAACTTTTCCTGGCTGATTTGTTCTTATGTCTTTCTGTAGGGTGGAATTTTGTCTGGGTACATGTTTGGAAGTAGGGGGGAAAGATACTGAGGAGGTGGAGTGGGTAGATAATCTTGGAATGTCTGACTGTTCTGTACTTTATGAAGAAAATGAAGTGTGGGTACATAAGGACAGGGAAGGGTGTAACCCAAAAGAACGTGATGGCACCAAGACAGATTATGAGAACAGCTCTTTGGTTGCTTCTAGATTTTCCATTCATCCTTCTTAAATTTCATCTTCTTAGTTTTGGCCCATTGTCCTAGCCTCTGGAGATGTTTGTGCATCCTGACTGTCATGCAACGTGTTAGCTAACCCTTTCATTCTTGTACCCTCTTCAAGTTTATAAACTTGCTTTCTCTATTGTCATCCCTGTGGATGATAAAAATTATAGGAGAACAAGGGTCATGCCCCTCTCTCAAGGTAACATCAATCCTTTAATCACTAATTCTTTGGATCTGAGTTCAAGAGCAACAGAGAGAATTGAGAGTTGTGCTCAGAGCTAGGAAGACTTGAGTTCAACACATTGACCGTGTAACAAGAACAAATTTCAACATCTCCTTGCTTTAAGCAACTAACTGAGATTTTGAGTTGCAGAGAAGACTGTGACCTACATAGGTAGATGGAGTTCCATACCTAGGAGTTCCCCATACCAATAAGACAATAGGTCCCCCATTTTTACCCCATCTTTGCATCTGATAATTGAATTTAACCAAGAGTGAATCCATTTAAGCCCTCCTTCCCTTTTTTATTCTAGTCATTCTCTCTTTAAAGACCTAACTTTAAGATGATGCAGCCCTCGTGTTTTGTTTTGTTTTGATTTTTATAGTCCACAAATGAAAACTGAGTTGGCATAAAGAAATATCAAGATTTTAAAAAAAGGAAATATCAAGATTATCTCACTTGCCATATACTATATTCCCCTAAATATTAATGCAGGGTCAATTGACTATATATGCCTAATCATTTTTTTAAAAAAACTAATTTAAATAAATATCACATGGAGGACAATGGAGAAGGCATATGTTGGGTTGAGCAGGCTACAACATGAAAAATGAGTCTTTCAAGACACATAAGAAGAAAGAGATCATCCAAGCACAGACTGATGTGTAGACAGCCTGAGTGTACCCTGGAATCCCACTCCTGGGATCAGGTGCGAGTGAAGAAAACCCCAGCATGTTGGATGGATCCCTTGTGGCAAACTTATTTGAGGTTGTTGAAAAGAGGCACCTAGGATAGACAGACCTGTTTGGGTTCTAACCTGCTTCATTGAAAGAAACACCCAAATTACTGAGATCACAGTTTCATTGGAATACTTAAGAATTCATAAAGTTAAAGCGAACAAAGCAAAAAATCCAAAACACTTTGTTTATTTGAATCCTTTCTCTTAATCACTAACATATATGAACAGCAGCATTTTTTGGTCAGCTTATATTATTAGCTTGCATTAATAAAAATACTCCTCTAAAAACTATTGTTTAATTTCATAGTTTGTTCATTGATACTTATTCTCAACTCTTGGGATATAAAGTAACTCCTAGAAAATCATGGGAAGGATATAACTTCTCTCTTCTCTGACCATTATGTTCTTATATTCTCTGTTCTATTGATATGAAAACTCTATGATCTTTCCTTCTCATTTTCTTCTATTTTCTACCAAAAACAAAATTCTTTTAAATCTAAAATATCTCATAGCATCTCTTGACTAATAGTTTGCTCTTTTTTGGTGTAAACAAATTTGAGAGTTTTATTTCTTTGTTTGTTTTGTTTTCCCAAAGAGGAAGAGTAAATTTCTGTGGTTTGTTTGTTTCTGTTTATGCAAATTAATGCCTCCATCCAATAGCTCACAAAATGATAGTAACTCATATCCAAAGGAGTGTTAGGTTTTTGTGAACTAAAAATGATCCTTTAGGGGCGGCTAGGTGGCGCAGTGGATAGAGCACTGGCCCTGGAGTCAGGAGTGCCTGAGTTCAAATCCGGCCTCAGACACTTAATAATTATCTAGCTGTATGGCCTTGGGCAAGCCACTTAACCCCATTGCCTTGCAAAAACCTAAAAAAAAAAAAAGATCCTTTTAAGTCATGTGATTGATATAGCCTCCCAAAGTAAGCAATTAGATATTTTATTTCTGACTCACAAGATTGACTGATATTAATCTGTCAGAATGGCCTCCCCATTGTTTAGAACCCCTACATAATTACACTGCTGTATTTTTTTAAATAGGGAATTTACATCATTGTTTATTCTCAATTAAAAAAAAAAGAATGTCCTGCTCTCAGTAGAGCAAACTTCACCTTCAAATTCTCCTCTTAAGAAGATTTTCTGAAGGACTTTCCATTTTTCTTCCCAGTTTCCAGAAAACATATCCATGATTTATCTTCATTAATTTTTTGTCTCCCTTTTATTGTCCTGATTTTAGCCTCTTATTTTCCCCCTTTATATTTGAAATTTATGTGCATTCTCAACTGTTAATGCAAAAAGTAGGGACATACATCCTGTCATTCCCCAAGTTCAAAATTACTCTAGGGACAAAGAAAATTAGTGTTATATCACTAGTACTTATGCTCTGATAATTTGCTGGCCCAGTGAATTCTCTCCAAAGCAGCAAAAAACAATGAAGGCGACAAAAGCCTGCAAAATGTTTGGGTTGAGAGCCAGATAAGCCACATCATCTGGAGAGCATTTATGGATTAAACTGGACATAAGACAACAAACAAAAATTAAAGGAACAGATTTTGCCAGTGTTTGGATATGCATTTTATTCACATTTCTGATAATTGTGAAATCACAAAATTGAATTGTACCTCAGTACCCAATGTGCTATGTAAGGAATTGGAAGTGACACTTTGAAAAATGAGGCCAGAAAGAATAGCTGGAAATGACCCAAAAATATAGAAGAAACTCATGCTACATGGGAAGGAAGGAGAGGAGGAAGGAAGGAAAGGAAACTTATATTTCTTAAATGCCTACTATGCTCTTAGTATTGTTCTAAGCACTTTACAAACATTATCTCTTTTTATCCTCACAATCTTGAAAGGTAAGCGCTATTATTATTCACATTTTGCAAATGAGAAAACTGAGGCAATCAGCAGTTAAGCCACTTGCACAAGTCACACAACTTGTAAGTGTCCAAGCTAGAACTCAGATCTTTCCAACTCCAGATCCATTACTTTATCCACTGTGCCACCTAGATGCTTAATACACAGTTTTAAGGTACTCAGGGGATTTATTGTTTAGATATACAAAATTTTAAAATTCAAAAATGCCAAGAGAATGGAAAATATCCTTATATTGTACTTTAAAAGATTACATCAACAATCTCAGATTATCTGGAAAATATTGAAAAAGGAAGATTTCCATAGATAATTTTCAATGACAACTTCACATCTGACCGAGAAATGTAAAAAATACAAGATCGCATTTTTAATATCCCCCTCCCCTGCCCAGTACTTCTACCACTGTCATTTTGTCTCTTCCAGATCCACAATGTCGGAGCTGCCGATAGCACTGTTCAGTTCATCTTTTATCAACCTATCATACACCGGTGGAGAGAGACTGACTTCTTCCCTTGCTCAGCAACTTGTGGAGGAGGTAATAGATTCATTCACAAAGAAAAAATTGACCATTGTGACTGACTAATGATTTGACAAAGGAAAATATTTGTTGTCATAGTTTAGTCACCTTCTTTAAATGGGAACAAAGTACTCCTATGTAAGAAGCATAATAACCACTTTTAAAACATCCTTCTTTTCTGGAGGAGAGTTTTGGGTTTGTGTATCTTAATAGAGGAAAAGCCCTTTAGTTCCATAGAAGACTTCATTGGCTTTGGTTTCTGTTGACAGTAAGTTAAATTGCTTATGGGCATACAATGAATTCTACGTCTCTGATTCTTAAGTGAGTAAATTGACTATTTGGGATCATAGTGTATAGATTCAAAGGGAATCAGATGCCATCTACCTCAACTCCATCATGCTGCATGTGAGGAACTGAGAACTAGAGAAAGGAAGAGACTTGCCTGAGATTACATGGGTAACTAAAGAGAAAGACTGAGACCCAGATACATACTCTTCAAATTGAAATAAGTTCAGTTACAAATTAATTTATTATTTATTTATTATTTTAATTAATAGTTTATTGATAAGCAAAATCATTCTGGGGCACAAATTGTACTTAAAACCTATTAGCAATCAGAATAGTTGAGAAATATTTTAGGCTATTTTGCAAAGGCAAGAGAGGTATAGTTTCTGTGACACTATTACACTGTTGGTGGAGCTGTGAACTCATCCAACCTTTCTGGAGAGAAATTTGGAACTACGCCCAAAGGGCAACAAAAATGAGCATACCCTTTGATCCAGCAATACCACTACTGGGTCTATACCCTGAAGAGATGATGAAAAAGGGTAAAAACATCACTTGTACAAAAATATTCATAGCAGCCCTGTTTGTGGCGGCAAAGAATTGGAAATCAAGTAAATGTCCTTCAACTGGGGGATGGCTTAGCAAACTGTGGTAAATGTATGTTATGGAACACTATTTTTCTATTAGAAACCAGGAGGGATGGGAATTCAGGGAAGCCTGGAGGGATTTGTATGAATTGATGCTGAGTGAGATAAGCAGAACCAGAAAACATGGAGGTGATGTTCAACCTTGATGGACTTGCTTGTTCCATCAGTGCAACAACCAGGGACAATTTTGGGCTGTCTGCAATGGAGAATACCATCTGTATCCAGATAAAGAGCTGTGGAGTTTGAACAAAGTTCAAGGACTATTCCCTTTAATTTAGGGGGAAAAAAACCAGATATCTTATTGTCTGATCTTATCTCTTGTGCTTTTTGTTTCTTCCTTGGGGATGTGATTTCTCTCTCCTCACACTTAATTTGGATCAATGTACAACATGGAAACAAGATGAGGACAGACAGATTGCTTTCCATGGGGAGGGGGGGTAAGATTGGGAGAAAAATTGTAAAACTCAAATAAAATCTTTAATAAAAAAAGAGAGATATTTTTATAAAAACTCACTTTCAACTATTTGATATATCTTCATATATTATAAGAAAGATCCAATGAAAACTAATATGAAGAGAAATGTGGAAGGGCATATTAAATTCATAATTTAGGAAAGTTATTCAAATATACCCTTATACTCTCTTATTAAAAACCTTTATTCAACATTTTGAGAATTTTAGTAATTTCAGTTGATCAGTCTATACTGAATGTGAAAATACTTTGATGAATAGCCAATATATAATATTTCTTAAAATTTGATATTTTATGGCATTTAACTGAATTAATGACTAAAAGAGAAAATAATTTCACTAAGAAAAATAAATTTTGAATATTTTCCTTTTTAAATGAGAAACATGCTTGTGAAAATTGGCAGTTTCCTTCCCATGCCCTCTATATCAGTACTTAGTCAATAGGTTTTGGGCTTGCACTCTAGAAGACATAGGTTCTAATGCTGTATATGACACTTACTAGATGTATGATCATGGACAAGTACCTTAGCCTCTCTGAGCCCCAGTTTCCCCATCTGTAAAATGGAAATAATAATGTCTGTGATCCATAGGATCATTTTAAGTAACATAATGTAAAGCATTTTGCAAAGCAGAAAGAATTCTAAATGTCAGTCATTACATGAGACAGGAGGCTGTTGGCAGGGTGGTATCATAGTAACCATGAAATATGAATTAGCCTTTTTGTTTGTCCAGAATCAAAGGGCAGAAACAGGAACAATCAGTGAAAGTTTTCAAAGAGAATTTGGGCTTTCTAACAATTAGAGCTGTCCAAATTAGAGCATTACAAAATAGGAATGGCCTGCTCTGGTAAATGGTGTTAAATGCTCTTCCATGAATGATTTTAGAATATAGATGACCCCTAGTCAATTCTGAATTATTACAGTGGTATAGTGGGAGACAGGTGAGGGGGTAGGGAGACAGGGATTTCAGATATGAGTTGGTCTAGATGAAACCAAGATCTCCAAGTCTCAGATTGTGTGACCCCAGGCTTGCTAGTAAAATGTTATATAGTAAAATAAAATAGTAAATGTTAAAATGAGATCCCAATTCCTCCTTTATTTAAAGAACCAGACTGGACAAATATTTTCTAGGGTCCCTTAATCTATTATTGACATGCAAATTTATCATTTATTATTCAGGTATACATATTCCATAAGGTTCCTTAACATTCTTATTATTAACATAAAATTATTTATTATTCACCTACAGATATTTTCTAAGGTCCCTTAATTATCAAAATATAAATTTATCTATTATTAGTTATTATTCATATACCAATATTCTCTACAATAACATTTATCTTGACAATAACATTTTCTGGTTCTACTACTTATATGTTTTATTAAAAATAAGTTGTTATTTAAAATCCTTTCTTGTATTTTGAACATTGTCTTCTGAGCATTGGAATCACTTGTTCTTGTCCAACAAATGAATTGTACAGCTCTTGTGCCATCTGTTCTGTCTTGTACCATATATGAGTTCTTGCTTTAGTTCCTACAATTATTTTCTCTGCTCACACTACATAATGGTAGATAGTGAAGTGATAGAATGTGGACTTGGAGTCAGGAACACCAGTGTTTAAGATACACTTACCAACTAATATGACCTTGGACAAGTCACTTATTTTTGGTTGCCTCAGAATTAGTAGATAATAGGGTTGTCTTTTTTAAAGGGTTATTAGTATAGCAGTTTAACATTTGCAAAGTGCCCTTCATATGCTATCTTATTTCATCCCATCAACAACCCTATGATTACTGTTATTATTCCCATTTTACAGATTAGAAAACTGAGGTCAAGAACTATCTTATTTTAGTATAAACTGCTTTAAATAAGTAAAGTTCTGGATATTAAGTCCTGCTATATGAAAAACTGTTGAATAAGCTAAGAATGTTTAATCTGGAGAATACTTATGGAGTGTCATGATTGCTGTCTTCAAGTACTTAAGATCAAAGATATATATATTTGAAGAGAACTTTGGAAGTCATTGGCTTCAACTTTGCATTTTATAGATCAGAGAAGTAAAACGACTTCATGAAGGTCACACAGATGATAAATAGCAGATTCAGGACTGAAATTTAGGTGCTCTAATTCCTAATTTAACAAGATTGGGATGGTTGTTACAGATGCTTTTAAATCATCCCTAACACTTTGCAAAAAGTTTGGTTTAACTACTTCTTTCCTAGAAAAAAGTGGGTGGCAGTCATCTATTTAAAAAATCATTGTATTCTTTAAAAAAAAAGATGAATTCCTTGCTTTTCATCCTCTAATCCTTCTCTCTCTCTCTCTCTCTCTCTCTCTCTCTCTCTCTCTCTCTCTCTCTCTCTCTCTCTCTCTCTCTGTCCTTGATTCATTTTTCCTGATACACTTTCATATGTTCTTCCACCTCCTCTAAGACCTTGCTCCAACAATCATCCCCTTTTTTCACCTGCAGCTTCATTTCTTCTCTCTTTTAGCTCCTTCCATATCTTGAAGTTTCTCCACTACTAAATAGCTTTCTTTTTTATTTTTATTTTTTCTAGCTTATCTATCTATTGTCCCATGTTCTTGTTTTCCTTCACTGCTAAACTTCTTGGGGGAACAAAATAAGTCTCATGTTTCATTTTCCACACTACCAACTCTCTTCTCTTGATCCCTTGTAATAGAGTTCCTGCCCCCCCCACTACACAACTAAAATTGTCCTCTCTAGAAAGTAGAGGGTAGATCTCTAGAAAGTAGTCCTGCCTAGAAAGTAGACTTTCTAATTGTCAAATCTTGTTATTGTTGTTTTTTCTAGCCCTCAGCCGCTAGGATCTTTCTGTAGCTTCTGACACTGATCACTCTTTTGACAATATACCATCTCTTCCTTTAGCTGAAGATAGCATGTTTTCTTGTGCCTATTCATCTCTCTAACCATTTCTTGTCTTCCTTGGCAATTTCATTTATTTCTGATCTCTCTCTCTCTCTCTCTCTCTCTCTCACACACACACACACACACACACACGTATGTATGTATGTATGTATGTATGTGTCTAAAAAGATTATAGCAGGGATATCAGTGGTTGGCAGATAATGATCTAAAGGTCAAAGCCTTCCTGCTGCTTATTTAGTCCATCTTAGCTTACTTTTGCTATTGTTCAGTCATGTTTGACTCTTTGTGACCATTTGGGTTTTATTGGCAAAGATACTGGAGTGGTTTCCCATTTCCCTCTCCAGCTCATTTTACAGGGTCAAGTGACTTGCCCAGGGTCACACAACTAGTAAGTATCTGAGATTTATTTGAACTCAGGAAAATGAGTCTTCCTGACTCCAGACCCACTATAGATTCTATCCACTACAGACAGACACATTATAAATGTTTGTTAAATGACTGATATATTGAGGCCAATATGAATTTATGTTTGATGACTTCCCATCTTCATTTCAAGTCTTTCTCTGACCTCAAAACCATATCTACTTGCAGAAAATTAGTATGGACATTTGAGGACTTTTTGTGACACAGCAAAGCTTGGTATAGAACCAAATTATTATGTTAGCCTGAAAATAGATTTTTCATACTCTTTTATTTAAGTTCATCTACATCAGTAGTTTGTCACATTGACTTCTTGATACTCTAAGATATTTTCAAATATTTCCATTGTTAAGTTCCTTGAGAGTAAGAATTGTTCTTTTTTTTTTTAGGGTTTTATTTTTGCAAGGCAATGGGGTTAAGTGGTTTGCCCAAGGTCACACAGCTAGGTAATTATTAAGTGTGTGAGGCTGGATTTGAACTCAGGTACTCCTGATTCCAGGGCCAGTGCTCCATCCACTGATCCACCTAGCTGCCCTAGGAATTGTTCTTTTATTGGATTTTTATCCCCATCACCTATTGCTTTGTATGTCTTAGATATTTAATAAATGCTTGTTGATTGATTCATTGATTAATTCTCCATAAGAATGACCTTAGAGGTCAAGACCAAGACTTCAGTCATAATGCAACAAGGGAAAGCAACTCTTTAGGGAGTGTATATATTAATATAGAACATAAATTTAAGATATTTATAAAAGTAGAATATCATGAAGAGATGCCTGAGAATATTATGAAGTATGTTTATTTCTTAAGGACTTTATTCTCCTTGATGACTAAGTCACTAAGGAGACAGATTAATTAACTACTTTACTGCATTACTGAAGTAATGTATTGCTGAGATTATAGAGTAAAGGTTGGTTAATTAGCAAGGCTTTACTGAGTACCCGCTGAGTGCAACACAGTCAGGTTATTGGGATTTGCAAAAGAAACACAAGACATCATCCTTGTGCCCATGAAAACTCACAGTCCAACCATGTCTTTGCAGATTATTGAGTCAAGCAACCAACATTTATTAAACCTGCCTTACCCAGTGCTTGGTGCTAGATCCTTGAAGAAATATAAATTCAGTGAACTTTAGCAAATATTTTTTTAATCAACTACTACTTTATATATTAATATATATATATAGATATATATATATATATATTTTAATCACCTACTGCTGCACCATGGAAATACAACAAAATAAAACAAAACAAAAGTATCCCCTGCCCTCAAGGAGTTTACACTCCAGTGATGAAGATAAACAGACAAATAAATGGAAAGAAACTGTGGCTATGAGAAATACTCAAGAGAAAAAAAAGTAAATAAAGTATTATGAGTTCAGATCAAGGAGAGATCCCTCATCTCTCAGGGAGAAGAGGAAAGGCTTGAAATATCTAATCTTTCACCTGGGCCTCCAAGGATGGGTGGGATTTCAGAAGGTGGAGAGTCTAAACAAAACAGTACAATGCAATGTAGTGTAGAATGTGAGTCTATGGGGATCCTTAGGTCACTGGTTCAATTCAAACTTGGAAAGATCCCTCAGGAAACTCCATAAATATGAATTCCACAGAACTGTGTTGAATGAATCCACCATTTACTAAGATAAAATTAGTAAAGCAGTGTAATAAATGGTTCAGTATGAGTTTCATGAAATTGTGGTGAACAAACTGGTCATTTCTTAATGTAAAATTAGTAAAGCGGATGAATAAATGGCATAAATACACCTCTCAAATTGCCTGATGTCCAAGTGACACAAATACAAGAATTATTTGTCTTGATGGCTTCACGACATTACTTAAACTTGTCTGAACCGTTTTAATGTTACAGGTTACCAGCTGACCTCAGCTGAATGCTATGATCTTCGGAGCAACCGGATTGTAGCAGATCAATACTGCCACTATTACCCAGAGAATGTCAAACCCAAACCCAAACTTCAAGAGTGTAACTTGGACCCCTGTCCTGCCAGGTCAGTCTACCCTGATAAGTGGTTTAAAATAAGTGGAAATTCAGTTGTAATGATTATTTTTTTAAAAAATGTCATCCTATAATGCAAAATGTTTTCATGGGCACTAAACCTGTACATGCTGAATCTTGTAGCAGAAGAATCTGAGGGTCATTACCAGACTGGTGCTCAGTGCAATTTGATACTCCACAGGGAAAGCGATCTTAGATTTTTTGTTGACATTATATATTTTACTTGGGTTCTGTATTCACCTGCCTTATAAAGACACTTGATAATGAATGCCTCTTAGATTCTACCTGGGACAGTGTTCTCAGAAGCATCCAGATCATAGTTTTTTCTCATCTTGGTCAGCAGTATATGAAAGACACCTAGTTCTGGCCCTTGCAAGCACATCCCATATACAAATACATTTCCCTGACAGATCTGACCAAGATATAGACTCAAAACAATTCTTAGAATAGCCAAAGGAACAGAGAGTTAATTTGAGCTAGAAAGGACCTCAAAGGACACCTCATTTTACTGATGAGAAAACAGTTAAGATTTTGATACATTTGAGCAAAGTAATAACTTTTTAATTTAGTGTATTCAAAGAATGGCATCTGCAATCACGGTTTTCCCTTTTATAACCATAATTTTGTTATCTCCTTCCACCTTGTTTGGAAGATAAAAAAACAAGCCTGGTGAATCAAATACCACTAGAAGTGAGCAGTCATCTTCCTAAGGGTAGAGAGAATAATTTTCTTAAAAGTAGCATTTGCAATTGAAATTGAAAGCCTTCCCATTGTTTCTTTGCCAGAATGTAGCTTAATCATTCTCAGCTTCTGAGAAAGAATGTTAAAAATCAACAGCCTTCTCAGCCCTACAATTCAAGTCATGAACTTACATAGTAGGGTTGAATAAATGGACTTCTAAAATCTCAGGGGTATGAGGAAGGGTCCTGTGCTATTTTTTTTAAAGACACAAGCAACCGACCCCTTAACATATAAAAAATGATACTTTGAGCTATTAAAAAAAAATCCAGGATTGATGTGAATACAAAATGGTTCTATCTTTAGAAATGTTCTGTTGAATCCAATGTAACAATTCTAAGGTTTCCTCCATCATTTTTCTTTACATTTTAAATAGTAAATTCTACATATGATCTAATGTCTCAGTTTCTGCCATTAATCATGCTATTTAAGTAAAATATCATAATGAACTCAGAAGAAAATATTTTCATTAACTAAAACTCCAAAGAACTGATATTTGACAACCCCAAGAGTAAAGGTGGTTGGAAGTTTACTTTCATATATTACATCAGAAAAATGTAAAGAAAGGGTCTACTTGAAGAAATGAATATGGTGTGAAAAATTGGATCGGGTGTGAAAATTATATTTTAGCTGTTTTAATTGGGAAATCTTGATATTTAGAAATTTTATTATCCAAGGTATTTGAGTAAGAAGAATCTTTATCATCCACATACAGCCCCATAGCAAAAGTACTTCCCTTTAAATTCACATCCGCATTCACAGCTGCAACAAGAAAGCTTATGATGATAAGGCATGTAGCAGCTTTTGGTTCAGATAGATAGGTCAGTTCAACAGGAGACCAACTTTATACAGTCAGCCCTGAAACTCTTATACAGTCCAAAGAATTTGACATGCATTTCTGGAAGGACTGGGAGATCCATTTCTCCCAACTAAGAAGAAATAGCAAAGGCCAAATGGTCACAGAGGGATAGTTTCAACATTAAAGCATTTTATGATAATTACACTTTAAAAAAATAAATACAATCAGAAAAAAATAACATTCATTTTTTTCTGGCCATTGATTCTTATATGCTCTTCTCTGTTGGAGTAGAATTTTTGGCCTATTCCTTATTATCCAAAAGCAAAGCAATTCTGCATTGAAAGAAGCTTACATGTGAAATTTATGCCCTTTCTATTTTCCATGTTATTTTTTAAAATCTACCACCACACATGTATAAATGTTAGGACAGGTGGTGGTGAAAAAAAAATTGGAGAGGGGAAAACATCTTAAAGACAGATGTCAGGAAGCAGGATTTTTTTTTAATTCAAGAAATAATTAGACAAAGCTGTAAAAATTAAGAGCTGTAGTAGGGAAAGGGAGAGCTATCCTGTTCTAAGCTCAAGCATTGCTTTCAGGTACTATGAAATGTATCAAACTCTATTCTATAGTAAAGGCTAAGATCATTATCTGAGACAGACTCTATCCAATAGCAATCCATACTCCTTTCACATGACACATTGCAGGCTCAAACCTTTCCTTGATTGCTTTCTAGCTAATAAATAAATCAGGAGAAAGGAGAATAAAAAGTTATGCCTTAGGTGCCCAGTCAAAAGTTTTTAAAAAGTAAAATGTTGAGATTGTTAGTTCTTATAAAAATCATATCTTTCTGAATTTTTAAAGTTGCTATTTGTCACTTGAGAGATAACCAAGATAGCAAGGAAGAGAGGTATTTTTGTTGAAAAACATATTCAAGGTTCTTAGTTTAAACCTCAGGTGTATAACTTATTATCTATATGATCAAGGCCTCTGTTTCCCAATCAATAAAAAGAGGAAATTGGTCCCTTTTCAGCCCAAAATGCTGTGACTGCAAAAACCGAAAATTCTTTACTTTTAGGAATCTCATAATATCCTTAGCACCATGAGCAAATGAATAACTTTTATCTAGCCTCTATATTGAAGCTATAACTGAGGCATAAAGAAGGCAACATGGTAAAATGAAAATAATTCTGGACTTGGAGTCAGTTCTAATTTTGTTCTGTTGATTTATATTATCTATATGATTCTATGATTTTCTCTAAGTAGCTCTCACTGCCTCAGTTTCCTTTTCTATAAAATAAAGGAGTTATATCAGATAGTCACAAAAGTTGATCCAGCTCTAGATCCTGTGAACCTGTGATAGTCCTTGAACACTTGTTAGTGCTTTTGTAAGTCCTTTTACCATACCCCCCTTTCCTTTGCTCCCCCTTCCTTGCCCCTTGGATTTTTTTTCTCTTAACTATGTTTTTTTTTAAAAGTCCATATATTTTTCTTTCTCCCCTGCCCTCCAGTGACAATTATGGTTTAAGTGTAGGCTGACCAGTGGCCCTTTTGACTACCAAAGTTACTGACATCCTAGTTAGATCCAAAGTGGTCTTTTTTTCTGGACTGAATTTTTACTGAGGGATTTTTGTTCTATAACAGCAGCCACATACCAAAGCATGCCTGCATCTTATATACAGTTTGTCACACAGCACAGTCTGTCATCTACATTGTGATCAGGAAATGTCATTATCACCTGATGAAGTAGTTAACTTTGAGCTAGTTGTTTAAGCACCAAGATCAGTGCCACCTCTCACCAACAGATGTTCTTCTGGGTGAAGTATCAGACCTGGATTCTGATGATTCCTACACATAAGTAGAACTTCCCCCAAGAATAAACTTTGCCCAAATTATAAACATGCTTTTCATTTCGATACCTGGTGACCTACTATTTTAAGAGGAGCTTAAATTCCATTTGAGATGCTGCTTAGGAGACAGAGGTACAAGATTGGTCCACTAAGAATTAGGAAATCAACTTCTGCACCAACCTTAATCTCAAATACTATTTTAGGACACTGTACTAGACAGCAATTTTTCAAGGTTTATGAGACAGACTGTGAGAATAACAAAGCAGTCACCCCTTTTGGCATGGGATCCTCATTCTGAATCCAAGTCAAGGAAGGGGGGATTAAATTGGTAATTGTTGGACAAGTGAAAAAAGCTCTCACTCATCACACTATCATCCTCACCATCCCTAGAAAACAAATCTATTTCTAGCAGCAAAACTGTATCCAGATTTCCCCTTTCCTCCAGGAATTTAAAGAGAAGTAGTCATAAACTAATGTCCAGACTTCTATGTCTTGAATGGCTGTACATTGTGATTCCAAACAGCCTCTCTGGCCTTTCTGTGTTGACATGTCTTGTTTGGGTTTACTCTAAGTTAACATTAATTATTCTGAGCAAGGCATACAATAGAGACATGGGTAACAAAGTGGACTCCAAGAGTAATATTTTTGAAAAACTTTTTCTTGTAATGAGTAGCATGTCAGATAAGACTAGAAACATCACAGGACCAGGAGTCAGGTTCTCAGATTTGCCAAAATTGTGGGTCTTGGACATGTCATTTCATTTCTTTGGGTCTACCTTTATTCATCATAAAATGAGAAGAAAGGCTTAAATGAATTCTGATCTTTAAGCTTCAGCAATTTGCCATTGCACTTAACTAGATTACTCCTTTGAACAACAAAAGACAAAGAGGTCTTGCAAGCTATATTCCAATGAGTCATTTTAATGAGATTTTTAGAAAAGAACAGTTCAACTGACTATATTGTAAGATCCCAGTATCTCAAGTCCACAACCAAGTCCTACTTCACTCTAGGCTCCTTTGTTCAACTCTTAAATTCATCAGTATTTACTTAGCAATAGCAAAAATAATAATAATTTGTATAATAAACTTCTCTAGCTCTCATAATCCCCAAAGCAGGCTAATGGATTGATATATTGAGTATATTATACACAAGATGAACAGGAGCCAAGGAATATTTTCTTAGCTCTTTTTGGTTAATTTCCAATTGAAAGTGAATTCAGATATTATTAGTTCCCTCCCCCGATTTCACCTTTGCCAAATTGTTGTTCAAGAAACTGCATTTGATCAAGAATGGATTTTTTTGAACTACACTGAAATTCTGCCACATCTCATTTATTTGTACAAGGTACATATAAACACAAATTGTCACTAAGTCTATTGGCAAGAAACCAAGATAAATCATAGACTCTCAGAAAAAGTGACACAGTGGATTAAAATGTGGGACTTAGTCAAGAAATCCTGAGCTTAAATCATTCCTCAGAAGCCTCTTTACCAGCATTGTGAACCTAAAGAAGTTACTTAAACCTCTGCCTGACTCAGTTTCCTCATCTACTAAATGAATATAATAATGACACTTATAACACAGGGTTGTTGTGAGGATCTAATGAGTTAACATTTATAAAGTGCTTTGTAAACCATAAAGTACTATATTAAATATGAGCTATAATATCATCATCATCATCATCATCATCATCACCATCATCATCTGAGTCCTTCATTTTATAGCTTAGAGAACTGATTTTATAACTTAGAGAACAGATTGATGAAGTAATTTGCATGAGGTCAAGCAGTTAATAATGGACAAAACTAAGAAGAGAGACCAAATTAGTCTCCCATATCACCACCCTTTTCTACTATGCCATTTAATTATAATCACCCAGAGAGCATTTGTCATTGAGTGGGCTGTTATATAACTAAAACGGTATTAATTATAACAATTATTAAATTTGTGTATTATGTTGTGTTTCTAAACAGATTTTTCACATATTTTTATTTTATTCATTCCTCAATCAAATATTTTCAAGTTGTTTCTACAAATAAAGAAATTGAGAGACAAAAAGTTGAAATAAATTGCCTATACAGCTTATAGATGATGGAGGCTTGACTAAAGTAGAGAACTCCTTCCTTTCCATCTGGTACTTTTTTTGTTCTAATATAAAAACCATGCCAAAAAAAAAATAGCAACCTCAATTTTGTAAACGTATTTGAAGTATTTGTGCCAGACAAAATACCATTTACTTAGAATACAAAAGCAAAAGACAAAAAAAAAAAAAGAAAAAGAAATAGTTCCTGACTTCAAGGAGAATACAATCTACTAAGTAAAATAAAATAGAGAAATATGGAATAGGTTAAGGAAGAAAACATTAGCCACTAGGAGAATCAGGGAGACTTCATATAGGAGGTAGCATCTAGGCTGAGCCTTGATGGATAATGATTCTGAATAGCAAAGATGAATAGGGTGTTCAGGCACCAGAGAAATAAGTTCTAGGAATTGATTGATGAGAATCACCAATTCAAGCAGTTTAGTATCATTCCATTTCATCCCCAGACTTAATTTCTGATTTGCTCCATTGGACACAAGAAGGTTCAACCTTAGCTTTTCTTACACAAGCTATTATATTCTATTCAGCCAGAGTAGTGGCCAAGCCATTAAAATTGAAATGGGGAGAAACAAAGCCATCTGGAAAATAAAAGCATTTTTAGTTCATAGATGTTAATCCCACTCACCCAAGAGAATTATGACTATAGAGTTTATTATGACCAGGATCTTTCAATCCAAGAAATACAGAAGTATGCCATTTTGCAAGTCAAATACTCAAGCAATGGATATGGAACCAGAAGGAACCTCAAAAGCCATCTAAGCTTAACCCTACTCCATTTTGCAGATAAGAAAATTGTTACCCAGAAAAGTCATGTGACTTGCTCAAGGTCACATAGATTAAGTACAAGAGCTGGGATTCAATTGTAGGTCTTCTGACTAAAAGTTTATCCCTCTTTCTACTATGCCACACTACCTCCTGAAAATAATAATAAAATTGGTCACTAGAACAAATATTTTCAAGGTTTGTTCATAGCAATATATTTTTGTTGATCTGGCTATAATGAAATCTAGTACAATAAAAATTACCTGATGATCAATCTTCATAATCCATGGGGCACATAATATTGCCCCAATTTTGTTTTGTGATCACCTTATTTAAATTTCACATCCTAACTTAGTCATAATGTCCTAAAATCTTGCTGTAACAGTGAACTGCAAATGACTTTGTTCTCAGGATTGTCCCCTAAAGATTTTGACTAGTTAACAAGTAGGTAGTCTTCCTATACCTGACTGTGATTTGTTAACTGAATACTTCTTTAGTTTAATACTTGCTCCCCCAGATAGATCCTAGCACAATATCATGGTACTTTAGTGTCTGCAACATTTAGCTCTGTTCTCCAATGTTATTGGTTGAATGGAGATGAGGTATGAAATGTATTGATTTCCTCTATCAATTTTGGTTACCATATTTCCTGCCCTCCTTAACAACCTGCAGTGGGAGTTGAGTTTCATGTAACACTGCTTAAATTGAGTTGTAAAGCTACTTAGCAATAGCAAAAATGGAAAAAGTGTCAAACTATACATTTTCAAAGTTGAGTCTGTAAGGGTGAGCAAAAGGAACATGGGGAAAGGAAGCAACCAGTCTTTTAATTACCTTAGTCTTCCCTCTCCTTCTATTCCAATATATTTCCTTGAAAATAAAAGTGATTCAGTTTCCAAACCATAACCCTCATCCCTCAACAACACTGCACAGGCAAAGAAGCAAGAACTAAAAAAAAAAAAATGAAAGGAGACAGGATTGAGAAAAATGACTGTTAATTTACTTGAGGGTCTTCTCTCCCTCGTTTCTTCTATATTCACAGTCCATCTTAACTCAGTAATTTGGATCAGTAGCTGTTTTCATTGTCTCCCACTTCTGTTGTCTGCTAGCTTGACTTCTGAAAAAGTAGTCCATTTTGTACCATTCCACAATAACAATAACAACAGCAAGGACTTCAAGCACCCATGGATTTTGTTATGCCAGAATTCCCATTAAAAAAATGTAAATGTTGGGGCAGCTAGGTGGCAGAATAGGTAGGGTACAGGCCTTGGAGTCAGGAGGACCTGAGTTCAAATCTTACCTAATAAATTACCTAGCTATGTGACATTGTGCAAGTCACTTAACCCCACTGCCCAGCAAAAAACAAGCAATAAACAAACAAAAATGTAAATGTCCCACTAGAATGATCTGTGTCTAAAATGATTTCTCAAAATCAGTTTTGCTCTGGAGTACAGTTGGTATTCTGAACACAGTAGACCCTCTATGACCTTACTAGAGACCTTTGAGACTCACCCCAACTATATGGACTCATATATTTCCAGTTTCAGTTTTTCCCTCTCAATGTTTTCCTTTAGAAAAGATGAAGTGGGATACCATTCCAATACTTTTTTGAAGAGCTAAATATCTTCTCTACATCCTATAACAGTACCTTGTGCTTCCTTTCTCTCTCAACTCCTTTTATTTCATGTGGATGACAATGATTTGAGAAAAGAGTAGTAAAGTCAGAGGAAGACTTTATTTTCTCTCCACCTGCCACTGTTCCCTTTTACTTCCTCCTATTCCATACATGATCATCTTATTTTCTCACTCCTCTGCCTTTTCATACTACTCCCTACCACATAGTATATTGCTCTAAATATAGAACATACATTCTTTTTTTCTGTTTTCTTTTTTGTTATTGTTTGTCTTGGTCAAATATGGCACATGTAAAACATCAAAATCTCCCATAACTAGTATATATTTCAGTATGGATATACACATATGCATACATGCATATATTTGTAGTTATTTTCTTTATTATATGTATGTGCATTTATGCATGCACATATATATACATATATATATATACATATATATATATATATATATATATATATATATATATATACCTATACATGTATATATTCCTTTCAAAGAGATACTATTTTAGGGGTATAACCTATAATAGTATCAGTTCATACACATGCACAAATGTAGTTTAAACAGAGTAATAGAAAAAAATTCCTAATAGTCTAAGATGATATCTTTATCATCCTTCTTAAGAACATACTCTTGGCTTGGGGCAAAGAAACAAAGAAACCCTTAATAATAAACAACAATAAATTAAATTTAGAGCAAATTGTAGTCTACTATAATGACTATGACCTGAAATAAAAGGGGCATAACACTAATCTCAGAGGAGACTGGAGTCCACTCTAACATGTATGCATAAACAGTATTAAACAGAGTGCTATTGTTTAGACATCTTCTGTTTTCACAGGTGGCATATAGTCATCTTAAGAGTCTTCACCATGACCCATGCCATGAAAAGACAAACAGTACTATAGTTTTGCTGGTTCCAAATTTAAAGCTACTATTTTAAATAAAAACAGAAATTCCAAATTCTTCCAAAGCAAAGCCAAGCAACTTGAGTTTTGAACATTCTAGTCTTATTCCTTCCTACCCCTCCAGACTACTTCCATCAAAGTTGTTTCGTTAGAAAAGTTAATTGATAATAATCTGTTACTAGAGGTCTATAAAAGTTTAGTCTAATATTGAAACCTGTTAAACAAATACCATAAATATTTTGCAAGCAAAAATACCTCAGTGTACATTTGGGACTTTAAAACTGCATGTCAATAAAAATTAAAATCCCAGATAAAATTTGAATTTAATCTCAAAAGCCAATTTGTATTTATTTTTAACTTCAGTAAGTTGACAGCTAGGATGTTAAGTGTAATGGGGGAAGATATTTTTTTTGCATGGAAGCAAACAGAAGTTCCTTTAAACTGAAGAGAAGAAAGGAAATTCCTTATATCACTAACCTGAAAGAGCTCAGCTTACGTAGCCCCTAACTGAGGATGGAGAAGCTTCTAAAATGAAAAGGAAAGAAGAAAAGAAACATGCAAATTCCTTTGCCTAATTCTTGGTTGCAGAAAGTAAAAATAATCATAACATTTAATCTCTCTTTCCAGGCCCTGGAAGATTCTTACACATAGAAGTTTTAATGAGCCAAATCATGTTTGATCACAATGACTTTACCTTAAGATACAGATGGACCCAGAGGCTCAGTATCTTCCCTAATGTTTTCCCTACCTAAACCATTCAATCATTTTCATATTTCATCACACTTTCTTTAATCAAATGGATAAAGTTTCTCACTTGCACCATTCTACCTTTTGTGTCATCTTCAGGAAATACTAGGGCCCCTTTCTTCTTTTTTCTATCTCACTCATTCCATTGTCCGGTCAATGCTGGTTTGTTTGGTTTCCCCCCCACACCCATAAAAGCCAACTTAAATCACCCTCTTTCCCTGGGTTAACCACCTAAACAGGATCTACTCACTGGTGGCTGGTGATAAGACTGGAGTGTTGAATATGGAGAATAGAACATTTTGCTGAATATTATCAAGGGTCTCATTATTTTTTGAATGCAAAGGTCTAGAGCCCAAGCAACCATTTCTGTAATGTGTAAGTGGCATTTATCAGTGCAGAGAAAAGAGGTGATCCAAATTATTCTGTCTTCCCATTGGCTTTTACATCTACCCTCCTCACCAAAAATGAGTATCCAAGTTTGGTAACTGATCTTAAATAAAGAGTAGTTCTTAGAAAATTAGAGGGCTTCGTTGAATTTGTGTTAAATTAATGATTAAAATAGTCTTGAAAGTAGGATCTCAAAAACTTTCTCCTGATATACTTTATGAAAATTAGCAGAATCTTGGATTGGAAGTAAGAGTGGTCTTACATCTTTACTATACTTACTAATAATTTATTTCTTTGTAAATTTCAAAACCTTCCAAACTCCTCATGTGACATGAAAAAGAGTTATAATTATACATACTCCAGTCGTTCTATCTTTGTCTAATATGAAACATGTCTTTGATGATCCTTGTCTGATACCTTCCAATGAGTATTTGCTATTAAATTGCCAGGGACCAATACTTTCACTGCCATACCAAGAAAAAGAAAAAAAAATCAAAAGCACATTACACAGTAAATATGTATCAGACCTATGTTTTTATTACTTTAGGAAATTCCTGGATAAGGAAACTGTCAGTGAAGGTTGACTCCTTTTTCACAACTTAAAATTTTAGAGAATTTTGTAAGGTAATTAAAGACTATAATTGTATGGTTTCTTCATGAGCACCTAGAAAAGGCATCGATAATGATGTTGTTGATGATGATGACCCACTGTGGATTAAAGGAAGTACTAAAATTTATTGTATCATATTTCACAAGGAGGGGAATGTTTGGGCTTTAGAGCCCTTTCCAGTAGAATTTTCTTCTTGAATCAGAAAACTAGTGTAATGAAATAGTGCTCTTCCAAACAATACCTTGTTCATTCTTAAACAGATTCTTGCTATAAAGATATGAAATTCTTCTTAACATCATTTTCAAAGTCTTAAACTGAATCTATAGAACATTTTTTTCTATGTTGTTTTGGAATTATGTAAAAATGTTGTATAATGTAATCATTTAGTGTTTATTTTATTGTGTGTACCTTCTACTCAGAGGGTTGGCATTATTGTTCCTAACAGTGACGGCTACAAGCAGATCATGCCCTATGACCTCTACCATCCCCTTCCTCGGTATGTAAATCAACAATCCTGATACTAGAATTAGTTATCTGGTGTTCTAACCTTTTTTTTTTGGAATAGAGACTCTATTTTTCCTGTAAAAATAAAATGGTAGATGCTATATTTCCCACTCCCTTCTGAGATCTCCCATTGAATAATATTGGTATGCCCAGACTCTAACCTTATCATTTTAAAAAACCATGTAAAGATAGGTTACCATTACATTGAAGCTGACACAGTAATTCACTGATTAGATACACTATGTGGGTTTATATTCGGTCTTTTCTGGGCTTTTTTCTTTGTCCTCTCCTCTGCTTTCCTTGCAATAGGACCCCAGTCATTAAAGTATTCCTCCAAAATGTTAAACAAACACTACCACAAGTACCATCGTAGACCTATGAATGTTAAATTCCAACTGTTCCATTAGTATGCATGTGAATTTCTAAAATCATTTTCTTTTTAGAAGAAATTAGTAATTAGGAAAGAAAACCAAATTCTACCATCTCTTTCACATTCTTGTTATTGAGAACAGTCATTTAGCCTTTTTTAAAATAGCACAAAATCCCATGTAAATTCTGCTTCATGTTTTATAAATATAATATTTTTACAAGCTGGGAAAATAATGAAAAAGTACAGAGGGAGTATTCTAAAATGATTGTTCTCTTTATAAATCCATTTATAATAAAGTGGGGTAGGGGGTAGCCAAATAATAGTCCATTGAATAAATGTGTTGTCATACCAAAAGCAGGAAAAAGTCTCACAATTTGTGAGCCTTTGGAATTTGTACTTTTGTAACATGACTTGAAGTAACCCCAAAGAAATTGCTTTTGTACTTTATTCCATTGGTCTCCTTTCCTTTCGTGAGGCTAAATCTGGGATACCCTGCCCAGTAGTTGCATTCTGCAGGCAGTAAAATTTAAACTACTTGAGGGAAGAAACTGTTTTTCACTCTGCTTTCCTTTTCCCAGTGCCTAGTGAAATATCTTTATCATAGAAAATGCCTATTAAAGCTTGGCAATTAAAATAGTCATTGTGTAATTTGTACTATGAATAATGAGAGGGTTGGACCAAATCCAAACCATGAACCCACAGTCAGAATAAATCACTCTAATTTTGTGAAACTCAAATGAAATGGAACCCTGATGTTGTTCTTCATAAAACTAACCAATGTTGTGGGCTTATTTTTGCTTTAGTTTTGTTGTTTGCTATTGTTGTCATTGTTGGGAAGCTAGGGTGAAAACCAGTGAAGTACTTTGATACAGGCCCAATCTTGCTTATTCTCTAGAACTAGCAAATAGAAACTAAGGTAAAATTCTAAAATATTCTCAGAAAAATGTATTTCATTTGGTGTAAGTTCTTATCACTAATTCCATATGAGATTCAATTTGATACCATTCTTTAAATTACAGATTTTAATACAGTAACAATAATGTGCATATCTAAATTTAAAATTGAGCCTAAATTTTGTGTCAGGCTTTGGGAAATATATTTGTTTTATCTCAGCTCTGCCATCTGTGTGACCTTTGGCATAAGTCATTTAACTTCTCTGGGTCTCACCAGATAAACTCTAAGATAGTTCTTCTTCAAAAACAAAAGATGAAAAACAAGATCCCCTCTATCTCTAAATCTAAAAATCTAAAACTTTGTGCTTCTGTTGTAATGGTTGCTCCAGTATTATTAGAAATGTATATACTCTCTGAATTTTTTTGAATAATCAATGCCCATTTAATGTAATTTAATATTTAAGAATTAGAGGATTCCCCCTAAATATACATATATTATAAATATGAAGTTAGGTGGTTAGTTTTGTTTGTAACATATAGAAATTTGTTCTATTATTTTATGGGCACACAAAAAATTCTGTCTCTAACACAGCAAAGAAATATTGGTCATTAATATATATTTATTATTATTTATGCATCAATTACCAAGACTAGTTGTCAATTTAGGCATGCCATCTCAATAAATGAAAGTTGTTTATTTTAAATCTATCTATAGATATATAGATATGGATATGTTTCAATTTTATAAGAAAAGGCTAAAGTAATGAAAATTTTAAGATGGTAACACCTTAGCTAAGGGAAAAGGCTTTAAAGAAATCAATGACTTATGAATTAAAAGGATGTACAATAGTAAAATTCATTCACTTTCATATTGCTCTTCCCTTAGTCTCACTTCAGCATTCACACATGCACATATATAAGGTAAAAGAATATATCACAATGATACATATGGATGTAAAATTAATTATATAAAATATTTCCATATCCCAGTTTGAAAATTTTAGTTCTTATATAAAATATTACTTATGACCCTAAGATAGCAATAGAGACTAGACCAGTGAGTTTCTTGGTATATCCAATGCAGTCCAGCACTACCTCTAAAATTGATCATTTTAAAATTCTGCCTAGAATCCTTTAAAGGTTACATGATTTGCTCAGGATCACACAGCCAGTATGTGTCAAAGACACAACTTGAATTCAGATCTTCCATGGCTTCAAGGTCAGTTCCCTATCCACTATATCTCACTCGCATTAAGAAATGAAATTCAAACACAGTATAAATTTCTAGGTCAATTATCTTTTGGAACAATGTTGTATGAAACACTGTTTTAATTAATCCCCTATCCCCCCTTTTATATGAATTTTTTAAGTAATTCTTAGTGAATACTCACAACCTCTGTTGTATAGTTGATAGACTGAACTCTTTGAAAGGCAACTACCCACACATTACTGTAGAATTGACCATAAATCCATCACTTTTATTAGGAAACACATATATCTGTTTTACCTATATAGAACGAGTTCTTTTGTTGTAATCAGGCTACACATTACTAGAAGTATTGATATAAAACCAACTTCAGAAGCTTCTGTATGCCATCTGACATATAACAGGCCAGAACCAACTGTCCTTTCCTACATTCAGCAAACTTTTACAAAACACTATTGTGTTCAGAACACTGTGCTCTGAAGTTGAGAAAATATATTTTTGACTTTTTAGGAGTACCTTTGAGGAGGATTAGACTTTTATCTAGATAATTATTTCTCTCTATAGCATCCTATTGATCAAATTGAATATTTAAGCTTACTAAAGCTTAAAACTATGCTAGGCTAGTTGGTACATACAGTATATTCAAAGGTGATTCCTATACCATTGTAACATTGAGTCTAGAATGAGTTTAACCTACATACATGTATTCAACCCCCATTTACCTGAGACCAGTTTTTTGTTAACCAAGAGAGAAATGACTTCCATAAGTGATATCTTTGCAGGAAAGAATGATATCTAAATTGGTCTCCCCTGATATGGAGCAACTCTCCACAGAGATACTTTGCTTCTTTAGAAGGAACCAGCAAACAATTCTCCTAGGGGCTAAACTGTAGCCCTGCTCTCCTCATTATGATACTTTCTTATGTACCTCCTGGGGAAGTGTGCATACAAAAATATTGTATTTGGCAACATGTCCCAGCTGCTGGCAGTAGGAATAGTGATTGTTGCCTGAAGTTGTGGAGGACCTGTCCTCTCGGTAACTTGGGAAATATACATTTTTTCCCTTTGCGTAAAAAAAGAATCAAGCTTGTTATCTTGAATATGACATGCTATCTATTAATGGGATTATATAAAACATTGGAATAAAAGCTTCCAAGCTCTATTTTTATTTGTATAGTATCCTTGACTTTTATAAGTCAAGTATATTAACTTTTTGACATTTCATTTTTTTTCCTCTAGTCAAATGTCATTCCTTCAAAAACATAATGCTAACTTAAGTTCTTTGCCAGCCTCTCAACCACTAGAGCACTACATATAAACAAATAAGTATGTCATCATTTGACTTTGTGGTTCCTTCCTTCAGCAATTCACTGTTGTCTGAAGCCAGTATGAAAGAAGAAGAAAAAATTACTTTTCACAAATTTAAGCAAAATATTCTCTCTCCACAAGAATTCTCCTTTGGAGAAGTAAATAAAATTTTCTTTGTAATATTAGACAATGTTTCTTTCTAACTCTTTTAGTTTAGCATTCAGGTGCTTATGTTGAAAATAGTAGAGGCCCAGGAACCATAATAGCCAATTGTCCAACAGAATCATATCTAGACCTAATGCTATCCTTGCACTTATCAGAGCAAAAGTCATGAACTGACTAACCTCTATCAATAACTAAGAAATTAATATATATCATTACTGTAATCCTATGTTTGCTCTTAATCTAATGTTATATTTGCATGGTTAATAAGCTTCTGTTGTCATTAGGGCTATTAGAACATCAGAATAGTAGTAAAGCTCGGTTAAATTTCATGTTTGTGGCTATTCTTTTAATCCCAAAGTTACTTATTTGGATGTGATAAGGGAAAATCTCATTTTGCCCTTTTGATTTTCTGAGAGCCACTAATATAGAAAATCATTCATAATGAAAATAAACAAAATACTAGGTTAGAGTAAAATATGTCAACTTTGGCACAGTCTAATCATATTGGTCCAAATTTAGACCAAAATCCTAGAATAAGATCTCTTTGAAAAGAAATAAATACTAAAAAACATAATTTGTTATAAGCCAAACTGAAATTTTATAGAAAATTAGATGGGGGGGTGTGTCTATTTTGAGGTCACTGTTGCAAATTCTTAATGAAAGTTAACTTGAGCCATTGGCTTTAGCCAGAATATCAAGTCTTCTCCTTTCACTGGAATGCTTTGTATAGTGAACTGGGATTCAGGGAGGATACAGGAACCTGCCTATTGCTTTGTTTCATACCAGATTGTAAAGACTGTGTGAAAGAGCTGGGTATCTTTTTTTTTCTTTTTCAAGTTAATTCCTTTGTATGGAGAGTGGGGTGGTTACAAAAACTTTTGCTAGTTGAATTTACTCATAAGATTTCATGCAACAGATTGGTTTTTGACTATTGTGGGCTAGATCTCTTGGAACTTTACTTTTGCCTTCTTTCTATATAGGTGGGAAAGTACACCCTGGACAGCCTGCTCCTCCTCCTGTGGAGGCGGTATCCAGAGCCGGACAGTTTCCTGTGTAGAAGAAGATATCCAGGGACATGTCAGTTCAGTGGAAGAATGGAAATGCATGTACACTCCTAAGATGCCTATTGTTCAGCCCTGCAACATTTTTGACTGTCCTAAGTGGCTGGCACAAGAGTGGTCTCCGGTAACTGTGCCTTCTTTCTTTGTGTGGTTAGGAGAGTAAGTCCATTCTTCAGTCTTATTGTCATCACCCTGCCTGGTAAACCTGCTTTGTCCATCACTCTTCTCTCTGATCGAGTTTACCTAGTATTCTACAAGTCTACTGCAATGGCAGGGGATTGGAGATTAGGAGAAACTGTTGATTAGGAGGGGGAATGAAGTTTTCCATTCTTCACCTTAGTATACTTTTAGATTGAGAATAAAGATGAATCATTTTCCTACTTATTTCTATTTTCCTACTCCTGCTCCAAAGTCACCTCCTGAGATGAAGAAACTGTTCAATGTACTTCCAAGTAATGTCAGTGGCCATCAAATTAGTTGTCAAAAAAACACAAGATCTTAGAACTCTCCAGGACTTTGGAGGTTATTGATCCTGACCCCTTCATTTTGCAGATGAGGAAATCAAGGTCATATAACTCATTAGGATTGGAACCCAAGCCCTACTGATGACTAATCTAGCATTCTTTCCATGACATCTTGCTGAATTGAATTCCATGGCCTACAGGTTATATGTCATATCAGTTCAATGGCTACATCTAGATTCTGGATCTATGAAAACAGATGATCTCACCAGAGATCAAGTGGATCAGTCTTGATGTATTTCTATTTCTACCTCTCATAGAATCATGTAATACAGATTTGTGATTACAGCCAAGGCACTTGTCTATTGGTTTGCTTTTCTCATTCACTTTGAGTCTGCCCCATACAGATCAGTCCAGTTTCAGAGGTAGAAGCAGAGCCTATCCTGACTCCTGGGCTCTGACAGAAGGATTTCTTCATCAGTTTTTTTTTTTCTTTTGCCACCATCACTTAAACTGACTGAGCTATGAAATAAATCAGTCTTGGGAGAAGGCAGAACCTAATCGGGCAACCAGTATTTTCAGTGATTCAGACCTCAGCCAGCAAGAAATTATTAAATATTTATGTACTAAACACTTGCAAAGAAAGAAAATAATCCCTGGAGATCATTACTGAGTCTGCACTTGGAAGAAAAAGATTTAAATTTTGACTCTGTTGCTTATCACTGATGTGGCATTAGCCAAGTCACTTAGCCAAACTAAGTTTCATTTTCCTCATCTATAAAAATTAAAAAATTGAAGCAGATGACCTTTGAGGTCTAAACAGTAATAATACAGGAAGTAGGACAACTAAGTCATTATTAAGAGTGGTCTTGTTGTATAGATTGGAAGTAAACAGAATTTTGGACTTGATGATTCAGATGTATACTGTTGACCCTTATATGTTTTGCTCATCCATCATTTCCCTGTTCAAAATTAGATTTTATTAGTATTTACTCATATCTGTACTAGATTGATTTCTGGGGTTATAGTGGTAGAGACTCAGAGATTGGGAGAAATTAAATTGCCAGTCCTTTCTGTAACAAAATAGACAACAATTTTACAATTGATATCATACAATACAATTCTACCTAGCAAATATTTATTAAGCCTCTACTATGTTTAAGATCCCATGATAAGCTGCAAGGGATAGAGAAATAGACAACGTGGGCTTAAAAATCAGTAAAAGAGTTAAGGTGCAAGACAACTGATAATCTTGGGGGCAGGGGAGGGACAAAAACCATAGCCTATATTTACAGTATTTAGTGGAAAAAATATTCTACTCTATTTAAATAAGATTTTGTTCTCCCCTCTCCTTCTGTCTCCCTCTTCCTCTTTTTCTCCTCTCTCTCTCTCTCTTCCCCTTCTCTCCTTCCCTCTCTTTCTAGTGTACTGTGACATGTGGACAGGGACTCAGATATCGTGTAGTCCTCTGTATTGATCATCGAGGAATGCATACAGGAGGTTGCAGTCCTAAAACAAAGCCACACATTAAAGAAGAATGCATAATACCTACACCCTGCTATAAACCCAAAGGTAAGATGACAGGTGATCCATTATAAAACTATTAATGACTTCCTTGTTCTATAGCTGTTTTGGTCTCCTTGATTTTTTTAGAAGTATATTATTTTAGAATGCTCCCCCTACTAACTGTGCTTTGTGATTTAAAGCTGCAATGAGAAGACTATTATATGTGTGTGTGTGCATATACCACAAATGAGTGTAGAATTCGTTAAATTGACCTTTATTATTTAAACTATAAAGAGACCGAGATAGAACCTGTTTATAATGCATTTTGAATGCTATTGTTTAATAGTATCATAGGATTTGTCTACTTATGATCTATTTAAAATAGATGAAACTTTGTGGAAAAATTCATATACTTGGCAACTATTTCTTGCTGTTAAAACAAAGAGAAAAATTGTACCCAATTTATTGATCACAGGACACATTTTTAATAATCTCCAATGTCTCACTGGCAAAATATAAATCTGTACATTTTGTTGTGCAATTTATAACATATCAAATGTATTTTCTTATATAAAACTATTTTAAACATCTTTATAATCAAAATATCAAGATCTCAATCAAGATAACTGTACATAAAGTATTTTAAACTAGAAATTGAAAATACTTTGTTCTAAGTTTATAAAACTCTCACAAGCATATCAATTTTTAAAAAATTAATTTTCAACTTAATAAAAACACAAAGTCAGACATTTCCATACATAAAGCAGAATAAAAGGTGAGTGGAGTTTACAGGAAAAACAATCTCAATCATGTTTAGAAATGAGTGTACTACTTTTTGTTACCAGAACTAAGAAGAACAGAATTATCAGCTGTTAAGGGTGGAAAGGTAGCAGTTCCAGCCAGTGGATGAGAAGAGGGCACCATCCTCTCTTCCATGCTTATGTTAAACCCACAATATAAGAGCTGGAAGGAATAGGACTCTTCCACCCCAACCCCCACTAATTTTGATGGGTCAGTTCATTATCTGCTTTGTCTTGAAAAGATTTCAAGTTGATGAATCTGTCACAAGATCAGCAACATTATTTTTGGAGTCTCCCTTCCATGGGAGTCTGGCGGTCAAAACTTGCAGGACCCTTCCATGTATATACAGACTCTTTTTCTCAGAGCATGATAACTAGATTATCTTGATAAATTCTGTATATATGACATTATATTTATTTTTACTTATACATGTATTTTAAAACCTCATTTACCAGATGTGAGAGGAAAGTTCACCTTATTGAAACTCTTCTTTAATAACGAATTCTTGCATCCCAACTAATTTTAAAAACTTGTTTTTAAATGTATTTCTACATTGTCAATCAATTAAATTTTTATTCCTTACCACAAGCTATGATGTCTTGGGCAGAAGTGTATGTCATTACAAGTTCTAAATTAATGGTTAAAAAAGTAATCATTGAAGAGAATAGCAGTAACCAATTATAATATGATTACTCCCAGAAAGGAAAAACTATTGCTCATATTGCTTCATTGTCTATTGGTAGTAGTTGTTTGTTTTAATGGAAAGAGAGTCTCTCTTTAGTTTGGATTATTCTTGATGGGAATGTGTAGAATGACAGTAGACTTACTTTGAAGAAAACTAAACAGTATACATGTATAAAGAGTAAATGATGATATCCTTAATTCAAAATAGTAATATATTTGTTAGTTCTCTCTTTAGTAAGCCACTTCAGAGAACAAAAAGTAGTTTGCGGTTAGCTATCTGAGAATGAAATCTAGTTTTTCACAGTTAAGTAGAAAGATCTGGCTTACTATACATCATTAAAATGCCATATAATTCTACATTGTGTGTGTATGAATATGGGCATATTTCTTTCATCTTTGTAATTATATGTTATAAAATGGTGATAGAGCTTCTTTGGCTTGTGTTATAAAAGCATATTCACTCATAAATGGCAGCAATAAATATGTCAGAATAAGAATCTTGGCAGTCATTTTTGTGAAGGCTAGAAAGCATATTCTAAGTTGGTTGACTAATGTGGGGGAAATAAGTGGAGCAAATCAAATGGTTGATTATGGCTCATTTTTTAACTTCCAGATTGTTTTGAAAATGGTACTTGTACAAGTAAGATAGTTCCATGGAGGCATAATACCATCACTGTGGGCATTCCTTACATCAGGAGCAGATCACAATTTAGCCACACCTTATTCTATGATCTCAAGATCCTCCTATAAATTCACTTTAGAAAATATGCTCAGTGAACCCATTCTCCCCTTACATCCTTTAACATTTTATGAGTTCCACTGGAGCACTTGGACTATCCATCTATTTTTTCATTCTACATGGTTTCTTGATACATATTTAGACCATATTTAAACAGAGGTGCTGTGAGATATGTTAGACGATATCAGAGTCATTTTGTAAATTCTTATATTTTGTGCTAGTTTTTAAAAGGTGGTATTGTTCTATTTTTTCAAGAGTAAAAGACAACGTGATAGCTCATTGGTCTCAGAGTTGAATCCCAAGATAGAGAATTGAAAAAATATATTAACAAAAGGCTTCCTTTTTTCCCTATCATAAAAAACCACATATTATATATATGTATATGGGTGCATATATGTAGCTACCAATAGCACTAACATTACAAAGCTTTGTTTTTGTTTGGTTCCTTATTTCTTGAGATGTTTATCAGCCATTATCAAGATTTAGTCCAAGTTTATGTCTAGAAAATCAATCTTAAACATATCCTTTAAGTCTATAAATAGGAAAGGACCCATTTATGACAGATTCTATAAATTGCATTAGTAAAACTTTACTCAACAATAAATCTGAGTAGTTGGAGAATAGGATACATAGATATTCAAGTGAAGATCTAAGTGTACAGTGGGGATGAAGGGAACTACGGAATTTGTCTTTTATGTCCCCAAGCAAGGTAGACTTCAGCTAACCTTCTAGAATAGGAATTTTTAATTTTCTTGTATCATGGACTCCTTTAAGAGTCTAGGCCCCTTCTCAGAATGATGTTGGTAAAGATATAAGATAAAATGCAAAGAACTATAAAAGGAGCCAAATATTTTGAAATGAAGTTAACATAATACTTTTAACTTTGGGCAGCTAGGTGGTGCAGTGGATAGAGCACCAGCCCTGGAGTCAGGAGTACCTGAGTTCAAATCCAGCCTCAGACATTTAATAATTACCTAGCTGTGTAGCCTTGAGCAAGCCACTTAACACCATTTGCCTTGCAAAAATCTAAAAACAAAAAAACAAAAACAAAAAAACCCAACTTCACTGAACCTTAAGTTAAAAATTTACATAAGAAAAAAATTTACATAAGAAAAAGGCAATATTTCATTTGCATAAGACCTTTATTAAATTTATAAATATTTGCATAAGATATACATACTAAGGCAGTTTTCAGATTAACATATAATTATCAGAAGTATGTATTCTATCATTCTTATAGGTTCTTTTCTATGTGTCTTTACCCACAATCATTATCTCATTTCTCTTAAAACTCCAATGTGAAGCACCAAGCAGAGCCAAGAAGCAAAAGGTCAAGGAAATGACCTTAGCCACCACTGACAGTGATTGGGAACAGTTAGTTGAATGACATCAGTATTTGTCTCCAATTTTAATTCTCCAGTACTAAATTAGAAAACTCTTTGAGAAAGAAAATATGTCTTCCTTTTCTAACACCCAGAGCCCTGGCCACTGATCATAGCATATAGTAGGCCTTCCAAAGGTGTTTTTTTGTTTGAAATTAATTGCATAAGAGAGTTCCAGAAGAAGATTCTTATAAACCTTCCTCTGTAACTCAGTTTGGAATCTGCCTTCTTGGTACTGTAATTTTCCCCTCATTTCTATTGGGTGAGCTCAACAATGAGCTTTTTTGTGGTATACAACACAGAATGTAAAATATTCCCAGTTCATCAGAGTACAGGAAACCTTTCTCTCCATAAGCAGTTCCTATGATTCTGATGATATGTTTCATATAAATAAAAGAACCAGGAAATTAATAAGTCACCTATTAGTTATGAACACATAATCAACAGACAAAACCTCTATTTACAAACTTATAGCCACAAAGATGGGCAAGCCCTCAGAGAGAAAACAGATTTCCCTGGAACCCAAACTTAATTCTGAGATCATTTTTTTCATGTCTATGCATATACTTTTCAGAGAAACTTCCTGTGGAAGCCAAGCTGCCATGGCATAAGCAAGCCCAGGAGCTGGAAGAAGGAGCTGTGGTGTCAGAAGAGCCCTCGTAAGTTTTGAAAGTACAAATTGTTTTTCTTTTCAAACTATTTAATTAAAAAAGAAAGTACCTCCCTGGTCTCAACTTTCAGTTCTAAGTTTCAAATGAGTGGTTCCCAAAACGAAGATATGCCAATAGTATTTTTTTCACAATTTGTGCTTGCTCACAGAAGGTTTTTCAACATTGCCCAGAAAGAGTCTAGTAGGCTATTTTTCTCTCTTCCCTTCCTAAATGTTGTCCTAGAACAAAAGAGAACCAAATCTACTCCATTTGATGATATAAAATTTTGTGGATGAGAAGACTTGAGATTTTCAGTGTGGCTACATAACCAAGGATCTATTATTTTTGAAAGAATAAGAAACTTCTTGTTTCTCTTCTTTTCCTCAGGACAGATCAGAACCTATCAATTGTACAGTAGATGAGTCCAAGGTTAATGACTTGAGACACATTAGGGGTTAGGTAATTTGACTGTACTTGTAGAGCTAATAAGTATTACAAGTGAAATTTGAACTCTAACCCCACTACTCTCTATTCATTGTGCCCTACTGCAAAGACTACAGAGCCAAAGGAAATAGAAATAAGTGTAGGAGAAGCAATGTGTAGTGGCTCTCATTTCTGCTGCCTATTAGAGATGTATATCAGAATGGAGAAGGAGAGGACCATGGTTCAGTTAATGATTATTCCACTGTGCTTTCACTATGATCTTGTAACTAGGTGGTGAAGGACATGTGCCTGTAGACTAGTCACTTAATCTTTCAGTGCTCCCAAGCAACATTCTAAGACTATTATAAGTTGCACAGCAGTTTCCAGTGTGCATCATTAGAAGTTGGTTCCCTTGGATTTCTCTTTAACGTGAAATTCCAGGTCTAGTTAAAAAAAAAATCTCAGCCAATGGTATACAGGTCTTCATCTATAATAGGTCATGGAAATGAAAGAAGCTTTTCCCTTGATAGCTGCTAGCCCATATCTCACAAAGAGAAGTAAGAAAAAGCATTAAATGAATCAGCAACACAAAAAAGAAAAAGGACTCAAAGGACTCACTAATAATAGTAAGATGAAAGACATCTCCAGACAGGAAGATTAACACATTATCAAAAAATAACAACCATGCCCAAAGTCATTTCTATGTAAATAAAAAATTAGCATTGTTTTCTTATGAACCTGTGGATTTAATTTCCCTTGAGTCATGAAAATGTTTTAAAAGCCCTTTTTTCTTTTTACTATTGAAAACTAGCCTATAATTCTTTAATTCAGAATTTTCTTGAACCTGTACTCTTTGAAAATGAGTTTTCTCAGGGCAGCTAGGTGGCACAGCGGATAGAGCACCAGCCCTGGAGTCAGGAGTACCTGAGTTCAAATGCAGCCTCAGACACTTAATAATTACCTAGCTGTGTGGCCTTGGGCAAGCCACTTAACCCCATTTGCCCTCAAAAAACTAAAAAAGAAAAATGAGTTTTCTCCAACATAGCAGAAGTTCCCTATTTTCAAATTGAGAAGGAAAAAAAATCAAGGGGAAAATCCTCAAAATATAGGTAGATATATGCACACATGTGCAAACTAGTTTATATAAATATATTTGTGTGTATATATATATATATAAACACATAGATAGATAGATAGATAGATAGATGGATAGATGGATAGATAAATAGAAAAATAGATATAGGTATATACAGGGCCCTCTAAAAAAATCAGTGCATTTTTAAGCTCATTAAAACTTTAATACAAGATATCCGAGTAGTATAGATCCGAACCTGAGATTTCCTCACTGTTAGGAATTTCTGATTTGAAAGCTTCTTCTGTCATGCAGTCTAGTAGCACATCCCAAAGTTATTGTCTAAGAAGGTCTCCTAGGGGTAGTCAGAGGTTAAATAACCATCCATCAATATGTGTCACAGACACATTCAAGGATGGCACGCTGTCCATTATACCATGCTGGCTGATTAGTTGAGGGAATATCTGTATAGAAGACTGATGTCTGGGGTCAGGAAGCCATGACTTAAGATTTTAGGGCCACAGGTAGTTTTCTGAGTCAAATTGATAATTCTATAAGACTCTGTTATTCTGTTTTAGATGAGGGAATTTCCTCATCAGGAAATCCCCAATCCCAATGAACTATCATATTTATATGTTCACACTTACACATAATACCTATTTAGATAGTGACCAAGTTAATTGTATTCAGCCACTCAGTTCTTCCCGTAGGTCACATTTCTGGCTAAGACAATTTCAGGAAAGAAATCAGTTATCTGTATTTCCTGGAGAGAAGCATTCATTGTTTGCTCTGAATTTAAAAGATACTTCATCCTCCCCTGCTTCTATGAAAAAGCTACTAACAACAATCACATTAGAGGAAAGGCATTTTGAGTGGTTTGAGATTATAATACAGCCTTAACAACGTCATTTTAAAGTTCAAGTTTATGGTTTTCTCCACCCAGAACTTGACTTTTTTCTTTATTTTGTTTTCCAGAAGGATATTAACTATTTTAATACACTGAGGTCCCATTTAGGACTCAGGAAGATGTCATATAAACAAAGCAGTTGACACTATACTTATGTAAAGACTTGGGCTAAATCTAAAACCAGACAAGCATTATTGTGCTATAAACAACCATTCTTCTCTCTTTCATGTATTCAGTATTTTGTCAAATATCTTCCATCATAATTCTGTGTTTATTGTTGTTTTGACTGACTTTAAGTATTATCAGAACAAAGCAGAAATTAATTCAAACATCTTTCATCAACAGTTAAATATCTTTCCCACAATTAAATACCCATCAAATTGGAGGTGTAAGTATAGTTTAATAGAACATTACGTGGTCTCTAGTTCAGGGTATTTTATAAGTCGCTTTGTCCACTCAAAGTCTGATTGAGGTGCATTATGTTTAACTTTCATCTTAATAAAATCCCCAAAGCAGTTAAACACAGTTCCAGTCATTGAAACTACAGCCACATATTAGACTAATAAATTTTACTCTTAGTTTAATGGAATTGCCATCTTGGCATGATTAATCGGAATTGAAGTAGATGGTAATCGCAGCACTGGGCCAGTGCAAAGGAAATGGACACTATTGTACTCAAAACAATAATTATTTTTATACTAAAATGAAATAAGTGGCAGCTGTAGAATACTGTAATGAAGTGTATATAGTTTCCACATTTTATGTACTGCATATGTTCAATTCACTGAATCCTATTTTTAAAAAAAGGTCCAGAGTTCCACAATAACATCTTTTGTTTAATTTTTAATTGATTTTAATTTGAGAGGCATTATTTTGTAGGCCTGGATTCTTTTAACAAGTTTTCTAAAGATATAGCTAAAGTCAATGCTAATTACTCACCAGTGAATAACGACAAAATGATGTGCTGTCAGCAAGTTTTTTCTCCCTCCCCAATCCTCAAATGGTTTTGTTTGAATTGTGATGTTTAGGTGTGGAGGTGTCTGAAAGGAAAGAAAGAGGTGGCCTCGAGTATCTGAAATTTTAACTCTTGTTTAAGGCTATAGGCATCCATGGAGAATTGCTTTGGAGAGGCAGTAAAGGGTATTTCCCAAAATGTAAATAGCAATTCTTCCACCTTATTGGGAAGAGAAGGCAATGTGTTTTTGAAAAGCTCCAGTAGACCTGAGTTTGAAAGACCTGGTTCTAGAGCCTGTCTCTTTGACCAGTTAACCTTGGATGTGATCTTGGACAAATCACTATAATTTCATGAGCATCAATTTCTACATCTCTTAAATGGAGATAAAATACTACTTACTTCACAGGACTATTGAAAGGAAACTATGAAGGTTATAGAAGTGTGAGGTCCTATTTTAATTATAAGTAAGAAAATCCATTTGTTGTACATGCAAAGTATTAAATAAATAATAAACAAACATAAAAACCCTAAAATGTGGAATAGTAAGCTGATTTTTTTTCTTGATTAAATAATTTTTTTTTTAGTTTTTGCAAGGCAATGGGGTTAAGTGACTTGCCCAAGGCCACACAGCTAGGTAATTATTAAGTGTCTGAGGCCAGATTTGAACTCAGGTACTCCTGACTCCAGGGCCGGTGCTCCTGATTAAATAATTTTTCAATCATGTCCAACTCTTTGTGATCCCATTTGGGGTTTTCTTGGCAAAGATACTGGAGTGGTTTGCCAGTTCATTTTACAGAGGAAGAAACTGAGGAAAATAAGGCAAAGTGACTTGCTCACAGTCACACAGCTAGTGAATATCTGAGATTAGATCTGAACTCATGGACATGCATCTTCCTGTTTTATTCCAAGCTCAGAACTCTATCCACTGTATCACCTAAGTACCCCTAGTAAGCTGATTAAAAACCATTATAAAAAAGAATCTAAGATCATGATGGGAATCAGCTGCTCCAAGATAAGTGAGATAATTTAAAAGCCCCTACCTAATAAGAAGCTATATAAATATTAGCTGTTATAATTATTATTATTATATATCAGGGTGGAACCATGATAAAAGGTCAGCAATTAGTAGCCAATCTATAAGCCCTTCATCCCTTTAAAAATATCCAAAAAGCATCCAAGTTAAATTCATATTGTCATTTTAATATGTCTCATAATATTCAGAAGAGATAAATGGGACTATAGGATCAGGCAGAGACACTAAAATAAATGTGAAAATTGAAGTATGTGAATATAGATAATTGTTATGGATCCCTGTACACTAATTACAGTTGGAATTAATTATGTCCCACCTAAGGTCCACTCAGAACTACTTCTAGATAGCTCAGTATTTAGTTTAAAGCATACATTCTTCTTTATTTTTTTCTATGCTTTTTTACATGACCAATATAGGAAAAAAAGAAATACTTCTGGATGGTTTTCTTTTCCCCCTTCTCATCAATAATAGCTTATTTTTCACGTACTGGTTTAATTTTCTGCAAAAAAGACTGAATAGTGGGATCTATAAGAACCTTTTTTTTTTCATGTTCAAAGTTGAGTCTCTGATCTCCCTGCTATTTGAAGCTTATGTGTTTTCTGTGTTGCTTTTCTGATATTGGGTCTGAGCTGCATTGTCAGTCATCCCATTTTGAAGAATCTACCAAGTAAGAAACAGCAGAAATTTCTAAACAATCAGGTGGAATACAGTTCGTAATCTGACCTAAATTAAAGTTACTGACCCACCAGTAAGGTTGGTTCAAAGAGAACTGAATTTGGAGTAAAAACAGTGATTCTCTGATATTTCCTCCTTATATGACCTGACCCCATTTATTTCAGTCTTTCAGAACTTTGACTTCGTCACCTTTAAAATAAGTGAGTGAAGAATGGACTAGATGATTTGGGGATGATTAATTTAGTTAGAAGGGATCTTGAAGGTAATAAGTCCAATTTTCTGATTCTTTTTCATTTTACTTTATATTTCTTAACAAGTATTTATCTTCTCTCCTATCATATCCCCTTTCCAATTTAAAAGAAAAAATAATTAAAAACTTGCAATAAACATGTATAATTGATCAATTTCCCACATTATCCATGTCCAAAAATGTCTTACTCTGAATGTCAAGTCCATTACATTTCTGTCAGGAGGGAGTAATGTAGTTCATTATTCTGACATGCTCAAGCATTGCATTGATGAGGTATTAATTCTTTCAAAGTTGGTGGTCTTTATGTTAGTATTATTATATGAACTGTTCACCTGTTTTTGCTCATTTCACTTTGCATCAGTTCATGTAGTTATTCTCCTTTTCGTCTTTCTTTTTAAATCTCTCTTTACAATCTACCCTCTGTGGTTTGAAGGTGGTGTTTTGGGTTTTTCCTCTGCTTACAACTAATCCCTCCCTGAATCTGTCATTTTCCTTATTATTCTCTACTTCATCTCAACTTCTTGTATGAGCCTGACTGTAGTTCCTCATTACTTGAACTCTTTCTAACCACTTATGGTATCTTTTTTCCTTTGACCTAGACACGCTAAATTTTGACTAGAATGTTGCTAATATTTTTCATTTGAGGGTTTATTTTAAGAGATAACCAGTGAATTTTTTCTCTCTTTATTTTGCCCTCTGATTCTTTAAAATCAAATAAATTTTCTTTCATGATTTGTTGAAAAAGGAGGCCCTTTTAGGGGGTTTTTGGGGGTTCATGATGTCTTTCAGGTAACAAAATGATTTTAAAATGATATTCCCTTGATCGCTTTTCCAGGTGAGTTGTTTTTTATATAAAATATATAATTTTTAAATTTTATTTTTATATTTAATATTATATATAATATTATAATTATAAAATAAGCTTTATATTTCTTATTGTTTCATGCAATCATTAACTCTAGTACATTCTAATTTTCAAGGAAAGGCTACTTGGGCCAAGTTTATGCCTCCTTTTCTAAGTTATTACTTCTTCTTTCAAGCCTTTTCATCCAAATCTCTCATTTCCTTTCTAATTTTTATCTCTAGATTTATTATGAATGTTATTTATTTGAATTGTATTAATATTATCATTTAGACCTTTTTTAAAACTCTTTCTTTATTTCTTCCAGAAATTTTAATTCAGTTTTTCTTTGGGACTTGCTCTGGGATTTAGGATTTAGGTATTCTGAAGTTATTTTCTTATTCTGTATTTGTGTTTTGAATATCCCAAGCATAGTAACTATTCTTTATTGTAGACATTTTTTTTTAAATTCACTCATTCTTCCATCCTTACTTCCTGAATTGGGGCTTTGCATTTTGACAAAGCTTTATATATTTGTGGAGTGGTTATCAAAGCCTTTCCCTCTGTATTATCTGAAATCATCCTGCTGCAATTTTAGGATATTGTGTTCAAGGATGTCAGAAACAACTAAGGTCAGGGACATTCAAATTTTGTTGTATTGTTGTTGTTCAGTCATTTTTCTGTCATGTCGGACTCTTCATTGCTCCATTCCAGGATTTCTTGGCAAAGATGTTGGGATGTTTTGCATTTGCTTCTCCAGCTCATTTTACAAATGAGAAAACTGAAGCAAATAGGATTGGATGGCTAGTAAGTGTAGAAAGCAAAATTTGAACTCGGGATTTCCTGATTCTAGACCTGGCACTCTATTCACTAGGTATTACCTAGTTGCCCCAATTCAAACTTTAAATGTACTAAAAGTGGTCTGATGGAGGTTGATATTTGAATGTTTCTCTGTCAGTATGTTTTACAAGATCTTGACTCTAGTCTGAGTCTGGTGAACACAACTATGGGTTTGCCTCTGGTTTACCACAATAATAACAATGACTAGCATTTGCAGAGTGTCTCTCAGACACTGTCCCAAGTATTACAAATATGAATTTATTTGATCCTCAGTAAAATCCTGGTGCTAGACCACTGGTAGATTAGGGCCAGTTCCATTCCCCATCAGCAAGCTGGGAATTACACGTGCAGGAATAGAACTGCAGGCTCCTTTTTTGCCTAAACTCGTGGTCCTTGTTATTCTTTGTTATTCAAATGCAGGTCTCAGACCAGAATGAGACCAAATCCAGAGTTAGTATCACATTGCTTTTATCTCTTTCCTTTTCTTGTCATTATTTGAAATCACGGTTTCAGTCAAGTTTTGCTCTTGGATGGCCACTGATCACTGGTGTTCTTATTAGATTTCTGTTGGAACAGCTACTCTGCCCATCATACAACTCTTTCATTTTACATTACATCATTTGGTCCTACACAAGTAGGAAAGTAGGAAAGCTAGGATTCAAACTCAAATCTACTGATTCCAAAGTCAATGCTTTTCACTGTACTACTAATTATAAGTTCTCTGATTTGGCCTATGATCTTCAATTATTACAATTATTGCCAGATGAGCCAATTAGCTACAGAAAATTAAAAACAAATACTCTTAAAAACCTGAAGGACTCAAAGGCAAAGGTAACCATTATTCATATTGAAGACTATTCCCCATGTTAAAATCCATTTAAAATATTTTGCTTGTTTTTTCTTTAATTTTAACCCCCCACACATATATTTCCAGGGAAGAGATGTGAGAAAATGATGCTCTAGTTTTTCAGCTCCACTCATTATAAATCTGTAAGAAAGTATGAAGTTTTATGACAGGAGGAAAGGTGGTCATTAAAGATAAATTTGAGAAAAAGAGGGTCCATAGAACTTTTAAGATCATTACTCCTCCATATTCTTGTTTAGTTGGGTAGTTTTCTAATATTGGTAAATGAGATGGATGAAATGACTACTTAAAATTATCTCTGGAATCATGCTTTCCGCCAAGAGGTCAAAAATATGTCCCTTCTGAGTTTGGCCATCACTGCTGAGAATGTCAAGCTTGATGGGATGTATTATTTGAAAGCTAGATTGAGTTTATCAATTACACACACAAATATAAAAGATAGTTTTATATATAGTTATAGTTTTGACTGAGTATTTTAGAATTCTCAAAATTTGACTTGAGCTCATAGTTGATCAGTGATATAGGTACCATAATTTGTCTTCCTTATAAACTTGGGCTAGTCACAGAACAAGCTTTTCAGGCATGGGAAAAGAATTACTTAAGTAGTCAACAAGTCTTTTATTTTCAATTCTTCATTCTAATTCACTGTTGGGACAGAGGGACAAACATCACTTCAAGTCCAATAGACAAAATAGAAATTTTGACAGTTCAATTGCTTGGAGGGTATGGGGTTGGAGATAAAACTATAATGAAAAATATAGTTGAACACTTTGAAATAGGACCCAGGAGAGAGCCTTTTTTGCTACCAAACAGAAACTTACCACCCTGGAAGCTAGATGCTGAATATGCCTGATCCTGCATATGAGTAGGAAGGAAATACTTCATTTCCTAGACTCCTTCAGGCCACTAATATTCTATTGAATACACTGGAGCTTAGGGTGGATGTGACTATATGAACTGGACACTCAATGACATGGATAACAGAAATAACAGTAATTATATATAATAATTATATCTCTTTCAGTGTCTTAACAACAGAAAGGAAGGACCACAATAAGTATTCAAAGAACCTAACCTTTTATTTTAAGTTCCCTGGGTTTCTAAGGATTACATAGCTTTTACTTCTCAGAACTATTAGGCTCTTAAGCAGAATAAAAGAAGAGAAATGAGATACACAAGGAAATCAGATCCTTCCTAATTTTTGGTTTCTCAGAGCAGATACGTAATTAGCCTAGGGTCACAATAGCTTTGTCCCATACTGTCATTATGGAAGCTTGGGAAGGCTTGGTTCTTCACAGCAATGATGCTGGGGGAAATTGGTTGGGTGTGGAAGACCCACTCTTAAAAAAAAGAATCTCTGAATCCTCATCCCTGCCTTGATTCCCATAATCATATTTCCTGACCTGATTCCTCCCTCTGTCAACATGACTTCATCTACCCAATGCCACCTACCTATAGATTATATGTTCTAGAGACTCACAGCAAATGAGATGAATGTCCAATATTATCAATGATAAGCAAAATATGTAAATCGGAAATATCCTGGTTTACTTTCTCTTCTTCGTATTCATCTTCATCATCACTATCATCACCAATACCACAGCACCAGTACTGCCTCAAACTGGCTTTAGTTTTGATCCTGAGATCTATTTTTACCTTTCCTCCTTTTTTCTGAATTTGCCAAACTTGGTGATTTCTAAATTATGGTTCTTGCTCAGAACCATGCTTCAGATGGCCACAATCTAACTGAAGGCAGCAGGTGGGAGAAGGAGTGCTTTTCACATGATGGGTACTTACTTCAATGAAATACACTGGGCATCCCCCCTGCCCTGACCCTTAATGAACAACCTCTACAGCATGTCACTGGGGTTTTCCAGATGAACATCTTTAATCTAACCCACCCAAGAGAGGGAGGGATACATGGTCTCATGTTCCTTGATCTTGCATTTTTTAAAATCCTGAGTTGTCTTGTTGGATTCTTTGGTGAGCACTTTTGCTCCATGACTGGGAAAACATTTTTGAGCTTTAACACGATACCCAGGCTTTTAACGTGTTGCTATAAATAACTTTGGTGTGAGCCATTAGAGGAAAAAAAATGCAGGAAAGAAAGAAAACAGAGGGCAACCATAATATCTGGATGCCAGATGGCATCAGCTTAGTGATGGGGCTGATTCAATGAGAAACTGAAGGAAATTCCTGTCATATGTCTGTATGAACAGAACTCACAAGGAATTAGATATAGAAAGAAAGGCCAATAATAGTCAATATGGTCATGCTCAAGGCCTTAAATATTTTGTTTACATTTTTAAATGTGTTTTAAAATATAATGCCTAGGCATATATCTATATTATTCCCATTGGAAGGTGTCTGAGAATGTGGATGACTTAACCCAATGGTTAAGAATATGAATACTTGTTTAGGAAAAAAGTGACTAGAAATGTTAATTGTCTGACATGTGTTTTTATATTTGCCCCCAAAGTATATTTAGTGAACCAAACATCAGTCATGGTTCCAGAAAGTACTGTTTTTTTTTATAGCCACAAAACAAGGTGCTTGAATAGAATTCTCTTGCAAGGAACAGAAACAAGGAACAAGGACTTGTTAAAAGGAAAAAACTATTCCCTTATTATAGTTCTTTAGTATCTAACCTTATAACACCTGATTTGTCTTTGCAGCGTAAATAATGCTTAGAGATAATTGGGCAGACAATAGGTCTGTTCAAATCAAACATTCTAAATTTTACTCTCCTTATGTAAAGAAATTCACAATGACTCTTTTGTGTAGCTGGTAGAAAGTATGACTATACCTCTGTCCCAGACTGGCCAGTTAGCCCAAAATTCTTTAATTATCCCTTGTTCCTTCTAAAATCACTATTGTTAGACAGTGTCTTATAGTGGACAAAGGAATGAACCTGATTGGGTTCAAATCCTACCTCATACACTTACTAGATGTGAAATTAAAGGTAAAAGATTTAACTTTTCAGAATCTCAGTTTCCTTTTCTGCAAAATGATAATAATACTTGTACTTAGCTAATTCACAAGGTTATTTTCCCCATACCTCTCTTAGTCTTCAAAGGTTACCCATTCATCCTTCAAGATCCACCCCAAGATTCCCTCTCCTACAAATAGATCCTGAGTGAATTTTCATTTTCTCTCTATATAAATTACTAATAATGCTAGTACCATCACTAAAAATGATATTTAATAATTATATATTCAGTCAAACATATTCTGATGTCTCAGAATAATGTATGAATGACCCTTTACTTTTTGGAGGTTGACTCAGAGAATACAGCAGTAGACCTGAAGTCAAAGAGATCTGAGTTCAAATTCTGTCTCATACATTTCCTAGATTTTTGAGGGCCCCTTTCCTGTACATCTCCATATTCCTGATAGCACCAATATAGTGAATATAGAGGTGTTCAGTAAACATAATATTCCTGAGCTGGATAATCAAGTATTTATACTGAGCCCCTAAATCCATATTTAGATAAATTATATTGAAATTGTCCATCTTATTACCACTAAAATTAAGACCTTATGGATATGTTGAGCAATCTGAGCTTGTGTTGGTATAAGTTCTCCTGCCACAAATGGAAATTAATATTATTTGGGTCAACTTAGTCATAAAATTTATCATGTAATGGCCACAATTCTGATGATGAGTTTCTCCATATTTACCTAGGATAAAATCATAATCAGTGTCTTGAATTCTGACCAAGAAAAAGCAGGTATAGAAATCCTGAGGTGTTTGGGTTTTTTTTTTAATTTTATAATGGCTCATAGCATCTCCACTAAGATCCTTCTCTAAAACTTGGTCTGTGGTCTTTCAAAAACTCTATTAGCAGAATTAGACAAGTCTAGAAGCAATGTTAGAGTGTGTGCCTATTGTCAAAGAGTTAACCTAGCAAAGTTCAAAGATCTTCATCTTTCAGTTAGCTTAAGGGTGAGGAATTGTTTGTCTGTAAAAATTCATAATTTTTTATTGAGTTTTAGAAGCTGCAAACTGCAATAGAGAAGGGAAAAGCTAAACCAACAAAATTACTGGTCCTTGAAGTAAGTCTAGTTATAGACATAGTACATTTTAGTGGCCTCTGACGAAAGGGAATCTAATCATGAATTTTTTCATAGAATTTCCAGACTGTACCCAATGTTATATGTGGGAATGGCATGCATGTCTGAGCTGAGACATGGCAATGGTTTGGCCGAGGCACAGTAGCTCAACAGTTTAAATAAGGAATGAGGGAAGAATGCAGAAGGGATTGAGTGTGAGGACAAAATGAGCCTGAATCAAATTGACAGCATGTGTAAAATGAGACTGGAATCTGGCTATGTTAGCAAAGTTAATTAATATTACAGAGAAATGAAGTAGTAGAGGGGATGGCATCTTTAGTTAGAGCAAATGATCAAGTCATTGGAATTTATTCTCACTCGAGATAGGGCTCAATGATTCCCAACTCTCTGCCAGGGAAAAGGACTTTAGAAACTACTGTTATTTTCTCCTGAATATTAGATTTCTCAAACAACTAGGAGTCAGAATGTGTGTGTGTGTGTGTGTGTGTGTGTGTGTGTGTGTGTGTGTGTGCGAGTATATGTATATGGGGGAGACAGAGAGAGAGACAGAGAGAGACAGAGAGACAGAGAGAAACAGAGAGACAAAGAGAGAAAGATGAGGAATCAGTCTTGACAAGTAATGTGGCATAACGGATAGCATTGCTAAATTGGTCATTAAGACAGTTGAAGTTGTAACCCCACCTCAGATACTCCAGTAGCATGACAGGTCATCCATAACCTTATCCATAAAATGGGCATAATATCAATCTCACAGGGTTCTTACAAGGCTGAAATAGGTAGAGTAAAATACTTTGCAAAGCTTAAAGTGCTAAAGAAATGTTAGAGTCCCAGGTTCAAGTCCTGTCTCTGATACTGATTGGTTCTGTGACCCTGGACAATCAATGTTCCCAAACAATTCTCTGATGCTTTATGGTGCACAGTAGCTGTTTACCAACTCTGTTAACCAATAAGCATTTATCCAGCACCTACAGTGTGCTAAGTGTTTTATTATTATTCTCTTATTTGATGTTCATAATATCCCTAAGAGGGAAGTGCTATTATTAACTCCATTTTACAGATGAGGAAACCAAGGCAAACAAATATTAAGTGACTGACCCAAAGTCTCACAGCTGGTGCCAAAAGACAAATCCAGGATCAGGGCTTTCTGACTCCAGGTGCAAGATTTGATCCATGCTTTGTAGCTTAATTTTTCTGAGCCTCAGATTCCTCAGTGCCCTGAGAGGTGTGACTAAATAGCCTTTGAAGCCCCTTCTTCCATCCCTCATCCTTTGAAAACTAGAATTCTTGACTCTCAGATCCAGATTTTCTTGCTGTTCTATACTGTAAATTATTATTATTATTATTATTATTATTATTATTATTATTATTCCTCTAATATCTGGGATTAAATGTTCTTGATTCCTTTACCTAGCTCACATGTATGCAAAAAGCAAAGTCAACAGGAAATTCTAAGTGGAAGATTATTTTCTTCTTCAGTTATCAGAATATTCTACAGCAGACCACTTTATTTTAAATTTCAGCTCTGCCATCCAGCAGCAGTTTCACTCCTCCATTTACTTAGTTAGACGAAAGCTAACTCTGAGTTTCTATCGTTCAGCTGTGCCCTAGAGAGTGACAAAGACAAATTAATGGAATAGCTGTGTGCCAAAATAAAGCATGGACCCTGTCACCACCAATATATGTTAAGTCCATTAAGTTCTATTTTAATTAACTGAACTTTAGCTGGAAAGCCACAGCAAACATGTTGAATTAGCGGAAAGAAACTCTCACAATATGCCAGATAAACCCTTTATTCCATATGAAGTAGAAATAGTTCCTGAAAAGGATTTAGTATTTGCAGTAAATGAGATTTTTATCAAAGTCAAGCAAAAAAAAAAATCAGCTTTGCATTGAAACTACAATCTGGCTTCAAGCTGATATCTATTCACCCCCCCCCCAGTTAAAAAAAAAAAAGAGGGGGGTTTTAGTAAAAGCAGTCATGACTTTTTGATCTCTGCAAAATGTTTTTTTGTAACGATCAAACCAACCTCAAGAAATGCCTAATTCTGAATCCATGCTGTGTCTGGCTAAACCCAAAAAGCCAAGTGGGAGGTAAATTCACTATAATGCAAGTGCTGAGCCCTCGGTTTCCAGGGTTTATAATAAGCATATTAAAAGCAAGGAGGGGCCAGCAAAGTTTTTGTTTCTCATTCAGATCTGCCCCATCCTCTCTGTATACTCTAGCTACCTGTAGCCCATTTGGATTTTCATCTTTTTCAACCCTCTTTATGAAGTCTTGGGAAGTCTAAAAAGGAATGGGAGTTACAGGGGCTTCTGTTGCCCACCCAAGAAAAATCTTCGTTTCATCTGTGAGACATATGAAAATGACTAGTGAAAGATCTCAACCATCAATAAATCCTTTTCTTCTATAAAATGCCTGTGTTTCAAGGGAGCACATGCTTCATCAAAATTAAGTTGAGACTTTATAGTCAACTACTTATAATAATTTTAACTTGACACACAAGCTAAATGATAAAGTGAGACTCTGGTGCAGGTGAATGAGCATCTTGTGGAAGAACATCTAAGGAAATGGTAATGAAGCCTCTCACTACAGCCAAAAAGGGGTCCCATGATTTAGAGAGGCCATAAGACTGCTATAACAGGAAAAGGCTGCTAATTCATCATCATACCAGGTCCACCATCTAAAGAGAATAAATTATTGCTTCCACAAGAAATAAGACTTTATTTCTGATTGTTTTTAACCTAGAGAGTTTTCTAGTCTTTTATCCCTCTCTCTCTCTAGTCTTGTCGATTTTCCAACCTGCATGAGATGCTTACCAACCCAGTTAACTCTTCTAATTATTCCTTTCTTAACATCCACTCCTTCCAGGTGACTTATCACAAACAGTACCATAAAGTCAGTCCTCAACTTACCAGATGCCAAACTGCCTTCCCTCCTGGTTTTTTCTCTTTGATCTAACAGAGTGATTTCTGAAAGTAAAACAGGGCTTCTCTTCTTCACTCATAAACATATCAGGAAAGTACTTTACTGATAGCTTCAAAAGGACATTAATAAAATACTCCAAAATTTGAGACCCCCATGCTTAAAAGAAAGCAATATCTCTCTTTCTCCAGATTTTATGAAAATGTTCTTTGCCTGGAATGCCTCTCTCTTGGTTTTAAATCTTTTTGAAAGGAATTTTGATCTTTTATCACGGTCAACAATTGTTTGCCTCCTTGTGGGAGACAAGAATGAGTTGTTGTTGTTCTCATATAAAAATGAAAATTGCAACCCAAAGAATCCAAATAGCAACCATTATCCTGAAGAACTGAATCATTCCTTTTCTTTTTTTTAGTTTTTTTTTTACAAGGCAATGGGGTTAAGTGGCTTGCCCAAGGCCACACAGCTAGGTAATTATTAAGTGTCTGAGGCCAGATTTGAACTCAGGTACTCCTGACTCCAGGGCCGGTGCTCTATCCACTGTGCCACCTAGCTGCCCCCCTTCACATTTCTTCATGCTATTTATGTTTTTTTTTCTAGAGGATTACATTGATATATGCCTTTATATTCAGGGAAACTATAATTTTGTCAATATGTGGAACTTCTAGTGTGGGAACTTCCAGTGTGAAAACTTCCTCCATCACTGCAGTTTATATTGCAATTTTGACTTAATAGAGAAGTCATTGAGAGTGTCTGTAGTAGATAGAGGCAAAATAACACACACACACACACACCTCCAAGAACAGTGAGTGAGTGCCAGAGGTTATAGTTGAACCCAGGTCTTTCTGACTCTGAGTCCACCATTGGATCTACTCTATCATTCTGCCTGTATCCAGAGGTGTGCTAGAACTAACTCCAATGGGAGCCAGTAGTTAAATTTTCAGTATGAAAATTTATATACAGGAAATTGGAAAATACTACAAATCAGTGTTTGATATATTGTTTTGTTCACTGTCTAAATTAAGGAAGTAATAAAAAAAATTTTAATAATAAAAGATTAAACATTAAAGTGTCATTTCAGTCATTAACCATTTCCCTGCCACGATGATTTACAACATTTTATTCAGCATGACCCAATCGTTGTAAAGGTAGGAAATTTCTAATTTTTCATTCACTATTGCCAATTAAGTTTCTATGAATGCTTTTTGTAACTAGGTCTTCTTTATTTTTTTCTTTTTTATTTTAATGCCATAAAGTTAGAATTTAAAAAACCAATGATAGGTTTTCTTTTTTTAAAAAAAAGGAAAAGATCTATCTATACAGACATATATGTATCTGTTTTATTTTTACTAGCAAAAAACTATAGAAATAATTTTCATTGCCAACCAACCATTAGGGAATTACTAAGCAAACAGTAAGATGTCAACATGATGAACATTTATTTCAAAATTTTAAAAAAGAGACAAATTTTGGCAATAAAAAGGAAGACATGAAATGATTTATAGGAAAGATAATGAAATGACTGTTGCAGTGATACACCTTTTGTTAAGTTTATATTTTTTCTCTTCAAAAAATAAAAACATATCTTAGATTTTGTGATTTTATTCCACAGTATTTACAGCAATTAGGAAATAGGACTTGCTGCTAGTCATTGATTTTTTTTTTAGCTACATTTGTTTGTATCAGCAACAAAACTGTCCTTCCTTTTGGCAATTCAAATTCTCGTGAACTTTTTATGTCTTTAAGAAACATGATAAGGTAAAGATTGCTGAGGTACATAGGACCCCTTGGATATATATGAGCAGTTCCAAAAAAAAGGAAGGAACTCCTCATATATCTTGGGATCAGTGAGTGTGATAGCTAATCCTGTGGAAAATTTTGCTTGAATCAGATCAACAAGATTTATTAAGTGTCACCTACTAAGGTGGATACAAAGGCAAAAATTAGACCCAGCCCCAGGAGCTCTTCTTCTAATGGGAAAGACAACAAGCCAATGACTATGTATAAACAAGATACATACATATATATATAATATATACACATAAATGCCACATATACATACACATATATGTATATATGCACATTCATATTTATATACAATAAATTAGAGATAATCTTGGGAGTAAGCACTAAAATTGAGGATTGGCAAAGATCTTGCAGGAGGTAAGATTTTAGGGAATACTTGAAGGAAACCAGAAGGGGAAGGGGAGGGAATAAACACTTATAAAGCACCTACTATATGTGGGGCACTATGTTAAGTATTTTACAAATGTATTTTCACTTGATCCAGGGAAGAGCTATGAGGTATAAATGAAGAGAAAGAATTATTGGCATGGGTAACAGCCAGTGAAAATGCTGTTAGAAATAGAGCATCATAAGTTAAGGAACTTGTACCATTAACTCCAAGTAAATTTTCATCTATTTTTAAAGTCTTCAGTCAAAAGAAACAAAAGAGAAAATTTGTCACACTTTTCCACCCTGATTAAGTATTTTTAGTAAAAGGAACTTAAAAACAGGAGGGATTCTTATTTTTCTGGTGATGACTCAAGTATGGTTCTGCTTGAAAGTGGAATTAATGGAGTGTCTTCTTAAATTCTTTTCCAGTCATGATAAACTATCATTCTTTAATGGTCTAATTAAATTTCAAAAGTTTGAATTATAAACTTAACACTGTGAACAAATAAGCAAGATAACCATAAAATCTAAACTATACCTTTATCTTTTTAAAATGAAAAATTATAACAAGAATTTTTTTAAAAAAGGTATGTTGTTCTGAATTCTTTCTATTCTGAGTTTTGTCACCATTATTTGGTGTTATAGTTTTACTAGTTGTAAGGAAGAGTGTCGTCATTCTATTATCTTCATTATGTATCATTTCTTATGTCTTTCTTTGTATTGTTCAAATGTGTTGGTTTTGATCTTGTAGTAATAGTTTATGCTATTATATCACAAATCTTTCAACCATTCCTCAGTAGTTGATTGGTCATTCCAATTTTTCAATAGTGAAAATAAAGAAGATGTGGATGTTTCTATATTGATATATTGGCTTTTTTATGTTGCCTTTTAATATCATCCTTATTGTTATTCCTGGTAGAAGGACTGCTTAATGGTCTAAATTACAGTTGGTTTTGTGACTCTTTTGGATATTGTTTGCCAGATCATTGTCCAAAAGACTAATGTCAATTTATAGTCAATTCCAACAATATATTTTCCTATAGCAAGCCAACATTGAATTTTATCATCTTTAGACGTTTTTGCCATTTTGAGTCTAAATTTCAATGATAGTTTAATTGATAGTTTTCTCAAGGGGTTAAATCAGTGGGTCTCAATGTAGGTGATAGGGAGTTTGGTTTTTTAAAATATTTTTAAAACAGCATTTCATTTTTTTGTAATAAAATTTCTTTTGTTTATGCACTTAAAAACATTACTATGAGAAGGATTCTTTAGGTTTCACTGGACTAACAAAAGGAGTACAAAGGAAAGAGGTACAAAATTTTAAGGACTTTGGTTTAAATCCTTTATCAAGGGATTATGGCAATTTATTTTTCTTTCTTTAAAATCATCAACTTGGTTCCCCCCCCACATTGGGAATTAGAATAACAATTGTTATTTCATTATTAAATGAAAAAAAATATTTCTTAATGTTTCCCCAAAGTTTTATAATCTTGAATTTATCAGACATTGTTCTCTTACATATGCTAGGTTTTATGTCTGGCTTCTCTGTTCTGTTTCAGTGATTTATTTTTGTACTTTTTATCCAGCAACATATTAGTGTCAGATTTTTATCAGATATATTTACTACAAAGATTTTTTCCCAATGTTTTTCATTTTCTTCCATTTGGAAAATATTGCTCTTTGTCATGTAAAATTTTTTTATTTGGGTCTAGTCAAATCCTTCAACTTTCTATCCAAAATTTTTTTTTAACATATAAACTTGTTTCTTCTTTCTACAACTAAGAAAAATATAAAATTCTTTTTCTTCCAATTTTTTATTTTTAATATTTAGATTATTGATTTATTATAATTTACTTTAGAATATTATATAAAATGTGTAATTAAATTCACTTTTCACTAAATGCCTATTCAATTTTAGTCAATCATGACTCCAATCCCCAATATTTGGTAATATTAGATTTATAAAACTTTATTATTTTAGATACTAAATTCTGTTTTTGGATTAACTCTTCTATTCCAATTATCTATTTTTCCATTTGTATTAAGCAGTTTTTTTTTATAATTACTGCTTTTTCATTTTTTTTATCTATGAGTTTTCTTTTTAAGGACTTCTTAAAGAACCCCTATATTCCCCTAAAATCCACAAAGTGGATTAATTGAAAGCTTGCATCAGTATTACTACCTTATACATGTTGGTGGGATGTATTTTTTTGTTTTTATTGACTGAGACTACTGGACTTTCTAACCCCTAAAGTCAAGTACCAACTGTGCCATTAGCAAATGATTTCCCCCAATCTAGACCTCAGTTTCTCCACCTATAAAATGAGGGCATTGAATTAAATGATCTTTAAAGTCCCTTCCAATCTACAAGCCTTTGATAATTTGGTAGTCATTTTTGCTAAAGTTAAAGTATTCCCACTGTTCCTGTCCCAAAGACAAGCCACATGTGAGATTATAGACATCTATATCTTCTAGAAAGGCAAACTCCTTTGAGTGAAAGAAAAAGACTAAGACTAAAAGGGAGGCTGCATTAAATTTAAGATATAGCCAGACAAAATAATGCTCTATTACCAAAGCAGTGTGAGGGCTTTTTTGCCCTCTTAAATGGCAGGTTTACAAAAAGGCTTTTTGTTAATTCAGTATAGAATTACTTGTACTGTATTTTATTGCCTCAGCTATACTGTTCTCTAGATTCCTTTGTGGCTAGTGGCCCTTTTCAGCTTTTTCTCTTCCTCTCTCTCACCACCCTTACCCCTCTCCCTCCCCACCTCACTCCCACACCCCCAAAATAAATAAATAAAGCATAAGCCCTACAGTGCTATAACTCAAATGTTAAAAGTGATTCTGGAAAACTTTAGCAGAATGAAACATTCCTTATGTGATACTCTTGCATTTTACAATTTATGTATAGAAACCAGGGCAGAATAATGGCACTATAATAATAACTGAAATCTATATAGCAATTTTTATCTTAAATGATCCCAAAGTAATTATACTAATAAGAGAAAATAATTGGAAATAATGTAAAGTTTTAAGTATATCTCAATTTAATTCATTTAAGCAAACCTTAACTTATTAAAGACATTAGAATTTATAGTACTAGTCTCAAGGGGGTAGAAAAACAAAGAATAAACAGTCTCTGCCCTTAAAGATTCCTACATTCTGCTGAAGGGATATTATACATATAGAATCAATAAATACAATATAATTTGAGAAGAAACAGAATATTAATAATATAAAATATTTCATTTTTATTTAAACCCTAACTAGTTAAAGATAAATAATTAGAAAGTGAATGGATTATATTTTATAAATTATGTATGTCTATGAAATCCATGAAACAAAAATGTCATTTCTAAAGAACTAACTCTTGCTAATAAGTGCAGTAACATGGAAGAACAATTAGCAAATGAATGAACTTTATTTTTTTGATAATTATTTTCTTTTGATAATTATTTATTTCCTCTTCTCTTCATTAAAGGCCTATTGCTTAAACACATCTAATAGCAAGTGAAACAGATTTTGACTTTCACATGTATACTTAATTTTCATAAACTTTATATACACTAGGGAGTTGAGTTTCATGAATACTTTCCTTATTTTTCAGTTTCCCTATTTATAAAATGAAGAAGTTATTCTATCTGTAAGGTCTCTAACACCTTTGATCTCATGATTTTATGTTGTATCAGATCTGATCAAAGCATTATTTTTTCTTATTCAAGATCATAAAGTGTTGATTTTCTTCACTTCCTGGAAGCAGTAAGACTATAACTACAGAAATCATATTACTCAACAAAGAAATAGTTACTCTGGTTGTTCAAAATAATTTGTTTAAATCACTGTACATATCTTAATTCAGTCAATACACATTTGTTAGATGCCCTACTATGTATCAGACCCTATTTTATTACTTGGTAGGTCTGTGAGAAAATTTGAGAAAAGAAAATGAAGATGTAAAATGAGAACTGGGAGCTCCCTGTGAATTTCAGTTGTCTAGGATATCCTCAGCTCCTCATTTCTCCCTTCTAATGCATAACAGACTATTAATAAAGCAAAAATGCTCCATTGCATAGGTCATAGAAGTCATTTTGGAATTTAGGTTGAAAGGGAGTAGCAGTAGAAGGGTAAATAACAGCATTTATGGGGCAAGGAAAAGAAATTATAAAACAGTTGTTGCCTATGAGATTGTCTTCTTTAACTGTCAAGAAAACATCTTTCTGCCACCATATTATTACTTCAGTGGATTTGCAATTCCATCATACCTGCTCATCTTACACAATTTTGTGCATGTCCTCTAATAAATCCTCCATAGGTTGTCTACCATATTATTTGGTCCACACCTGTAATTCCATCAGTCCCTCTACCAATGCAGATAAGTTACTGTTCTGCAATGTAAATTTAGTCTTAGAGAGTTGAGAGCCAAGTGACATGATCAGCTAATATGGGTCATTGGTGAAACCTTAAACTAGGTCTTCCAGACTCAAGGCCTGCCATTATGCCATAGCACCTCATCATATCTTTAGGAAAATAAGCTGCTTACATAAATAAGGCTATTAAATTTGGGCACACACTCCATAATTTGACCTAATTTTTAGACGTATTGATGAACTCCATCGAATTACACGTGCCAATCAAACTACAAGCATTTATTTATTCCAATGGATCAGGAATCTCTCTCTCTCTCTCTCTCTCTCTCTCTCTCTCTCTCTCTCTCACACACACACACACACACACACACACACACACACACACACACGATTTATTTTGCTTTTAATACTTGCATATTTCTGAAACCTGTGATTTTACCAATGTAGGCAGTCTTTCAGTCAACAGATATGAAGCTATCTATGATTTAGGAAATTATGTTTGAGAATTGATTTAGCCAAAAAAATCTATAATCTTCAGCTAACATTTGATAAATATACTGAACCATAGGTGGGGTGATTTTCAGGAAGCAGACATATCCACCACACTTCTGGGGTCCACATTTAGTGAACTTCCTGTTTACTAAGGACTCATAAGAATTTGTATTGTGCTGGAATCATCTCTCAATCATATGGAAGAAGACCTTAGTGGAGGACTTATTCTCAAAATAAAAAATCTGTTTTGATATTTTTGCTTCTGTAGGCTGTATTCACATAGTGAACCAGATGGGTATTTGTACATGTAGAATTGGTGCAAGGGATGTTTGGGAGAGGAGCCAATTTGATTGTAGGCTTTGATTTTTAGACCACTGAAAGTTTCTAAGAATGACAGCACATCAAAGCTACCATATCTTTTGTGTCATTTTTGCATTAAATCTCTGAGAAATCCAATAGTTAATCAAATCCATTTCAAAGCGAAAAAAGTAAAGGAGAAAAGTTCATGATGAGAAATTCCATGTAAGAGATCCTGTGTGGTCACTGAGTCCTCCTTCTCCCTTCTGACAGGGCTGTGTTGTGACCGGCAGGCAGATATCCACCAATAAGTCTTACTTCTAGGTTATGCCTGCCAAATATTTGTGGTTGTGTTTGTTGCTCTGGGTGGAGTCCCATTCTTACTGCCATATTCTCACTGCTGCATACACCTTGGCAGGACATAGACCTGGGCCCAGGGATGATCAGTGTCATATTCCTTCTAGTCTGAAAACTTGGCTTTGTTTTCCACCCCCACCCCCCGTGGGATTTCAACTTCCCCAAGCTAGACATAAAAAGTATTGCACTTGATATGGATTTCATGCTATGGTCTTCTTATCAATTCTTTCCTTTCCTGCCAAGTGGAGAAAACGGGAGCCAGTTTTCTGTGCTTTCTCTGTGTTTTGTATGGCCCTCCCATGAAAGCAGTCAAATCTTGGAAAACTCGAAATGTCATCCCCAAGACCTTGTGCCACACATTATGCTAAATAAAAAAAAAAGAAAAGGTCACTGGCTCATTTTGAGTTTTGGTCCTGGCCCATGGTCACTGCTTTTGAATCCTTCTGGGAAATAGCAAAATGTTGTGTTGGAATTCGGGGCATCACCCTGGATGCCAGACAAGTTTCGAGAAAATAGTTCTGACAAGTGTGGAAAATTTCTAATGGCTCGTCTTTGGGGTTAAACAAACTGGTACAAACACAAAACCACTCATTTACTATGGCGTGCCTGTGGGTCTAAATTTATAACATAGCATTTTTCTACTTTATAAAAAGAATCCCAGTTCAGACTAATTCAAAGAATGTGTGAGGATCAGGCCTTCACTGCATTCTTAGAAACCTCTAAATATATGTGTGTGATTATAGATATAAGATCACTCCTTCTCTGAACCTCAGTTTTCTCATCTATAAAATGAGGACATTGGACTAGATGAATTTTGCAGGGTCTTCCACATCTTAATTCATTATTCTAGAATCCCAAATATATATATATATACATATGTATATGTATATATATATATATGTAATGTTTGCTTATATGAGTGTTTTTTGAAAAGCATGCTAAACTGAAAAGTAGAGCAAGTTTCAGACTGTGAGGTCCACACTAAAAAAAAAAAATCCTGCCATCCTCCCTTCCCCCAGCTCTCTGAGCTTATTATGCTATACTTATTAGCATCATCATTCTTGCACTGTAAGAATTCCTAGAATTTTGTAGTATGCACAAATGCTAGTACTTAGAGCAGGGAGAGAAAAAATAAATTCCCTTCCCTGATGAGCTAACACTGGGGGTGCAAAGCAGGAGGCTAGGCAACCCCTAAGCGGCAGGTGGTCTGTGTCGCTGGAATGCTTTGCAGCCAGGGGGTCAAATAACATTTGTGAAGAAACAACAGCCATGCAGCTCAGGGGCTAAAATGAAGTCCCCCTCCTTCAGAGGACTTTTGTAGCCACAGAAATTCTCAGATGAGGGATGCTGCAGCTTCTGCCCCCCATGCCTCCCCTTTCGGGACTTCTCATCTTGTCTTCTTGCTTGCTTGCCTGTTGCAGATTCATCCCTGAGGCCTGGTCAGCCTGCACGGTCACCTGCGGTGTGGGCACCCAGGTGAGGATGGTGAAGTGCCAGGTGCTACTGTCTTTCTCCCAATCCGTGGCCGATCTGCCCGTTGACGAATGTGAAGGGCCCAAGCCAGTGTCCCAGCGTGCCTGCTATGCCGGACCTTGCAATGGGGAAATTTCTGAGTATAACCCTGAAGAGACAGATCTGCTCTATGGTGGCCTACAGGATTTTGATGAGCTGTATGATTGGGAATATGAGGGCTTCACGGAGTGTTCTGAGTCCTGTGGAGGAGGTGAGAAGGGCACATTGGGTTCAAACCCCTTCCCCTTCCCCATGTTTTGTCCTCTCTTCATGTTTTCCCTTTCTGTGTGCAAAAGATTAGTTTACTGCCTCTGTTCCAAGGATAGTGGGAGGGAGGGAGTGGAGGAAAGAGGTCTTAACACAGAGTTAGACAAAATGAAACACAGATGTATTTCTCGTTCTTTTTTTTGGCCTGGCTGGGGGCTCATGCTGTCAGCCTTGAGTGGCCTATGAAGCTAATGTTTTTACTTACGGTTGTCTTTCTGATGATTCACAATATAGTCTCAGTACAGCTGATTGGGAAATATCATTGACATAAACATGGTAGAACCTTTGACATGCAAAATCATTTATCTCTGCTCTTGTCTCAATATAGAATGATATGAACCAAGATATATGATGCCTAACCAGAATATTCTCTCCAATAACACATTCCCACTGAATTATTTCACACTCAGATCATATCAACAGGTTGTACCTCTTTGGGATATTTTTAAATGTTTGGATAATTAACAGTTGACTGAGATGATTATAGATGTCTGGAGCTATTTGGACAGTTCTTCAACTTTACATTTTTATTTAAACATGTTATCTCATTTGATCCTCACCGAAGTCCTACGATTTACTATAGACATTATTATCCCTTTATAGCAAATGGGGAAGTTTGGGAACAGAGAAGGGAAGCAATTTTCCCAAAGTCACACATATAGCAGATGATAGAGCTAAAATTTGAGGACACAAACTTTGATTCTAAGCCTATTATTCTTTCTATTTTACTGAACTCTCTCCCTAATATATCTACTTAGATGTTAGAGTTTTGGAGCTAAAAGTCATTTTCTCATTTTATAGATTAAGGACTTGAGACCCAGAGAAATAAGATAACATATAACAAGATCACACAGTTAGTAGCAGTTGGAACTAAAAGGTAGTTCTCTCACATTTATGTATTTGGAGGGGGTTGGGGGTGGCGGGATGAGGCATTGGGATTAAATGACTTACCCAAGGTCACACAGCTACTAAGTATCAAGTCTCTGAAGTCAAATTTAAACTCAGGTCCTCCTGACTCCAAGGCTAGCGCTCTATCCACTGTCCTACCTGGCTACCCCTCACATTTTATGCATTATACATACTATTTACTTATCACTTGGTGAATGATTTAAGGTCAAAGTCATGAGCTAAAATGAAATCCTAAAATGACAGTTTATGTGGATCTGTTATTCAGCAGCAGATTCCAGAATCCATTGCTTGATTTCTGGCTATCTTTAATGATCTTGAGGTTGGGAATCGTTAATTGAGATCAACATTTTGCCTGTCTCTCTTCTTCTCACCTCTCTCCTCAAGGAGATACTGGGTGACATGGGAAATCGTGGGAGAGGCCCTGATAATCTATTTCATTGGTAGTCAATAAAACCCTTTGGGTGTGGGAGGATCTCAATATCAGGAAATGTTTTCATCAACAAAGATTTCCAATTAGGTAATATAAAAACCCTAACAAGAAGTCTCCTGGGCATTGCATTTTTAAAGATATCTTTCATCATCATTGAAAGTGGAATAATAAATATGACCAAAGTGCTCACAGTGGAGTGGAAAAGGAATGAAAAAGGGAACAATGGAAAAAGGAAAAGAGTTTCTTTTCTACAACAGGTCTTTTACTAGGAGTTTAATAGTCTGACCTTGGGACTTTTGTTTGTTTCCAAGTCTTCCAATTTCAAACCCTGGAATTCAGAAAGGTTTTAATGGAGAGTTCTGGTACTTAAAAGTTTAAATTCTTCCAGCTGATTTTTGTAAGACAGCTTGCTGAAAAACCACTAGTGTATAGCTTGCTTGTACGTTTTCAGGGCATCACTACATACAAAACTAGAGATGGGTGTTTTAGAAGACTTTGTATCATAAAGAACATGGGAAGCTGAGAGAGCTAATAGAAATGCAATCATAGTCTTAGGTCACTTTCCTATGCAAGGGTGGTGGACAGGGGATGAGTCGATTGAGTTTCAATCCCTAATTTCTATGATAGACTTGATTAGTGACCATTTCTGGCCCGAGGAAAATACGTTTGATAAAAAATGGTATTTATATATGAACTAAACCTAGGCAGTCACAAGGTTCAACTACAGTAAGTCAAGCCTCCAATTTTATGAGCAGATGGAAAAAATATATTCAGTAATGGAAATAACTATTTGCCTTTATCTTCAAAAATCCAGCCATTTCACTGACCAACCAGGATCATAAGATCCAAAGTATATTGTGTATATGGAATGTATTTAATTTAAAACATTTTTTGAGTATTGATTTGGAAGTAAGATCTGAATGTTTGATGCACTAGTTGATCCATGCCTGTAGGAACTGAGTATAACATAAATTATACATCTTATATAGTCAAGGGAGGAGAGTTACTGAAATTTCTTAGGTCTCAAACTGTCAACAACTGAACACATTTACCTATAGTTGTATCACTGTGCCAAGTTAATATTTATTTCTAAAATTCTAGAGTTGGAAATTCCTAAGTGGTGAAAATATGTATGGAAATATGGTTCATATAATGTCCATATGAACTTTTAAAAGGCTCCTTCAATATATAGAATGTATATTTTAAAGTCATTGTTTGACAGCAACATTTTACTGTCTTATTAACTTTGGTCTTCCACCAAAATGTTACCCAGGAGATTTTAGAAATATATGTGTGTGTGTAAATACATACATAGATACATATACATATGTGTGTATACACACATGTATTACATATATATATATATATTATTCATTTTACCTAAAGTCAACCAGAAATATGCAGGATTAGTGAATAGATTCTAAATCAATTTTTTGGTTGCAACACAGGTCAAGATAATTTTATTGCTTTTGTAATCTCAAGAGGTGAAACTGGATAGATGCAAAAGGAACCTTTCACCTTGTAGAGGTAGCAACCAGAAGGAACTAGTTAGTAATTTAGCCTGTCGTTAGTGGCTGTATTTCCCAGAGCTGTCATCAAATATCATGTAACAATTATGCTATTCTGGTAGATATAAACACTGAAAATCCCATTTGCTGGAAGATTGAAAGTTAACCTCAATTTCTTCAATTTGTGTCCGAGGTTCCACCCTTACCTCCTTGTTTTATATCAGTTTCCCAAATGTGACCTAAGAGTTGCATTTAATACTAGCTTTGAAACTAATCTGTTTCATGATGCTTAGATATTAAGCAAGTAGAACAATATTAAAATCCATGTGATAAAGAAGTTGACATCAAGTGTCTTTCAGGAAAATAGAAGGCAAACACTTTTTCCTATAGCATTTTTCTTTATAATTCATTTATCCCTTTATAGCAATTAGGTGATAACAACAATGATTCGAATTGGGTATTAAAATTTTTACTGTTTTAGGTACAGAGCTAGGGGCTAGTGTAAATTCAAAGAGGGGGTAAGGCACAGTGACTTACTTCAAGCAGCTTAGAATATAGTAGAAAGAATGAGATAAACATTCAAATATGTGTAATACCAAAGAGAATATTGTAAGACTATAAAAAGGTATAAGCAAAATGCCATGGAAATTAAAGGAAGGGAAGATTTCCTGTGGTGAAGGAAGATAGAATTAGGGAAGGCTTTTTAGGAGGAGGTGATATAGGAGTTGAGTCTTAAAGGATGGGTTGAAATTTGACAAGGAGAGGGGTGGTTAGGTGGCAAAGTGGACAGAGCACTGCCTCTGGAGTCAGGAGTACCTGAGTTCAAATCCTACCTCAGACACTTAATAACTACCTAGCTGTATGGCCTTGGGCAAGCCACTTAACCCCATTTGCCTTCCAAAAAACCTAAAAAAAAAAAAAGATATTTGACAAGGAGAAAAATGCCTTAGGAGGAGGTATTCTGAGCTTTTAAAGTCCAGGAAACATTGTAAAGAAAGCAGAGAGATAGGAAAATGCAAGTAGATCAGTTTGACAGGGGAAAAGTTGAATATATGAGGTAGTATGATGTGAATTCAACTATAGGGTTACAAAGCACTTTATGTGTTGTCTTCTCTATTAAAATGGAAGCTTGGGAAATAGGGGTTTTTTTTTGTGCTTTCTGATGCTATTCCAAGGTCATAGCATAGTGTCTGGCATAAACAAAACAATTAAAAAATACTTGATTCAATGATTGATTACCTTACATGAGTTTGAGTCTCACAGTCACCTGAGAGAGTAGACATTCCAAGTATTATTATCTTGGTTTTACATGATGAATCTGAACCTCAGAGAAGTCAAAGGATGTTCCTAAGGTGAGTAAGTAGCACAACTTACAGGAGGCAGAGCTGGGGCCCCACTTACACTTGTAAATCCAGGGACCACATAATCTTTCAGCATTGTTTGTGTCTCTTCCAAGTTTTCTTTCTCACTTTCCAGATATTGTTTTTTTAAAATGATACCTGAAATGCTGAAACATAAATTGGAATATAGTTTGGGGTCTTTTAAAAATTTAATCTTAAATTGAAATTAATGGTACATATATATTATCTTTTCTTCTGGGAACTTTAAATAAGAATCTTAAATTGTAAGTTGTAAGTATAGCCTTTTATAACCATTTTCCTTGTAAACTTGCCTTTTACAAAAGGAGGAGGTTTAGATATATAGATAGATGTATAGAAGAACTTTCATAGCCAGATGTGTAGGAAAATAAACTAGAATGAACTATTGTGGCACACACATCTTGTATTAATCAGACTCAGATTTTTTTTAAGGCCCATCAAATGGTTATCCAACCATTATTCAAAAGCTCCCAATAATATATAATATACTATTATATGTAATGATTGTGAATACCTACAGCCTTTTAACACAGCACATGGATACTTTTTTGACCTAAGAAGATTCAAATTAAATCTTGAATCTTGTTTCTGAAAGAGTCACAAGAGATTAAAAAATAGAGTGTGTGCTCTCTGGGCAACATTTAAAGTGTTATTCTTAAGCATTTTGTTTGATAAAATTTTGAGTTGCTGTAAAAAATGAAGAAGAGTATGTGTGGATTTGACAGACAATACCTTAATACTTTTAACCATTCTTCAGAAACATTCTAGGTCTGTGAATCTTAAGATGAGAACATGAACTTCTTTGGGAAACACTTAATTTGAAAAGAAGATGAAAGGTTTTGACTCACTTCTCAAAAGACTTTCTCTCTAAAATTGGCTAATAGTGATGAACTAACTAATGAGTGATAAGTGAGTAAAAAGAACAATTTGATTAGAAAATATGTGTTACATGCACTCAGAAGGAGAGTGAAAATATCATTGAACTTAAGGACAAAAAGAAAAAATCTGGATTCAAGTCCTGTTTCCCAACCCTTAACCGTTAAATGACCATGGATAAATCCTTTTATTCCCTTCAAATCTATTTCCTATTTCACAGGGTTGTTTTGAGTTTATTTTGTTCACTCCATAAACCTTAAAGCACTGTGTAAATTGGTTATGGTTATACTATTTTCAAATGAATATATAACTAATACTTAAGAACATAATCTTATATCAATATTTTGATGCATTTGATGAATATTGTATTCCCTTTAATGACGTAAATGCTATATGTAATTAGATAATATACATACATATTATGTAAAGTATATATGTATATACCTGGGCTCCAAGAATCTATGATTTCATCTTTATGGGTCCTCCATCAACTATTATAAATTATTGCCCCTCTGGGTCATAGTAAATAGTCTTTGTAAATTACTTTAGCTGAAAAAAAATTATCAGTTGGTGGCCAGCCTTCTGCTTATGAGGGCTTCCTTGAACACAAATATGGGCTTGCCTACTAGAAACAAATGCAAAGTTTTTCTAGCCTAAAATGTCCTGCTGGATTATGAATATCATTGGACTATCTTTTCACATCCATGACACCATTGGGGGTTCAGAGTAGAGTACATGAATATAATATATATACAATGTCTATTTTTAATCATTTCATGGATAACTACATATAGAATTGATTTAATCAAACATAACAGATTATATATAGCACTATATTTAGACATATATAGCACTATATAGATAGATACATATAGAATTCTTTTAATAAAACATACTAACAGATTATATATAGCACTATATTTAGTATATTTATGTGGACATATTTGTACACATATGTATGTGTATACTTATGCTATATATTTTATTTATGTTTGTATATATATATGTATGAGTGACTGAGTAAATGTTCTATCTGGCCTTCTCCCTTAGGACTGTACTTGAATTATCTCAGACAAATTAGTGTCTAAACTTGAAGAGCACTGGCAAAGCAGATTCTCCTGTGTCTCTTGGTATTTGAAAAATGGCAATTGCTGCAATTTGATACTGTATGCAACAAGGGTGAAGTGGTTGATAAACTCTTACTATTTGGATTCCAGACGCTGGGGGGAGGAGGAGGGTGCCCCTAAACACGGACTGCCAAAAAACCCTCTGACTCCAATTTTACTGGCACAGGTTCATGAACCTATAAAGAGACTTGTTTTTAATGGAATTAGTCATCACAGCTCTTCAGTTCTCTTTCTTCCTTTCAACTTCCAAACCTGCCCCAGGTCTCTGCAGCAGTGAGCCAGAATCAGGAGGAAGCAAGGGAAGGCCTTAAGCCCTGGCTGCTGAGGTACCCAAAGAACACAACTTCTGACAGTGACTCCAGTTTACCAAATGTTGGACCTTATACCACTGCTCTGTGCCTCCTTCCAAATTCAACAATCCCCTATTGACGAAAATAGAAAGTGTTGAAGGTCATAGTCATTTTTTTTTACACTCTGCCCTCTTTTTCTGTATTAAATTATCACTTTGCACCATTGGTGGTCTCTGGTTTGCCATGGCTCTCAGCAACACAGGGCTGTGTTTGTCGGGGCTTCCATTGAGTCTGTGGCAACCCTCCTTGAGGGGCATCTTCAGAGGCCACAAATCCGGGGGTACGGTCTCCCAAGGTCACGTGTTTCCTTGATGAGCTTGGCAGCCCTGAACCTTGAACTGCCCATTCCAACAGGCTCCAGCGTCCATACCAGCCAGCAGGACCTCCCACCGGTTCCCTTGTCTACACTTCATCACCCTATTTCTGAGCTTTCCCTGCACCCGTGGCTTGATGGTGTGATTTGTGCGCAGGTGTCCAAGAGGCTGTGGTGAGCTGCCTGAACAAACAGACGCGGGAGACCGCGGATGAAAGCCTGTGCGTGACCAGCCGCCGGCCACCGAAGCTCCTGAAATCCTGCAATTTGGATCCCTGCCCTTCAAGGTAAGCATTCGGACAGGTAAGGAGGGAGGGGGCCGGGCCGGGCCGGGCCGGGCGCATCCTTCCTTCCAAAGGGCACCGAAAAGCAGGACTCTTATTGATACCCGATGTTTTGAAAACCAATTAGCATCGGCTCAAACTTCTAGTTGAATCCACTTAAATTTAATTGAAACCAGGGCTTTTGAATCCTGGCCCAGGGGGCGTTGACGTCCTCCAGAAGGCTGTCGTGGCTAGTGAGCCCTGGGCCGCCCCTGCCCCGAACTGGAAGGAACATTCGGATGACTAACATCTCCATGATGCTTGTGGGCTGCTCTCCCAGGCTCTAACACCATCCTGACTAATTAGCCTAGACCTCGGGGCACCGGGAGTCGGGGGGTTGGCGTTTAGCAGCCCAGGGCTGGCCGCAGGATCTGGGTGGTACAACTGATCCGCTGTGAAATCTGTAGGCTCGCAGCATGCAGAGTCATTCATTATACGCAGGCTCTCTGGGGGGTGAAGGGGGGACTTGGGGAGGGGGTGTTATTCCACAGGCATAAAATCAATTAAGGCATTTCATTACTGAGCCCTGGGTGCGTTTCATTATTACAAAATCCCCAGTCTTAGTTAATCAATCCAATCACTTGTATAATCCACATAATTTTATGGTGTCTTAAAATACTTGCTTTTCAGATACTCTTTTATAGCATAATACTCTGATGTGTCATTTTTCTTTGCAAGTGAATAGTTCAAAGGCCTGGAGCTGGGCTTCCAAATCTGCTAATGGAATGGGGGAAAAAAATGTCCCCTCACAAGGAGTTGATATCCTGGATGTGCAGAGGGAAAATTAGCTTCACAATTCAAACACTTCCATGCCTGTTCAGGAATGGTTGTTTCCTACGGTTGTAGCAGAAAGTTGGGTTGTTTCCTTTGGTATAGTAGACATTTGGGTTGTTTCCTATAGTGGAGTAGAAATTTGGGTTGTTTTTCTGAAGTGTCGTGGAAATTTGGGTTGTTTCCTGTGGTATAGTAGAAATTTGGGTTGTTTCTGAAGGTGTGTGGCACAGATTTGGGTTGTTTCCTTTGGTGCGGTAGAAATTTGGGTTGTTTTCTTTAGTGTAGTGGAAATTTGGGTTGCTTCCTATAGTAGAGTAGAAATTTAGGTTGTTTCCTATGGTATAGTAGAAATTTGGGTTGTTCCTGAAGGTGTGTAGTACAAATTTGGGTTGTTTCCTTTGGTGTAGTAGAAATTTGGGTTCTTTCTTTTGATGTAGTAGAAATTTTGGTTGTTTTCCTATGGTGTAGCAGAAATTTGGGGAATGGTACCCAAATGCTGTTCTCAGGGTTCTCTGGAACTTTACTTGTGGAAGCAGTGCCAGTTACATAACGGAAAAATTCCTGGACCCAAAAAGAGAAGGGAAGAAACATTTTTATCACCTACTGTGCTTCAGGCACTGTGGTAAACCACTGCAACTTTTAATCTCATTGATCCTCACAACAACCCTGGTAGTACATATTATTATCCCCATTTTACAGTTGAGGAAACTGAGATAGGCAGATGTTAAGTGACTTACCCAGTTTCACACAGCTAATAAGCATCTGAGGCTATATTAGAACTTCAAATCTTCCTAATTTCAGTTGTGGCAGACCATTCAGTATATAACTAAATAAAGAAGTCTAAGGTACAAGTCTTCTTATTGATAATAAACATAACTATTGGCATTTATAAATCTTTAGGTTTGCCAAATGCATTAGGTAAATTATTTCACTTGGACCTTCTGGTATCTACAAAATAGATTCATTGAGGGATTATTTCCTTATTTTACTTAAGGGAAAAAATCTAAAGCACAGAAAGGACTTGACTTTCCTGACTCTACTTTTTCATTTAGTGAGGTAATGGGGTTAAGTGACTTATCTAAGAACACACAGCTAGTAAGTATCAAGTCTGAGTCTCTATTTGAACTCAGGCCCTCTAAATTCCAGAGGTGGTGCTCTATCTTAGCTGCCCCAAATGTCTTTTTAGTCCATTTCCCCAGTGATATGCTAGTGCCAGCTCTCATAAACTCTAGCAAGCCTGTTGTTAAGTTTTCAGAAAGTGTGATTATTTTCACCTTAGAAATTAGTAAAAGCTACAAATCATATTAACTATGCTATTATTTTTTTAAAAGTTATGCACTGATTCTTTTGGAGTCCAAGTTATTAAACAATTTCAACTATACCCCTTACGCCATATTCTTTCTCTCCTATGAGCTATGTAATCTTCAAGCCATTTGTGCCTTCTGTACCTGTTTACTCATCTCTTAAATAAAAAAATAACAATGCTTCAGCTATGCTGCCTATCTTGCTGCAGCATTGTTGTCAGGATCAAATGAGATGATATTTGGGAAGAATTTTGTAAGCTGAAAAGTACTATATAAATCATGTTATCCTTGTAGTTTTCATTTTTCCTTTGGTGTTTGATACAGGGGCAGGGGAGCCAGTAAGGCATAACTTGATGCCTGAAGATAGATATGCTGAACTTGCTAAAACTCAACATGTACAAAACGGAACTCTTTTATCTTCCTAACTTCTCTATCACTATGAAGATCACCATCATCTTCCCAGTCCCCAGGTGCTCAGCTTTGGTATTGTCCTTGATTCTCTATACCACATAGGAAATCCTTTGCAAATCTTGTCATTTCTGTTTTCAGATCACTCATATACATCCTCTTCTCAGAAAATCACAGCCATAGTTCAGACTCTTAACACCGCTCGCCTGAATTATTACATTATCTTTTCAATTGATCTCTGCCTCTAATCTCTCCACACTCCAACTACTAGACTGTTAAAATAATTGTTTTAAAACATAGATGTCACCCCCATGCCCAGATCATTGAGTTCCAGTTACTCCCTGTTACTTACAGGATCAAATGTAAAGTCAGCTGTTTGACATTTAGAGCTCTTCACCACCTGTCCCTTTCCTCCTTTTCAGGATTACTTTGCTTAATGCAATCTATATTTCAGCAATACTGTGAGGGAAATTTAGTGTCTCAAAAAAGGACAATCTATCTCCTATTTTGGAACTATCCTCCATGCCTGAAACTTTCTGCTCCCTCTCTTCCTCCTTTTCATTCCTCTGATTTTCTTCAAGACTCAACTCAATTCCATCTATTCTAGTCCACACCTCCAAGATAGTTCATTCTCTCTCTCTCTCTCTCTCTCTCTCTCTCTCTCTCTCACACACACACACACACACACACACACACACACACACACACACACACACTCCCCTCCTTTCTCCCTCTTTCCCTTCCCCCCTTTTTTCTCTTTCTCCCTCCTCCATAATCTACCCAGTTGCTTACATACAATGAGTTAATCATGAAAAGCATTTTGCAAACCTTAAAACACTCTACTAATACTAGTGATAATGATGGCAATGCCATCCCTATTGAAAGGTAGGGATAATGTATTCCCCTTTCTTTATATTCTAGCATGCCTAGGACACAAAGTATTGAATAAATGCTTGTTGATTTGCCATCCTGTCAGTCCCTTGTTTAAGAGATGTCCTCAGGGCAGCTAGGTGGCACAGTGGATATAGCACTGGCCCTGGAGTCAGGAGGACCTGAGTTCAAATCCATCTTCAGATACTTAATAATTGCCTAGCTTTGTGAGGTTGGGCAAGTCACTTAACCCCATCGCCATAAATAAATAAATAAATAAAAATTTTAAAATTTAAAGAGATGTCCTCGAATAACTGGAGCCAGGTGCTAAACCACTCCTCAAAGCACCACCCTTGTCCTGTCCTCTTTGTCTCCTGACCTCCCAGAGGCCTGCAGCTTACTTCTCTCTCTCTCTCTCTCTCTCTCTCTCTCTCTCTCTGTCTCTGTCTCTGTCTCTGTCTCTGTCTCTCTCTCTCGGCTGGACCCATAAGGTCCACCCTATGCTGCTGGACCAATATGGACCCCAGCTCCACTTGACTGGATCTATTTTGCTCCAAGCTTCTTTCTTTTCCCTTTGCCTTTTTCGCTTGACCACTATTTTCCCAACTTGACTCTACCCCCAGCTCCATGTGACTGGGTCCATGATCTAAGCTTCTTTTCTTTCCTTTTTTCCTTTTAACCTCAACTTTTACTAATCAACCTGTCCTTTAAGAATCTTACCACCTTGCTACTTCCCCAGAGCACCCAACTTAAAAACTTTTGTATTAATTTGTCAACTGTTTGAGCAACCTGTGAATTAAAATTTAAGCCTTTCTTACCCTCCTGAAAAAAAAAAAAATAAAGAGATATCCTCTCTTTAAGGATATCCTGAATCTCTCTAAAGCCAATTTCTTGGCTGCCCTCTACTCCAGAGCCCATAATTCCCAATGAATGAATTCCCAGGAAATTATCATCTTCTGCAAAAGCAGGGAATGTTGGAAAAATTCAGACTAAATATAAACCATAGCACCATATCCTTATCTCCTTCTGATCTCCACTTCTTGTCACTCTCTGGAAAGGAAAATTATTACTTTTCAGCACTAACGCACCCTTTCTCAGATTTCACTCTCTGGCAGTATGATCAGCCAATATAACTGCACAGCCTAAGGGAGTAGAATCAAGAGATCTGAGTTCAAATCGCAGTTTCACCATCTATTAGTTGTGTATCCTTTAGCAAGGCACTTTTTCCTTTGAGACTCAGCTATTTTCTCAATATGTGGAATGAAGAGAGGTTGAACCGCTAATCGCTAAGGTTCCTTCCAACTTTCAATCCTAGGGCCAGAGCCAGCATTCCTTCCAGTCTGACCACCCTCCAACAGAGGTGGAAAGGTGATGTGAGTTGACTGCGTCCAGAGGCAGGAAAATAGCAGCAGCTGCTGCTTTCTGCTGACAATTGCTAGGTTTCCTACCCTGCTTATTTCTTCAATGTTCCTGTAAAAATAGACATAAAGTCCATTTCTAAACAGAGCCTAGGGTCCTTATGACATCCAAACGCTGCGGTGTAGGTGGCTCACCTCCAGCAGGAAGCAACTTGGAGCAGACCATCTCACACACCTGGAAGCATTTGGGAAAATCTTCCAAACACGTGGGTATCATTCTCCTTCTCCATAAAATATAGAACAGGACACAGCACATTCTCTGTTGGCCCAGATAAATAACTCTGGTTAAAGTTCATACTTAATAATTCATAGGAATATCAAGCCAGGCCTCCAAAGACTTCTAGTCCAAGCCCCTCATTTTAATAATCAAATCAGTAAATATTTATTAAGTGCTTATTAAACACAATTACATATCAAAGAGACAAAATTAGTCCCTGCCCTTAAGGAGCTTAAAATCTAACAGAGGAGACAATGGGCAACAAATATATAAAAAGCAAATTCTTACTCAGAATAAGTAGGACATAATTAACAAAGGGAAGGCACTAGAATTAAGAGGAACCGGAAAAAGTTTCCTCTTAAAGATAGGGTTTTAGTTGGGACTTAAAGGGACCAATATTAATAATAATGACAATAACAAATCTTTATATCGTACCCACTGGACTACTGATGGTGATGAAGATGATGATGTTTGTCTTTCATTCTTAAAGAAGACCATGTCGTCAGGGAGAGGATGCCATGACAAGCACATGCATTGGATTTGAGTGAAGGGGTGCTGTGCTCACTTTCTCCTCCAGAGTCATCTGGGCGCAGTGGCCAGATATGAATCAGGACCAGGGGCAGCTAGGTGGTGCAGTGGATAGAGCACTAACTACCTTGGAGTTAGAAGGACTAGCTGGAATCAGTCTTGAGATCAGTTGTGTGACCTTGGGCAAGTCATTTAATGCTGATTACCTCACATCTGGGGCCATATCCCATATCGACTCATCCTAATTCATATCTGGCCTCTGGACCCAGATGGCTCCAGAGGAAAAAGTAAGGCTGGTAACTTAACATATCACCCCTTCACTCAAATCCCATTCATATGCTAGTCATGGCATCACTTCCCTGATGTCCAGGTCTTCTTTGAGAATGAAGGACAAATATCATCATCTTCATCACCAGGAATTAGGACAACTGGAGATGACCTTGGATATGAGGCATTCAGGGTTAAGTGATTTGTCCAAGGTAAGATAGCTAGTAAGTGTCAAATGTCTGAGGTTGAATTTGAACTCAGGTTCTTGTAACTTCAGGATTGGAGCACTACCCACTGTTCCATCTAGCTGCTATATAATATAATATTATATTATAACACTAGTGCTGGGCATTGTACTAATGCTGTACAAATAGTATCTCATTTAATCTTCCCAACAACTTTGAGAGGTGAAACTGAGGCCAATTGAAGTCAAATGACTTGTACAAGGTCACACATTTAGTGTCTGGGACAGGATCTGAAAGTCAGGTCTTCCTTACTCCAGGTTCAAGACTCTATTTCTTGAAGAGAACTAAAGCCCACAAAAAATAAGCAATTTGCCTGAAAAAGTGAATCCGAAATGTATGAGACAAGATTTTTAACCCAAAATTCTTTGCTCCAAAGTCAATACTCTGACAATTGCATTATAAGGCCTCTCTCAGAAGGTTAGAGACCCCTGGTTAGATTAACTCCACCTAATCCACAATAGACCTTGCTGTTGACCTAAGGGTAAGAATACTTTAAGATTTAAGCTGTTTTCATCTTCTCTAGATAAACTCCAGTCAATTAATAGGATTTGTTCCTTCTCCTCAGGGCCCCCTCTTTGTTTCTCCCTCTTGCCCCTCCCCCCATCATTTCCTGGCAAGACCTTTTATTTAGTATCCAAAGTCCCTATTATCTTGTTTGAAACTCCTAGGGTTGTTTTTGAAGACTTGAGAGGATAAAATCCCTTGCATTGCTTTAGAATCTAAAATGCTTGATACTACTAGATTGCATTTCTTCAAACCTTCTTCTAATGACACTGATACCTCACCCCTCCAAGACTGGGTAAACATGGAGTTTAATCAATGCTTTTGTAAAAAAAAAAAAAAAAATCATCACCCTTTGGCTAGCCCCCAGGGACCAGCAAGGCTGCTCCTTGAAAAACAAACTTGAATCTGTTACTGAACCCATCCCCAAATTTTGTCATTTCAGAAGAATCTGCCATTGTTTGTGTCTTTAAGAACATAGGGTCACCTCTACATGGCAAAGAGGTTATCAGAATAGTGTAATATATTACAACTACTAATATTAGCATAATTTACTTCCTAACCCAAAGGCAAGGATCTTGTCACTAGGGTTGGGTGGAGTAAGTCTATTCTGTTGAACCTTTCAGGGTGGCCCCAAGGGGAAGGCCCTCTGCCCCCTGAGAGCAGGAAATTGTTTTAAGGTGTAGGTGGAAAAGGAAACAGGATTGGGAGGAGTGAGCAAAAGAGTTCCTAATTGTATGCTATTTTCCTCTAACTTCTGACGACTTTTCCCAAAATTTCCCTCCTAGAGAGAACTTCAGAATAACTGTGCTTTTCTTTGTTTTAAATCTCTACCTTGGAAATAAATGGTCTAGTATCCAGAGAGGAAAAGGAGGGAGGGGAAAGAGGAGACTATTAGAAGAGGTACAGAAACAATTAAGTTATTACTACCTTGTTCAAGTTTATGTTGGTGTTAAAAATAAATTTAGTTTAAAAGGATGAGAAAGAAATTGACTCTTTTATTGTCATTTTAATCAATAGGAAATTAATCAAATGGTACTATGGTGCTAATTACTATGGAAAGTGTTCAGAATAGAAAGAAAAAGAAGGCAAAGAAAGAGCCCTGCCCTCAAGGAGCTCAGGTTCTAATGAGGGAGATAGAATACAATTAACTCTTATGTATATGCAAAATATGCCCAGGGTAAATAGAATATAATGTCCAAGAGGAGACACTTGAAGTCTAATGGTAGGAGATGGGGGTGGGGGTGGGGAATAAGGGGGGGATGAAAAATCTTCCTGCAAACAGAAGGTCTGGGTAAATAAGGGAAAAGAGAAGTGGGATCAGAAAGGAGCACAGGAGCAGATCAGACATTACTGCTGTACATTAAAATTTATAGCAGTTTTTCAAATAGATTACTTTGGAGAGATGAAATAAAAAAAGAGGTTCAGAGCACAATGTTTCTGTCTGACCTGACCTCGTTTGGTTCTTTAGACCAGTTTTCTCCAAAATACTTTGATTGTGTAATTCAATTAATTAAAATATAAGAGTGCATCCTAACTCTATGTATATTTACTTATTTATAATAAACTAGACCTGGAGTCAGGAAGACCTGTGTTCAAATCCAACCTCAGACACTTAACTAGCTGTGTGAACCTGAGCAATCACTTAAACCTGTCTACCTCAGTTTCCTCATCTGTAAAATGAACTGGAAAAGGAAATCACAAACCACTCCCATATCTTTGCTAAGAAAACTCCAAATTAGGTCATAGTCAGAAGACATGACTCAAATGACTACTTACACTAGATACTAAATACATATACTATTTTGTTGGTGAATATATATTCTAAAATAAACAAAAAGTAAGAATGAGATAGATAAAATAATATTCAGTTCTAGAATTAATAGGAAATTATTGGAGTTTATTTAGGTGGAGGGGAGACATGAAGGGATCAGCATTTTAGGAGAATCACTTTGACAACTGAGTGGAAGATATATTGGCAGGAAGATGGGCATGAAGGCGGGTAGGAAACTATTATATAGTCTAAGAGAAAGATTATATGAGCCTGCAGTGAGCTTGTGTAAATGGTCCATGCCCCAATCCCAAATGATATGAAAGCAACCAATCATAGCAAAGGAAAATGGCCTAAATAACATCTGCCTAGGGTTGACTAAGACATGAGTTTCATCTCCAAGGCCACCATACCTAACCTTATCTTCCCTACATTCTTTTCTGTTCCAGCCCCTTGCTCATCCTAAGTTTGGTGTTTACCTGAGGGAAATTTTATCCTAACCACTTTCCAGGGAATCTATATGTACAATAGTTGTCCACAGACCATTGGGGAAATTCTACAATATACACATCTCTATCCCCCAATTAGCTGATGGTTATGGTATTAAAGTCAGAATATCTGGGTTCATTTCCTAAATCTATCATTTCAGTTGGATGACCTTGGAAAAGTCACCACCACTTCTCAGAGGTTGGATTTTGTCACCTGACTGGAAGAAGAGCAAACTAGAGAAGTTTGAAAGATGGATGGGCTTGAGGGGAGAAATGAAATCTGAGGTGCAGATCACAACTTAATCCATGCATGCTCATCCTATAAGATTCACTTTGACCCATCAGAAATAAAGAAAGGAAGGAGGGCTCTTACTAGTAATTTTTGAAACCCTGTTTTCCCACTCTCTCTCATTAGCTGATCACATATCTTTTGGGGTCAGGCTATAGACACTTGGAGCTCATCCAATGCTCAAGAGAGCCCAAGTCTCCACTTTAGAGATCACAGCTTTTATGTATTTCCTGAGAAATATCTCAAGATTTAAGATTTTCTCAAACAGATGTAAAGCTATTGTATTGTTGAAAAGGTCTTCTCTTGTTGGTCAGGCAACCTGGTAAAGGAGAAACCTGAATCTCCAGTTGTCTTGATTCACACCTGGCCACTGGGCCCAGATAGCTCTGGAGGAGAAAGTGAGACTGGTGACTTAGCCCAACACCCCCTCACTCAAATTCAGTTCATGTGCTTGTCATGGCATCACCTCCCCAACGTGGTCTTCTTTGAAAATGAAGGACAAAAATTATTAATACTCTCTCTGAACCTCAGCTTATTCACTTATAAAATGGAGATAATTTTGATTGCCAAGGCTGTGGTGGAGAGAGAGGGTGTTGTAACTCTAAAGTGTTTTATCAACATGTTGTGGTTTATTTTGCTTTTTTTAAAGACCTATGATTTCATCAGTTTTTAGAACATTCCCTGTCTAACTCACCACTGATAGATCCAGTGTCTTAGTCAGTTTTAAATAATTTCTTGGGCTTTGAAAGATTAAATGATTTGCCCAGACTCTCACAAAACCAACCTGTGTCAAAAGCAAGATTCAAATCCAATTCCTAAGGCCAGCTCTTTATCCACCATGATGCACACAGTTCCTTGTTGCTTTCTCTTTTGTTTTTATCACCAGTCCTGGGAAGGGATCAAAATTTTCTCCTATCTTTATATCTATCAAGGGACAGATGACTGTTTCAAGTTCATAAATTATTTGAGAGAAAGGGTGTATATACATGTATTGAGGAGAAGCATGCCCATGTATATTTCTCAGGATGCTCAGAGAAAACATAGGTTAAATATATTTAAGAGAACTGTGTTTCTTAAGGAATGGGGCCAATCTCACAAGGTAGGATTGCACATGGGTGGTTAGAAAATCCCATTTGTGGATGAAGGAATCTAAGAGCAGTTTTGAATAATGAGAAGGAAAAACATGGTTAGGACTAAGAGAGGAGGAGGAGGAGGAATAGGGAAATAAGGCACTGATGTCAAAGCTCTGACCACTTCACAATTTTTCCTAGGGCTGGTCTGATAAAGTAATATTTTGTGATTGTGTGTCTTCTATTAGAATATATGGAGATGTGTGCACGCACGTGTGTGTGTGTGTGTGTACAAGTTGATGGCAAAGAAGTTATCATAACACAACAGACATTTTCTGTCCACCTCCATCTGAGTAATGTGTCTCTTGGATCTATACAGCCCTACCTCCAACCTCAGTGGTGTTTTGAACATCCTGATTAATTGACTCAGAGGAGAAATGTCAACTACAACAACATTTATCATTAGGTAACAAATAAGCTCTTGCTCCCAGTAAGAATATCATTCTATTCTTGTCATCTCACTCTTAGACACTGGGAAAAAAAATTAAATTTTTTTTTTAAATCTAGCCTTCTCTTAACATTGGGAGACATTCAGAGATGCTATATGAAATATGATAGTATTACAATATTCTAGACAGTTGTATAGAAAGATTGTGCCTCAGTAGAAAAAGAGGATGTAAAAATTCTGATGAGTTTTAATCTAGTCTCTTGATCCTTTGTACTTCAGGCAAGTCAGCCATCTCTTGAATGTGGTACCAAAACTCTTACAAAGAGCTCATAAAAAATACAATAACCTATGAGAATGATTACATTATAATTATTATTATTTTCATTTTATAAAGATAAATGAATATTAAGGAAGTTATGTGATTTGCCCAAAGTCATCCATCTAATGAGTAAAAATGAACCCAGGTCTTCTGATTCAAATACCAGGTTCTTGCCACTCTAAAACACTGACTCCCTCAGCCTGTTTTCCCATCTCTTTAAAAAGGGAGCAATTATACTTCCACTAACTTCCTTACAGAATTGAGAAGAAAGTCTTTTATAAATCCAGAAGAGCTGTAGACATGGTCAGTCTACCCATTGTGTCAGAAGCCTGCCTCAAGGTTTTCAAAATGTTCAAGTTATCAGTACTGCGCTTAAGTTGTTCATGTAGGCTCTTCTCACTATATAACCAACCCACTTCTCTGATTCTACATTCATCTCGTGAATGTAGCCTTTTCAGTTTTAGACCCATTAGACTCATTGTGCATTTCCAAGATATAAGTGAGGATGGTCCAACCCAAGGCTGTTCAATCAAACTGAGTAGCATAGTCTGAAAATACATATTCTTTATCTGCTTTGTTTTTTCTGCATTGTTAGTTACAGTAGGCTGTGTTCTTTCAAGTGATTACAGATATCATTTAGGAGCCAAGAGGTATCATAGAGTAGTAGAACCCTGGATTGTGTTCAAGTCTACCTCATAGACTTTATAACTCCAGGCAAGGTATTTAACCTCTCTTAAATTCCGTTTCTTTATTTGGAGATAATGGAGATAATGACTATATTATATAACTCATTGAATTGTGAGGATCAAATGACATAATTAGATAAATCACTTTGCAAACTTTAAAATGCTATATAAAGGTCAATTTTTACTGAATATTTTCACTGACTACTACTACTACTGATTATTATGCATCCAGTTAGTGTTTCTTATGTGGATTATTAGGCTAAACTCTTTTGAGTGGTTATATATTCATTGGAAAGAGTACAATCTAATCCACATACAAACACTAACTATATAAATACAAGTCAGTAGTAATAGCAAAATTCCTTTGACTTGTTCAGTCTAATCCAACTCTTCATGACCCTATTTAAGGTTTTCTTGGCAACATTATTAGAATGATTTGCCATTTTCTTCTTCAGTTTATTTTACAGCTAGCTCCTCAGTCAGTAAAAACAGTAGATCTCACTGAGAGGCAGTTAGGTACTGCAGTGGATAAGAGCACTGGGCTTGGAATCAGAAAGACTTATCTTCATGAGTTCAAAATGTGACCTCAAACACTAGCTTTGTGACCCTAGGCAAGTCACTTAACTATGTTTGCCTCAGTTTGCTTCTCTGTAAGATGAGATAACTTTATATTTCAGGTTACAATATAATCAGCACAATATAGCCTACTGTGGTGTCAAACTCAAATAGAAATGAATCCCTGCTGGTCATATATTGACTGAGAAAACTACAAATTAACATTATCTGTGTTGTTTCATATTTTTCTTTCTTTCTGTTAAAAATTTCCCAGTTACATTTTAATCTGGTCTGCCCCAACTCAGGAGAATATGATACCTCTAATCTATAGGCAGGAGCAACTAGAAAATCTTACCATCTTTAGGAAATCTTATCCCCAAAGTTTAACAATCACATTTTCTTATTTCTCTCTAATGAAGCACAGTAATCATACCGTCAGAAATCATCTCTCTCTTTTGAAACAGCAAAGGCATGAGTAGATCAGGAAAGCCAACAAGCACTGTGATGGAGGGGAGGGGGAAAAGTCTAAGACTGTTATTAATTATAAGTATTTGATAGCTTGGCCAGGGTGTGTTGAAAAGATTTGGTAAACGTGTATGGAGGAGGGGAAAGAAGTAAGCAATGAAAGCCAGATGGCTGAAAATGAAGGAAATTCCAAGCAATTTCTCCAGCTTTGTTCTTACATACTTTCAAAACTAAACTTTTATTCCAGTGCAACAAAGAACAGCTGAATGGTACGGAACAGATAAACAGTGAAGAATGAGGTCCATAGTTCTGGTATAGTGTTTGCTTCTCTCTCCCTTCTCACTTTTCTCAAATCTAGGGTTATTCTTAGAAAAGATAAGAATCATAAAATAAGTTTGGGTATCCCTGCCCAAGGAAGGCAGAGTTAAGAATTCCAGGCTTAGAATTCACCTAATCTCAGCTTTATAGGACTTCTATTTTGGTCCTTTAGAATACCTGTCTTCCATTGATATAGTATCGGTTTTTTAGGTATTATAGGAGACAATTATTTCCAGTTTCAGTTTTGCTATTTATAAGATTATAGAATCATAGACTTAAAGTTGGAAGGGATTTAAAGACATCAAATCCAACCTCCTTATTTTACCCACAAGAAAACTGAGCCCAGAGAAGTTAAGAGACATGCCCAGAGGCTTCTACTGTGTGAGAAAAGTTTGGAACCCAGATCTCCTGAACTCCAAGTTTTATGCCTTATCTATTGCATCACATTGCTTTTCTTCTAGCTCAATAAAACAGATATCCATCTCACTAATCTTAATCTGATTTGAAGATTTTCAGATTTAGAAATAGACAGAAATTCAATTCAATGTTTATTTTCTTTCAATTATTAAGCATTCCCCATCTCTCCCCCCCAAAAAATCTTGTAAAATATGCATAATTAACAAAACAAATCCCTTATTGGACATCTCCAAAAATGTGTCTTAATCTGTATGTTAGTCAATCACCTCTCAGTCACATGGTGAGTAACCATTATTCACCACTGGTCCTCAGGAATTGGCATTGAATTGTTACTTTGATCAATCTCTTTAGCCTGTCAAAATTGTTCATGTTTATAATGTTGATGTTATAAATTTCAACACACCTTGGTCAGGTAGGAAGGGAATAAATATTTATTATATAAGTGCCAGACACTCTGTAGCTCTATTTATTGTCATCCATGACAGGTAGATACTGTGACTATTCTCATTTTACAGTTGAATCAAATGAGACAAACAGGTTATCCAGGATCACACAGCTAGTAAATATCTGAGGTCGAATTTTAACTCTGATCTAAACTGCATCCAGGGGTTACAAAAAGGATAATAGAAAACAGTTCTTGCCTTCAAGGATCTTCCTTCCTAATGGAACAGATATATCACGGAAAAATAATTGTAGAGAAAGTGTGAGAGAGCACTAGCAATTGAGGGAATTAGGAGAAACCTCTTTTGGGGAGTTATACTGGAGCTGAATTCAGATGGAAGCTTAAGAACACTGAAAGGCAGAGTTGAAATAAGAGTGCAATCCAGGTATGGAAGAGAACAAGTACAAAGGAATGGAGGTAAGTGATAGAATAGTGATGATGATGATGATAATTACTGATATTTTCATGCTTTCCATGGACCAGGCAGACTGCTAAAGAGTTTTACAAATATTATCTCATTTGTTCCTCACAACAACCCTAGGATGCTATCCCCATTTTACAATGAATGAAACTGAGGCAAATAGGTTAAGGGACTTGCCTAGGGTCAAACAGCTAGTATGTGAAGCTGAATTTGAACTAAGGAGACTAAGAGAATATAAAAACAAGGATGACTCAAAAGTTGTAAGCCTCTGTGAGTGGAAGGATGATGGTATGCTCAAAAGAAATAGGGAACTTTAAAATCTAGGACAGAATATAATAGATTCTTCTTTGGACATACTGAAATTAAGATAATTACACAATAGAGGGTGGCTAGGTGGCACATTGGTTAGAGTACCCACCCTGGAGCAGGAGTACCTGAGTTCAAATCCAGCCTCAGACAATAATTACCTAGCTGTGTGGCCTTGAGCAAGCCACTTAAACCCATTGCCTTGCAAAAAAAAAAAAAACCTTAAAAAAAGATGATTACAAAATAGTTGAAAATGGGAAACTGAAACTCAGGAGAAGATAGATGGAGGAGTGAGGAGCTAGATGGCATTTAAGTTAAGAGCTGACCCTGGCATCAGAAAAATCTGAATTAAAAATCAACTTCAGATACTAATGTAGGCAAGTCACTTAGTCTCTATTTGCCTTGGTTTCCTCATTTGTAAAATGAGGCTAATAATAGCATCTACTTCCTAAGGTTGTGAGGATCAAATAAGAGAATATTTCTAAAGTGCTTTGCAAATCTTAAAACATTATGTAAATGCTAGAGAAGAACAAAAATGTAGAGACATCCCTGTGTTTCAATTTGGAAAGCACAATATTCTTTTTACTGTACTACAGTGGCTCAAGCTTAAACAGGTATCTCATGCTTTTACTATGTTTATGAATCATTAATCTCCAAGCCTAAAAAGACCTTTGAGATCATCTAACCCTTTCTCTTCATTTGAAAGAGATGAAGAAACTCCAAAAGTGATATCCAGGAACAAAGACAGATGCAGATTATAGGTTTCTGATGCCCACAATCAGTGCTCCCAGAAATAAAAAGGGGATCCAGAGCACATGGACATATCAGGCTATAAAGTAAGATTATTCAGGTCAGCAAACATCCAAAACCACCTACTGTGTGCAAAGTTGTGTTACATGCTAGAGATACAAAAGACAAACATGACCAGCACCCATCCTCAAGATGCTTAAGTTTTAGAAAGTGTGAGGATACAATATAAAGCATACAGCTTTCTGTGTCATTTCAGGAACCCAGCATAAATATAAAACAAATATAAAGGCATTTCAAGTTCTTTATAACCCGGCCTCTTCCTGCCTCTCTAGTCTTCTTACATTTTTCTCTCCTATATATGTTCTGTAAAACATCATAGAAGGCCTTCAGTAAATGCTTGGTGACTTGCTGATCAACTAAACATAAATATAAAATAAATTTGTGTGTATATTAAATAAATATAAAATCAATACAAAAAAGTTGAACTCTACCCCTCAAGTATTAGGAAAGATACTGAAATACACACACACACACACACACACACACACACACATTTATATATATATATATATATATATATGTACATATATATATAAATAGGAACTCCTAAACTGAACCTAGAAGGAAGCTATGAATGCTAAGAGATAGAGGTGAATGGAGAGAGCATCCCAGGGAGAATCGGGAGATAACATATTCAAAGGCATAGATTTGGAATGTTATATATAGGAATTAGCAAGGAGGCTGGTTTGACTGAAATATATGGTACATAAGGGAGAACAGTGTTAAAAATAAGACTGGAAAGGTGAGCTTGCCAAACAAAGGAGTTTGTGTTTTACATTTGGGCTTTTAGAGTTGGTCTCTTTACTTCATAATCTCCCTCCCTCTCTAACTTGGCCCTCTGTCTCTCTCCCCCTCCCTCTCCTTCCCTCTCCCCCACCTTCTTCCCCTTTCCCCCTCCCCCCTCTTTCTCTCTCCCTCTTCATTCCTCCTTCCCCTTTCCTTTCCTCTCCTCATCTCCTTCCTTTTCTCCCTCCCTCCCTCTCCCTTTCTATGTTAGGGACTCACAGAATATTGATTTGGAAAGGATCTTTAAGTTTATCAAATTTTGCAGATGATAAAACTAAAGCCAAAAACTAAAGCCAAAGAAATGACTTCTCCAAGGTCACAGGGAATAAGAAAAAGAGTTAGGATATGAATCCAGCTCTTCTGTCTTCAGATTTAATGCTTGCTTCACTTACACAATAAAAGAAATAGCCCTTTTATGGCCTATCCTGAAGGAAGTTGGAAAATACTGTCCAACTTTGATATTTTTTTTTGTCCCATTGCCTCCATTCTTTCCACCTGTTAAAAGGCTAAGTAATATTGGCTTTTTAATGCAGTCTTCTTTTTCACTTTTTTATGAATTTCCAAGGAGATATATTTTTGGTTTGAAGAGCCAGGGGCTTTTGTCTCTGAGTTTCAGCACTTACTTGATGGGCACCCAGAGGTTTTGCCAAAGTCTTATTGGCTCTTTCCTTGTGCTTTCAAGTACTTAAAACAAAGCCCACCAAAGCTTATTGACATCCCTAGAAATAATATGCAGATTCAAAGGCTGTGTGGTAAGGTCCCTTTTGGGGTTTAATACTCTTGCTGATGCTGCTCAGACATGAATCCATATGAGTCCCCAGGCATACCCCACATAAAGTTGATCCACAATAATGTAGTTAATATAAGATAACCAAACCCAATCATTTTTAATACATTATTATTAGGCCCCTCCCTGAAGTCAAAGTTCCAGATGTAATGGCCTTCAGCCCTCCCGAGAGACCAGTGCAGCACAGCTCAACCTAGGCCTAGAGACTAGTCAAGCTGGAGTTTGTTGTTCCCTTGCTTTGTTAAATATCACAGACAGATAATAATTAAACACTTTCTAGGACAACTCATTTATTGAAGCTATTTAAACCAAAAGCTATCAAGAGAATTGTTCCATTCTGATGCTTTTTGGAACAGAAAGCAAAATAAAAAAGAAAGAAAAAAGTATCTTGAGAATTTCTTTTTATCTTTTGACTTAATTGAGGACAGCGATTATATAATTTGTTTTGTTGTTTTTATAACCCTAACATCTAGTATATTACCTCTTAAGGAAAAAAACCCCCAATGTTTGCTATTGATTTTCTAGAAATTCAAAGATATTGTCCCATTTGTTTGACTACTTTTCCAGAGTCCTGAGGAAGGGAATGTTTCATGTTCTGTATAGCCAAGCTCTAGTTTCTTAACCAACAGCTCTGAACTAGAGTTCAGTATATACCCATTACCTTGTTACTCCGGGAAAATGAATTTATACAGACTTCCCAGACATTGGGTTTACAAAAACTTCTGGGGAAATGAACTACTTCAGTCTTTTGTTCCATGAATATAGTTGTACATGTGTATAAATTCATGTATTTATAATATAATATATGTATATATATATATATATATATATATTAAAAAAAACCAAGCTCCCAAGCTTTGACATACCATATTTTAAGGGAGCTAATTAATAACATTGGGTTGCATTTGTCTGTGCTATGTCTTCCAAGACCCATTTCTTAACATTTCCATTAGATTACCTCATTTAATATTATAGTAATATGATTTCTATATATAGTAATGTATTAGGCTCATGAATCACCCCATCACTACATTCTGACATAAACATAAGCCAAATTCTATTTTTTCTATGAAAAAATTTCATTTATTTAATTATTTCATTTATTTAATTAATTTATTTAATTAATTTAATTATTATCTGTCTGTGATATTTAACAAAGCAAGGGAACAACAGACTCCAGCTTGACTAGTCTCTAGGCCTAGGTTGAGCTGTGCTGCACTGGTCTCTCGGGAGGACTGAAGGCCATTACATCTGGAACTTTGACTTCAGGGAGGGGCCTAATAATAATGTATTAAAAATGATTGGGTGTGGTTATCCTATGTTAACTACATTATTGTGGATCAACTTTATGTGGGGTATGCCTGGGGACTCATATGGATTCATGTCTGAGCAGCATCAGCAAGAGTATTAAACCCCAAAAGGGACCTTACCACACAGACTACTGTTCAGGCATCAACTTGTATAAATGTAACATCAGTGCTTCAAATTAGCAGGAACATGTTTAAAACTGCATTCTTTTGTATGAAGGAATTGGTTTGATACCTACACCTGAATGCCCTTAAAAATTATTATTATTTTTTTTAGGTTTTTGCAAGGCAAATGGGGTTAAGTGGCTTGCCCAAGGTCACATAACTAGGTCATTATTAAGTGTCTGAGACTGGATTTGAACCCAGGTACTCCTGACTCCAGGGCCAGTGCTTTATCCACTGCACCACCTAGCTGCCCCATGCGGCTTAAAAATTACAGAAAGAGATTTTGCGCTCTCCTTCCTGACCATACTTTAAAGCAGACATTACAATCCAGTTCACTTAAATATGCGCAATAAAGATCTTGTCTCTAAGCTTAAGTTCAGCTCGATTTAGACCATGAATGTGTGTGAGCTAAGAGAGAAGAGTTCTCTTTGATTTCTTAGCATCTATGCAAAATGGCCAGCCTCTCATTCACATCCTCAAATGGCCTCCTCACTATGGTTTGTTTTTTGATTCATTAGTCATCTCAGAAAAATGGAACCACATTCTCCTACTGGATACTGGGGGAAGAAAATTCATGAAAAATATGATGGTAAAATGTTGCTGCTTTTGAGAAGACACCTATTTTCATTTTTTCATTTTCAAAATATTAATTTTCAAAGGCTCATAATTTCATAGATTTAGAGTTGGAAGGAGTCACAGAAGCCTTCTTGTCCCCCATCCCTCATGTTACAGATGATAGAATTGAGATCTGCAGCAGGAGAGAGAGAAGACTCAGAGATCTTCTGACTCCAAATCCAGTATTCTTTTCATAGTTCCATGTTGCCTCTAAGAGAGTAACATATTAAAAATGCTAATTTATCCAAGTCCCGCCTAAAGGACCTTCACAACCCTACACACTTCCACAATGAACACTCAGAAACCATTGTTCTAGTCCAGTCTCTTTGCATTCTTTTCCCTTTCTTTTTTGTTTTATTTGTGTTTTTAAAATAGATTTCTGAAAATTTTCAGTATTACCCCTATTGATATAAATGGAATTAAGTAAAAAAAAAAAAGGAACATATTATTTCCAATAACATATCTACTTTCCTCTACTTTTCTATTGAGAGGAGAGTGGTAGATTTCATCATTAATCCATTATCAGGAAGACTGATCACTGTCTTGTCTCAGTTCAGTGTCATTTTCCTCTACATGTCTTGTCATCATTATATACACCATTATCTGAGTTTTGCTTTCAATGTTGTATATCCCTTCAGACAAATTTCTCCAAGTTGTTTTATTTTTTAAATTATTCTTCATATTGGCTGTTTCTTATGATGCAGTAATGTTCCATTACATTCATAGAATAGAATTTATTTAGTCTCTCCCCAATCAGCACCACACCTACTTTTTTCCCCAATTTCTTACTAGTACAAGTACACTATGATAAATATGCTTTTTCTTTCTTTCTTTCTTTCTTTCTTTCTTTCTTTCTTTCTTTCTTTCTTTCTGTCATTTCTTTTATTCTTTATCCTTTGTCTAGCTTTGAATTCTAATTGATTTTGCATCATATTCACTTTGTGACACCAGTAAATGTTTTATTCATTCTTCTTGTCTTCATCCATTTGTTATAAAGATATTGAATGGATAAGAAGAGTCCAAGATATTAGATGTACCCCTCTCTATTGGTATTGACCCCCTTATCTTTCAGGATAGTCAGTTAGCCAGCTGTGAATCCTTTTTCTTTTTTTTTCCCCTTCTTTTCTGAAATTCAGATATGACATATCTGGGCATCATTCCCTTATCTACCAGTCAAGTAACCTTTTCAAAAAAGGAAATGAAGTTAGCTGGCATGACTTCATAGACTCATAGAATTTCAGACTTGAAAGAGAGTTCAAAGATCAGCTAACCCAACCCATACATGAATAAGAATCTCCTCCACAAATACCCTGACAAATGATGCCAAAAACCTTTCATAATAGGAAACCTATTTCTCAATGTCGTCTTTCTACTAGGGATATTTTAGAACTAAGTTGGATCTATCTCAGTCAGGGTTAACATTCTTAAGACCAGGGCTAAATCAAAACAAACTCCAAAGGGCCTTTAGGGTTAGGCATCTGCAGGAATAAGATCTTATTTAGCTAGATTTTCTTTTTGGTATATTCAGGTGGATTATTTTTTGATGACTTTTTCTTTGCTCTTATAAGCAGAGTCACTGTCAGAGAACTTGTATCAACCCTACATGTTTTCCAGAAATAAAGGGTAAAATCGCCATCATCAAGATTTTCCTGCTTCTAAGGGTTTCACTATTTCCACTAATGCCAATTCCACCTTACACTGTCCCCTTTCCAGAGAAGGATTTGTTTTATTCTGTGTCTCTATCCCTCCACATAGTAGGCACTAAACAAATACTTGTGGGTTGAATGATTGAATTAGAGCTCCTTTCCAGGAGATACTTCAATGGTTTGATAGGATCATGGGTTTCCTGATGGATACAATTTTTTCTATCAGCTTCCCTGAATCAATGTCTTCCTCTCAAATAACCTTATAAGTCCCCTTTCTGTGATGCAGTTTCATGATGTGAGGAATAAAAAAATCCCACCTTCATATAATCTGAGATCCTCAAACTTGATAAGTGCTTGAGATCACCTAAATTGTCCTATTCCTGATTTCTGAATGACCAGATACATCTCTAGACTGAGATAAGAATTGACCAGAATTTATGCTTCAAATCATATGCCTAACCTAATCTATTACACAAGAACACCTTATGACAGGTGTTTAATTCTGATTCCTTAGAATCTGTTTAACCTGAGAAAAAAATAGAATCAGTGTTTGAGCTGAAAGGAAACTTAGATCACTTTGTTGAATCTCCCTCTCATTTAAGGAAACTGAGGCACAGAGAAATTCAATGCCTTGACCCAGAATCACATAGATATTTAGTAGCAGAAACATTCAAATAATTTTATGTCCCAGTGATGACCATTTCATCTTCTTAGAATTTACAATTCCTTTGGAATTATTGGAGATATCTCAAAGTGTCATAAAATACAAGTTGGAGATTTCACTGAAAACTTTTCTGTATATGTAGAAATATGAATTACTAGATGATTTTTTCTGATTGCTTAAGTCTTTTCCTTCCTGAAGACATGGACTGGACAAAAATCATTTTGCCCCTCACCCCAGCCCCCCCCCCCCCCAAGCTCTTAAGATTCAGGGATAATGATAGTATTAGATATGATCACTTGCAAACTAAGTTTGAAATTTTCTTCACTAAATACTTTCAATGGGGAAAATAGCGATGATATATGAAGTAATGACTAAAACATTGCAGAGCTACTAACCTAAAAGTTATATATCCATATTATTGACAAGATTCTCAAAGCAAATATTAACCCTGTCATGGTACCAGTTCAAGGTCAGCCATATCTTGGGCTATCTCCCATAGTTGGTTGAAGAACTATCACAGAGTAAGTACTGACTGCCTTCTCCTCATTCCATTTCATTCATGAATCCATGTCCTTTGTTCTGTCTCTGTATCCCTCCCTCTCTTCCTGCATCTCCAGCATCTTCTGCCCTCACATTCACAATTTTGAAGTCATTTCTGTAATTCCTGGTGTGTGGTAGAAAAGAAAGCCTGAGTATATATAACTGTTCAATTTAGTTTTACTGTAATTTTAGGATTCCCTCCCTACTGTATTTAAAATAGATCTCCTACATATAACCAGAGATAAATTATTTGCTCATAAAAAATGATGACTTTGAGATCTCATTCTAGTACAAGTATTTTTCTGTGGTAGACAGAATAATGTTTTGGTTTTTTAATACATGACAGAAGGAAATTTAAATTTTCAATTAGAAATTTCTGAAAATAAATATATGATTTTTCCCATCCAAGTTCAAAGACTTCTTGAAATCTATCCATGTAGTCCTTGAGAATCCCTGAACCCCAAGTTAAGTATTTCTGCTCTAGGATGATTTCCTCAAAACTAAGGAGTCAATTCAGACACTCTACCTAATTGTAACAGTATTCTCTAATAGCCTATATTTAAAACCCCTCTTCCTGAGTTGGTTTTTATAAATTGTTGAAGATTTTTTTCAAAATGGTCAATCTTTTGTTAGATCATTTTTTTAAAATATTTTTCCCACTGCTTTAATTTAGATGAGACTGCCAGGACTCGAGATCAGGATCCTTGAATTTCTTATGGTATTTTAGGCATATCCCAAAGGAAACTCTAGTCTAGGATCCTCCCAGTATTGTCTTTAATTGATCTTAGTTAGGAAGAACAAGAAAGTTTAATCTCTAGTTGTATCTTTGTTCTATTTTCTGCACCTGACCTGGATGACACAGATTGGGCCAGTTTTAAGAATGGGAGTATCACATGATATAAGAATCCTTCGATGATAATTCCCCATTCTCCTTACCCACTTTCCTTCTCTCATCACCAAGACTCAAATAAGAATCTTTATCAGAACTCCTAAGATAACAATGGAAATATATATACATATATATATATATATATATATATATATATATATATATATATAATGGATTTGGGGTGGCTTAAATGTAAATTAAATTGAATTAAATTAAGGGCCTTGCTTCAAATTGACATCCCACTGGCTTGAAAAGTCTATTAATTGTCTTGTCTACCTTAGGTTATATCACAAGATTTCAAGCTAAAATGACACCTTAGAGATCACATGGTCTTATCCTTCACTTTACAGATTAAAGAAACTGAGACCCAGAAAGCTGAAATGACTTCCTTGTGGTCACTTTTTTCCCAATATTATTTCAATTAGCAATCTCATCATCTCCTATGTATTTAATTATCAACTCAATACAATTCCAATATTGACTTATCTGGCCTTAGTCTGTTTCCTGTACTCTAAACCCATATCACCAACAAACTTTAGGATAATTTGGATAAACTTGCCATTCCATAGGCATTACAAACTCAACATGCTCCAAACTGAACTCATTTCCTTCCAGTTACTTAGGGTCACAACTCTCTGTAGTGTCATCATTAGCTCCTCATTCCCCCTAACTCATAAATCTGTTGCCATATCTTGTCACTCATACCTTTATGACATCTTTTGTGTCTTTTTCATATAGCTACCACCCTAGTTCAGCCTTAATCACTTCTCAGGTGGACTGTTACAATAACCTTTAATTGTTCTCCCTGTCTCATCTTTCTAATCCATCCTTCACACATCTGCAGAAATGATTTTTCTGAAAGTGTAAGTTTAAGCATGTCACCCTCTTTTCCAAGGTTCCCTAGTTCCTTCAGAATAAAATATAGTTCTTTAGTATTTAGAACTCTTCACAACCTTCTACCTTTTCAGACTTCTTACACTCTCCTCCCCTCTATGCAGTCTCTAATACTGCTATATTAACCTCTTCCTTCCATGGAACATGCCATCTCTTGATTTTATGCATTTCTCTTGGTCATTACTCCTCTCTGGAATTCTTTCCCTCCTTGCCTCCTTCAAGATTTTTCCAATCTTCCTAGATACTAGTGCCTGCCCTTCAGTCAATCAGCAGAGTAAATTAGGCATTAAAGAATTTCCCTATGACCTCATTATAATATGTAGACAACTCCTATGGCAGTTTTGAAAGATTCACAGGACTTTTAGCCATTGAATGAAAGCAAATGATGACACCCAAGAAACATCTTGTGATTGTATCAGATCATTAGTTTATAGATGAAAGCAACCATGGAGGCCATTGAGTCAGTCCCTTTTATTATATTTTATAGATGCAGAAACTGAGGTTTCAAGATATTAAATGAATTATCTAAGATTATATACAGCTAGTATGTATCTAAGGAATATATGACTTGAGGTCTTCCTGATTCAAAGTTCCATGTGCACAGACAGCCATCAATCAAGCAATCTAGTTGCCTTTAGGCAACAGACCTTTGCAGCAAGGGGTGGGGGCAGTGAGCCCAGAGGAAATATACTTTCTTCCGCCCTTCCTTACCCAACCATTGACCACATTATTAAAGGTATTGCAGCAAAACCTCTAAAGCATCTTCACTCCGAGGGATCAAAGAGGGACACATTGAGGACAAAGAAAGATAGACACACAAATGTAAAAAAGATAATTACTGAAGGAAAGAAGGAGCTTTGAAAAATGTGGTACAGAAAGGCCAACTCTGGACTTCAGAATGCTACCAATCCTTGAAACCCAACAAAGAACTACACTTAAAGGAATCCTCAAGAGAATACCCCAAAGGAAGAAAATGAAGGTTCACTATATCTGGTGTACTTTTTTGCCATTTACTTTCCCTGCATATATCCCTTTGATCTTTTAGTCTGGAACCCACTTTTTCTAGGACCTCACATATGCAGAGAAAATACTTCATACAGAGTATTCTTACTATGGCATCTTGGTAATTTCCCTTTACTAATTTAAACTACAGTTAATTATCATTACTTGGGGGCTTGTCAAAAATAGTATTTGAAACAGTACTACTTATACCCAAAACTCTGAAGAGTAGGAATCAACTTATGCTCTGTGACCTCAGCCTGTGAGATCAGATAGGAGAGCCCACAAAGTGTTCTTGCTGTTCATCTACTCTCTAAATAACTTGTATGTACCTTTTTATATACTGTCTCCTCTATTAAAATATGAGCTCCTTGAGAATAGAGACTATTATTTTTGCCTTTCTTTGTATATCTAGTGTCTGGAACATGGTAACCACTTAATAAAGGACTACTGACTTATTTGCTAACTAATTAAAAGTTAGTTCAGGATAGGAAGAGTCAGTGAGTGGAATAGAGCTCATGCAAGTCTAGCACAAAGGTAGAATTGATCAGTCCCCTTACTGAATTGAGTCCAGGTTTGAGAGGGTATGTAAAAGTAAGGATAAAATAGTGATCTGGGTCCTAGAACCTTACATGCCCCTGTCCCCCAACAAATACAAACCCCAAATAGAACAGAACAAAAGAGCAGTGGTGAAGCTAATCCTGGTGTGTCATTTTCTCAACTCTTCCTGGGCTATGCTGGGAAAAGTGCCAGCGGTGAAGCATAGAATGAGCTAGAATCAGTGGTCTATTTTTGGCACAAATAGACAAAAAACTGGGCCTCAGTTTCCTCATTTGTAGATGGAAAAAGTAGTACTTATCTATTTTGTAGATTTGCCATTGGAAATTACTACACAAATATCAACTATTAGTAGTATCATTAATAGTATTACTAGTATCAAGTAGTATTGCTTATTTCTCACACTATCTAGTTGGTCTTCATGAATGAGTGATTGGCTCATATCTGTTTTGGCAAAATTTTCCTTATAATTTTTTGCTTTAAAAATAATTAAGCAGAATAGAGAAATATTTTTGACCTCACCGAGAATCAACAGGGCTAGAGAACCCAGCTATGGAAACAGAGTCCTCTACTCAGGCTTTGTTATAATTTCAGATTAGAGCTAAGACTTTTAAACTGTGCTTTTTAAACTGTGCTTCAAAGAATACCAAGACTCTTTATGTCATCTCTGTGGGTTAACTAAAAGAAAGGATATTCATGGAAGGTGTGTTTATTTGGGTCTACCTCATCTCTGTATAGTCCCACCCAATTCCATTTCTGTGGTTAGAGTTCCAGCTAAAAAACAAAGGAGTAAAAACAAAGGCTGGGTATCTCCAAGGTTTATACCACCTTTAGAGGAATTTGTGAATTAGGTCAAGGGGAAGAGGGCAGGTCTTATGAATCAGTTAAATACCTCTAATAGGTTCTCTTACTAGAGACTAAAGGCAAAAGGTAGGAGTTGGCAACCTAGGACAGTAGGAGAGAACAAGAAAAAGGCCTAGAGATCACCAAAACAGCATCAGGATGTCAAATGATCCGGCATCATTCCACCTGGCTCAGGTGGAGTCTAAGGTCAGCAACCCTAGGATTGGGCAGTGCTTAAAAGTTCTCTGGATTCCCTCAAGCTAGTGTCATTTAAATAAACAATGTTGAATTATAGCTCTAACTCTATTTTTTCCTTTTAAGCTTTTGCCACAAGTTTTTAGGAGGCTTGCTTTCTCTATCAGTCCCAAGAATCACTGTTCTGTTATGTAAATGGCCTCTGAAGGCTTATTCAAAGGGAGAGAGAGAGAACAATATCACAAAGAAAACATAGTTGAGAAACTGTCATCCAAGTTTTGAATTTGGGCAAGGAAAGTTATACTGTACCCTAACTAAACCCTCCAGGCCAAACAAAGACCTCTCCCCTTGTGGAATGAGTGTGTATGAGAGGAGTCCTGGAGAATAGGTCCAGGAGGCCATCTGGGAAATTGGGATTTTAAAGGTCTTAATGATAAAGGATAAAGTCAAGACTGTGCATTACTGGTGCAATGGGTCTGGGGGAATCTATTGAAGATTTGTAAATCCCTTTGAATTGGAACCTCACCCTTCTGCCACACTGTCCCTAACTTCAACCCTAACCCAGATTGAACACACAAGCAAAAATCAAAAAGCAGATTCTTCTTCTGTTCTCTGATCCCCAGAGCTTTTAAAATCCTAACCCTCTGCTTCTTTAGACTATGAAAAAAATCACAGAAGGAATTGGTTACAAGGAAGGGGATTTATCTCTTTACAATCTACACTAGCCAGACAGATACCATTTATCAAAGCTCTTTTTGTAAGTAAAATTTTGCCAGGATTCTAAGAGAGGGAGGTGGGGGTGATAAAAGGTGAAGAAGATGCTAAAGGGTTGAGAGTCTTCCTAACAGAAGAATCCTACCTTGATTGCAGAAAGGGGACTTTAGACAGGGCTGCTATCATTAGCTCTGGGCTGTTTCTAATGAAACCAAGAGAAGGAAGACATGAGGAGCCAGCCATCCTCAAGTCTCTCCTCTTCCTTTTGTGGTACTTACTCGGTGGTTTTACAAAGCAACTAAAAGGATTTTGACACATCTAGAGAATTCACAGGGGGGGAAAAAAGAGAATTCACAGGACAGAACAGTCTTTTCTTTCATGTAATGAAGGTTGACTATATAACTGCCACACAATGGAATGAAGCAAAACCATATGTAGGCTGCAGAGACCCCTCCACTGATTTGGGAAAAGTGTTGTTCTCTCCTGCTTCCCCCCCCTCATTTGTCTAATTCCTCCTGGAGGGAAATTCTGCAATGCAAGGGAGGAGAACTCTCTGGGAGGAAGAGTCCATCTGGTGGCCCTCATCCCTGCTGCTGCTGTATGTTTATGTACATGTAATATTTGTAAGGATGCCTTGTAAGTCCCCTGGTGTGATTAATTTTTAAAGAAAGGTAATTTGTTGAGGGTTGGCACCATGGGTTATAATGTTATCGTTTCACATTCTTTTTTCATCTTTCAGTGTGTAAATTTCTTTTCCCTTTGTCTTGCTATACACTTATACCTCTAAATCTGAGCTTATCCAAACATTTATGCAAGCCCTGGAGTTTGAATAATTTGCTACTAGACCAAAAGTATCACGTTTTGGAAGCTCTGGAAACCTCAGTTCACCAACAGCCCCATGTCTAAAGTGGTTTTCTTTTTCGGCTAATTAATGTGCCCATTTATTCATGAAGGACTCTCAGGCTACAAGTTCAGTTGAAAAGGTTTAATATATCATTGTTCCTTTCTCAGCAACCTCAAAATGACTGCATGCTCCCTTGTGCCCTTGGGGGCCCCTGGGCATTCGGCTTACGTCTCCCCTTCATGTTAGGAAGCAAAACTCTCTGTTGGAAACATAGGAAAAAACTTCTTCCTCCACCCTTTCCTCCCTGTATCCATCCCTTTCATTTATATTGGCCCTAGGGGAGAATCAGCTTCCTCCTGGTTGAGGCCACAAACAGAACACCTCCTTCTGACACCACACAGAAGGTCACATCACACAGTACTAGTTTCTTCAACTGGCAGGAAGGTCTCTCTCTATATATATACATTATTGCCTGCAGATCACAGTCAGGGCCACTCATCCTCAGGGAATGGATGGCCAGGAAAATACACAAATGTGGAAGGACTACAAGGCTCCTAGGGGGAAAGTGGGGGGGGGCCATTTTTTTCCTCCTACTCTTACTCTATAACCTCTCTAACAAATTAGGTAGAGCAAGGCTCTACTCCTGAGAACTTCAGGATCCAAGTCAAAAGTTTCAAACTCAACTCACAGGCATCACACTATTTCCAAGAAACATTCCTTCATGAAGTTTGCTGCTTAGATCCATGTGCAAATCCTTCATTAAAAGGTATTCTGGGGGTAGCTATGGATAGAATAACAGCCCTGGAGTCAGGAGGACCTAAGTTCAGATTTGACCTCAGACCCTTGATACTTTCTAGCTGCATGATCCCAATCAATTCACTTAATCCCTGTTGCCTCACCAATATATATATATATATATATATATATATATATATATATATATAGTAACTTCATCCTTCTTTTTCTGTTCATCAAGATTTGTAAGTTTGTTTTTGCTTATCAGGACTCAAGAGGCCAAGAATCTGGTGTGATGAATTGAGCTGAAGTGAAAGAACCCTCTTTAAGGACTAGGATTATTTACAGATTAGTCCAGTTGGCAGATCAACCAGATTCAAGTGAGAGATATTGGAGCACCCATCAGTAGTCAAGAATAGTTACATTGCATCCTAGTGAATACAAAGAGAAGCTCCTTCTAGAGAATCGTTGAAATAAATAGAGACTTAAAGGGTAGAGGAAGAAGACAAGTCCTTTTATCCCCAGGTACTATGGAAAGTGCCCTGTTGAAATGGTGTCATTCCCCCCCACCCCACAACAGCCCTATGACATAGGTGTTATTATTATCCTCATTTTTAAGTTGAATAAACTGAAAGAGAGGTAACATGCCCAGGTTTACACAACTGGTAGGTATCTAAGGCAGGGTTTTTAAGAGTTTCCTAACTCCAAATTCAGGGATCTGCCCTTTGCTCCATGGTACCTCTCTTCCTGATATTATGACTTGGTTCATAAAAAGACAAGTTAGGTAAAATAACTTTATAGGGGTGGTTAGTTCCAAAGGAACAATGTCATACATGAGCGACAATATTGACAAAATTATAGTGGAGTTTCTCTATGTTAGCTCAAAGTTTCATTATGATGAATTAACAACTTCCTTATGAAATGATGTTGAGCAGGCTATGTTCTATGGGGTATACTCATAATCACCCTTGCCCCAAATCCACAAATTTAGCTTGACATCCCCAAAATTAATTTGGCATGACTAATCATGTTAGAGGGTGATGAGCCAGAAGTAGAAAATGTTTGCTCTTTGCAAAATTGTATATCCATTGGCACACCGATTTTTTTGAATGGACAGGAGAAAAATTAGAAATGCTGCTAAAGAAAAACATTCCTAGACCCATGGGAATAAAAAGTTTAAGGTCAAGGCTGGGAGGAGGAGAAGGAGGAGGAGAAGAATGAGAAAAGGGCTGCATTCACAGAATTTGTGTCTGTGTATTTCTATCAGTTCTTAGTATCAATGAATGAGGTTTGTGAATTAGGAATTCATATGAAATTAACTGAGGGTAGATCAGGGTCAAACGGTACCCTGGATAGTATCTGGGGAGCCATGTGGTTTTGGTGAGAGTGAACAGTGTCTCAAGGATCAGAACATGTAGTCTTAGTTCTATTGCCTGGAACCTTAGGACTTTTCTGTTCTGGTTTCCATAGTTTAGGAGTGGGGATGAGTCTCTTGTGAAAACCAGGAGATAGCTGTAAATTATCCTGGGGTAGATGGAATGCCACACTACACAAATTCAGGCTTACTATTCTAAGCCTAGAAAGCAGGTAGAATCAATCTCTCTCTCTCTCTCTCTCTCTCTCTCTCTCTCTCTCTCTCTCTCTCTCTCTCTCTCTCTCTCTCCATATATATGTACATATATAAGCAAGGGCAATAAATCTGGGGTCAGAGAATTTAGTTCCAAATCTTGTGATTATTAGGAAATTGGCCTCAGTTTCCTCCTCTGTAAAATGAATGCATTGTATTATTGTATTAGATGGCCTCTGAAGTCCCTTTCATCTCTAAATCTGTGATTTTATAGTCTGACCTTTTGACAACTGTAAGGAGCAAGGAAAAGGCAAACATTCTCTTATTCAGAACCTCTAAAGATCAATTTTAATCACAGTTAATAAAAATTATGTTTGAACAATCAGTTAGTAAATGATGTGCGGATGATAAAAGGTTGGGTTTTTTAAAAAAGAAATGCACATCATAATAAATAACAATAGATGGTTTTTAATAAACTAATTTGAATCCTAACACAAGGATTTAATAACATACAGATGTTAGCCTAATAGTGTCCCTTTAAATCACCCTGTGATAATGAAACATCAAAGAGAAACAAATATATTCTACCCCCAGGGACCTTTGAACCAAACGTTAAAATAATTTCTTGGTCATTTTTATGTGGTTAAACATGAAAACAACATGAGAGGCCTCAATTTTATTTCTCACATAAACATTTTTCAGTGTGGAGAATGCTTTGACTGGGTCCATCTCACATCTAACACCTGACACCTGTGTGAACAGAAACATTCTTCAGTTGTGAAGGGAAGGCATGCAGCTGTGTCTATGTCCATGCAATGACTGAATTAATCACACACTGAATCAATAGCTGGCTTCCTCTCCTGTCTCTTCACATATCTAACACCGGAGACAGGGGGATCTCCATTGGGAAAATGACTCTGTCCTTTGCTTTCCATTGCCCACAATCCAATTGGATTTATGGCAATGTCTCCCGAAGGAATTTGCTTTCTCGAATTGGTATGGTACTCTGTCCTCAGGCAAAAGACTTCTTCCTTTCCTCACTCAGGTGGCACTGTCACTCTTTATGACTTTGTTTGGCAAACTTTTCTTGAGCACAGTATGGTAGTTGCTAGACTAGACAGTGAACAACAAAATAGTCATTGACCTTAAGGGGCTAATGTTCTTTTGGATGCTAGGGTACATAAAATAAATTTGGAGTAGACAAAGAAATTTGGGAAAGGTAGAGGCCCAAAGTCAGTAAGACCTGAATTCAAATTCAGTCTCTGCCTCTTACTAGCTAGGTGACTTTGAGCAAGTGACTTAATTTTTTTTGCCTCAGTTTCTTCATTTGTAAAATGTAGAAAATTCTAGTAACGACCTCACAGGGTTGTTGTAAGGATCAAATGAGATAATAATTGTAAAAGGCTTATTTTATTATACCAAGAAAATAAAAGATGCTTTATAATTGTTAGCTGTTGTTGCTGTTGTTGTTGTTTGGGATGGGGAAAGGGAAGAGCCCTAACAAATAGTGAAATTAAGTTAAGGCCTCCTGTAGGATTTAGCAGAGCTAACTAAGTGGCAAAGTGGATAGATCACCAGCCCTGGGAGTTAGGAGGACCTGAGTTCCAATACAGCCTCAAACACTTACTAGCTGTATGACCTTGACCTAATTACTGCCTCAAAAAAGGTATTAGCACTTGAACTATATATTGAAAGAATGTAGGGATTCCTCTTTAGAAATGAGGAAGAATAGTGATCCAGACACTTCAGACAGTCAAAGCCAAGGTACAAAATGTTGTGTTGTATATGTGAAAGTAGATGTTTTATTTACTAGCTGTGTAAATCACTTAACACCATTGCCAGATCAAAATAATTAATTAATTAGTTAATTAAAAAGAAGGAAGAAAGGAAGGAAGATCAGTTTGACTGGAAGACAGATAGGAGTAGGAATGTGAGCTCAGAGAGTTTTGAGACTCTGAAGCAGAAAATTGGCTTGATCAGAAAATCAGAAAACATTTTTGAAGACAGTGTGCCAGGCACATGACCTTGAAAAATACCATTGTTGCAACTTTGTGAATGATACTTGCAATAATCTGTCATCCATTCCTTCCCTCTCTTCTTACAGAGATTTTTTTTACCTCAGTTTCTTTATTTTTATTAAAATGTTTTACGTGTTTTTCCAGCTACATGCAATGGTAGTTTCTACCAATCTTTATTTTGACAAGGTTTTGAATTTTACTTTTTCTCCCTCCTTTCCTTCCCCCTGCCCCCCCCAAAAGAAAGCAACCTAGGGGAGACTCTACATGTGTTATTATGCTAAACATAGATTCATATTAATCATGTTATGAGAGAAGAATCAAATCCAAGAATTTGAAAACATATCGAAAAGGAAGAGTTAAAGAGAAAAAATGTCATAATACATTAGAAAACTTTTAAAAAATTTGGGTCAGCTAGGTGGCGCAGTAGATAGAGCATTGGCCCTGGAGTCAGGAGGACTTGAGTTCAAAACAGACCTCAGACACTTAAACCTTACCTAGCTGTACAAGCTCACGCAAGTCATTTAACCCCCTTGTCTTGCAAAAACCAAGAAGAAAACTTTTAAAAATTGGAGATAATAAGCTTTGGTCTTCATTTAAACTAATAGTTCTGTCTCTAGATTTGGATGGTATTTTCTATCACAGGTCTTTTAAAATTGTCTTTGATTATTGTACTGCTGAAATGAACAGTTCCATCATAGTTGATTATCACCAAGTATTGTTATTAGTGTGTATAATGTTCTGGTTCTGCTCATTTTACTCCACATCAGTTCATGCAAGTCTTTTCAAGTTTTACTGAAATTCCATCCCTCATGGTTTCTTGTAGAACAAGTGTTTCATCACATACATACATACACCACAGTTTTTTCAGCCATTTCCAAATTAAAGGGCATCCCCTCAATTTCCAATTCTTTGTCACCACAAAAAGAGCTACTCAGAATATTTTTGTACGTGTGGAATTTTTACCCTTTTTCATGATCTCTTCAGCATATAGATCTAGTAGTGATATTGTTGGATCAATGGGTATGCAGATTGCCTTTTGAGCATAATTCCAAATTGCTTTCCAGAAAGTTTGAATCAGTTCACAACTCTACCAACAAGTATTAGTGTCCCAGTTTTCCCACATTCTCTCCAACATTGATGATTTTCCTTTCTAGTTATATTGGCCAATCTGAGAGGTGTGAGGTGATACCTCAAAGATGTTTTAATTTACATTTTCTGTAATCAATAATGATTTAGATCAATTTTTCAAATAACTATAGACAACTGACTTTTTTGTCTGGGAATTTCATTTCTATCTTTGACCATTTATCAATTGAGAATGATTTGTTGTTTTTTTATTAAATTTCACTCGTTCAGTTCTGTATATATTTTAGAAATGAGTCCTTTGTCAGAAACACTAGTTGTAAAAATTCTTTCTCAACCTACAACATTTCTTTTCACCTTAGTTGCAGTGGTTTTGTTTGTGTAAAAACTTTTTAATTAAATATAATCAAAATTACCCAGTTTGTTTTTTTAATGTTCTTTATCTCTTCTTTGGTCATAAATTACTCCTCTTTCCATAAATCTGACAGGTAAACCATTCCTAGTTTTCCAATTGGCTTATAATATTGATTATTATAAATATAATTATAATATTTATGTCTAAATACTGCACCCATTTCAACCTTAACTTAGTATACAGGGTGTAAGATGTTGGGCTATGTCTAGTTTCTGCCATACTGTCTTCCAGTTTTCCCAGCAGTTTTTATCCAGAAGTTGGAATCTTTGACTTTATCAAACAGCAGATTATTATATTCATTTACTGCTGTTTCTTTTGTACCTAATCTATTACACTGATCTAACACTTTATTTCTTAGCTAGTACCAAACAATTTTATGACTGATGCTTTATAATATAATTTCAGATCTGGTATAGCTAGTAAACCTTTCTATGGATTTTTCCCCATTAAGTCCCTTGATATTCTTTTATTATTGTTATTATTTTGCTTATTTTATTTATTTGGAGTTTTACAATTTTTTTCCCTAATCTTACTTCCCTCCCCCCCCCCACAGAAAGCAATTTGCCAGTCTTTACATTGTTTCCATGGTATACAGTGATCCAAATTGAATGTGATGAGAGAGAAATCATATCCTCTTTTTTAAATTTGTTTTATTTAATATTTATTTATTCTTGAAATCATATCCTTAAAGAAGAAACATAAAGTATAAGAGATAGCAAGATCCGACAATAAGATATTAGTTTTTCCCCCCAAATTAAAGGTAATAGTCCTTGGTCTTTGTTCAAACTCCACAGTTCTTTCTCTGGATACAGATGGTATTCTCCATAACAGACAGCCCCAAATTGTCCTAGTGAATTCATCTTTTTTTTCATTTTTGATACTGGTAATTTGGTTTTCTTCTTTCTTTTTTTTCAGATTAACCAAAGGTTTATCAATTTTATTGGTTTTTCCATAAAACCAACTCTTAGGTTTATTTATTAGTTCAGTAATTTTCTTGATTTTGATTTTATTAATTTCATCTTTAATTTTTGGTATTTCTAATTTGGTATTTAATTATGGATCTTTAATTTGTTCTTTCTCTTTTTAGTTGCATGCCCAGTTCATTGATCTCCTCCTTTTCTATTTTATTCATGTAAGCATTTAGAGATATAATATTTCCCCTAGTAACAGTTTTGACTGTATCCCATAAGTTTTGGTATGATGTCTCATTATTGTCATTGTCTTGGATGAAATTATTAATTCTTTCTATGATTTTTTGTTTTATTCACTCATACTTTAAAATTGGGTTTCTTAGTTTCCATTAAATTTTAGTTCTATATCTCTCCATTGCTCTTTATTGAATGTGATTTTTTTATTGCATCATTATCTGAAAAGCATGTATTCAATATTTGTACCTTTCTGCATTGAATTATAATATTTTTATGCCTTAATACATGGTCAGTTTTTATGTAGGTCATAAATTACTCCTCTTACGGCAGGAAAAAAGGTATATTCCTCTCTAGCCTCATTCAGTTTTCTCCAGAGGTCTATCATATCTAAGTTTTCTAAGATTTTATTCACCTCCTCATTTCCTTCTTGTTTATTTTATGGTTTCATTTTATCTAATTCTGAGAAAGGGAAGTTGAAATCCCCCATTGTCTAAGTCTCCCTGTAACTTTTAGCTTCTCCTCTAGAATTTGGATCCTATACCGCTTGGAACATGAATATTTCTTATTGAAATGACTTCATTGTCTATGGCACCTTTTAGGAGGATGTAATTTCCTTTCTTATCTCTTTTTATGATATCTATTTTTGCAATTGATTTGTCTAAGATAAGGATTGCTACCCCTGTTTTTTTTTTCACTTTAATTGAAGCATAATATATTCTGTTCCAGCCTTTTACTTTAACTCTGTATCTCTCTGCTTCAAATGTATTTCTTATAAGCAGCATACTGTAGGATTCTGGTTTTTAATCCATTTTGCTATCTGCTTCCATTTTATGGGAGAATTCATCACAGTCACATTCACAGTTATAATTATTAACTCTTTATTACCCTCCATGCTATCTTTTCTCCATTTGAATATTTCCCTCCTTTCACCTTATTCCTACCCTACAGTGTTTTGCTTCTCAGTGCCACCTCCCTCAATATATCCCCATTTTTATCCATCACCCTCCCTTTTCTTTCCTCTCTTCTATCAGTTTCTCTTTGAGGAAAATCTGATGAGAGTAGGACTTCAGGCAGTTCTCACCTTTTCCCTTCTTTCTCTCTATTGCAATAGTGTATTGCACCTCTTCATGTAATGTAATTTTCTCCATTCTACCTCCCACCTCTTTACAATGCCCCTCCCATTTTTTAAAATATAATTTTTTAAATCATTCCATCAAAATCATGGACATACCATGAAAGCCCCATACCTTTCACCTAAGCACATTCCCTCTAATAGAATTCCAATGAGTTCCAATTCCCAAGTGTTATGAGAATCTTCTTCCCAGATAGAGATGTAACCAGTTTAATCTTATTGGATAGCAGTCTTTTTCTTATCCCCTATTTACCTTTTTATGTATCTCTTGAATTTCCTGTTTGAAGATTAAATTTTCTGTTCAGCTCTGGTCTGAAAAGATTGAAAGTTTGAAAAGAAAAGTTTGAAAGTCACTTATTTTATTAAATGTTCATCTTTTCCCTCAATAGAGAAGGCTGAGTTTTGCTGGATAATTGATTCTTGGTTGTAATATAAGCTCCCTTGCTCTCTGGAATATCATATTCCAGACCTTTTGATCCTTTAATATTAATGAATCCAGGTCCTGTGTAATCCTAATTGTGACTCCTTGGTATTTAAATTGCTTCTTTCTCACTCTTGAAGAATTTTCTCCCTGATCTGATAATTCTGGAGTTTGGTCACAATATTCCTTTGTGTTTTCATTTTGGTATCGCTTTCAGGAAGTAGTCAATGGATTCTTTCAATGACTACTTTGCCCTCTATTTCCTGAAGAATGCTGTCTATGCTCTCTTTTTTAAAATTCTGGTTTTCAAGCAGTCCTAGGATTCTTAAATTGTCTCTCCTTAATCTATTTTTCAGGTCAGTTGTTTTACCAATGAGGCATTTTACATTTTCTTCTATTTTTTTTTTGTTTTTAAATTTTGTTCAACAGATTCTTGGTGTCTCATGAAGTTATTGGCTTCCACTAATTCCAATGTATTTTTCAGGGAGATATTTTCTTCATTTAGCATTTGTATCTCTTTTCCATTTGGTCAGTTCTATTTTTAAAGGAGTTGTTCTCTTTTTCCATTTGCCCAATTGTTTTTTGAGAGAATTGTTTTCCTTTTGCATTTGTCCAATTGTACTTTTGAAGAATTTGTTTTCTTCTAACTTTTTTTGTTGCAAAATGTTAATTTTCTCTTGCATTTCTTTTCCCAATTCTTCCATTTGATTTTTACACTCCTTTCTAAAATCTTCTAAGAAGTCTTTCTGGACTGGAGACCAATTCACATTCTCCTCTGACGGTTCACATATAGCATCCCTTCTGTACTCCTTTTCTGAGCTAGTATCCTTATCTCCATGGCAACATTCAAGAGACCCTGCTTTGCTGACACTTCTTCATTTTGAGATTTGTTAGCTTTCCCTAGGGTCTTAAGTAGGGGAGGGGCTTGTTCACAGATCTAGAGGCCTTGGGTACTGGAGTTAGGAACTCCAAGGGGTTATTCAGTGGAACAACCAGTAAAGAATATCAGAAGAAGAAGATCAGACATTTTTTTCTGGATGATCTGTTTTGGGGATGTCAGTAGCCCACTCCCTAGGCCTGGGGCTGGATCTGGACTGTCCCTATACAACTAGTCGCTGGGCTAGGTTCTCTCTGGATAGTCAAGCTGGGGAAGTACACCAACCACACCCTGGTCTTTAGGAAAGGTGTGAACACCTAGGAGTGTTTCTGTGCTATTTATACTGGGAAAAGCTTCCCAAGGAATGCCAGAGCCTTGAGGTTCAGGCCCTGAACCTAGGACCTGAGCTAGCCTAATAGGTGTCCTCTGCAGCCTGCACTGGGTCTCTGCTCTTTGCCCTTGACATGGCCATACTAATCCCCACCCCCATCACGGTGACATACCTTGCTGGAAGATTCTCCACTCTGTTCTTTTGTGGATTCTGTCTTTTAAGAGGCTTGATTCATGTTGGATTTGTGGAAAAAACAGAAAAAAAAGTTGAAAGTGCCTGGCTTCTCTCCGCCATCTTGACTGGAGATTTTTTGAAGAGATCAAAATCAGCAGAGCCTTGAAGTTTAAAGAGCTTTAAACCTTTATGTCTAGAACGTAGGGCAACAGAAACTCAAGCTTCAAAAGAAGCATCTACAGGCACAGAAAAAATTAATGGAAACCAGCAAAGAGGCAATGGGGTTGCTCCCTGAGTTTTAGGGCTTCTGACTTATTTTTTTTCCCCCTCCCACTACCATTTAGTCAGATGTAAGTTTGCACAGAATTCCAAGCCCTGCTGAATATGGTGAGGGCCAGAATGTCTATGGTGATAGAAGAAAAGAGATCATGAAGGAGTGTTGGAATTGGGGATTTAAGTCCTGACATGAATGATGACACTTTGCCTCCAAAGTTCAGGTCTTTCAAATGAAAAGAACACTGTTGAAAATAAATTCCTAGGCCATCAGGTTTCTGTTCACAGTAAAGACTGGCAGATTTGAAACTACTCAAGAGAATTATGAAGGAAACAGAGAGTTCATGCACTGGTTGGAATTGTATAGCTTCAGCAGGAAACATTGCAGCTTCTTGTCATAGGGTGATGGATGGAAGAGGAGATTTTGGTGTACGTAATCAAAACGCCCCACTTGGTGAAAATATGAAATAAAAGATTAAGACCTAAATGAAGTCCATGGATGCTTAAGCATCACAGAGGCTCAGAGGACAGCCACATCAACTTTTTCAAAGTGTCAAATGGTCTCAGAAAACTTCATGAAGGATCTAGGAGTTGACTGGATCCTTTCTAGAAGGCTAGGAAGCCTTTATAGAGATGGACAATCAGGGGATCATATTCTAGATGGAGAGGATGCAGGAAACAAAGGCATGGAAGCAGAAATGAACAAGATACATTGTAAAAGCAAATAGTCAAGCAGCTTGAATTGAACATAAGACTTTCTATAAGGGAATAGTAAGGAATAGTTAGAAAAAATAAGTTAGAACAAGACTGAGAAGGGCATATCATTCTCTTGAAGACTGGATACCTTAAGTCTCTCAGTCAAAGGAGACTGAAACATGGGGACAGCAACAATAATAGCACATGCTTTTATTGCATTTTTTTAAAAAGTTAACAAAGCACTTTACTCATAAAAGCTCTGTTAAATGGATTAGAATATCATTACCACCATTTTGCAGAAGATGAAACTGAGGCCCAATGAAATCAAGGAACAATCTCACAAGTAATAAGTAACAGAGCTAGGACCTGATTCAAAATCCAATGCTCAATCCACTCATCCTAACCACTTCCTAGAAGACCTGTTCAAAATCAGTCATAAGAAAAGCTTGTTGATTCTTGGTAGATTTGTTAATACATTGTTAATACATTTTCCAACAATGGAATCACTCTGTGGCCTCAGATAAAAAGATTGTCTGGCCCATAACCCTATCTCTAAGCAGAATTGTAGCCAGAATATCTCAGTCATGAAGGAATCTAGCCTATATTTTAACCCATTACCACCCAGAGAGCCAAGCTCTGAGGTCATGAGGCAGAGGACTGGTAAATTTTGATTGGGTCAGTATGGAAGATAATAGGTTGGGAACATGTAGAGACAGTGGAAATGGCACAGGAGGAGCCCTAGTCAACCAAGAGTGAGCTTTAATCCTGATAATGATAATAGCCAGCAATTACATGGTACTTTCTGTGGTTAAGTGACTTGCTCAGAGTCATTTAGATAATTCTTCTCTGAGACCACATTTGAACTCAGGTCTTCCTAATTCCTAAATACTTTAGGTGATTAGTATGGGGCATCAAAAGTTAGAATAACTTCCAAAGAAAGGATCTGGTTCCCCTACTTCACAATTTTGACCATCTAGCATTTGTATCAGGTATCTTCTGATATTCAAATAAGATTAAGTAATCTCACAGACTTGGGGGTTACCCAAGAGCTATTTTTAGAGCAGAGGAAGGGAATGGTATTAAAGAGATAGAAAAAACTTGATCTAACTGAAAAAGCATCATGTTTTCAAGGCATTTATTATTTAGTTGTCTTTCAGTCCTATCTGACTCTTTATGACCCCCTTGGGGGTTTTCTTGGCTGAGATACTAGAGTAGTTGACTATTTTCTCCTCTCATTCCTTTTACAGAGGGGGACCTGAGGCAGTCAAGGTAAAATGACTTGACCAGGGTGTCACACCATTAGGTTCTAGCTACAAGCCAAACTTGAATTGGAGTCTTCTGACTCCAGGTCGGGCAGTCTATTCGCTGTGCCACCTAAGAGCCTTTTCAATGTATAGTCAAAAACTAACAGCAAGAAAGGTTATCATTTAAAAGGATTGTGACCTATTCAAAAGATAAGGTTGGTAAATGATGTGGCTGATACAGAACAGGATGAAGACTTGAAGAACTGGATTCAAATTCTGCCTCAGAAACTTAGTTTCTCAGTTTCCTTACCTATAAAACTAGGGGCTTAGACCTGCTAGGTTCTAAGGTCCCCTTCTACATCTCTTAGTCTATTTTCATTTTGTTCCTCCCTTCCCCATTAGAAATCAAAATTCATCTCTGCAGGTGTTACATCTTTAACTTCAAAAAATACAGAAACTGTTTGGATATCAGGAAAATTTTAAAAAGGGAATGTTTCTACTGATAACTAAACTTATGATACTTACATTTAAAAAAATAAATCTCAGCTTGTTTCCCATGTCATTATATATCATTTTCACTCTGTGACTTTTGCCCATTTATTTTTTTTAAATCAGCAATTACTATTCTTTGTTTTCTTCCAGGGCCTTTTCCTTTCTTTTAGGGCCTCCTGTAACCTATCTTTTCTTGAAAATAATATGATGGGGTGGGAGTGAAAATGTATTTTTCTCCCACTCTTCTTCCCTTAAGCCTTCTGCTGTTGTCAGGCTAACCTCCTCATCATTCTGCAGGCCTATCATGCCCATCCCTCCCTTGGGGGTCCTGAAATACAAATTTAAGAGGTGGAGGGGTTCCAAAGTTCATCCAGCCCAAAAGGTACCTGAACATGCCTCCTCTTCCCAACACTCCCAAGTGATCACCCAGTCAGTCTCTAGTGAACGAAGTCTTTCCACACTTATTCTGTTCTCATCCTTCAAACTTGAATCCTTCCCTAGAACTTCTGCCTCTTGTTCCTCATTCCACCCTCTGGAGAAGAGAGTTGAATTTTTTCCTGGCCATGATAGTTCCTTTCAAATACTTGAACATGATTTCTCTTGCCCTTCCTAACATTTCACTTCTCCTGGCTAACATTCCCAAATTGCTTCAAGGAATCCTTTTTATGCAATGATTTACCAGGCTCACAACCATCCTGACTCTCTCCAGATTATTTATATTCCTCTTAAAATATGGTGAACAATATTTCAAATGTGTTGATACCAAAGTAGAATGTCAAAAATGGGTTGAAAAGAAATCAGTGAATTTGGAGTCAGAGAACTGAGTTCAGATATCATTTTAGTTATTGTTTGTATAACCTTGGGCACTCAATTAGACCTCTCTAGGTCTCAGTTATTTCAATTATAATAAAAGGAGAATGGATCAGATGACCTCCAACTCTAAGTCTATGATCTTACTACCTCCTTTGTTTCAATGTATTTTAATGAAGCCTGAGATCATATTAGCTTTTGTGATTGCCATTTCACACTATTGACTCAAAGAAACCTTGCAAGTTCATTAAAAGCCTCAAATCTTCTTTTGTCAGAACTGTTATCTAGCTATGCCACTTTTATCCAACACATGTAAAATGGTTTTTGTTAAATACAGGAGAAATCTATATTCCCTGCCACACTCTCCTCCAGCTATAGAAACACTGCCCTTTCTTTAGGATTCCTCTTGATAGCTACCTCATCCGACAAGTATTTTCTGTCCATAACAGTCTTCACCGATATTTCTGTCTCACTTAAATCTGCCACCACACAATTTGCCTATTAATTATCTTTTGTCTCCTCTTTCTACATTTTTGTTTCAAATCCTTACTCACCTACTTGAGGAATCCTTCCTTTACTAATGCTCTCACTCTGCTCTTTTTATCCCCACAACATTCATGTATTCTATTTGCCCTATTTTAATGTCACACTGGTCGACATGTTACTTTCTTAGTGTTCTTGGACAAGAATCCACATTCTATTCCATTTGTATTTTCTATAACTTTAAGCAGCCTCAGAAAATGTTTCCCGACTTGTTACCTGTCTTCCGAATCTCGAGAAATTGCAATGAAAACAAATGACTTAAAAACATTTTCAAAATAATCAACTACTAGGCAATAACAATAAGAGAAGGTTGTATTCAAGCCAATGTTTCATGCTGATTTGACTCAGGAAAGGAAAAAAAGAAATGGAACCAAGAAATGTATCTTCATGGTGGTATTTTTTCTTCCAAACAAAAACAGCATTAAAAATTTTTTTGGATTAAGAAACAGGATTTCTTTCTCACCCAGGAGCCAATGGCAAGAGCAAGTTCTTGGGATAGGAGAGCTGCTAAGTTGTGACCTGCCAGTAGAAATAATGGTCATTTATATCAATAACAAGTGATGAATTTCTAGAAGCCATGGCCACTCTGAAAGAAAAGAAACTTTGGCAGCTCACATAATGAGCTCTGCATCCAAAGGGATCCCTCCCAGAAGGCTAACATTCCTCTTTTTGTACACCTAACTCAGACAAGTCCCACTGAGATGTGTCAGCTGCTAAAGGTACTTGGTGCACATGCTAACTGATCAATGTCTTTATAGGAAACCAAGGGACTCATCCCCAGAGACATTCTCAGAGAGAGACCACATTCTGACTTTGCTTAGCTGGTTGCCAAGTGACCCAGCTGCTTTACAAGAATAAGAGCAAGAGTACTAATCAGACTCAGTGGTCAGATTGTGTTGGTAGGAGACAGCAATAGGGAAGCTGATTTTAGGAACATAGAATTTGGAAAAGAAAGGGACCTCAGAGGTCAATTCCCTCATCTTACTCGTAAGGAAGCTGAACCTCAGATAGGGAAAAAGAATTGCCCAAGGTCAAATGTGGAGACAGTAGCAAAGAATTCAAACTCAGATCTTCTGATCCCATTGATCCAGTCTGTTTTTTTCCACCATGACTTTGGCAGTATCAGTGGTCCACAAGATATAGAACTATTTCATGGGAACCTGGATGCCAGCCAAACAGAAGACAATAAGTGAAGATGAGTAAGGCCAGATGCTAGAAGCTGCTGCAGCAGGGAGTAACCATAGTTGTATGATTTGGGGAATCTCCTAAGAACAGTTCCCTCCCAGCCCCCCTTACCTCCAAAAATCTCCTCTGCTTGTTAGTATTCTTTTTGAAGAGGAAAAAGTTTGAATTTTACAATTAGGGAAGAGACTTAAAATTTACAATAAAGAGAAAACAATATAAAATCATTTCCTTATAGCATGGTTTTAAATTAAAGAGAGTCACAGACCTCCCTAAAAGGGTGGAATAGTTGGTAGGGTGAAAGGCTTCTCAAAGGGTTAGAAAAGAGTTCATGCAAACAATAAAGAGTAGAAGTACCAATTTCCTTTTGTGCAGGCTGAGGATCCCCTGGACTTAGTGGACTGGAGAATAAAGGAGCTCTTCTGGAAGTCTTGAACAAAAGTAGAAGAGAGATCAGAAGTCAGATATCTGTAGGTTTCCTAGAAACATTATTCTTCAAGATAGATTTTTTTTTAGGTTTTTGCAAGGCAAATGGGGTTAAGTGGCTTACCCAAGGCCACACAGCTAGGTAATTATTAAGTGTATGAGACTGGATTTGAACCTAGGTACTCCTGACTCCAAGGTCAGTGCTTTATCCACTGTGCTACCTAGCCGCCCCTATCAAGATTGATTTCTTACTCTATCCTTCTCTATTAAAAGGTAAAAGCACTAGCAGCACCCCACAGTTAGCTCTGGTTCATTCAGATGCCTACAAGTTTCTGGTTGATCATCTGTTGAACCTGCTTTGGCCAGACTTCATTCATTATTTGTCCCGGTATTATAGAAGCAACACATAGAACTAGCCTCTGCTAGTTTCCTTCCTAGAGAATACAACTTAATTTTCTCATTGAGCAGGTGACTCGAGCCACTAACTACAATTCTCAGTGCTCTGTCAGAATGGCTCTCCCTTCTCCAGAATGCCTGGACCTTCAAGTTCTTTTGATTAAATATCTGGTAGTCAGCAAGGGTTTTTAACCTAGGGTATGTTAACTTGTTTGTTTAATTAATATTTCAATAACTGCATCCCAATCTAATCATTTTCTTTTGTAATCCTATACATCTTATTTGTACACTTAAAAAAAAACTATTCAATTAAGAATACATAGCAGAAATAAGTGTACTACAATGCTCACTTAATCTTGTAAGTTTATAAGCAGTTAGGATCTTCTAGATGATACAGCTATACAATAAATCATCAATAGCAGACTCAGGTTTTATTTGGGGGGGGGTGGTTTTTTCTAAATTGGGACTTGTACAAATCACAATAATCCCAGAGCCAAATCCCAGAGAAATCAAGTAGTGAGGACAGAGACATAGTTTCAAAAAAAAAGATAGCCTCCCTTGTAGTTAGGAAGACAAAGGTTTCTTGTTTCTGATAGATCCTAACTAACTGCCATTAAGCAAATCACAGCAACCCTCATTGCTCTTGTTGTAGAGAATTTCCTTACCAGGTATTCCTTACTGAAATGAAATCACAAGTGAAAAGGTGAGGGGAGGGGAGAGGAGAAATGTTATCCATTCAGTATCTCGTTTTTATTTTTTTTTCATTGTAATATGGGCTGGTGTATATCAGTGGAGAAACTTTCAGTGTATATTCCCAAGAATCTGTGTTCTTTGTAGCCCAGTTATGGCAGAAGCAGGGAGGGACTAAAGTAGGATGCCAGCAACTTTGGTAAAGAAGACAGAGAAATGTTTATGGGCTGATAAAAAAGTTCTTCAGGCCAGAGATTACATAAAACTCTTATTCAAAATTGGCCATGAGCAGCATGATGAGAAGCCACAGCCTATGTGGGATCATCACTATTCCTGCTCTCATATCTGCCATGATCTTCTAGGCCAAGTCCTGTTGGCCAATTATTCAGATCTAGATAATCAGTAGGCAAGGCTCTGAAAAAATCTCAAGTGGTAGACTGAGGTAGCAGCTAGGTGGCTCAGGGGATAGAGCTTGAAGTCAAGAAGACATCATCTTGAGTTCAAATCCCTGAGTAAGTCACAAAACCCTATTTGCCTTGGTTTCCCCATCTGTAAAATAAGTTGGAAAAGGAAATAGCAAACCACTTCAATATCTCTGCCAAGAAAACTCCAAATAGGGTCTCAAAGAGTCAGACACAACTGAAAAATAACTGACCTAAATGGATTTCTGTAAAACTGAGCATTAAAGAAACCAAGCAGCTTCATCTTTACTCTTCCCGTTTCTAAAGTCAGATCAAGAAGAAAAAACATTATGGTTTTTATTTTGTTTTTCTTTCTAATCCCTCATTTCACCTTAGCTGGCTTCCTCAAACCACAGCTATTTGAAACAAGCACATTTAGGTTCTCAGTTTAACTCTCCTCTTTACTTATTTCCCCCCTCAAAGAACTAATCTATTTAGCAGGCTTCATTTCAGTTACATTATCCAGTACCAGGTAGTGATGATATTTATACACAAGACAGAGCTACAGTTCTGAGCCACAATAAAAAAAAATTGAAGAGATTTGGAGCCAACAACTTTTTACTTTGAAGCAAAGAAAGAAACAAGCACAGATTTTTCTGTCTTGTTAGAGAGGTGAACAGATAGGTCTGTCCTGACCTGGAACTCAACATTAGGTGCCCCAGTGTCCCTATCTCAGCCCTGAAATTAAATTCATTTACAATCCTATAAGAGGCACTTTAGTTGTATATTCCTTAGCAAAAAGGATGGTGATCATTACTTAAGGTTTTGAAGGTAAAGAGTGAATTTTTGCAATTATTTATTTTAATTAAATATTGAGAAAGTGTAGAATGCGGAAGCAGGGAAGGAGCAGGGAGACACAGTTCAATTTTTGTCCAATTTGTATAAGTTCATATTTGGGAGTTTTTATTTTTTAACAGCCACTCAGCCCCATGACGATAACAGGTTTTGAAAACTTCTCCACAGAAAATTCAGTCTTCCTCCTCTTCTTCTGTCATCTCTCCTTAGGTGGGAGATTGGCAAGTGGAGTCCATGCAGTTTAACGTGTGGAGTCGGCCTGCAGACCCGGGATGTTTTCTGCTCTCACCTGCTTTCTAGAGAGATGAACGAGACCGTGGTGCTAGCAGATGAGCTATGCCACAAGCCCAAGCCCATCATAGTACAAGCTTGCAACCGTTTCAACTGCCCACCAGCCTGGTACCCTGCTGAATGGCAACAGGTGAGAGCCACTGTTTGTATTTCTGTGGATGAGAGTAGGGCTTTCCAGGTCCTCTTTCCTGCCTTGGTTTGAATTATGTGATTGCTGAATGTATCTGTGGAATGTATCTGCTAAGCTGTCAAGTGAAAGTATTAGACTTCTCTGATGATGTGAATGGGAATGTTCAATATTTTAAAAAAAGATGTAGGAGGAACATGAATAGCAACATTCCCTTTTTTGAAGGGATGTGATATAGGAGAAGTTTTGAACTCATTGTGTTTGGCCATTGTAAAATAAGGAAGAGTAAGGCTGAAAGTTGTAGGAAAGAATATCTTCCTAACAATTAAGCTTTTCAGGAGTGGGATGGGTTGTCTTGAAAGTTTCTCTTCATCAGAGGTTTGTTCACCAAAGCCAAATTACCACATAGTGTAAAGGGGGGGGAACCTTGTTCAAATATAGGTTGTGCTCTAGCACTAGATGACCTTTGAACTTTCTGTGATTTCATGAATCTTTAGCTTTTGGTCCTTCATTGACAAAGCATTCATTTAATGTTTTTTAAAGGTTTGGTGATAGATTAGTGATTGAGCTACCTCAGACCATTATGCCCATCCCTTTTGAGTCCAACACATCAAACAGGGTCCATAGAATGACAAATAGGTAATTAATAGTAGAAATTGCCAGAGGAAAACCCAGAGATAGAAGAATTTCATATATAGCAGGTGTAAAAGTTAAAAGATTTGTAGGGATTGTATGATGTTTACACTTCTTCCAGAATTAAATCAATAATTATGTCTGTTATTTTAATACTTCAAGAATCTATACTTTTATTGGGGCAGGAGTTCCCTGCACTATAGCAAAACACAGCCATTAGCTAATGTTTTTCACCAATTAGTGTCTATGGGGAAAAAAAATCATCATCCAGTAGTCAAGTTCTTGAAATTTAACTAAACTGAATTTTATAGGGGTGGCTAGGTGGTCCAATGGATAGAGCACCAGCCCTGGAGTCAGGAGTACCTGAGTTCAAATCCAACCTCAGACATTTAATAATTACCCAGCTGTGTGGCCTTGGGCAAGCCACACCATTTGCCTTGCAAAAACCTAAAAAAAAACCCTGGATTTTAGAAAACATTTCTGATCTGCATCAAGACCATTTCATTTTGAACTTCCAGAGTCTGAGGCCCATTGACATAGCTTTTGAGAATCCAAGGTGATGGTTACACTTGGAAGAATTCATACTCAAGAATTTTAAATCTGTATCCCCTCTTCTTATACCAATTACAGACATTGTTTGCTTTAATCAGTGACCTTAATGAGTTACAATGTCTAAAAACATTCATCACCTAGTGGCAAAGATTAACATTTATTTGAGAATTATGTGTTATTACTTTCTGATTAGTGTTCATCCTAGAAGAGTAGCACAAAAGGATTAGATCATAAATTTAGAACTGTAAATCTGGCAGTTACGCAGTGTTGCAGTGGATAGAGCACTGGGCTTGGAAATTAGGAAAACCTGAGTTTAAATTGAACAACAAAAATCCAAACACTGTCATGATACCACTGAGGAAACCGAGTCCAACAATGTTTAAGGGACTTATGTAAGATTATATAAACAGAGGCATACTGAAAGCCTCATCCATTCCTTTCTATGCTCCCTAATATACAATCAGTTTCTTAACCTCCCTAATTTTAACTCCTCACCATATCTCATACTATTCCTCATCTCTCCAATCCCACAACCAAAATCCTAGACCCTTCTTGTTTGAACTATCACAATAATCTCCTATTTGGTTTCCCTGGCTCCAGTTTCTGCCTTCTTTAATCCTCCTTTGCACAGCTGCTAAACTGATATTCCTAAACCACTGGTCTACTCATGTAAATCACCTACGCAGGAAGCTTCAGTGGATCCCAGTTCTCCTGTGATGTGATACAGATATCTCTGTCTGGCTCCTACATTTTCACAAAATCTACATATAAGGTTCCTTCATACACACAATAGTCTAGCTAATCTGGCATACTTGTTGTATAGATTTAATCTATCATACTTATTTATCTTCTTGTTCCCCACACGTGGAATGCTTCCCTTCTTCACCTCTGTCTTGAGTTTTCTTCAAACATCAGCCTAAATGACATTCCACAGGGTAGCTTTTCTTGATTGCCTCAATTGCTAGAATGATTTATATTTGGTTTTCATACATGCTGTGTGGTTTCTCTCAATGGAATACAGGCTTCTTGAGGGCAAATGCTGTTTCATTTTTATCTCTGTATTCCCAAAGGCTAACACAGTGCTTACATTCTTAAGAAATTCTGAATGATTGTGTGATTGATTTTTATCAGTGGATTGCTTAGAGCAAGTGTAGCTTTGTGCATAGATTTATAGTTTTGTTTATTTACAGAACTGGAAGAGTCCCTCTTCCTCCTCTTTACAGATGAGAAATCTAAAGCTCAGTGTTATTATTTCACTTGTCTAAGGTCATGAAGATATCAAAGAGCAAAAGTCTCATGACTCCAAATTTACTACTTTGTTGCCTATAGAGAACCTTCCCAAATGTATCAAGTTTGATAACTTTCCCCATTAATTCAGGTCAAAACCAGGAGAATTCTGAAATATGAAGCCTTAGATAGGAAACTGAAGGGCTTTGAAATACAAATTTTTTTTTATCACTACTTCCAATTGAAGATGATTATGTTAGAAAGATCTGGGCGATGAACTGCTGGCTAAGAGGATAATGTCAAAGTATGGAGTTTTGCTTTCTGGACTAATTTGAAAAATTTAGAAATAGTGTTCTAAGCCAGAGGCAGAATACACACACTAGTAAATGATGTGCTTACCTGGAAATTTGTTGAACTGATTAGGAGAACTTTAATAAAATGAAAATTCATGCAAATGAAGAAGAGTTCCTTGACACAATGACTAAACCAGATGCCATGGAGAGCTAGGGATTCTAAGAGGTAGAGGTGAAGTGGGGGTACATTCCAGGAAGTATAACTCAAGAGAGAATAATAGTAATGGAAATGTCTAGGAATGTACAAGACAGGAGCAGAAATTATTGAAAAACTGCACGTGAGATCTTAAGCGAAAGAAACCAAGGTTTCGTGGAGCTTTGATAGGTTAAATATATTTGGTAAGTTAAATATATTAATGGAAGGGCATGTCTTTTTCAGGACATGTTCAGGACAAAAGAATAACATGCTATATTCTGACAGTTTTAATCCCAAATTCCATGACACTTAAGGAAAGAAAGCCTGGTGAAAAACATCTGAATTAGGAGGAAGAGAAGAAAAAATAAAAATAATTCTTAGCACATTTTATTTTCTTAATTTATTTTATTTTAATTTTAATTTATGGAATAAAACAAGCATTTCTATAATATAACAAATTAAAAAATACAATTGCACATGAAATTGCAAATGTACTAAGAATAAATTGTTAACCTTACAGCATTTTATTATGGATTTTATCAAGAGTTGGAAGATAATTGATGGCAAATTTATGATGGAAAATACCAATTTTTCAGGAGGCAGAATGGTTCTTGTTTAGAGACTCCCATTCAATTTAACAGATATTCATTAATTTCCTACTATGAGTGAGGCATTTGTGCTAGGTCCTGGAGGTTACAAAAACAAAAATAGGAATGTTGCCCTGGGAGAGCCTTATATTTGTCAGAAGAAACAAGACATGAATGTTAATTTGCAAATTTAAAATTTACAGCAAAGAAATGCAAATTAATTTTGGTAGAGGCAGAAGCACTGCATTTGGAGTGATCAGAAATGGCATTCTGAATTGGAGTAGCTCTTGAACCAAGTTTTGGAAGAGCCTAGCAATGCTATGGAGCAGAGGTGAGGCGGATGCATATTCTAGTCCAGGACAAGGAAATAAATAAGGACTTTGAATTTTGAGATGGAATACTGCGTGGGAGAAACAGTGAGTAGATCAGTGTGGCTGCCATGTAGAATGCCTAAGAAGTGATGTGTGTTAAATCTGGACAGGCGGATTGGAGTTAGATTGTAATTTTAAATACCAAATTGGGAATAGTGGAGGGGGGAAGTGTTGTATTTGCTATTTGAAGCAAAAAGGAAGCCACTGAAGTTTCTGGAACTGAGAAAATACATCGACTTGTAATTAGGGCTATTATCTTGGCAACTGTATAGGACCTGAATTGATTGGCTATGGGAGAGACTGGAGTCAGAGAGACCTTTTAGAAGACTATTTATTACAGTAGTCCGGGTGATGAAAGTGATGATCTAGGTTATCAGATTTGTGATTGGAAAGGAGGATACTCTTGTGAAACATAAAAAAAAGGTAACATGGATGAGACTTGGAAACTGGATATGGAGAGGAAAGGAGAGTGAATGAGAATGACTAAGTTTGTACTAGAAAAGTTAGAAGTGGAAGAGGAGACTAGGGAGAGTTCTGCTTTCTCTATGTTGAATTTGAAATGGTTAGAAGAGTACCAGTTGAAAATGTCCAGTATGCAGCTGTTGATACAGGAGTAGAGTGTAGAAGAGAGACCAAAGCAAGTCATTTAGTTCTGAGAGTCTTCTGGGTAGAATCTATATTAAACACATGGGATGATCATAGGGAAAGAGGATGAAGAAAGACAGGAGAAAAGAACCCAGGACAGAGTCCTGGGATTAATGCAGAATCAAATCAAGTTAGCTTTTAGAGGTCATTGGTAACCTTTTCCAGAAGATTTGTTCAGCAACATTAACTTCCCCAGACCCTTTGATTGAAAGACTAAAAGAAAACATGCCATTATGTGATATGTTTGGCAGAGTAAGTCAACAGTAACTGTTAAGCAGTTTTCAACTAATTGGCTCTTATCTCAGGACACTAGAGCAGTAGATTGGAGTGCTGACATTCTCTTATTCACACCACAGCTGTTAACAACACACTTGTCTTTGGGCTTTGCATTTCATCATAACCTTACTTTGAACAAGGGTATGTAGTCTGTCACTCACAACAAGTTTTTATTTTCTCAATGTCTACATTTTCTTTTCCATTTATCTGTCTATGCACTAGTCATGACCCAGAGACTGGACCTAGGAACCTATTATCCTTCACAGGCAGGCTACAATTTCTTTCCTTTGTTTCTTGGGCAAAGGAACAGGGGGAATAAAATCTATGACGTGTCTCAAAGGTTCATTTAAAATATGACAGATAACAGCTTTGGTGAGTGCTGAGTTTTCATTGGGACAAAAAGCCGCTTCACAGTGTTTGGCTGGACAAAAAGTGTGATAAGTGCAATCCGTGTGTAGTTTTCCCAGAGAAAAAAAACAGCACAAATTGTATGGATCACCATCTGTCAAATGTTAAAGTCACTTCCTTTGTTTTCTTTGAAGCCCATACTTGACAAATGGCAAATATCCAACATTTACTCATACTTGGATGGGAGGGGGGAGAAAGAAAAAGGACTAAAGGACAAATCTGTTTTTAGAAATAATTAAATAATTAAAAGTATATGATGTACAATTGTCATTTTGACTTGGATTGCTGTCTGGCCTCTTTGTTTCCACTATTCCCTATATTCGTTCTTTCCCACTTTTGTTTCATCTTCTAGTTCTGCAGGATGGCTCATATCTTTTTTAGCACTAGTATAGTACAAATCTGTTTTTGGATATGGGGAATTTTTCTCTCAATTTTATCAGAGATTAAAATGCTAAGCCTTGAAGCAATATGGAATAATGGAAAAAGTACTGGTTATGAAGACAGAAGACATATGTTGAAATTCTGGCTTGATTACCTGTATGAGCTTTATAGGGAGTCAAGCAAGATAAAAAGAACATTTATTAAGCACTATGTATCAGCACCAATAAAAATAAAGGCAGTCTCTACCTTCAAGGATCTTCCATTCTAATGGAGTAAGACAACAGATGTAAAGAATCTGAAAAGGTAGTGAGGGATGAGAAGTATCTGAGCCAGAGGCACAGGAGCAAAGTTTGTAGAGTCAGAAGCATGGCTAGGAGGATAATGAAATATAAACTGAACCAGTGCCCCAAATGGAAGATACAACAGAACTCACCAATAGAAGAAGGGAACCAGGGTGGTGGAGAGATATTTCAGGGTAAGAAAGTCCCCAATTGTTGAAGGAAGTTCCACAATAGACAACTGAGTCATGGCAACAGAGTTCATAGAGTCAACAGCATAGGCAAGAGGATAAGTTCAAAAACCATCTGGATCTCAGTTCCCAAAACAATAAGACAAGAGGTTTAAATAGATGACTTTTATTTTCCTCCTTCCCCAATTTTATCTTTGGCCTGTCCCCTAAACACTCTATATTCTAAGAATCTGTTATCAAACTAGATTCTTTCTGCTTCCTGAATCCTATCCATTTTTCAAATTCAAGCCTAAAGTTGATCTCTTCCACAAAGATTTCTCTTGCCTCCATGGAAAAATGTCTTCCCTTGACTGAAATTTCTGTATAGTTTGCTTCTTGTTCCACATCTCATATGAGAATTTGTACTGGGGGGGAAGTCATACTCAGTTTTTCTCAAATGTTCTTCATTTAGATATGAGCTTTTGGAAAGATCTTCTACCTCTTCTTATCAAAGTGAGTGCCTAGCACATGTCCTCCGACATAACAGTCTCTCTATGCATTTGTTGATTGGCTGATAGAAATGATTGACTAGAAAAATCCCTTTTCCTGATTAATTATATAGGATAAGGAGAATATTTTGGAGTTTTTCAAACAGCAACTTATATAAAGCACAGTATTAATCCTACAATAAGATTTTTGAATCCAGCCTTTGTAGTCCAGCCTACACTTTCAAAGAATTCCTATCTATGATAGCCCTGGATGTGATCCCTCAGCCTTCATTTGCAGAGCTCTAGTGAGGGGGCACACTTTATTATTTTAGCTATTTTACAAATGGGGACATTAAAGCAGATAATGACTAATTGATGTGCCCTAGGTTATATAGCTTGTAAGTGTCAAAGGCATAATTTGAATTCGAGTCTGTCCACTGTACTTATATATCTACCTCTCCTCTCCATGTACTTTCTACCCCTTATTCCTAGTTTTGACTTAAGGGGATTAAGTAGACTAAATCTAATTCCCATTCCACATGCCAGACCTCCATTTACTTGAAGGCGATTATTGTTTGTCTTTTTCAAGCTAAATATTCCCAATTTCTTTGCCCAAACCCTCCATGTCAAAGGGAGGAAGATCCCTCCTTATAGGGGTCACCCTCCTCTGGACATGTTCATCTTTTTCCATGACTTTTCTAAAGTGTGGCCCTTAAGACTAAGACCAGAAGACCATGTCTATCCTGACCAGGAGAGAGCAAAAGTGTCTCTGGTCTCCCTTGCTCTGGAACACAGTAGTAGTTGCTTGCTTCCCTTGGCATCCAATTAGCAACAGAGTTAGAGAGAGAAAAAATGGAATAGCTTGTTTTCAGTACTTAGCATTAATTTTTGAAAAGTCCTTGGAAGTCAACTCACCATAATTCCTCTACCTTCCACCTCCCCAAACTTATTAATGTTCTTTCTTTGTTCATTTTTGGTAAAAAGTCTCATTCCTGATGGAAAGGGACAGACTGTTGGAAAGTATTAAAAAGAATGATATCAAATAAACTGGAGATTCTTTCAAATATGTTTGTGCTTCTCCATGTAAATGATGTTTTATGTACAGCTTGGTGTCTTCTGGTCCTACATGCAAATGTTGCATGCATCTGGGCAGAGCCAGAAATAATCTTCTAGCACCAACTCTTTCCTTGGCTCCTAAAAGGGACTGTGTGGTCCCTTTCCCTGGCATCTTTTTTTTCCTGAGGTTTGAATTTAGCATGTCTGTGTGCAAGCATGTGAAAGTATAATTTTAAGAAAATTACAATGATTGAATTGCAAATGCTTACTATTTATGTTTCCACTTCCTATTTTTCCTCCATTGGATCCAATTAGATAAAGCTCTTAAGTTCTTGGCAGATCAATTCCTGATAGGCATCAGTGTAACATTCCAGTGACTAAAACAAAGCTACATATGAGAAAGAGGCTGTTTTAAATATTCTGTCCTGGGAGTAAATCCATTAGTGTGTTTAACTTATTTACAAAAGAGTATTTCAGAAGGAAAATGAGAAATCCATTTAAAAAACAATAATAAAGATCTCTTCAACAGAGATCAAAAGTTGAAGATCAAATTAATCCTTGAATAGAGTTGGTTTTGGGGGGGGGCTTTTTTTTTGGAAGAGATGGAGAGAGTGGAGAAACAAAAGGAAAAGCAGAATTTATTTTTGTAATGATAAAAGGACATCCCTGGCCACTTGGGATTTCCAGTGACTGGAAAGAACCATCATTATACTAGGCTTCCACCTCCACCTCTTAGAAGCCCTAATTCCCTACGAAGATTCAACTTTAGTGCCATTTCCTATTTGAGGCTTTTCTCCATCCCTCCAATTTTTAGCATTCAGCTCATACTCACATAAACATCACAAATTATCTTGAGTTTGCTCCATATATATTTTATATTAACTTAATGGATATTCTTCCCCCCCCCACCAAAACCAATCAACAACAGGCATTTATTAAGCAGCTAGTGTGTGTACAAGGCATTGTGCTAGCTTCTGGGAATACAACTATCAAGAATGAAACAACCTCCATTTGCAAGATTATTTTCTGGTGGGGAAACAACTACTTACACAAGTCTCTACAGAAGAAATATTCCTAAACTTAAAGTACTTGGAGAAAGACAGCACTTATGGTTAAGGGACAACAAAATCATGTAATAGGTGAAGTTTGAACTATGCTTTGATGGAAGGGATTCTAAGAAATAGGAGTAAGGACAGAGTACATTCTAAACATGGCATATGTCCAGTAGCAAGACCACAGATGGAGGATGAAATGTCCTATGCAAGGTACAGAAAAGACAGTTTGACTGAATCACAAATTACAAGAATTTGAGATTATACTTCATTTATACTACACCTTATAATTATATATATACATATATAATTATAATACAATTATGCTATACCTTATAAATATGGATTGTTACTGGATTAAAATTAAAAGCTAAATAGCAAGGTTTATGTATATTATTCTAGAAACACTAGAAAGCTACTGATAATTATTGAATATTGAAGTCAGTTAAAGGAAAAAATCATTTTGGCAGCTAGGTAAAAGATAGAATGGAATAAAGATGAGGCAGAGAAAAGAACCAAGAGGTTGTTGCAAAAATCTAGGCAAGAGATGTGAGGGCATGAAATGGGCCTGATGAGTTTTTGAGTAAAGAAAAAGGGTTGGATCTGAAACATTTTGTGAAGGTAGAAACAGTAAGATTTATCAATTGTTTAGATAGTGGAATGAATGAGAATGAGGAGTTAAGGACAATGGCAAGGTTTTGAACCCAAGAGATTGGAAGAATGGTGATGCCTTCAACAGAAGCAGAGACATTTGGACAGTGGGGTAGATTAGGAGGAAAAGTGTCTGGACATATTGACTTTGATGTGTCTTTGTGACATCTATTTTGAAATAGCAAGTGGGCCATGATGTTGCAATTGGAGCTCAAGAAAGAGACTGGGATATCTCTCTCTTAGTGATGTCATCAACTTTTGGGGGGTTTAATGATCAACTCTACAGATGAGTGACTGATACATTCGAGTTTATAAAGAGAAGAGGGTCCAGAACAGAAACTCTGAGAATAGTGACAAGTAGAATAGAAGTTTCTTGAGGCCAAAATCTCTTTCATTTTGTCTTTGTAATCCCAACATCTAAAACAATGGTCAACACAGAGTCATTTCCTGCTATGTGCTGACACATGACAGGTTCTAGAGTAGGCATCTATGCATGCCAGAAGTTGGATTGAATTGAATAACTAAGGCCTCTATTTTTCTCTGTAAAATGAGTGCATTTGGAGATGATTTGTCAGCTTCCTGCAATTCTAAATTCTATGATCCTATTATAATAGCCATCATAGTGGCAATCAACTTCATTCATCATCAGGAGCCATTTGGAAACTCCTAATCAATTATAAAGAAGGAGATGAAGTTATAACAGCTCGCATTTCTGTAGGGTTTTAAGGCTTACAAAGTATTTTACCTATTATAGCTCTGTGAGGTAATAATGATAATATTAATAATTAGCATTTTTGGCATTTTAAGCTTTACAAAGCACTCTTTGTTATCTCATTTTGTCCTCAAAACAATCCTGTGTGATAAGTGTCATTATTGCCATTCCTATGTTACAGAGTGGTAAATTGAAGCTGAGAGAAGTTTCATGACTTATCCACACAGTGTATGAGGCAGGATTTGGCTCAAGTCTTTTTGAATCCAAGTCCAACATGTTATTCATTTTGCCACCTGGCTACCTAGTGCCACCATTATGATCACCATTTTAGAGATAAGGAACTGAAGCTCAGTGACTAACCTATGATCACATAACCAGTATATGTGGCATTTGGGATAAGGATGATACAAGCATAGAATGTGATGAGATCATATATCCTACAGAAGCTCAGAAACTACCTAGTTTAGTTCTCTCATTTAACAGTCAAGAAAACTGAGGTCCAGGAAGGTTAAGAGATTTGCCTAAGATCCCTGAGGTGATTTCAGGGGCAGACTTTGAATATATGTTTTTATGACTCTAGAACCAATGTTCTTTAAAAGTCTCAAGGAGGAGAAGCTCAAGGGATTCTCTAATAAAATCTGAGGAGGAAATAATTTTTTTCAGCAGAGGAATCATGGAAATATGGTCCCAGAGCTAAATCTTGAGGGAAGAGAAGATTTCAACAGAGATTAGAAGGGGATCTACTTTAGAATTGGCTAGGGTGGGTTGGGGGGGAGGGGAAGTTGTCAGGAATGCGTGGAAGAGGTGGAATATGAGATGATATATACGTCCTCTTCTCAAGAATGTAGTAGTATGTAAAGGGGAGCAGTAGAAAATGGTCTTGGAAATATTTTGTATATGTGTCAAGGGGGCCTAACCTTCCAGATCAGATAAAATTATCAAGAGCCCCACTCTAATCAGAAATCTCCATGACTCGTGCCCCTACCTAAGATTTCCCTTGAGAACATCAGATTTGGGTTCATGAGTTCCAAATGATGTTCATTTGGCCTCTAAGCACTTAGACCAACTAAAGCATTAGATACAAAGCAAGTTTTTTTAATTAAGGCAACCAAAATATAGAAATGATTCACGGTCTGTAGCAAAACAATGGAGTTCTCCCAGGGAGCTCCATTTCCCTCTTCAGAGGTTCAGTTTACAATCCCCACACATTCATGGAACCACTTAGTCATGTCTATACTTTGCTAATGAAATTGCAGGAAGAGAAACTAGTACAGCATCTTGTTCTACATCCTTGTTGTTTCTGCTTCTGCAGTACATCTTATATCTGCCCCCTTCTCTCCACTCACACTGCCACCATTCTAATTCAGGTCCTCATCACCTCTCACTTGGAATATTGCAATAGATTCCTAATTGGTTTCTGTGCATCAAGTCTTTCCTCACTCCAACTCATCCTCCACACAGCTGCCATAGTGATTTTACTAAAGTTCAGGTCTGACTATATAATTTCCATACTTAACAAACTCCAGTATCTCTTTATTCTATGGAGGATCAAATACAAACTTCTCTAATGGACCTTTAAAGTCCTTCACAACCTGACCTCAACCTAACTTCTCAATTTGATTATACATTATTCCCTTTCACAGACTGGTCTCCTTACTCTTTATCATACATAGAACTCCATTTCCCATTACTGTGTGAAATATGAAATAATACTCCTTCCTGATCTCTACTTGTTAGAAATCCTTAGATTCCTTCAAGGTTTAAATACCACCTTCTAAATGAAGTCTTTTCTTATCTACTTCAAATATTAGTGCTTTCCCCTCAATTTTTTTCTTTGTCCATAAATCTTTTTTGTGTATGCATTTTAAATGCATTTTTCCCCTTCATCTGGATGGCAAATTAATTGATTACATGTTCTTTTTTCCTTTACCATTTAAAAACAACCATTATCATTAAAAAAAATAATCACCTTCAAGCAAATTAGGGATAAACATTAACCAATGACTAAACCCAGTATCATGCATTAATGATCATTACTTGGCTCAGGAACAGCTATAGCATCTGGGCTGTTGAAATATCCATGAACTGTGGGTTTTGCTTATCTTTCTAGTTGTGATTCATGTCACTAATGTCCTAAAGTTAGGAGGAATCAAATTCAAATCTGGCCTCAGACACGTAATAGCTGTGTGAGCTTAGGCATCTTACTTAACCTTGACTTGTCTCACATCCAGAATCATCTCCAGTCATCTTGATCCAAATCTGGTCACTGGACCCACTTGACTCTGGAGGAAAAAGTTAGGCTGGTGATTTTGCACAGCATTCCCTTACTCAAATCCAATTCATGGGCTTGTCATGTCATCACCACCCTAATGTCATAGTTCTCTTTGAGAATGAAGAACATTAAACTAGTCTTGCTCAAAGCAAGTGTCTGTCCCAAAACAAAACATGTACAATGATATACAAAAGTATCAGTCCATTATTTGTATATTTGGTCTACATATATTTTTAGTCAACTAAGTTTGACACCTTAGATCAAACAAATATCCAGAATGGGATGTTTGACTTTTGTAAAAATAACTCTATTCTTCTTATATAGAATTGTAAAATCATACATAAGAATCCATCCAGCTGCATATCAACAGTATTTAAATGTAATGTTATTTATGGGGTTTTTGTATTGTTATTTAATTTGTTAAATATTTTTCAATTGCATTTTAATCTAGTTCCCTGTACAATGGGAAATAATGCTGGTTGCATGAGTTTGCTCATTGAGATCTCCATTCTAGACCATATTTTGGAGAAAAGGAACACTTAGGATAATAATGATTTAATAACAGGTAGCATTTATATATTGCTTTAAGGTTTTCAAAATATTTTACAAATAATATTTTATTCTCACAACAAATCTGGGAAATGAGTGCTACTATTAACCATAATTTGCAGTTGAGAAAACTGAGACAGAAGTCGACAACCTTCTTGGGTACTTCATCAGTCAAGTCTAATGTGCAAAATTTAAGGATTCCAATTTTTTATTTTGTTATAGGCTGTAAAAAGATGCATCATTACCATTTTACTTTGAACAGAAAAAGAAAGGGGAGGAACAATCTTATTATGTATATCTATCATACTAGATACCATAGAGAGTTATTACAGTGTAGTAAGACTGGTGACTTTGCACAGCATTCCCTCACTCAAATCCAATTCATGTGCTTGCATTGTCCTCACCGCCTAGGGTCACACAACTGCAAAGTGTAACAAAACTACTAAGGCCATATTTGAACTTACGTCTTCCTGACTTCAGGTACAGCACTCTATCCACTATCTCACCTAACCACTTCTCTGATACACAATCATATTTCTGGAAGATTGTAAGTTTTACCAAGTACTTACCTTGCAAATCCATGTGAAGTGATATATTGGTTAGAGAGTAACACTCAGAGTAAGGAAAAACTGAGTACAAATCCAATTTGGACATTTACTACCTGTATGAATCTGGGCAAATCACTGAACATCCCTCAGCCTCATTTTCCTCATCTGTACAATGGGGCTAATTATAATATCTTAGAAGGCAGATCTAAGGATTGTTGTAAGGATCCAATGAGATAATATTTGAAAAAGGATTTTATAAATTTTAAAGTGCAATATAAATATTATTATCATTATTGCTATTATAGTAACAAGTATTATTAGCCTTATTTTATGAGTAAGAAAAACTGAAGCCCAGGTAGGAAAATTACTTGACCAGTCATGCATTTAATGTCAGTATTAATTTGAGTCTCATATTTCCAGATCCAGTGTCTCCACCATGTCATACCCAATTTCACTATCTTATATCTCCTCACCAGAGGTGAAATAATCCTTTTCACCCCTTCCCAATTTGAAGGATAAACCTGAACCTCCCTTGGCCTTTGCCAAAAATTTTGAACTAAACTTTTGGAATCTGAAAGTTTTATTTGCTCTTATTTAGTCCCTTCCACCCCATCCCTTCTCCTTTATCTTTTGTGCTTATTCAGATTAAGTTCATGTCCTTCTGCCTCTCAAGGCAGTTGGAAAGAGAAAATATCAGTCCTTAGGCTGAAAAAATAATCCTAAAATAATGCACATTAGACCTGACTGATGAAGTACTCAAGATGGCTGTCAGGTAATGTAAACTGGGGCTGCTAATGTTGAATGGACTCAGTACTACTTATCGAGAATTCTACACAATTATCTGCAAAGGATTATAAGAACAGGAGTTTTATTATATTTTGAGATGGGGGGGAAATAATGATTGCTGAAAATTGACCATTACCTTTCTCAGTGATAAATGTCACATTTTCACAGCAGAACAAATATTTGTGTCCCACAGCAAAAGTCATTAACTCTCCCTCCCACCCCCACCCTTGTGTTGGATGTGACAAATACCTTCTTCCTACACTGTAATACCTCTCTATGGTATCTAGTATGATAGATATACTTAGTAGGATTGTCCCTCTCCCCTTTCTTTTTCTGTTCAAAGTAAAATTGTAATGATATATATATATATATGTGTGTGTGTGTGTGTGTGTGTGTGTGTATATATTTCATAGCCCACAATAAAATAAAAATTATAATAATATAAAAAAGAAAATAATTTTAGTAGATATTAATTCAGGCATTATCATATATATCTAGCATTGAATGGGGCTCATGGGTGAGAAAAACAGAATAAATATCCTCCACCCTCATGGTGTTAACTCGTTAAATTCTAGCCCATGTTCCTACCTCTAAGATGGATAGTTATATGAAAAAAACAACTCTAGGTAATAGCACTCTCTTAACATCCTTTCAGAGCCATACCTCAGTGACTAAGTAGAAAATATATTCTATTAGCTAAATGAAATCTCTAGTGCTGCCTTGTAAACCAATTTCATCTTCTCCTTTCTTCAGGAAAGAAAGAAAGCACCTGGTTAGTATCTTCCTAGCTTAAAAAGTTCTAGCACAGTTATATTGAGTTCATGGGATTAGGGCAATTTCTAATGAGGAATGAACTGTGGGAAGTTTTCCAAGCTGGTTTCCCCCACTCCCAAAAGTTGGCAAGTGCCCTAGCAAATTTTAGGACACACTTTAGCTATCCAGTTCTTTGGAAAACTAATCACTTACAAGGTAAGATAGAGTGTATAATTAGGGAGAATTGGCCATAAACAAGAGAAAGAAGTATGAGGCTAGTCATTTGAAGGCACTGGTATGACAACACCATAGTAACCCAAGAAAATGAGTTAAAGAAAACCTTGTAATAAAAATGTCCTGTTCATCCTCCAAACTCCCTATTAGCTATAGTCAGCCCTCCTCATTTAGAGTGATGGCAGTGGCTTTGTCTCCTTCTGCCAGGAAACAACATAGATAAATCTCACTCTTCATCATAAAAATGATTAACACTCTATTATATTAACCTTTTAAGCTGGTTGTTGTAGGTTGTAACAAATCATTGACTGTAAGCATCTTGGTAAGTTTTAAAGACCTCAATGATTCTAACCTAGTTTAAAGAGAAATCAGGGTTTTTTATTTTTTTACTAATAAATTGATTTCAAAGAAAGTAGAAAGAATTGGGGCCATTTGCCAGTTTTCCTTTGCCCTCACCCTAATACTCATCCCAGGGGACAATCAAAATTTAAATGGACTACTTTCTTTACATTCAAACCTTCTCCTGCCCAGTGTTCCCGGACCTGTGGAGGGGGCATTCAGAAAAGAGATGTCCTTTGCAAACAACGCCTGGCTGATGGCAGCTTCCTTGAATTGCCAGAGACCTTTTGCTCGGCCCCAAGGTTCACCAACCAACAAGCCTGTAAAAATGAAGACTGTCCCCATGAATGGCATCTCTCTGAGTGGACACAGGTAAGAGCTTGAATGGTAAAGAGAGAGGCAAAGCAGGCCTGGTGGAAGAAGGGGGGACTGGGGGAAGCCACCTTCCCTAACACACTGAAATCTGAAACAATTTATACCACACTCTTGTAGCTGTTGTTTAACTAGTCTATGGGGAACCAGTTTAGGCAGCCAGCCCTCACCTAACAATTGGAAGCATGCAATTGTAGCTGGCTCTTCTTGCCGAGCAAAATAGATTCGTGTTTGGGAAGGGGGCTCTCCCTGGGACACTGGGTCTCTGCTCCCTGGCCCCAGCTATTTTTGGTCTCTTCTCATGGGGTCAAGGCCATTCTGGCTCTTTCTATCACAAGTTATAGAACAGTGAAGAAAATGATTTATTTCAGGGAGAAGCCAAAAAGAGATCCTGCCCTCTACTGTCAGTTTCCTGGCTCCAGGAGTCCAGCATCTTCCCAGCCAAAAACTGTTTTTTGTCTTTTTTTTTTCCTCCTGATCTTTTTTATATGTGGGCTATGGCTCAGATTAGCATCTGGCCTCAGGGATGAAGCAGCCCCAAAGATGGTTGAATTTGGCCTCAGGAGACCTGGCCTTTAGACTTAGCCCAGCTTCTAAATTACTATGTGACCTTGGACCCATCATTTTCACTTTTCTGGACACTGACTTCCTTACTTGTAAAATAATTGGGATGTATTAGATGATCATTAGGGTCCTTTCATTGTCTCTTCTGGCACTCTATGATTCTATGATTCCTGCTTTATCTAACCAAATCCCATTATCCATTTAGCATCCATTAATTTAATTGAACCCATCTTAAGTCTGTTTATATTTTCTGCCTTTGCTACTTCATGGGAGTAGTATTACCACATAACTTAAAACACAGAGACTTTTCCTGTTCTGTATGCCCATGTGTTCACCATAGAACTCTGTCAATGAATCATTATCTCAGAAGAATCTAGCCTGGAAGGGGAGTCATAGAGACTGAAATATACCTCTCTCTTTTTTTGAAATTAATTTTTATTTTTATGGGCATCTCTTAAGAGTGATAGAACCTAAACTTAAATTTACCTCTTGCCTTTCATGCAGGTTTAGGAGAAAAATCCTTTTGTACTCCACCTTTACCACTTTGTGCAATGTTCAGCAACTTGTGTTTACAACTGATTGAACTACATTTTCCACTTCTCTGAAGTGGAAAACTTCTCTGTAAATTAAGATACCAGCTCTTTAAAAATTAGACCTCAGTTCCATTGGGACTTTGGTTTCTTATTCTAGTGCCAGTGGGAGACAGCAGACTCTTGGCTTTGCCCCCATTGCATTCTGTATGTTGGTGCCTGCTAAAGGGAAAGGAACCAGGCTTTCCCCCAACAATGCCAAATAACTGTTCATTTCTAAGGATTTATAATTTGACTATAAAAATCTCCTTCTGGGGCAACTTTATCCCCAAAGTCCTCAAAAAAGAGAAAACAACTTTCTTCTAGGTTATACACATGAATACTCCTTTCTAGAATGGCTTTTAATACAGAAAGAGTCATAATATTCTTTATAAAAAATATTTTATTTATTTTTTTCAACTACATGCAAAGATAGTTTTTAACAATCATTTTTTAAGGTTCTGAGTTTCATCCCTCCTTCCCCAGACAGAAAGCAATCTAATACAGGTTTTAGCATATTATTCCTATATACAGGAAAATGAGGAAAGCCACGTACCAGGAAGAAGCAGTGATTTATTTGGCATTGGTATGAGATTGAGGTATAAAATTAAAGCTGAATAGAAAAATTAGTGACTTCACTAAGCCATGAAGGAGGTTGAAGCAGGGCTTAAAGTGCTTAAAACTTGGTCAGACATCAAAGATGCCAAGGTCTTCCACTACATCCAGAGCCAATCACCAGTCATCTTGATTTTTGTCTTGCCATGATGACTCTAGAAGAGTGAGACTGATGCCTTATTGCAACTCTGCCTCACTTAAATCCAACTCTTGAATGAGTCAAAACATCATCAAGTGATGTCATTGATCCTCTTCAAAAAGGAAGGACAAGGGGTGGCTAGGTGGCATAGTGGATAAAGCACCAGCCCTGGAGTCAGGAGTACCTGGGTTCAAATCCGGTCTCAGACACTTAATAATTACCTAGCTGTGTAGCTTTGGGCAAGCCACTTAACCCCGTTTGCCTTGCAAAAAAAAAAAAAAACACCTTAAAAAAAAAGGAAGGACAAACAGCAACTGGGGTCAAGCTTATATTAGCAGAAAAGTCACAATAGGATCCTGTCTATTGCTATCCCTCAAGTTAACTGGGTTTGTAGCAGAATGGACATTAGGGAATTGAAGAAGTTGCTAGTATTTGGTGCTAAAATTTAGCACAGAGACAAGGAAAAGTAATACTATATTAAGCTTCTATCAGGTTAAGCAGCATTTCGAATACATTACTTTTATTCTCTTGCTTCTGCTAATCTGTTTGAAAAGACAAGAAAAGATAGGGAAATAACTAAAGCACACCAACTGCCCAAAAACAGGTCTACCACCCTTGCTTCTTGTGCCACCTTCAACTAGTCCTGATAGGAACATTCTGAACTACATCATTTCAGAAGTCAAATTTTCCAAGGAGCTGCTGACCACATGTAGGCAATATTCAGCCAAAGGAATGTTAGGAAGTTCTTGGTTGTCCTGTTTGATTAATGGAGATCCTGAAAGTGATGGTGGGGGTAGGGAATGGAGTTATGATATCAGGAAATCGGTTCAGCTGAATGGAACCTGGAGCCACACAAAGGCATTCCCTGTAGTATAGCGAGATGTTTAAGACTTTTTATCTCATCTGAACTGCAGCTTTTTTGGCCCTCTGACTGAGATGAAATGTCACATCCACCCTTGAAAGCTATTATTCTGTACTGGTAGGACAGGTTCATGCTTCAGTAGGTATTTTTTCTATTTGGCCTTAGCTATTTGGGTTAAATCTCTTGGTTTATCACACAGAATCCATCTGACAAAGTAGCGAAGCTTGAGCCCCTCTTGGGTATTTCAACTAAAATTATTGGCAGATCCTATTCAAAGGGAAAGGCTTTTTTTTAAAACACATCCCTGAAAAAAGTCATACCTCATTTTCTTAAAGTCAGTTCCCTACTTTTTTTTTAACCAATTAAAATCCCTAAGGGAAAGAAAACATCTCTTAAAATTGTTTTGTGAAAATTTCCCCCCAAAATGAAGTTAAGAACAATGTTTGCGTTGGAAGGGAGTTTAAGGATCATGGAGTTCAACCCTGTCATTTTAAAGATGAGAAAACTGAGGCCTATTCATATAAATATGGTTTGCAAACAGAGAATCCAGGCCTCCTAACTCATCAAGCAATATTTTCCTCTTTAAGTTACCTGGTATGCTTTTAACACTATAAATAAAACCTGGGGGGCACAAAGGGGTTGGTGTAATTTATTTTTATCGTGTAGTTTTTTCTTCCTTTGGATGTGATAGGGCCATTTGCAAACAAAGAAAACCAAGGGGACGGTTCTTGACCTGGAAATAACTATCATTAGCTAACTAAAGTACAAGCTGTTATTCCCACTATTGTCTCTAAAGTTTCTTCAAATTAAGTTCCATAAAAGTTGTCAGCAGAAATAACAGAAGATCAATTTGCTAATACAGGGTTCCCCAAAAGTCTTACTGCAATTATATGCTATTAAACCTATGCTATTAAAGCTTAAAACTCGACTAAGACATTTGGGACACACTATATTTAAAAGTTGCTAAAAAATTTGATGCTGAAAATCTTAAAATGAACTTTTATCAAGTCAGCAGGAAAGAATGTACCATCCTAATTGCTACTGTTTTATCAGAGATTCCTACCAACTTCCTTATCTCTGATCCATCCTGTACACACTCCCAGGCTAACCTTCCTAAAGTATTGTTTTCATTATGTCATATACTATTCTACAAAAGTCTTCAATAATCTCCAAATGGCTACACAAAATCAAGTTACAAATTCCTTAATTTTGACCTACGTTTCTAACTTAATCTCACTCTCACAATTCTTTTGCTCAAATGAAAATTGTCAATCCATTTTCCCACCCCACACCCTTGCATTTTTATATTTTCATGTCTGTTTTCTTGTTACAGTTTGTGTGTTTTTCATTCTCCTTATTCTCCTTTTTTCACCTCACCTGAAATTTTCTTCCTTTCTCTTTACCTAATACTGACCAACTCAAGTTTCATTTTCTCTTTGGTCTGGCATTCCCACTTCATTTTAAGAAGAGATCCCCTTGGGAGAGCTAGGTGGCGCAGTGAATAGAGCACCGGGCCTGGAGGCAGGAGTACCTGAGTTCAAATACGACCTCAGACACTTAATAATCACCTAGCTGTGTGGCCTTGGGCAAGCCACTTAACCCCGGTTGACTTGCAAAAAAAAAAAAAAAAAAAAACCTTTAAAAAAAAAGAGATCCCCTTCCTACTTCCTCTGAACTCATAGCACACCAGTTTCACCTGTTGTACAGTTGAGGTTGTGCTACAAGAAATCACCAGGGAGCAGATGATACACAGAGATCATTATGGAACTGCTAATGTATCTGAAAGTTGATTTGCAGGGGCATAGTGGATAAAGCACCGGCCCTTGGAGTCAGGAGTACCTGGGTTCAAATCAGGTCTCAGACATTTAATAATTACCTAGCTGTGTGGTCTCGGGCAAGCCACTTAACCCCCTTTGCCTTGCAAAAATCTAAAAAAAAAAAAAAAATGTTGATTGCAGTTACATAAAGCTTTTGAAAGAAAGGCAAATCTGAGAGGTGGAGCAGGTAAAATTCAACTGTGGCAGCCCAATTAGAGTATACAGAAAGAATAGCCAAGTGAGTAGCCGCAGAAGATAATGAAACATTGAAAGAGCAAAGTAGGTAACAATTCTACATCATATTCTGACAGGCCACAATTTAATCAAAAGACTAACACCTAACTATAACTAACTATAACTATATAACTATATAACTATAACTAACTATAAAATTGATAGCTTCATTCTTGTTTAATTTACTATCATTTTTTCTGTATGCTTGTGTGTCTATGTGTGTATTCAAGGTAGAAGGACAGTGTCTTCTACTTTTATTATCATTTAATCTTTCAGATTTAGGTCACTATTCTACCTTGCCAATTCTTTCTGAAACCAAGTTCTTTTATTTGATATGTTAAGCTCTCCTTCCCAGTTCTGGGTCAAATAAGACTTTGACAGGTATGGCAGCTATGACTTCATCTATGCCATTGATAAAAATGTTTTACAGATTCTTGGAGTAAGCTATTAACTCCAGGTCTTCATCAATTAATGAATTTCTACTCTTCAGGTCTGATCATTCAACTAAGTCAAGTCTCAGTGATAGGGAGATCAAATTTTTCTCTTTGAATTAATATCTTAAGTTTATTTTATTATTCATATTGTATACATTTGTGTAAAACATTTGAGGTCAAAGATGATCATTTCTGTGCATTATTGTCTTCTCCATGAACATTATTCTTCCTATATTATATGTGATAATTTGGCAATGTATGGAAGCAGAACACTCTTTTTTCTTCATTTTTAGTTGACTTCTTAATCAGTTCTTTAGGTCTCTAGACAATGTATTTCACCAGCCATCATTGGAAGGACTCCATTCCCTGTCACAGTTGCTGTATCTGAACTGTTTTTAATGCTAGAGTGTAACTGCCTTTTTTTTTGTCTGTTTGAAATATGTGTACTATATTGCTTAACTCTTGAAAGAGTTCAATCAATGAATGCCCTAAGTTGAAGTGACTTCTATTATAAGGAAAAAAGCAATTTTCTACAACTTATTCTTACTATTTATCACATGCATTTCTTTACATGTGATAAAGTTTTATTCTACTCTAGACCCAAAGACTCCCCCTATTATAAAACGATCATTTTATTTTTTTTGGTTCTTTTCTTGACTTCTACAGGCAGATTCCTTTATATTTTCAGTTGTTTGAGAGGTAGTTGCCAAGATCTGGCAGACTGATGTTCCCCCTTTAACTTGGTCTCTGTTTCATCACCAGTGTTCCACAAGCTGTGGAGAGGGCATCCAGACTCGGAGCGCCGTTTGCCGAAAGATCCTGAAATCTGGAGAGTCAGTCACTGTCAACTCTTCCCTGTGCCCACCATTGCCTTTCTCTTCCTCCGTCCAACCTTGTATGCTCACAGCCTGTGCACGTGAGTATGACGCGAAGCTTCAGAGATGGGAAGAAGCCTCACCTCCCTGGAAAGCCACGTGCTTCTTCCCTAGGGAAGGCCTGGGCTTGTTGTTGATGCCCTAGGGCTCTTCCGAGGCTTTTGCTGGCCACCTGACAGCTAGGTTGGAAGGAGTCCTGATTTCCCTTGAGCAAAGGGGTCTCTCTTCTCCCTGAGAAGTATGGTTAGCAGGGGGTGGGGGAAAAGTTCACTTGTCTGGCATACAAAGACCTGGAAGTGGAGGTAGCATAGAACTAATGAAGTCTATTATTATCCACCCTGGGGTTTTAAATCACCTCCAAACAGATTTGCTCTGTTTAATATTAATCCCTGAGGTTGTAACACTTTGGGGCTCTCCCCACCATACGCATTAGGGCCCTGGTGCTTTGCAGGGCCCACATGGTAAATTTTTAACAAGGGGAACTCTCCTTCCCTTTTGTACTCTCCCTCTGTTTATTAAACCAAATTCTTTATTCAAATGCTTTTAACAAGGGGAACTGCATTTCCCCTGAGCTTCCTCCTCCTCGGTCCCCATTCCCTGTGCTTCGCCTTCTAATGACACGGAACCACGCAGCAGGGTGACAGGCATCCTGCTCAATTGCACCTTGTTAGTTCCTACGTTTTTATTGCGGCAGCTTGATGTTCAACAGCTGGTAGCGGTGGCGCCCATAAAACATAATGCGTGAAACGGCTGGCCAGACCCAAGTAGACTGCCAGAGTCCTCACTTTTCTATGGCCTGTCTCTCCTCTCTTGTCTCCTCTTCCTGTCACACCTCTGAAATCCACTCAGGTGACAGTTCGTCAGAGACTATGTTATCACATTTTTATATATTTTGACTGTATACTTTTTTCACTTGTACCATTATGTACTTTTTATCATGTATCATCTCCTAATTACACTCTGAAACCCCTCCTGCTTTCATCTCCTCCCCTGCCTTTCTTTATCTTTCCCAATTTTTTCCCAGTTTCCCAATTCCCAATTTGCTGTTCTTATCTTCTTTTTCCCTCTTCCTCCTTCCTTCTCTCCTTCCTGTCCTCTCTCCTCCCCCCGTTTCTTTCTCTCATTCCCCTCAAACTCTATTTTTTATGGTACTGCTTTCTTCACAAATATCATTGGTTCCATTTCAGGACCCAGTCGCCCATCTCCAAAGCACAGTCCTCACATTACAGCCATCAGGAAGATCTATATTCAGACTCGGAAACAAAGGAAGCTGCACTTTGTGGTGGGAGGCTTTGCCTATCTGCTTCCCAAGACTTCCGTGGTCCTCAGGTGCCCCACTCGGAGGTTCCGGAAGCCTCTCATCACCTGGGAGAAGGATGGCCGACACCTCACCAGCTCTGCCCACATCACAGTGGCCCCTTTTGGCTACCTGAAGATACATCGTCTTAAGCCCTCAGACACAGGCACCTACACCTGTTCTGCAGGCCCGGCTCAGGAACATTTCGTGATCAAGCTCATTGGGGGCAATCGTAAGCTCCTGACCAGACCGTTGGGACTCAGGGTTGAGGAGGAGGCCTCCCCAGTGAGGAAAAACATGCCAAATGAGGCCCTGCGCACACAGGAGAAACACCAAAATGGAATTTTTTTCAATGGCAGTAAAGCTGAAAAGCGGGCCCCCACAGTGGACCCAGGAAGCCGCTATGATGAGATTGTCTCCAGACTGCTGGAGCTGCGAGGTTGGCCTGGAGAGCTGTTCACCTCTTGGGAAGCCCAGGACTCTACAGAAAGGAATATCTCCTCAGAGGAGGACCAGAATCCAGAACAAGCCCTTCTCCATCTGCCATTCACCATGGTAACTGAGCAGCAGCTGCTGGATGACCTCCTCAGGAATATCTCCCAACAGCCTGAGGAGCTGCGAGACTTATACAGCAAACACCTGGTGGCCCAACTGGCAAGGGAAATCTTCAGGACTCACCTGGAGCATCAGGACTCGTTCCTCAAGACCACAGAGGGAAGAGCCCACCCTGTGGCGATCCCTCCCCACAAGCACGTGTCTGGATTCAGCAGCAGCCTGCGCATCTCCTCCCCAGGTTCCTCAGGAGAGATGAAAAGTGACCAACCCCACAGGAAGCCGGTGATCCTGAGGAAGATCTCAGCTGCCCAGCAGCTCTCGGCCTCTGAGGTGGTCACACACCTCGGACAGACCGTAGCCCTTGCCAGTGGGACACTGAGTGTCCTTCTGCACTGTGAAGCTGTGGGAAACCCGAAGCCTACCATCACCTGGGCCAGGAATGGTGAAGAGGTGCAGTACAGTGACAGGTGAGTATGGCATCACTTTTTAGAGAAGACAGCAGTATGGGGAGGGAAGCACCCCCACACCATCCTAATCCTCTGCTTTCATGCTCTCTTCTGCATTGAGGTGTTTTCCAGGACAGAACATCAAGAATGGGACTCAGTAGGTATATCTGGGTTTTAGGCCTTACTCTATCACTGACCAGTTATTTAATTTACTTAAGCTTCAGTTTCTCTTTCTCCAAAATGATGGTAATGCTGCTTGCCTTTGCCATACCCCACAGGCCAACAAATAATAAGGAAATGCTTTTTTTTTTTTAAAGCTTTGAACTTTTTTTTTTCCCCAGAAAGATATTATGCAAATCATAGCTGTCATTAAATTAACATTTTAGTATATGGACCATCCAGAAACTTGGGATCCAGTATAGAGTGTTTTCATGTATGTGGTCTGATGAGGCTTTCCAGGAATGTACACACACCTGGCCTTTTCTGTTGAACTGATCCTGTGACTAAACACTGCTACATCTGACCCATCTATTATGGCCTGCACAAAGTCATGTACTTCTCTTGGTATATCCATTTAAACAGAGTGGTGATAATCATTGTCCCTCAGTCAATGTGATAAGATTTACAACTAGAAGATCCTTAAGAGATTTGATTCAATCTCTCATTTTATAAGAGAGGAAACTGAGGTCAAATAAGTTAAGTGATTTATTCAAGGTAACACAAGTATAAATAGCAGAATTTAGATTTAAGGGCTTGAGTACTTAGGACAACTTCCCCACCAGCATTTCCCATTTGCTAAGTAAGCAAATTCAGTCCCTAATTACTGAAGTGCCTTATCACATGTCATCCAGATAGTAATTAGCAGAGGTGGGGTTTGAATTCACATCATCTGACTTCAGCAATATTTTGATTAAGGCACTAATACTTTATAAACCTTTCAAGATTTTTAACTACAGAAATCAAGATGATCCAAGAGAATAGAAGTCCAATAGTTTGTCTGTCTAACAAGTCAGTGGTTGGGGAGGAACATAAAACACAATTTATTTTTAAAATAGGAAATGTTTGCATAGAATAAACCTGCATTTCTTTGCAAAGTCTTAGAATACTGACAAGTATTCTTGTCTAAGTCTAAGACTTTTGCAAGTCTTAGAATACTGACAAGACATGATAGCTTCTGAAAAAGTCAGAATATTTGAGTAAATAGGCTAAAATACTTCTTAATAGAGTGGGTCATAAAATGATCCTACTTATTCTTACAACCTGTGTGACCCTGGGCAGCTCACTAATCACTCACTCTGTGAATCTTGCCATTGTTTTTTTTTATTAATCTTTAAAATAAGAGAATTAGACTAGATGGTATCAGAAGTTCCAACCAGCTCTAAATCAATATTCCTATGATTTTATGAACAAAGGTAGATACAGTCTCTCCAGAAGGCCAAGACATAAATTTCATTTCATAAAATTCATTTAGGTAAGGAAGACTCATTGTTCTGAGTTGAAATGTAGCCTCAGACATTTACTAGCTGTGTAAAGGGAGGTTAAAGGGAACAAGTCCCTCTTTGCCTCAGTTTCTTCATCTGTAAAAATGAGCTGCAGAAGAAAATATCAAACCAGTCTAATACCCTAACAAAGGAAACCCCAGTTGGGGGTCGCAGAGAGTTGGACACAACTGAAAAATGAATGAGAAATGTTATTTAGGAAAGAGAGCTCTGGATATCTTTTGTCTTAGTCTTTAAATATTAGCACAGGCACATAGTGTCACTTAAAGCTTGTTGACTGGTTGATTGACCAATTGATTAGTTCATTGTTATTTGGGACAGTCAGAGAATCTGGTCCTAGGAGTATACCATAGAGAATTTTAAATGGAGGGGGTGAGTGAATCAGAGGTTTGATAGCAATCAGCTCTTTGCACCTGAAGTGCCATACAAAGGAAAACCAAGGTTGAAGTATAAATAGTGGACTATGTAAACCATATGTTCAATTGGTGGTTCCAGTGCTGCTGAAAAGAAACAGTGCCCAACCATGGTAAGGCTTCCCATTTTTGCCCAAATCCAGCTTTAACCAACTCTTTCTAATCCAGATAGTGGGAAAAGGGTGGATAGTAATTTTTCTTTGCCTTTGCTGATTCATGGAATAAAAAAGTATTCCATTTCTCTTGGCTGGACAGTAAAAATTATGACTGAAGATCAGCTTGTTGGACTGTTTTTCAAGCATGAGTTGAAAAAAAAGAACCATGAGCCACAATTAAATATATGAAAAGGCCAGAGCTGTCATTTGTACCACTACATTGGAGGTGGGGTACCCTATTTTGTGCTGACTTTCATGGCTTGTCATCATTAGAGTGGCTGGTAATGGTTCCGAATTTGAACAGCTTTCACCAAAGAAGTGCTGAAATGCCTAGGCTTGTATTTCAGTTGGTCTGTTTTTGTTTAATGTCCAAACTCATCTTTCTCTTGGAATTTTTGGGCTTCAGCACCAGCTTTGTCTGTAGGGCTTATAAAAAGTAAAGGAAAAATAAAACAAGGCCTAATCACAAGTGAGATCCTGTTTAGGGAGATGACAAAAAAATGGGGACCTTGGCTCTTAAGCTAGTAGAAGTTTTATGTAAAAGAATTGAGCTTTCTGAGCCTATTCATGTCAGCAGATATAATGACCTTCCAACTTCTATAATTTCTCAGTAGAGAAAAATCTGTGCAATTCTCAGAAGTCCCAACATTTCTATTTTACTTAGTGGCTTATATATAGGGGAAATAGTTTTGGTCTTAGAGTCAGGTGGGTTCAGATCCCACATTTACTAAATGTGTGAGCTGAAGAAATTAACTTCTCTTCTTGGTCACCTTAGCTCTACTTGTCATACCTATCTCACAAGATTGTTGTAAGGCTTAAATGAGAACATGTATAAAAGGTGCTATGTAAATGTAAAAGGTCTATATTCTTATAGTTTAGTTAAGAGGGTATATGCTAGTTTATCATTGCCCTCAAATCAACCAATGTCAGCTAATGTGCCCTTACAAAGATAATAACACTTCAGTGAAGGACTGGAGGAGAGAGAAGGATCTGGGAGAGAGGTAATACCCAGGTTCAGCCTTGTAGAGAGAACCTGAATTATTGGAAGGAATGAGGAGTCCATTTCAGGCATGGAGGATGAGCAAAGGAACTGAGAAGGCAAGGCAAGAACCAGGGATGGAGAAAAGTTCAGTCTGGCTGAAAGAAAGACCTATGGAATATGGGAATGGGAATTGAATGTTATTCAAATACTAATTATATAGCTTGTGGATTATCTGGATTTTCTATTTCCCCCGTCTCCTTTCATTTATTGGTCTTTTTGACCTCAATAGGAGAATAAGCAGCAAAATAAGAGGAAAAGGTGAAACTGAAGTAAGAATTATGTACTTGTTAATAGACCTGATGATAGATTTGGTGGAAGAGGAAGTTCTGCTCACTAGCATGGTATTTCTGGATTGTGAATTTCATTTTTCCATGCTTTGCCTGCTTTTCTCCCCCCAAAACCCCACCATTAGTACTGGAAATTGAGCATTGGCTGTATTTTGCACATACTTGGGCTTGGGTTTTGGAAAAGGACAGACTATTCAAATGTGTGCTGTTGTAGTTGAAGGCAGCAGATAGAGTAGCAGTTAACACAGCAAAAGTCTGTTGCCAGGGCTTCTGAATAAGCTATAGAGGGGAGGGTTAAAACAACTTAGTCTGGTCATCTGGGTCAGCCCAAGAAGAAAACAGTCCAGTCTTGAAGTTCCAGTCTATTATTGGCATAGTTGTCAGGGCTTACAAGGGCATTATACCCCATGGGAATTACAACCATCTTAATAATAATAATAGCAACTATTATTACAAAGTACTTTCCTGATTCCCAATAGCTAGCTCTGTGAGGTAAGATGCTTATAATTGTGCTTAATTAGTATTAAATAGCAACTCAGCTTTTACAGCTGCATTACTTTGGATTTTCATTGGGTTTGTAATATACTGGTGTTCCACATGTTGTTGCTACTCCATAAAGTCCATCCCTGGTGTTTTCCCCTCTTCCCAGTAGGATAAATTGGACAGTATGTTCTTACAAGTTATTATAAGAGTGTCCTTAGGGTTGATTGGCTTGAAAAGTCAATATAACTCTCAGGGACCACTTATATCCAAGGAAAGATTTATTTATAGACACTTGTCCAGAAAAATACCAAAAAATGTCATTTTTTTGATAATGAATTCCACTTCATATTTCAAGTCATTTTATTAAAGAATAAGTCACTTGAATTCAACAATAGTTTAAGCATTTACTATCTATAAGGTATTGAATTGAGGCCTAGGGTTAGAAAGGGTAAAAAGGATACAGTTTGTACATTCAAGAAACTAAGAATTTAGTGGGAAAAAAATGACAATTACTCAAGTCAATATGGAACAAGGTGGGATATAAAAGGGCAAAGGAGAACCTATCAAAGCTCTTTGAAAAGTTTGATGGGGGACAGAACACTTAATATAACCAGTGTGTCTGCTTTGCCAGCATTATACTGTACTCACCCTCCAACCCCTGGCCCAACTCTCCCCAAAATTGTCCCAGTGGAAAAATACTTATATGACATTAGCATTACAAGAAGTGGGAGATTTTATTTTGTTTAGTTTGTTTTAAGGCCATACTCCATATCCTTTGCTCTTTGTGCTTCGTAATACTTGTCTCAGGTGTGGGGCTAAGATGACCCCCTAAGTTACAGAGGCAGATAAGTCTATCTGCCATTAATACACTTTCAATAAATCTGAAAGTTCCATGGAACTTTGAAGTTTGAAATGTTTGAAAGTTTGAAAACCATTCCTCTTAAGTGTCTCCCACCTTTCCCATGCAAGAATAACCTTTGAAGAAATTAATGCCTTTATTAGTTTTTTGTTTTGCAAGAATCCCTATTGAAAAAACCAAAAGAACAGAATTAGGCAGTTATGGATGAAGCATAAATCAGTATTGAATATTTCAGACGAATAATTAGACTTCTATTTCATGAGATTTTCCATTTTTATTTAGATCTATCTGTTTTAGTGACTGCTTTCTCCATTATCATCCATTTTGAATAATCCAGCATATCTTTGTGTTTGGAAAAAGAATCTCCATCAGTGACCTAGCCCAAGGAAAATAAACTGTCCTAAATTATTGTTTGGTTTAATGGTTCTTAGCCATTCCTTTATATATACAAGAGGCATTTATTAAGTGCCTACTATTTACAGTGAATTAGGCTGGATGTTTTATGTGAATAATGAAAATCTATCAAATCTCTTTCTTCTTTATGGTGTTCTCCCCCTTTAACCAGAATCCAGGTGAACACATAAAAGCTTCTATTTGAATTTGATACCATATGATCCAAAGCCCTAACTAGAGATTCTATATTTAAAGCTGGAAAGGGGATCTAATGAACATGATCGTTTTACTGGTGAAGAAATTGGAGACCAGAGAAGTTATTTATCCTTGGTCCAAGTTATGCAGGTAGTTAAGTGCTCAAGTTTTGACTCATAGCCATTTCTTCAGACTTCAAATTTGGTATTTTTTTCCACTGTATCATTTGCCTCCTTCCTAAATACTAATGCTTTCCAAGACAATGAATATAACACAATCAGTATGTCTTTGATGATACTACATTTGAACCACTTTCAGAGCTGCCACCATCAGGAAATGGCTAAGTATCAAGTTTTACATATTTTATAAGGAAGAGTGGTATATTGGATATGATGAGGTCAAAGGGGGATCTAGGTTCATGGTCTATCTTCAACTCATATTAACTTTGTGACCACAGGAAGTCATCTCAACCCTCACTGACCCATTGGAGCAGAAAAATTACCAATCTGCATTAGTTAAGAGAAATACCATACATAATTAGTATGTGTGACTTCTAGAACAGTAAAAGTGGAATAATTTTTTTAATATCCTCTTTTTTTGTAAACAGAAAGCATTAACTCTACCAGATAATAGCTATGTAATGTTGGGCAAGTCATGCCTCTCAGCATAAAATGTAAGGGATAAAGGTTCACATCAATAAAAAATCTCCAGGGCCACATGAATTTACAAATGAATTATACCAAACATTCAAGGAACAATTAATTCCAATTCTAAATATTTTTTAAAATTGGTGAAGAAGGACTTATGCCAAATTCCTTTTATGATACCAATATTTTACTGATATCTAATCCAGGAAGAACGAGAGAGAGAGAGAAAGAGAGAGAGAGAGAGGAAGGGATGAAGAAAGAAAGAAAGAAAGAAAGAAAGAAAGAAAGAAAGAAAGAAAGAAAGAAAGAAAGAAAGAGAAAATTATGTATTGATGCAAAAAAGTTTAAACAAAATTTTTGCAAAGAGATAAATTATTAGTAGGATAAAATACCATAATCAGGTAAGATTTATACCAAGTAGGCAGAAATGGTTCCATATTAGGAAAACAATCAACCAAAATGACCAAATCAATAACAAAATTAACAGAAATCATACAATTGTCTCAAAAGATGCTGAAAAAGCATTTGACAAAATATAGCACTCATTCCTATTAAAACACCAGAGAATATAGGAATTGAGTTTTCCTTAAAATGATAAGCAATATTTATTTAAAACTACCAGCAAGTATAATTTGTAATGGGGATAAGCTAACAGTGTTTCCAATAAGATCAGGGTTGAAACAAGAATGCCTATTATCACCACTATTATTCAATATTATTACAAAATAGTATTAGAAATGTTGTATATATTTGTATATGAAATAATCATTTTATTTGATGTGTAAGACTACTGAAATAAAAAAAAATTTAGGTCATCTAGGATTCTTCCATTTCTCCCCCTACAAACAGAAATGAATTGTACTAGAAATATTAGTTTGGGGACAGTTAAGTGGTACAGTGGATAGAGAATCAGCCCTGGAGTCAGGAGGACCTGAATTCAAATTTGGCCTCAGACATTTGATACCTACTAGTTGTGTGACTTTGGACAAGTCATTTAATCCCATTGCTTCAAAAAAACAAAGAAAATAAAAAGAAAAAAGAAATGTTAGCTTTAGCAATAAGAAAAGAAAACATTGAAGGAATTAAACTATGCAATGAGGAAAAAAACTTTCACCCTTTGCAGATGATTTGATGGTATACTTAGAGAACCCTAGAAAATAACTAAAAAAATTAGTTGAAACAATTAACAAATTAGCAAATTAGCAGGATATAAAACAAACCCAAATGTGTCATCAGCATTTCTATATTTGACCAATAAAGCCCAAGAGCAAGAGATAGAAAGAGAAATTCCATTTAAAGTAACCAGACAACATAAATACTTGGGAATCTACCTCCCAAGACAAATCCAGATATTATAAGAACACAATTACAAAATACTTTTCACATGAATAAAGTCAAATCTAAACAATTGGGAAAAGGGTGATTGCTCATGATTAGGCTGAGCTAATATAATAAAAATGACAATTCTACCCAAATTAAATTGTTTATTCAGTGCCATGCCAAATCGAACTACCAAAAATTTATTTTTCAGAGCTAGAAAAAATATTAAGAAAATTCATCTGGAACAATAAAAGGTCAAGAATATCAAGGAAATTAATGAAAAAATGCAAAAGAAGGTAGCCTAGCTGTACCAGATCTCAACTCATACCATAAAAAGTAGTCATTAAAATTGTCTGATACTGACTAAGAAATAGGGAAGTGGATCAGTGGATTACATTAAGTACAGTAGTAAATGCTTATAGCAATCTACTATTTGCTAAACCTAAAGACATTAACTCCTGGGATAAAATCTCACTATTTGACAAAAACTACTGGGTAAACAAAAGGGGAAAAAGGGAAAAGGGTACAAAGACCCAGGAGGAGCTGGCTGGAGTGTAATCATGTCTATGAGGGAGTTCAAAGTAGGAGCTTCTGAAACTCCTATTTTAACCAATTATTCTTACTAACTAGGTCCTGAGCAAAATTTGTTTCCATCTCCTGAAAGAATGAATGTACTAAACTCCTCCCAAAGCCTTCCTTTATGGAGAGCTCACAACCTGCCTGATAACTGTATTTTTCCATCAATATTTCTGCTTGACTTCAAATCCATAAAACATCAAACTCTCCCATCAGGCTCAGGTACTCCCTGCTTCCCCACCTCTTTATCTTCCTTCTGTGTGTTGTCTCCCCGCATTAGAATTAAAACTCCCTGAGGTCAAGGACCATCTCTTTTTCTGTCAAATAGTAATAAATATTTACTGAATTGAATTGAAAAGTGTACTTTTAATTCCCCTCCTGTTTGGCCACACTAAAGCAAAGCCCTTGTTAGACCTCTGATTGAGGTGACCAAGATCCTGCTCAGGAGACATACTAATGAAATCACAGGTGGGTGGGTGGGGGGAATGGAAGAATCCTAGATGACTTGATTTTTTTTTATACTAGTCGTATACACCAAATAAAATGAGTATTTCATCTACAGAACAAAACAAAAAAAAAAAGATTCTAAGTGCAGTCACAAATCTGTATTACATACAGCTTGCTTCTGCCTCTAAGTATACAACAAAGTCAGCATATAATTTTCAGTTATGCTACTTGTCTGTTTCATACCAACCATATAATTCTGTACTCTTCTGTGCATTTTTGTAATGTTTCAGTGACCTAAGTTTCTTTTTTTTTTTTTATCATTCCTATATCCTAATCACTTATACCTACTCATTCAACCCCCTCACCCCTCTATGGAAAGAAAGAAAAAATAAAATGTTTGCATCATATGGCAAAGCCAATCAAAATAAATCCTCACATTCTCCATGTCAAATTGTTCATTTTGAATCTTCACTTTATCTCCTCACTTTCAAAAGGCATATAACAAGTTTCCTCACTAGTCCTTTGGAATTTTGGTTGGTCATTACATAATCAGAATTCTTTTGTCTTTGTAGGTGTTTTCCTTTACAATAATATTGTTTTTGTGTGACATATTCTTTGTGTCCACTTTTTGAATTATGCAAGCCTTACCAGGTTTGTCCCACTTGATTTCTTAAAGAATATGATAGAAAATTATCTAGAAAATAAGAATCAGCAACCTAGACATGATACTTCATTGTTTTCAATCTTTGAGGGGATTTCTATTCTAGTATGTATGAACAATTCTATAGTTTCAAGATACTAACACTTTTTTTAAAAAGCTTGGAAAAACTTTCCTCACTGATAGCAAAACAGTATGCAATAAGAGGTGAATTAAGAACATGAATGGAAAATAGGCTTCAGATCAAGCTACAAAGTGGCCATACATGGAAACTTCTCAGCATGGAAAGGAGTGTCCAATGGGAAATGCCTAGAGGGTCAGTTTTTTTAACTACACTTGCCAGTGATGTTGCATGTGAAAGTCATAAGCAAAAACAAAAAGATTTCCAAATTTTGTGATAAAATGAACACCAGCTTCAAATTCATGTGGCTTGTTTTGAGCTATAGGAGCATTTATAAAGGAGACAAATTTATTTTGCAGTTGCAAATATAAAACTGGAATCATGGAATGTTGGAAGGAACCCGAGAGGTCAGTTAGTCCAATCTAAACCTCAACAAGAGTTTCCTTAGATAGAGAGGGGGAAAGGAAATATTCTCATGACTGGAAAAAGCAAAGGCTTAGGAGTCAGGAGTCCTGGATTCAAATTCTTCCTTGTGACAATTGAGAAATTTCACATCTGCTCATCTCTAAAATTGAGCACTTGGAATACATCTCTAAGGTCCCCTCCAGCTCTAAATCCTGATTTCTGATGATACTATAGTAAGTGAAATGGGTACCCCAAAGGGAGTTTGGGGTTAAAGAAGAATCCCTGAAATTAGGAGGTTGTTTCAAGGTATGAGAGAACGTCAAAGAGAATAGATACACTAAGAAGAGCAGATCTAAGGTTTCATGCAGAGGACAATGTCAAGTCACTATTCCTTGGTCAACCCCATCAGGATCTTGAATAAGGATTTTTTAAACCATTCATTATGCTGCCATATGGCAACACTGTAGAAGGTTTTTAATAAAGAGGTTAACACTTTTATTAGTAACAAATGGGACGATAAGGGAGGTAAACTCTGAAAGGTAAATAGGAAAGCCAGGCTGAACTATTTTAGACAAAGAGTGGCAATGATGGATTGATTTACCAGTGACACTGATGAAGCCATATGTAATAATGAATTCAAGATCTAACTAGTTGTATTTTTGGAGCAAAGCCACCCAAGAAGAGAAACAAAAACAAACAAACAAACAAAAAAGGCCTGAAGACAGGATTAAGACAAATTAAAGAGAGTGAAAAATGCAGGGTTGAATGGCCTTCTCCCTTTTCCAAAACGTATCCTTTTCTTAGTCCTGGAACAGCTCTGAAGTACCGGGTGTAAAAGTAAGTTTTAGTCTGGCAATTGCATTAAAAATAGCAAAGGTTAAACTAAAGACAAGTTTCCCAAGCTTACGGTTGATGTGAGATTCATCAGAAGCCCCAACATCTGCTCAAAGAAACCTCCACACAAAGCCTGCATGCCTTTGAGCTACTGCATTTTTTGGTTTCAGAAAAAACATTCTTGCTCCTGGAAGAGGGTATCTCAAAACACTTTTTTCTTCCTCTAGCACCAAGAAGCTAAAAACAAAACATTCTGGTTAGTGACTGAGCATTTCCAAAAGTAGCTACAAGCCAAAAGCCACTCAAAAAAAGCTAAATTCTACACATCCCTACTAGGTATCAATGGATGGCCCCTAAGATCCTTGTGGATTACTGAAGGAAAAGCAATTTTTTTTTCTTTAGAAAAGAATAATGCTGGGAGAAGCTAGGTGGCACAGTGGATAGAGCTCTGGCCCTGGAGTCAGATGGACCTGAGTTCAAATACAACCTCAGAAACTTAACAATTACCTAGCTGTGTGACCTTGGACAAGTTACTTAACCCCATTGCCTTACCAAAAAAAAAAGAAAGAAAGAAAAGATAATATGATAAAAATTCCATGAATGAATGAAAAAGTACTTAGAGGAAGCTTAGTGGCATATTGAATAGAGTACTGGCCTTGGAGTCAGGAGACACGACTTTAAATCTGACCTCAAGACACTTGACCCTGGCTAAGTTATTATTCCTGTGTTCATTAGTTTCTTCATCTGTAAAATGAAAATGGGGCAGCTAGGTGGCGCAGTGGATAGAGCACTGGCCCTGGAGTCAGGAGTACCTGAATTCAAATCCAACCTCAGACACGTAATAATTACCTAGATGTGTGGCCACTTAACCCCATTGCCTTGCAAAAAACCTAAAAATAAATAAAAATAAAAAAATAAAATGAAAATGGCAAGAAAACAAATAAAAACCAAACAAACCAAAAAAAAATAATAATAATAATAACCTTGGACAGAGATTGGTTCACAGTGTCACAATACAGAAAATATGCCTTATTCATCTTTGTTTTTCCACCAAGCTGAGGACAGTACTCTACGAAACGAAGACTCGTTTATCTTTCTCCTTTTAAAACTCATAAAGCTACTAGAGTTCAGGCTCCCCTTATTTCTAGCCTGGATTATTGCAGTGGCCTCCGAAGTAGTCTCCTAACTTTGCCTCTCTCCAGTCCAATACATCCTCCACCCGGCTGCCAGACTAATTTTTCTTCAAGGACAGGTGTGATCATGTCACTCTCCTACACAACAAACTTCTATTGATCCCTATTGCCACTGGGACAAAATATTAAATCCTCTGTTTGACTTTTAAAAATCCTTTAAAATCTTGCCCCAACCTTCCTCTCAAACTTCACATTGAATTACTCATTTTTCCCCACTCCAAGGTACAAATAAACTGGAGTTCTTGCTGTTTTTTATACATAATGCTCTATCTACCATCTGTCTTTGCACAGGCCATGCCCTTTGCCTAGAATGCACTCCTTTCTTTACCTTTGTCATGTAGAATTCCTTACTTCCTTCCAAAGTCAGATCAAGTTCCACCATCTATATGAAACTTTTCCTGATCCTCTCAATTATTATTGACCTTCTTCTTTAAACTATCTTGTATTCATTTTGCATTTATTTTTAATATTCTTATATATGAATATATTATCTCACCCGATGGAACATAATAAGCTCCTTGGGGATAGTTTCCTTTTTTTGTCTTCATATTCTCAAGATTTAGCATAGGGTCCAAGACATAGTCGATACTCAATAAATGCTTATGGGTGCATGGTAAATGTAACAAATATTTTTAGATGAATGAACATTGTCAGTTTGGCTCAATGTAAAAGATAATTTGCCAACAACCAGAGCTGTCCAGATGTGGAATAAGCTGCCTTGGGGTTAATGAGTTTTCCTTTACTGGAGTTATATAAAAAAGAGTATATGAAGTTTAGATGATTCCTTACTGGGGAAGACATAGTAAAATTACCTTCTCAAATGTATCTTGTATGTACCTTCTTGTCTCCATGCTGTCTCCCTCTTTCCTTTCTCCCTATTTTAGACTGACAGAGCAGCAGGCTAGCAGGAAAAGAAACTGCAAGAATATAAATTGTGAAAGCTAGAGCTAAAGGGTCTAGGAAGTAGGAGATCAGATTAGAATCAGATATGGCAGAGAAAGAGAGAGAGAAGACAAACAGCCACACTTTATACCCCAATAGGCAACTAAACAAGCTTGAAAACTGAAAAGAAAAGAATTCATCCCCAGATCACTAGTTGTCTTGTGACCTCAGATACCCTCTCTATCAGCAAGTTTGTGTCTCACCTTGGAAGTATTCTGGTATAGCTTTGGGTTCAGCAGACAACTTTCTTTTAGAGTTTCATTGGCTATTAGCTTATTTGGTATCAAAGAATTATGGTATTTTGCTTTCTTTAATCTCCAAGAGAAGAGTGTCAGTGCTTTGGTTGATGAGTAGGAAACTGTATCAGGTTAAGATGGTGGTAATTCACAGGAAAATAGTTTGAAGTGGAGCCAGGTAGGGAAATCTCTGAATAGGAAAGGGAGAAGGTTGCTGTTAGAGGCAGTAGATTAGAGGTTGAAGGGCTCTGAATTCAGGGGTGAAATTCAAGTTCTAGCTTTTCCACTTATAGTCTTTCCATGCCTCAGTGTTTTCATCTGCATAATGGGCATCGAGTTGTAAGGAAAGTGAATTAAGACATCATGGAAAGGTGAGTTAATGCCATGCCGGCTTTCCAATAAAAAAGGTAGTCTATATTATATACAAGATATATTGTCATTTAACGCATGAGAAATTTGAGAAACAGATCAGAGATATGATCTCTTTGGAGCTCATTTCATTTACTTATTACATATTCATTTGTATTAAGTATTATATTTAGGAAGGAAGTAACCTTATCCACTGAGTGTCCAGTTGCCTCAAATCACAAAACTTGACCAGGAGCTGTCTTTGGGTCATGTCCACTTAACTTACTTGGAGAAGAATAACATTTGTGTGGACTAAAGAAATGATTTGGGTTCTTTTCCCCTCTTAATGAGTTCCTAAGGACTCCAATTGTTACAGAGAATATAGCCGTACCTTTTCGTGACGTGGGATCTACCCTCTCCCCAGCATCTAGCACAGTAGGCATGTGATAAACATCTTGTGAATATTAAATGAAAAGTTGAGTTCCTGTGATGTCAGACATGGCTTTTTAATGATACCCTACTCTATTTTCTGGTTGAATATACTTCCAAAGAGATATAGCATATATAACACCTTTGAGCCCCATGTAGTAAACTAAAATGAACACCCATAAGCTATTGCTAGCATTGCACATTGGCAAACTTTACTTCTCATCATTTTACCCCACCCCCATCTTCCATCTCCTCTGATTCCATAAATTCCATCACAAAACCCCACAAAATCTTTTTGGTTTTGCTTGGAAAGCAGCATGGTCTTTCTGTGCCTTTGCATCTGAAGTAGAAATATATCAGGTTTGTAATCAAAATATCAACTGAGAGAGCTGAGCTACCAATAAATTAAAATCTTGCCTGTAGGAATTATAATAATGGAACAAAAATCACCAAAAATAGACAGAAAATTTGTTTCCAGACTTTAATCTTCCCCCAAGATGGTACTGAGAGAATGAAATAACCATAGACCTCAGTTCCTTTTTATTTCTTTTGTTTCCTGGAAATCCCAGAGTATGTACTGGCAGCCTCCAAAGTTGTTATTTTCACTGAAGCAAAGCTATTCTCTTAAGTCCTGATGTGAATAAGTGATTTTGCTATTCTCTTTTTGATTAAAGATAACATTTCCTATATTTTTGCTGTTATTGTTCAATCATTTTTCAATCTTGTCCAATTCTTTGTGATCCCATTTGGGTTTTCTTGGCAGAGATGCAAGAATGATTTAGCTTTTCCTTCTCCAAGTCTTTTAAAAATGAGGAAACTGAAGCAAATAGGATTAAGTGACTTGCCCAGGGTCATGAAATTAGTATGTGTTTAAGGTCACATTTGAACTCAGATCTTTCTGACTTCAGGTCCAGTGCTCTATCCACTATATCACCTCCTTCTGAATCTTCTCCAGTTATAATGCCCTTTCCCCAAATTCATTTACCTAAATAGATTTGGGGGGAAAAGAAACAAATAGATTTAAAGAAAAATGATGAGGCACACCAGTCATTTTAATCCAATAAAATAACTATTAAGTATCTATTGTATTCAAGCACTGGACCAGACCCAGAATATAAAGACAAAAATGAAAAAGTACCTACTTTCCAAAGACCTCACCTTCTACTAGGGAATAAAACTTAAATAAATGAATGAGGTTAGAGAAAAGCACTAACAATGAAGGTTTCACAAAAGGTTTTGGGAAGATATCCTAGATGAAAGAGGACAAAAAGATTAAGAGGGAGGAGAGGCTGAGGCAGTGCAAGTAGTATGCATTAAAAGGAGGAAACCAATAGGAAAGATGGAGGAGATTGAAGTGACAAAGTTGGGAATTGATTGATATGATTATTGGTCATAAGAAACAAGGAATTAATCCTCTGGTAGTCCTGATGTAAGGCTGTAGATCTGCAGTCAAGAGTTCTGTGTTCTACTTCTGGTTCTGCTAGCAAAGCATTAGGGAAAAAGTCCTGAACTTCTAATCTAGGACATGTGGATTTGAATGAGGTCTCTGATAACTCTAAGCACTGTGACCATGGGCAAGTCATATGATATCTGAAACTTGTTTTACTCATCTATAAAATGGGAGTAACAGTATCTATACCACCAAATGTAATGTATTATTGTGAGGAAAGTAGTCTATAAGTTGGACAGATGTCATAAACACATATGATTCATATTATATATTAATTATGTATGTATGATACATGTGAATACATTTTATTGCATAATTGTACATAAATTATCATCATCATTATTATAAGTTGAATGACAAGGACAGTTCACTTCAACACTTTGGGACTCATTTCCTTTAGCTTAAAATAATTGATGAGATCCTGTCTGGCTTTCTGATGTGAAAATATTTTGTATTCTCTAAATCATCACAAATATTATAAATCAATGAAGACAGATAATAGAAAATAAGGTTAGAAACTATACCTACGATTGTCTTTCATCTGGGAACTCCCAATGAAGAAATTATGCACACTTACTTCTCCAGAATGTATAATCTTAAAGAACACCATAGCAAAATGGGAGTTTACATTAATTACCCCAAGGTTAGCCAGTATGGGTCTTTTTTAGGACCTGCCATAATCACAAAAGAAATCCTTGGTTTCCCCATTACAGTAAGATGGGTCTGTCTCTGTTATTAAAATTGGCTCACTTTAGCCAAGAATACCAGGAAAGGAAACCAGAGACCTGACCAGATTTGCATTTTTTTTTTCTATTGCTTCCAGGATTCTTCTACAACCAGATGATTCCTTACAGATTCTAGCACCTGTTGAAGCTGATGTGGGTTTCTACACTTGCAACGCCTCTAATGTCCTGGGATCCGACTCTGTCTCCATTGCTGTCACTTTAGCAGGTAACACAAATATCTTTGTCAATATATATGAAGCAGATAACAGGTCATCATCCTCCATACCTTCAATACATCTCTTCCTCTCATCCAAAATGTATCATTTTCTATTTTTTAAGTTTTAAGTTTAAGTTTTAAGTTTTATAATTATAGTATTGGCAAACCATTGGTTCTTTTACTTTAGCCTTGAATTGATAGGGATAAATATTCTACTGACATTTGGGTTTAGTGAAATAAAACAAATTTTTTAAGCATCTACTATGTATCCTATTTTGTCCTGAGCACTGGAAGCAGAGAGATTAATAAAACACCATAATCCTCTGCCCTAAGAAGCATACAATTTCATAAGGAGGATATGGCATGTATAAAAAATAGATATAAATTGTGATGGGACATAAGAAAAGCCTTACAGGGTGCTCTAAGAACATTGGAAATGGGAGAATTAATTCCCACTTAGAAACTCAGGGAAGGCTTCATGGAGCAACTGGTACTTAAGTTGACTCTTGCTGGAAAAGTCCGCAATAGATAAATTGAGGAAGTTTGTTCCCAATGGAGGAGCAGATCCTCATAAATTCATTAAAGTCAAATATACAATTGAGACTAGGAAAGGTCCTAGTCTCTGGGTTATAGACTGTTAAGGGGGTACTGTGAAATAAGACTGGAAAGAACCAGTGGCTGACTATACATATACATATATATTCTATTTATGTATTACCCAAGAGAAATCTCCTGAAACTTTCAATGAGGGGAAGGACCAGGCAGCTTAGTTTGGCAGCTTTGTGAAAGTTTGGCTAGAAGGGGGAACAGAGTAAGCAATTGTTTAAGAAGTGACAAAGAACTAAGATGGGTGATGGCAGCATGGGTAGGTAGAAAGGAAAATGGATGGGAAAATTATTGTAGTGAACTTGATAACTCATTAAATGGTGGAAATAAGGGCCAGGGAAGAGTCTGAGATAACTAAATTTTTGAGCTTGAATAATTGAGTGATGTAATAATCAACAGAAATAAGCAAGCTGGAATGAGGGGCAGGGTTTAGGGGTTAGATGACAAATTCTGTTAGAGACATTCTGAGTTCGGGTAGGATATTCAGATGGAGAAGAATATAACCCAGGAAATGTCTCCATCTTCATGCCAATAATGATGAAATGTTTTCTTCTAAATATATAATTTAGGGGACAGAAGAATCCTCAAAGATCATCTAATGCAGCTACCCCATTTTATAAATAATTAAACTGAGGTCTTCAAGTGACATCCAATGTCACTCTGACAGAATTAAAACTTAACACAGTGTGGAGAGCAATGTGGTATATTCTAAAAAGCATTGGATGCAGAGTTGGGAAGAGATCTAGACAGATAGATACTCTAGTTCTGACAGTTACCACTTGTATGACCTTGGACAAATAAATTGTTTTCACCTCTATAAAATGGGAATGATAATGTATTACCTACCTGAGTTATTGAGTGTTTCACAAATGCTAAAATATTAAATAAACACAAGTTGTTGCTTTTATTATTACCTCCCCAGTCTCTTTTACTCCTAGATCAACGTTCCCTCTATTATAATTCTCTGCTCAAGGTCACACAGGCAGTAGGTAAATGTGAGAGTCATAATTTGAACCCAGGACATAAGTTCAGCATTATTTCTTTAAGAAAAATTTTAAAAAATTCTTTCCTGTTTTCTTTGCTCTTTACTATGCTACCATATGTTCAAACAATCATAGGCTTATATCTGTTTAATATCATATTTTCTACCCTGGCACCCTAGACTCTGAATGAGGAATGGAAACTAAGCTGCTGACTTCCCCAGGATCATGGAGGTCAATGATCATTGAGCTGAGTGGTGAAGCCCCAGGGTAGATTAATGTCAGATTTTTTAATGTGTTTTTTGTGGATATAAGATTTGCCTTTCCCTTAATTTATTCCAGTTAGCAATCTTTATGCATCTCTCTCTCTACTGGATCCAGATGCTCTCTTCTGTTCTGGTTACGTTATTCTTCCCCTTACCTGCTAAAAGGCAAAGACACTGTTGACATTCCTCCAATTACTGAGAAATAATGGCTCCTCGAGGATTAACTTTCTTATTTATGTTTATCTAGCTATGGTTCAGCTCCATAGCAGACTAAATAGCCTTTATTTATCAGAATTTAATACAATTATTGGAAACCTGTGTAGAATAAAGCAAGCAAATGGTAAGGTCACACTGGTCTTCAACTCTTTGAAGAAATCTTATTATTTCAAAGCTGCAGAGGAGAGACAAAGGAGCCAGAGGGGCCCCTAGGGAGAGTCATAATAAAGAGACCCAGGAATAAGGTGTGATTACAAATACTGCAAATCAGTGAGACCCCAGAGAAAGGTGATATTTCCAACTTCTTGGGGATATAAATCAGCTTTTGAATGGGAGAAGTTGTCAGTTTATACTAATAGCATATCAGGTTTTCATTCTATAAACTAAATCAAAGAATGTCTTGTCTACTTGGACTTCAGAACTGAAAAATGGTCTTAGATCACACCATGTAGAATTTATGTGATAGAATATAAGCTCTTTGACAGCAGAGATTGTTTGATTGTTTTTATCTTGATTTCCTGGCAACTAGCATGCTTAAGATGCTTGTTGATTAATTGGTTGCTTTCTTTTCCTCCCTACTACATTTGTAAGCTCTTTAATAATGGAGTCTTTACAAGAGTTGAAAAAAAAATAAACTTTAAAGTACAAGGTAAGAAAGATGATTGTACCAAAGTACAAATGGTTAGAAAGGCATTTGTCTGGGGGGGGGGGAAATATGAGAGTTTTAATATATTGCTAACAGTATGAATCAAAGATGTTGAATGACATCCAAGATAGTTAATATGATCTTAGACTTCATTGAGAAGCATGACATCTAGGGATAGGGAAGTGACAATGCTGCTGTATTCTTGCCTGGTCAAGCAATATCTGGAGTATGGTCTTCAGAGTTCAGTGCCATATTTTAGAAAGGACATGAAAGAATAAACTGAAGAGCATTCAGAGAAACACAGCCAGGATGTTGAAGGGCCTTGAGCCATATCATATGAATCATGAAGAAACTGAGGATGTTGATGCTAGAAAAGAGAAGACTCAGGGGGAGTCATAAAAATTGTCTTCAAATATTTGAGGGACTGATGCGATCTAGAAGACAGATTGGATTTACTCTGCTTGTTCCTGGAGGTCAGGGCTAGAAGAAATGGAGAGAAGCTACAAAGAGAAAAAACTAGGTCTGACAGGGAAACTTCCTAATACTTAAAGTTGTCCAAAAATAAGAGGAAATAGTATGTTCCCACCTCCCTTGTTAAAGGTCCCAAGGAAAGGCTTAATGACCACCTGTCAGGTATAATGTAAAGGACATTCTTTTTTCTAGTATTTATTAAACAAGATGACTACTGAGTTCCCTTCCAACTCTGGAATTCTGGGATTCTGAGTTGTATATCCTCAGCATATACATATACATATACATACATATATATATATATATATATATATATATATATATATATATATATATATATATATAAAATCCATAAGTATAGATACTTAGCCAATGTTTGTCAGAACAGGGCCCCAGAGTCATATGAGCGTTTTATCTGGACTATAAGTAAAAAATTATACCAATTTATACCAATGGAGAACATTTCTGTCCTGAAAATACCATAAAAAAGATATTCAAGTAGAGCAATGAATAAAAACCATAAAAAAGGCACTAAGGGAGGAAATAAGTGATATGATATTAAAGATATTGGTATGAATAAATTTTTTCAACATAAATTGTTTTAACTATAAATTTAATTGGTCTTATTGATTTCAAAATAACTTCTTTTAAAAATAGAAATAAAAGATGATGAGAGTACCTGGTTACCTCAAAACCCCAGACAGTGTCCAGAACTAGACGTTGAATGGTTCATATGTACTTTAGAGAACATGCTTAAAGTCCAGACCTGGGTCCCCTGTGGATTCTAATTTCCTCAGAGAAGTTCAAAAGGGTCATGGTTCAGCCCCTAAAATCTGAATGAGCACAGCAGAATATTTCCACAATTAACATACCCACCCAAGAAACTTTAGATTTATACAACACGTATCTAAGAACTTGGGATTGATCAGAATGTGACCTGATATGAAAGCCTGAGCTGCACCAGCTAGAGAAGCTCACTATATCGACTGTAGTCAATAGACAAAGACCCAATAGAATTCATTTTATATCTACCTACTTCCTCTCTAATCTGTAATTTACCTGGCATTTGGACAATAGGTTTAAATACAAGACTCTTTCTCTCCCAGGAATATGGAAGGTTTATACTGAAATGTTACCCATCTCTACCCCCTGTCTTTTTGAAATATGAACCTATAGTTTATATTGTAGCGTAAATAAACTAGGTGAAATCTTTCCGGTTTCCACATAGGTGGAAATACATCTTTAAGAAACCCCTTAGCTAGGCAGATTAAGTTCTCAGCCAAGTTGCTTGGGAAGGTTAAGGAACTGATTGGTCTGGGCAGGATTTGAAGGAAAGCAGTAGTTACCCAGTAAATTGCTTCAGTCTGGATCAATGGCTTAGCTCCATTTACCAATGCAGATGAGCAACTCTCCAGGTGTAGACCATCAGTGAGGTCATAACCATAAGGGAGAAGTTTCAGGTTGTCATTGATTTTAAAATATCATAAAAGAGATACTGTAACTGCTGACATTTCACAAATATCAGCATTGGAAAATGGAAAGAAGACAAGAGCTTAGGAAAGCACATAGCTCCTATTGAAAGAAGAGAGCATTGTCCTATTTATATGATTTTTTACATGAGAGGAAAGACAGGAAAATATCTCCTTCTGGGACTTGAGTTTTTTCTGCTTTTTATAGGTTTAATGGTCAACATATATTGTATCTCATAAAGAGATCTCAGAAACCTCATTGGAAAAACAATTCTTCTGGAATTCTTTCCCCCTTTTGATTTAATAACTCCAATAAAGCACACAACAATCTTGTTGGATTTTCAGTTCTAGTGTTTGTTACTGAAATTGTCCCTAAGTTGTTTCAATTAGCTTGGATGAGAACCAGATGATGATTTTAATAGTTGATAATTCTGTTCTGAGAGAATTGTCTCACCAGTTGTTAAGGTGAAAGCTTGCTCAGATTTATATGGAAAAAACAAGTTCTTCTGATTTGACTGAACTCATATTGGTTCCAAAGTTGCAAAGTTTTTCCAGAGCTATGGGATAATCATTGTAGCATGGAGGTGACCCTATTCTTTGAAGGATATGGCTTCAGAGTACAAGCTCTTTTAGGTCCCATCTGTCTGGAAAGACTTTAAGGAGGGAGCTATTATTGGATTGGATATCTATTGTCTTTGAACCTCAGCTAAAACTTAGAGGGGGGCTCATGACTAGTTTGGCCATAAGTCAATGAAGTTTTGGCAAAAAGAAGTCTAGAGTACAATTTTACTACATCACTAATTTGCTGTACTAAGTTAAAGAGATCTGATCTTCATTGCTAGGTTGAGTATCCACACAGGCAAAATTAGTCTCAAATTATTGAATCATGTAACAAAAAAGATTACTCAATTAACTAGTTCTAGCTACTCATGATAATACCTCATTATCTTACTAGTCATCCAGAGGCTAAGATAATAGTCAAGTTTTCCTTGACAGGTACAAATGTCTAGGAAAGAACACAATGATTTGTATAGCTGCTATAAGTGACTTATTCGAAAATGACTAATATGTCATCAGCTTCTGAGCATTATTTGGTAAGAAATTAATTTCATGTTCTACTATAATGTATATAATGTATAGAAAATAGATAAGGATATGTAGAGACCTCAGAGTAACTGATTATCACTAGTGGAAAAAAATAACAAATACTCCAGTCTTTGGCATGCTGGAACTTATCCTTCCTAAAAGGGATCCCAGATTATTAGTTGCCTGGTTATTAAAAAATCATCAAAACCAAGATTGCCTAAGTTATCTTGTCTAGCTAAGCTGTAGGAAACTCACAAGTTTATATCCAGCAAGGTGAATTAGTTACAATTCATTTACTCAACAATTAAATGTCTAATTTGAAAAATTTGGAATATAATTAGTGACAGCAGAGAGATAGGAATATAAAGCATCATATACTATATCATAAGTAAGAGAAAAAGTTTCCAAAAATGAGCAGCAATGGCTAAGAGAAATCAAATTTGGAATGTGATCATTCTAACTAGGAAAAAAAGATGCCCCCAATGGCTAGAAATGGTACTGAAAGTCAATCCCAACTGGAGTCAACCTAAGAAGAAACATAAAAATAAGTGAAGAGGAACAATGAAAATAAATAATCATGCATATGATAAGAGAATCACTTATGTTAATCAACAGAAGCAAGATCCAAAAAAAGATCTTAAGACTAGAATGATGGAGCAATGCTAGTAAGGTAAAATTTAATAGGTGTACATGGTGAAGTTCTTTGGTTAGGAAAATCAATTATGCAATTATAAAACAAGAAATATGATTAAACAATTCTTATGAAACAATATGTGTTTTGGTGAAGTACAAATTTCCCAATAGTGTAGAGTGGAATCCAAATTAATTAATTCAATCTTAAACTGCATGAATAAAGACACGGTGTTTTTTATTTTTTAAAAAAGGTGTTCACTGTGGTGGTCTTCTACTTTAATCACATCCTATCTTGGGTGGCATGTTCATTTCTGAGAACCACATTTTAGGAAGAACATTAACAAATTAGAATACATCAGAGCAGGGTTACCACAAATGGCAAACTGACTAGAGATTACCACAGAATGATTAACTGAAGGAAAGAGGGAATGTCTTAGATGTGGTGACAGGATAGCAAAAAGTCAATTGAAATGGTAAGAAATGATAGTAGAAAAAGATAATCTCTTTCATCAGAGAAAAGAGAGGAAAAAATACCAGCTAAAATAGCACAACTTTATGGAAATATTCATTTCCATTCATATCCATTAATTTTTCAAAAAAAATTAAACTAAAATTCTACCCATTTTAATGGGCCCCAAGGCAACTCTGTATGCCAAGTATTTGAAAACCAAAGAAAACAATAAATAGCAAATTTGTGAGGAAATGCAGATCAATGGTAATCTAAGCTCTCCTGATTTCAATAGCATTTGAGGGAATCACTAAATGAATGACATTACAGTCTTCAAAAGAAGATTAAATCACTAAATTTACTAACACAGGGAAAGAAGGTTAATTACTTCTGGAGAATCATATAGCTCTGACTCTTAACCACCTGTTATTCATTCCCACAAAGAACTGTGTTGTGTGCTGAGATAAAAAGATTTGATATAACCAAAGTCCATATCCCTCTCATGAAGCTTATACTTTAGTAGGATGAAATACCCAACTAATAACTATGCCATGAAATATCACTTGATAAGCATGTTTTACTGGTGCACAACAAAATGGTAAGAAACATTTCTTAGAACATTGGATGCCTCTGTAAAAATTGATTTTCTAGATAAAAAAAAATGATAACTATATAGGACCAAAAAAGGTCAAGGAATTCTATATACTATAGACACAACAATGAGTAATAAAAAGAAAGTGTTATCATAAAGTAAAATGATAAAAGAAGAAACTGTGTTTACATTTACCTTCAAATGAATTTGCCAGATTTATCACTGATTATTAGAGACTAGTAGCTGCTGGTCCATCATGTTAAATGTGATCTCCCCAGCCCATGACTTTGTCCATTTCCTGTAACATCTGGTGTTGCATCTTGTTTACAGGAAAACCATTAGTGAAGACATCAAGGCTGGTTATGACCAATACAGACTTACCTGTTGTCACAGTTGATGTGGGAAGTGTCATTAAAACTATCCAAGGAGTAAATGTGACAATCAGCTGCCAAGTTGCAGGTGAGAAATGACTCATCATACTTTTTCCAAAGAGCATTCTGGTCTAAATATTTCATCTAGGAATATCTCTTTTGAAAGCATTGAGATTAAGTTATGATTCTGGGACCCACACTATCTATCCTCCTCACTATCTGTTGAAAAATCCTACCAATCCTTTTCCAATTTATGAAGCCTTCTCTATTGCCCCATGTCAGTCCTGTCTCCCTTGGATCTTATTTAGATAGTATTTATATATCTCTAATTTTTGTAGCCTGTGTTACATTTATTATATCATTTGAACCTCATATGCAACCCTTTCTGCTAGGACCTATTATTATCCCCATTTTAAAGCTGAGAAGAGTGAAGCTAAACAAGGGTAAGTGTTGTGCCCAAGACAGCTAGCAACTCAGGCAGGATTTGAGTTCAGCTCTTCCTGAATTCTCTCTTTTTATTATACCTTCTCTATCAAAAATATATCATTTCATTCTGTACTTCACTAATGTATTTATTGTACTGTTTATTTGTTTGCTCTTCTTGCACCTTACTACCCCAGAAGTTCACTATTACAGGGATTATGTCTCACTTTTTTTTCCATCTTCCCCAGGGTTTAACACAGTGCCATACAAATTTGTTTGGGAATGATCTGTGCTTCATCAGTGTGAGGAGGAGGGGGTGGGGAATTACCACCAGTGCAGATGATAATTCATCTATGACTTTAGTAGGAATTATGTTTTATGGCAATATGTCTTAGAATTAATTGCCTGAGAGACATAGATTTTATCTAGTATCAGAGATGAGCTGTATATTGTTGGCTGTTAACATTTTTTTGCTTGAATGAATGAACACATTTCTCATCTTAGTAGTACAGAAGCAAGGCTATTTGAAGTCTCTGAAAAGCCTCCACGATGGACCAGGTGTGAATTCCACTTCACCTACTTTGCAAAATTTAAATGTGATGCAGCACCCAAACTTTTGTCACCAGTGACTATCTGAAAAATATAGATAGATGAGACAATTCAACACCCATTCATCCCAGGTCATTCATCTATTGCTCCCTATTCTCAGACTTCACTATCTAGTCAATATGATTGGCAGACTTTTTGTAAACAAAATACAAAAACAACAGAGAACATGTTTGAATTCACCTGCAGACACTAACTCCGTGTCCCTGAACAAGTCACTTAAACTTCCTTGTTTTTCCCTAGCTATAAAATAGGGATAATAATAATAATAATAATAATAATAATAATAATACTGTAGGATCAAATTAAATAATATTTAAAGTGCTTAGTTGTGTGATTCTGAGCAAATCATGTAACCCTCCTTACCAAAATTTCTCATTTGTAAAATGAAGTGGACAAGAAATGGCAAATTATTCCAAAATATTGGGTTAGACCATCAGTCTAAGGAGAAATAATGCTTGCCAAGAAAACCCCAAATATGATCACAATGAGTCAGACATAACTAAAATGATTAGATGACAACATTAATGATAATAATAATACCAGAAGTTTTATAATCCCAATTTGCAGATAAAGATACTAAAGCTCAGAAGGATCAAGAGACTTCCCTATGGTCACATAGTTAATAAATATTGAAGGCAGACTCTAAACCCATGTCTTCATGGCATCAATATTAACCTTCTAGTGCAGAACAAAAATACCTTACTTCCTTTCTAGGGTTTCTATTGACATGGCAAATCCCTTTGACTAAAGGATAGTGTCTACCATAGTAGGAAGCCAGAAAACAGATGCTAAAAATTAATTTTATTATAAATTTAATAACCCCAAAAGGAAACAATTCAAATTAATGTACAAAATGAGAAATAAAATATTGTCTAAAAACCATAGCATTTAACTAGGTGACCAAACACAAAAACAAGTAAACTATAAATAATGCCTTTTCTCTGCCATCCCTTCCAAAAAGACCTTTGAAAAAGAGTTTATATCAAATGTCAACTTTCTGTTTGTGAAATATCTTCATGCACACTCTACCCAACTCTTGAGAATGAAAGAAATTAAATCATGAACAAAAAATTAATGACAATTGGAAATTTAACTCATTACACTAGTTCTGTATAATCTTGCCTCCTTTTCTTGAGTATATTAACATTCTTCATGCTTGAAGACATTCATAATTTCTTTATTGTGGATATTTCCATTAAATGTAGATCACTATCCCTTCAAAACTTTGTGTCTCTGTGGCCAAAGAAAACCATTGATGATCACTCCACCTTTTGATACAATAATCCTCAAATGATAGATATATATTCCATCATTAGGCCTGTGCTGAAAGCGTTCCTGACTTGGTAGAACTTCCAAAGTTGGTATTCCACAGAATAACCTTCAAAACTAGGGTCACTTTCATGCTATGGGTGAGGAATTACAAAAGGTTGTTGGGATGATCCTCATGATGTCACTGATAAATCACTCTTGGTCTAGATCCAGAGAATATCCTCAAACTGAATCACATTTTGTTAGGTGCCATGGTTTGTCACAGAGGGGCAGCTAGAGTAGGTTGTATAGTGTTCGTAGTTACAGACATAGTATCTTAAAGCTGGGGGGGGGTCTTGATGAGGAAACTGAGGTTCAAAGAGATTAAGTGACTTATCACCAAGGTTACAAGAGCAAGAAAATGGCTAGAGTTGGGACTCAAAAGCAACTCTTCTGACTTTTCTTTTGTACTACTTCTCTTAGAAGGGGTTTCCTGTAGCTATTGGCCCTCTTATTGTTTTGGAGAGAGTTTGGCAGGTGGATAAAGGCAGATCCAGTTATGGATCTGAAACCAAGAATGAGGAAATCTCATACAAGGGATGTTTTAAAGGAAAAAATTAACTAAACAAAGAGGGTAAGATAGATGTGTAATGAGACATGTATGAAGATAAGTATGAGATAGTCAATAAGACAAGTGAAAGTATTCTGTCATCTCCCACTGACCCTTTACCCTTAGAAAATTGCTTGAATCTATATAAGATATGTTTCTGTAGTCTGTTGTCAACAATGCAACAGAATTTATTAAGTGCCTGTTTAATCACTGCAAGGGCATTAAATAGTCAGGTGTACAATGCAGGAAAAATTGCCAAGGGGGTGATGAGCAAAAAAAAAAAACCATTCACCTGACCAGAATTTATTAGGTCATTTTTTTGTCTCTGGGAATGAAGAAGGAAAATTACAGTATGGCTTTTCTAGGACAGCTCAGTGGAGATTAAATTCACTACTCTTATAGTCATATCCTCTTTGAGGTTCTTGATAAGACTGGTTCATTTTAAATAATAAGGGAAAACATTATGTTATTGATTTGATATGAATCATAGAGGGGGAAAATTCAAAGCAGACTATTTTACTTCCTTTTTAACTCTATAGGACATTGAAGAGACTAGAGAGTATAGTTCATGCAAGCAGCTTGTAGGAATCATAGCTTCAGGCTAAAACTTGTCTTCTGTTATAAATGAAAGCTTTTGGTGTGTTTTTATGTTCCCTTCTTGCTGTTCAATGCATTCTTTCTGGTGCATCATAATATTCAATGACAAAAATAATTAGTTGCAACCTGACTGAACCGTACAGAGAGAAAATGGTAAGTAAGCAAGCTAGCAGAGATGAATTCTCATAGCAATGCTAATTGGAAGACTTCTGCTGAAAATAGAAAAGATGCTAGCAGAAATGTTTCAGTTAGAATTGAAAATAACAATGTAATCTGACACAGCACCTTTCCCTAAAGAGTTACAATTCCTCAATTGATCAATGAATTAATAAAGCATTTATTAAGTACCCTAGTGCTAGGCTAAGCATTAGTGATATAAAAACCAAAATTAAATAGTACCTACTCTCAAGAAACTTGCATTCCATCAGGGAGACAGAAACAAGAGTAAATATAAAATGAATACAAGCAGCAAGGCAGTTTGGTGGATGGAGCACCTGGCCTGTACTCAGGAAGGCCTGAGTTCAAATTCCACTTCAGAACACTTATTAGCTATGTGATCCTGGGCAAGTCATTCTACACGTTTACTTCAGTTTTCTCCCCTGTAAAATGAACTGAAAAAAGGAAATGGCAAACCACTCTAGCATCTTTGTCAAGAAAACTGAACAATAAAAATGTATACAAAATAAATATAGGGTAAATTTATGAGAAGGGGAGAAAGTAATAGCAGCCATAGAGGATCAAAAAGTCTTCATTTAATCATGGATGGGAAACCTTTTTATTCTTCCAAGGGCTATTTGAATATTTATAACATCATTCACCTTTTATATTTGATTAAATACCCCTAAAGAGGTCCTAGATTTATTGAATTTCATGTCCTGCTTGTAGTTGACATGGAAGATTAGACCAAATGATTTTGAGGATCTTATTCAGCACTCAAGCTGGATGTTCCCCAGATTTAGATAGACGGTGCCATAAGACAGAGAGTTATGGATCTGAAAATGAGGGGAGGAGGTTGATGTGAATTCCAGAGACAGTGGACAGTCAATGTAAAGATACAGAGACACGAGATGGATTGTTGTATGTAAGGAACAGCAAGAACAGTTTGGTTGGACTATAGAACATAGGAAAGGGAGTAAGAAATGTTGAGGTTGGAAAGACAGATTGGATCCCAAGTGAGAAAGACTTTTTAAAAAAAATACAGAGGAAGTTTGCATTGCATCCTAAAACCTTAAAGGCAATAAAGTTTCTAGAGTTTATTGATTAAGGGAGCGACATGGTTAGGCTTCCATATTAGAAAAATAAGCATTTATGAAGTCCCTACTTTGTGTCATTGTTCTAAGCACTGTATCTTATTTAGTCCTCACAACAAACCTCTGAAGTAGGTGTAATTATCCTCTTTTTACAAATGAGAAAACTGAGGCAGACAGCTATTGAGTGGCTTTCCAAGGGTCATATAGCTACTAAATGTTTGCAACTGGATTTTACCTCAGGTCTTACTGATTTCCTGGCCCAGTTCACACCTAATCTGCTTCTGATACTAGGAAAAATCAGTTTGACAGCTATGTAGAGAAGGGATTGGAAAAGAGAGATAATTTGTGGCCAGGAAAGCAACTAGGAATGCTGGATGAAGAGACAAGCCACCTGAGTCTGAGTTCCAGTTCTGCTGTTTATCAAGTGAGGTACTATTTATAAACTTCAAAATAAATGCCAGCTATTGTTTTCATTATCATTATTATGATTGATTTTATTCTTTTTATCTTTTTTTAAATAAAATACAGATTGAAATAATCCCAGGAAAAGTCACTTACTTTTCTGGTTTTCTTTTATATTTAATGTTTTGTGAAATAATATACAAGCAGGAAAATGACTTTTTTGTATTAAAATGTATATTCATCTTCCATATATTCATCAAAAGCATCTTAAGGGCAAGTCCTCCAGCATCTTGTAGGATGCCATGTCCCTCATGCTACTTATCCATACGGTTTCAATTTTTTCTGTAATTGGAAAATTTCCCATTCCATATCTTTTGAGGGTATTTGATATGGCAGAATCTTTTGAAAATGTCATTCCTAAATTTATATGGATCATTGTTACATCTAAGAGGTTGCAGGCAACGGTTCTATCTGTAATGATGCTATATGTCTTTCAGAGTTTGCATGTTGTATTCTCAGGAATTTAGGGGGAATTATAATTTAGGGATTTACATCTGTAATACAGGGACTTAGTCATCTTCTAGTTTATGAGGGATATAATGAACTTCCTGTGTATAATTTTAGCTATTGACCATGTCATCCTAAGTATCTGACAAACGCCCACATTCTGAATCCTGCAAATATGTTACACATTTCTATCACATTATTTCAAAATCTGCATTATCAACAAGTTTGGGCTCCTAAGGGATAACTTTCTGTATTATCCTGAATTATCCTCACCATTATCATCATTGTTATTGCTACCATCATCTCATTTTCTCAACTTCTTAAAGGAGGTTAAGAAGACAATGGTCCTGGGACAATTTATAATCCTGCTTTTATTCTTTAATATCCAATATTTTATGAACTACTGCACAAATGGATAAGATATCTGCTTTTTGTTGTTAAATAAAAGTATTGAGCTATAAGCTTATCTTCTGAAGGCTCACTGAAAACATCCTTGGTACAAATCCAGTAGCAGACAGAACAATGGGGATGATGTGTTCCTTATCCTGTTCCCCCATGATTTTAATCTCTTTGGCCAGGTTTCTATATTTTGAAAGCTTTTCATTCCATAAAGCTTGGAAATTATGAGTGTTTGGATAGTGACATATATTAAAAACATTCTTCTTACGTTTTTATGAATCACTGTGATGTCCACGGGATTGTGGGCAACAATTCAATCTGTGATAATGGTCTGGTTCCAATAGAATATATTGGCTGGGTTCCTCAGGATATTTTAAGGTCTGTATTTGTACTATAGGGATTTGTCTTCCCTCAGTCCTTGAAAGACAATGAACTTCTTCTAATGTATAATTCAAGCCAAACAGGTTGTATCTTGTTAGGTATTAAGTAAGTGCTAAATGTTTATGGTGTACAGTGATACACTGCCATGAGTCCAAATTTCCTTGTATTTATCATTATTAAATATTCTGATCATCTTTCAAATTAGGCAAATCATTCCCCTTCTCAATGCTTCAATTTCCCTTACCTGTAAAAACAAATTTTCTCAGATTCCCCCCATAGTAATGCTTTCATAGCTGGTGAATATCATCACAAATTTCCACAAAACATCTCTGACTGAGGATATTTTTGTTGTTGTTCAGTCATTTTTTAGTTGTGTCCAATTCTTTGTGACTCCATTTGGGATTTTCTTGACAGAGATACTGGAGTGTTTGCTATTTATTTCTCCAGCTCATTTTACAGATGAGAAACTGAGGCAAACAGGGTTAAATGACTTGCCCAGGGTCACACAGCTACAAGTAACAGAGGCCAGATTTGCACTCAGGAGAGGAGTCTTCCTGACTCCAAGCCCAGCATTCTATCCACTGTGCCATTACCTTCCTAACTAAAGATATAAAATGATGACAAAAGGTTAGCACTTGAGAGGGAAAGCATTGTAGGAAAGCATTGCTACAAGTGGTAGTATGAGGGAAATACAAATAAATAGGACTGTTTCAAAAAGACAAAAAGGTCAATATTTAAGACTCCAATCAAATAAGAGGGTAAAACTAAAGCTTCAAAACTTGTTTCAGTCATCTCTATAGAAGAGAATTCTGTTATTCCTTATTCATTTTTTCCTACTCTCTTGTTCTGATTATCTCTGGGACACATCAAAGTCAGCAGTATAACAGCTGGATATTGTTCCACAAGGCATCCTAAGGGTTGTTCATTGACTCAGACTGATGGCTCAGATCATGCTTTACCAAAAGTAAGTGTGCATGCCAACACCACCACATCCAAAAGTTCAGGACAGAAGTCTGCATTCGGGTCAAAATGTACAGCTCTGGCTCCTGTAGAAGAATCCTTTAAATAAAAGCCTTCAGGAGAGAAGAGCTCATGAATAAATCAAAGAACTATTTCCTGCAGAATTTTTCTTCAATGGGAGAAGTTGCTGCTGTTACCACCACTGCCAAGAGGCGGGGACAGAGGCCACTTGCTGACAGGTGCCGCTAAGCTACATCAGATCATTCTTCCACATGAGAAACAATCAGGTCTTTTTGTTTTTGGAAGACTATGGAGACAGTTTCAAGCGTTTTCTCTCTTTTTAAAAAAATATAAACACTATCCCACCCACCAACATAACATCTCTTTCCTGGTATTTTCAACCCATTTTATAATCCATAACAGCCAAGGCAATTGGATGTCTCATTTTATAGATGGGGGCAGGCCAATAAGGCATCAAGTAATGGAGGTTAGGTGTTAAAAGATTACATAGTCCAGCCTCCTTATTTTACATATGAGAAAACTGAGGCCTGGAGATGAAAAGTGACTTGACCAATTTCAAGCTATTGAATAGAGGAGGTACAATTTAAACCCAGGTTTCCTGATTTTAAATGCAGTTTTCCAAGCTTATGAGTCCAATGTTTTCAAGAATCCATTTTATAACATATAAATGCCTTGGGGGGGGGTTCAGTCTGAATGACCCCTGTTTTACAAATGGAGGCAACAGGAATAAAGCACTGGAGATCACTTATTCTTTTATCCATTGTAACACCAAAATTCAATGAAAAAGTTCCTTTGTTCAGAGGAATAGATAACATAAGACAGAGATAAAGCCTATCTTCAAGGAGTATACAGTTTAATTGGGGATATAAGATGCATATTCAGAAAACTGTAATGTAATGGAATTTATTAACTCTGTAAGAGACATACAAATATATCACCAGGAGTATTCTTAAAAATAAGAAATCATTTTTTTCTATGAGGTTGGGGAAATTTGAATGGGAGAGCTGGTAATTTGAGCTGAACCTTAATGGATTTCAATAGGTAGATGTAATAGGGAAGAACAAAACAGGCAAAGGAATAAATGTGAATAAATATACAGAAACATTGCTGATGAGATATGAGGCAACATGATATGATGGAAAGAGCCATTGGAATAAAAAAAATATCTAGGTCTAAATCTCAGCTCTGCCCTTTGCTACCTATGTTGTTTCTAGTCTTTTGTTATCAAAGAAGATCAAAATGATATCATTATCACTATTTGAGACAAATTACAATGTTTCCAACTGTGGCTGATCAGATCAATATGAGCTCAGAATGCTCTACCACAAGTTGGGCACAAATAGTCCATGTCAACACCTGAGGTGTGTACTCTATACTTAAGTACATCATGTTTCCTTTGAGTTGCTTCAATAAAAGACATCACTGCTACCTATCTATAACTGACCATGAACAAGACTTCCATTTTTTGATTCTCAATTTCCTGATTTAAAATGAGAGAGTTAAACTACTGAACCCTAAGTTTTCTTACAGGTTTTAAATCCTAGACCCTTCAGGAATAGATTCTAGTCTGTTGGATTTGCTAATAACCATGCTGTACTGAGTTCTTCTCACTTAATAATAGTCCATACTCATATGACATTATCCAGCACTTTAAATGCATTATCCCATTTGGGTTTCTCAGTAAACCTGCAAACAAGAAGCTATTATTATCCTCATTTTACAGTTTAAGAAACTGAGGTTCAAATAAGTCTGTGACTTGCCCAAGGTCTCACCCGTTTTCATTCTTTATTTCTTTTTGTGGCCAAACTACGAACCCCAAAATCATGAAAAATCAATGTTATGGCATGTAATTTAACAAATCTAGAATCTATAGCTTTGGAATCCATCTGAAATTAAGAGTATGGAGAAAGGGATTAGGGCCTTTGAGGGGCACTGCTCTGAAAACAGGCACGCCTTCACAAAGAGAGGCAAATGTTGGCCCCATGCTCTAAGTGAAATCAGGTTGAGAGCTGAGGTCATTTGTTCATTCAAAATGCATTTATTGATAGAACTAAAGGACCATTTAGGTAGGCTCCCTAGTTGGGAATCACATGCTCTTTGGAAGTCATTAGTTACTCCCAGGGAATAAAAGTGCAAAGTCCAGACTGCTTCCTAAGTGGAGACCTATACAGTTCTTGTAGAAAAGGACAATTCAGAGTCCAATAAAAGAACTGGTTATAAATGTTATTCTTTTAGAGTAATCTCTTTTTTCTTATTTTTACCCAAGAGAATGAGGGCCAGGAATCTTTGTTTGCAATTTACTTTGCAGAGTCATTCCTCCGCTAATTGGTATTAAGTTTTTTTCTTTCTTTTTTTTCTTAATTTAACTAAAAACTAGGCTTACAGCTTGGGCTTTGGTGTAAGTTCATGTAATGCTCTTGCTCTCCCTAGTGGTGACATCTGAAAAAGCAGGTTCTCCCATTCTCCCTCCCCTCTTATTTGTCCATTTGTGGAGGAGAGATTCCCATCATTCTCAAATAGCTTTGTGAGCCATTTGATTACAGTAAATCTGAGTGAGCTATTGATGTGAGAAGACCCTTAGAAAACTTTTCACAACTCACCCTTTTGCAAGGAATATTCTCTCTTCCCCAACCAATGTGCTGGTTCCAGGTGGTTTTGATTCCATTATGATTCATCAGCAAAATAAAAGAAGAGAAAAAAATCAATCTTTTACCCAGGTGATCAGAGGAGAGATCTCAGATATGCCAAACACTTGGGCTGCCCATCCTCAAACCACCAAGTGGAGGAAGGAAACATAGACTAAAATCAAGAGCAGCTGCCTGATAAATGGGTGAACACACATAAGGCAATGAGGCAATGGCTCAAAACAAAGAGAAGCATTATTATCTGAGAAGGAACTCAAAGCTGAGGAGCCTGAGCAGCCAGGACCTCTAATAGACTGGAGAAAGGGAGAACTCACTTTTTAACCCCAAATGGGACTGATAAATATTTGTTAAAGAAAAGAGGGAAAAGCAAGCAAGCAAATGGGGGGTAGGAATGGGGAAAAGAAACACGCTAATATTTAATTCGACATTTATTAAACACCTATCATGTACAAAACTTCGTATTTGGTGCTGGAAAGACAAAGGCACAAAGGAAACAGTTTCTCCTCTCATAGAGGTTATCTGCACTAATGTGGTAAGCCTTTGGGACAGGGGAAGCTGCTCCAAAATTACCTGGTATAGCAAACCAGCCTATGTGGAAACAGCAACTTTGGGCCAAAGCTGGGTCTGCTAATTTTTCTAATTTTTTTATAACAATTTTTCTTCAAAAGAGTTCAAGGTGCTTTTAACCAACTCTTGGCCAACCACCTTATTATGATATGATGCTGGAGTCATCTCAGGAAGTCAATCTCTAAACTTTCATTGTGAGCTTTAGCATCTTGGAATCTCACAAACACTACAAATTAAATTATCCTTTTGTTGATTGCTTAGACTTAAGAAAATGATGAAGAAAATGTTAATGATGCAAATTTGGAGAGTCAGTTGTTTTGTTTTTTTGTTTTTTAGGTTTTTTTGCAAGGCAAATGGGGTTAAGTGGCTTGCCCAAGGCCACACAGCTAGGTAATTATTAAGTGTCTGAGACCGCATTTGAACCCAGGTACTCCTGACTCCAAGGCCCGTGCTCTATCCACTATGCCACCTAGCCACCCCTGGAGAGTCAGTTGTTAAAATATTTTCTAGCATACCCTTGATTATATGACAATATAATTATATTATATTCTACTTTAGTAGAAGCCTAGAAAACAGAATCTTCTCCCATAAGAAATTTTAAAAGTTTCATATTAAAAGTATAAACAGCATGACTGTATGATAGGTATAAACAGGTACATAGATAGATAGAAATTATGCCTATATTGTGTATATATTATTTCTAATCTTCTACTTCAATTTCCTCACAGTTAAGGAGCCTTTCTCCCTTTAGTTTTTTGTATGGTACTATCATTTAAAAGGTAAGAAACTGAGGTGGCTAGGTGGCGCAGTGGATAGAGCACCAGCCCTGGAGTCAGGAGTACCTGGGTTCAAATCCGGTCTCAGACACTTAATAATTACCTAGCTGTGTGGCCTTGGGCAAGCCACTTAACCCCATTTGCCTTGCAAAAAAAATTTTAAAAAGGTAAGAAACTAGTGAGAAGTTAAAGACATACTAATATGCCAAAGTTAGAACCATGATCTTGCATAGGCACTAGGATATCAAGTGCAAGCTCTCTCTGGCAATGTGACCATTCACCTGCTCTGCATTTTGTGTTCATCAGTTTATTTTTTTTCTTCCTAGGTGTGCCTGAAGTAGAAGTCACTTGGTTCAGGAATAAAAGCAAATTGGCTCCCCTTCACCACCTGCAAGATGGCTCCCTGTCGATTACAAATGTCTCCTTTTCTGATCAGGGGCTCTACTCCTGCAGGGCAGTCAATCTTCACGGAGAAGTGACCGAAAACACCCAGCTAGTGATCCTAGGTAAACAGCTGCAAGGTCAACTGCCTGTGGACAGGATTTCAGTTGAAAGTATCCACACTCATTCCCCCTCCCTCCCTCTCTACTCTCACCAAACACAGTCAATGAAACCTAAAACTTCCCCTAACTTATCCCTTGCCCTAGAGAGTCAAGGTATGGAAAGAATTTAAATATGTGATTTTGTGATAATAAGATTTGGAACATCAAGGAACACAGACTCATGCTCAGCCATCTTAGACTAGCTATACTATTTGCTGAATAACATAAAAACTCTTAGAACATCCTAATTCCTACAAGGAAAGCAAAGACAATGTGTGTGTATATATATATATATTCTGCACTGCCAATACTGGATTGAGTTTTTATATCTTTCCAGTAAAAAATGAAGCTACACACATAATTGCTCCTAGACGGACTGTCTGGCAAGACCAATACCATGTATATGTAGGGATGCAAAGGAAGTTAGAACCCCTTGCCTATATACCAGTCAAGGATAGGTCTGATGAAGCTAACCTAAATCCTTTTAGATTTAAAGGTTTATGAATATGTCAGTCACACCATTTCTATTTTCATGTCCCCATTTCCTCCTCTGGCTCATAGCACTGATCTAATCAGCCTATATCACATATAAAAGTTCTTGACATCGATTTATAGAATTGTCACCTTAAACTCTGAGCACACACCTCCAATTATCCATAGGAAGAGAGCAACAGAAAAGGTCTTATATTTACGCATAAACATATATGCTAATTCAATACTTCAAGAATCTGTTTTAACATAATTTCAGTGACTTGGGGGGAACCTCCTTTCCCTAATAGAAATTACAGCCTCTCTATCACTTAATAGATAATCAAGAGTTGATATCATTGAAAAATTCATAACCAGGCAGTCTACCTGACAATGAGGCTTGCTGAATGTAAGCCAGGATGACTCCTTAGAAAATGGATAGATGGATAGATAATACATAGTTATATAAAGGTACAAAAGATAGAAAGATTGATGAATGATACACAGTTATATAGATTAAAAATATAGATACCTCACTTGGTCTTTATTCAATTTGGTAATGGCTAGCAAAGTGTGTTCCACCAGAATCCAGAAGCACCTCCTTGCTATAGAGGAATCACACCTATGTATCTAACCACACACACACACACACACAGCTATTATTAGAATAGGAGAAAGAAATAATTTAGGCTTTACTTTGACCAAACTGCTGGTGAGAAGTCCTTGCTTGCTATGGCTTCCAGAAGGCACCAAATGCCCCACTTGGGCATGCAGCTCACCAGTGACTATATAAGCCCCAAATCATCTTGGAAAGCAACAATAACTCAGTTCAGTGAAGGATGAAGTTTACTTTGTGTTCAGTTTCCCAGTCATGGGCTGAGCTTCTAACCGGATGATTGGACTCAAAAAGCCGTTGTTGAGCCCAAAGCCTGGGTGGGACCATTACCCCTCACTGATTTATGGTACTTACTGATGGAGTTTTCCTCCCTAATAACACTTCCCCATCACTTTCTACTAATGGAGAGATGAAAGATTAACCAGGGTGTGTAGCTGCTACTGTAGGTCTGGTAATGAAGTGTATACATTCTGTGAATTTGTATTTAGCACTACAGTGCCATTGAAAAGCGGGTGAAAAGATTGTTTGGGGAATGTTACTTCTTCCCTACTTTAATCAAATCTGACGGAAAATTACTATTTAAATTCTCACTCCAGGGCATTTTTTTAATCAGAAATAACATTGGTTTATTGATCACAGTTCATTCATTATTCCAGGCACTTTTTGAATATAGAAAGTGGTTTCATTTTCTTTTTTTTCAATCATTTAAAACTAGCTTAATTTGTTTAAGTGGAATTTTTTTTTTCAAAAAGCTGAGACCTAATGCCAACTATTGAGACGCAAGAGGTTTGTTTGTAGTCCAATAACACAGACCTACATTCATTCAGCAAATATTTATTAAGGGCTCACAGTGAGTTCTATAGGTAAAGGGCAGGAGGCAGGACGTAGAAGAAGAAGAAGAATAGGTCCATTTGGAGAGTACCTACAGTCCATTTTTGGAAATGAGAGCACAAAAACCCTCTTAAAACTTACAATGACACTAAGACTTTTGGGACATTTATATTTCAAAGAACAATTTAGGGAGCTTCAGATAATTACATTGATTGACATGTAGAATTCAGAGAATTTTTGAGATTAATGGAACCTTGGAAAACATTTATTTCGACTTCTTCATTTGATAGAATAACAGAACAGTTTCCTCACTTCCCCTTGGTTAGTCACCTCTTAGTTACAAAGCAAACTTATTTCATTTCAGCTAACATTTATTAAATATTTAATGTGCAAATCTCTATGGAGACAAAGATACTTCAATAATTTCTCAAGGAACTTGCATCCTACTGAGAGAAAGAAAGTATAGTACAAGGTAGGGCATGATGAGGAAAAGCAGAGATCTAAACAATGTGCTGCATGAAAATCTGAGGAAAGTGTGTGTTCCTGGCATCAGTCTGGTCAAATGTCTGGAGATGAGAAATAGGAGGCTGGCTAACCATTAAAATTTATAAAGAAAATTTTTTGCATATAAACACTACAAGATCTTCAAAATATGGTTTGATTGACAAATACAATTTGTGTTTTCAAGAACCCATTTTTGACACAAAGTACAATAATGTGCCCAGTTCTCAGTAGTAATCTAGTTTTTTCAGTAAATGAATCCTATAAATCACATCCCAACTCCAGTGAAAGTATGGATGTCTATTCTAGAGAGATCTTCTCAGAAACCAGCAACAGAAACACCTGACCTAACCACTTAAATACCCTATCCTCTTCCTATCCTTGCAACAAGTAGTAGATTTTTATGCTTTAGTCTGCTCTGATCCATCATTTCCCTGCTCACAGATCCACCCCATCCCCCTTCTCAAGTGGAAGACATGAAGGCACTGCTTTCAGCCAATGGACCCAACTTTCCCTCTGTGTTGACTTCTCCTCTGGGAACACAGCTGGTCCTGAGTCCTGGGAATTCTGCCATCCTTGGTGAGTAGTCAAATCTTCCAAAGCTCTTGGCATAATTCCAGGACTAGATTGAATTTATGGAAAGGGGGACTGTGTATAGGTAGGATGGAAGGAACAACAGTGGGGTAGCAGAAAATCCTCACATTGCCTAGAGAATCCAGACTTACCCAGTGGAAACTTTTGCTAATTTTCCATGAGGTTGGGGCAATTCTCAGTCTGGCCTTTTCATTTGTCTAGATTTCAAGGCAACTTTGCCCTCCATAACTGGATCCCCAATCATACACATAAATGGGAATCTAATGACATGAACACAGATCTAGTATAACTAAAGCACAACCAGAAAAAAGTCAATTTTAGTTTTCCTTTATAGCAAAAATTAATGATAGTGTCTATAATATATCTTGAAAACCCCAAATTTTACAATAAGGTGATGTGTAATATTAACTTTAATTTATGGTGGACTTTAAGGCAGAAAAGGCATTTTCCTCAAAATTACCCCCATGAAATAAGTAATCCATGTATTATTTTCATCTATTTTATAGATGACAAAACTGAGGCTGAGGGAGGTAAAGTACTTTCTCTCATTGAATATCAAAGCAACATTGGAACCCAGAGTTTCCCAGAATTCATTTCACTTTGCTACACATGTAAATTTGGTTTCTTTTCCATAATGGTTACAAGCTTAGCATTAACTGCTGGCTTTGTTAAATGAATCAAAATCCACACAATTGAATAGAGTTGCAGATTTTATTTAAACTGAAGATAGCAAATTCATTTTCTAATTAGACCTATTTTAAAAATCATATGTACGTGACAAAATTCTTTATTTTGATTCAGTACTTCCCAAGACAGATTATCTCACAAACCTAATTGCATTGGTTTTCTGTGGTGTTTTTTTTCCCTTTTCTGGAGGTTCAATCACTTGTCAGCGGCCACTATGGCACCATTTAGTCCCCTGGAAAAATGAACATCTACTCACTGTCCCTTAATAGCTTTACTTTCTGTCTTCCACATTCTGGAATAATATTTTGTCTCCTGCTAGCCATGGGCAATAAGAGTTTATTGTGGTTTATGTGGTGACATTCCAATGCTGCTTTATAGCTCTTTGTTTCCTTATGCTGGTGTTTAAATCTAATAGTTAAGGGACATCTTAATACCCTCCTCCATAGTCAGCCCTGCTCCATAGAAGCGAGACAGTGAGTCAGTCTCCATAAAAAACCCTGCATGCAAGTACCTGAGAGGAATAAGCTCCTGCAGGGAATGTCACCATGTCTCCATGATTTTAGTCACAGACCATGATCTATATGCTGTTTGAGAATGAATTGGGAGATGATGTCAGGTCACAGATCTTTGAATACCTTCAGTGATTCAAGATGTACCAAAGCCTTGTGATTACATTCTTGGGGCAGTTCTCAAAGGATGGGAAAGATTTGCATAAGCATAAATGCTCCTTTTGGGGAAAATGGTGTGAACAAGGATAAAGAGAACAGGTCTCTGCATGATTGCACCCTGGACGGGGAATTAGACGTGTCTGGCTGAAGTGGACAACCCTCAAAGGGAAGGACAGGAAGTGAGAATTAGACAGCTAACTTTTAACGAGGGCCCACTTATGAATGGTCTGGGATACCACTCCAAGGATGGGGGGGGGGGTAATTCTGTGACCAGTGGTGAAACATTGTGATCTGGTGTAGAGAGTGGACTGGAATACAGTTTATAGAATTGTAGGTTTTAGAACTCATGTAATAAATGGGAGACAACATAGTATAATAATAATGCTAGTATTTATATATTTTTAGATTTTCAAGATATTGTATATGTCATCTTATTTGATCCTTACAAAAACAATACAATGTAGTTTCTACTAAGGTCAAATAGTAAGTGTCCAAGGTAAAATTTGAACTCAAGGTTTCCTGACTCCAAGTTCAGTGATTTATTCAGAGAGAAGACTGGACTTGGACTCGGGATAGAGAAGAGTTTGAATCCTGCCTAACTAGTTTTGTTCATGAATGGCTATGAATAAGTCACTTAAATTTTTCTTAGTCTATTTACTCAAGATTAAAAAGAAAATAATTACTCCTGTAGAGCTCCTATCATGAAGTTGTTGTGAAATTCAAAGAACTGTAGATTAGGAATGAGATGACCTGAGTCAAAAATCTGGGCTCTGCTAACAATACTTAAGAAGACTGGAGAAAAATCACTTTTCTTCCCTGGACCTTGGTTTCATCATCTCTAAAATGAGAAAATTGCACCAGATGCCCTCCAAGGTCCTTTCCTATTTTAAATCTAAGTTACCACAGTCTAATGCTTTATAAATCTTAAAGTGATCCATAAATTCTATTTATTACTATTATCTATTACCCCCTCATTTTATCATGGATGAAATTGAGACTCAAGGAAGTTCCATAACTTACCTCAGATTTGTATTTTAGAAATACCATTTTGGAATCTACAGAGCTGTTGGATTGAAAAATTGAAGATAAAAGGATCAATTGAGATGTTATTGGTGATATCTCTAGGGTGCTAACTGTGCTAGCAGAAAGAATACAATGTATGAAAGACCTCCCATGGGGATAATGCATCCTTAACAACTACTCTTTTCTACCTTTCTTTTTTTTAATTTATTTCTTTATTCTGAATTTAACAATTTTTCCCCTAATCTCATTTCCTTCTCCCCATCCTCCACAGAAGTCAGTCTGTTAGTCTTTTACATTGTTTCCTTGCTATATATTAATCTAAGTTGAATATGATGAGAGAGAGATCATATCTTTGGGGAAAATATAAAGCAAAAGAGATATCAAAATTACATAATAAAATAATGGGTTTTTTTTTTAAATTAAAGGTAATAGTCTTTGGTCTTTGATGAAACTCCATAATCTTTCTCTGGAGAATACAAATGACATTCTCCATCACAGATATCCCAAAATTGTGTCTGATTGTGGCACTGATGGGATGAGCAAGTACATTAAGGTTGATCCATGTTGCTGTTAGGGCGTACACGGTTCTGGTTCTGCTTATCTCGCTCAGCATCAGTTCATGCAAATCCTTCCAGGCTTCCCTTAATTCCCTGTTTGTACAAGACTGTTATGAATATTTTTTGAACAAGTGATGTTTTACCCTTTTTCATAATCTCTTCAGGGTGTAGACCCACTAATGGTATTGCTGGATCAAAGTTGTATGCACATTTTTGTTGCCCTTTGGGCATAATTCCAAATTGTTCTCCAGAAAAGTTGGATGAGTTCACAACTCCACCAAATAATGCATTAGTGTCCCAGATTTCCCACATCCCTTCCAACATTGATCATGGCCCTTTCTGGTTATATTGACCAGTCTGAAAGGTATGAAGTGTTACCTCATGCTTTAATTTGCATTTCTCTAATAAGTAGTGATTTAGAGCAATTTTTTCATATGACTATGGATTGCTTTGATTTCCTCATCTGTAAATTGCCTTTGTATATCCTTTGACCACTTGTCAATTGGAAAATGGCTTTTTTTTAAAATTTGACTCAGGGGCAGCTAGGTGGCACAGTAGATAGAGCATTGGCCCTGGAGTCAGGAGTACCTGAGTTCAAATCCAGCCTCAGACACTTAATAATTGCCTAGCTGTGTGGCCACTTTAACCCCATTGCCTTGCAAAAAAAAATGACTCAGTTCTCTGTAAATTTTAGAAATGAGTCCTTTGTCAGAAGTACTAGTTGTAAAAATTGTTTCCCAATTTACTGCATTTCTTTTGATCTTGGCTACAGTGGCTTTGTGCAAAAACTTTTTAATTTAATGTAATCAAAATTATCTAGTTTGTTTTTAATGATATTCTCCATCTCTTCCTTGGTCATAAAATGCCTCCCTTTCCATAGATCTGACAGGTAAATGATTCCTTGATTTCCTTGATTATAATATTGCTTTTTATGTCTAAATCCTGTATCCAATTTGATCTTATCTTGGTATAAAGTGTGAGGTATTGGTCTAATCCAAGTTTCTGACATACTAACTTCCAATTTTCCAACAGTTTTTATCAAAGAGAGAGTTTTTAATCCCAATAGCTGGGCTCTTTGGGTTTATCAAACAGCAGATTACTATAATCATTTCCTGCTATTGTACCTAGTCTATTCCACTGATCCACCACTCTGTTTCTTAGCCAATACCAGACAGTTTTGCTAACTGATGCTTTATAATATAATTTTAGATCTCATAGGTCTAAGCCACTTTCTTTTGCATTTTTTTTTCATTAAATCCCTGGAGATTCTTGACTTTTTATTTCTCCATATGATTTTACTTACATTTTTTTCTAACTCATTAAAGTATTTTTTTGGAATTTTGATTGGTAGAGCACTAAATGAGTAGTCTATTTTTGGTAGAATTGTCATTTTTATTATATTAGCTCAACCTATGCATAAGAGTTGATATTTGCCTAGTTATTTAAATCTGATTTTGTGTGAGAAGTGTTTTGTTATTGTTTTCAAAAAGTTTGAGTCTGCCTTGGCAGGTAGACTCCCAAGTATTTTATATTGTCTGAGGTTACTTTAAATGTCTGGTATTGGCTAAGAAATAGAGTGGTGGATCAGTGCAATAGCAGGAAATGATTATAGTAATCTGCTGTTTGACACTTTGACTATTGTTTTGATTCTTTTCTTGAAAGCTAGCTATTCATATCCTTTGTCATTTGGGAAATGTCTCCTATTTTTATAAATTTGCCTCAGTTCTATATCTTTCTATATATGTATTATAAATATATATTATATATATAATTTGAGAAATGAGGCTTTTATCAGAGAAATTTACAGTAAAAATGTTTTTCTTTACTTCATTATCTATGATACCTTTTAGCAAAATGCAGTTTCCTTGATATTCTTGTTTCATTAGATTGATTTTTGCTTTTCCTTGATACATGATTGCTACCCCTGCTGAAGCATAATAGATTTTGCTCTAGCACTTTATTTTAATTCTGTATATATTTCTATTTTAAGTGTGTGTCTCTTGTAAATGTTTTGTTGGATTCTAATTTCTAATCCATTTTGCTATTTGCCATTTTAAGGGTGACTTCATTCCATTCACATTCATGATTCTGATTACTATGTACTTTACTCCATTTCATTTTCTTCTACTTCTTTTTTCTGCTATCTTTCTCAAAAATCTGTTTTACTTCTGACCATTGCCTTCTTAATCTGCCCTCCCTTTTATAATATCCCCCCTCCCCATATCTCTAATCCTCTTCCCCTCTTTCCTAATAGGTAAGAGAGATACTCAATTTCAATATCAATTTCAATCAAATAATCAATTTCAATACTCAAATGAATGTGTGTGCATTCTTCCTTCTTTGAACCAATTCCAATGAGAGAGGTATAAGCAATACCCACTACTCTCCTCAATCACTCATTTCCTCTCCATTATAAAAGCTCTTTGATGCCTGCCTCTTATGTGAGAAAATTTCTCTTTTTCAGTTTTTCCTTACTTACTCCCTTATCCCAATTTTGTCAACCATTCATTTGGAGGAGATGGTTCATCCCAGCATAAACCCTCTATGTAGATGCCTTCTTAAAAAAGTATCATGTATCATATTATCATCTTGACATATAAGAATGCAAACTTTTGAGACTCTTATGATTGCTCATTGATATTTAACCTCTTTTTTTTCTTTTGAGTCTTGTGTTTCAGTGTAAGATTTTCTATTCAACTCTGGTCTTTTCATCAGGAATATTTTAAAGTCCATTACTTCATTAAATATTCATGTTTTCTCCCTGAAGAACTAGACTCAGTTTTACTGAATAGGTTATTCTTGGTTGTAATCCTAGTTCCTTTGCCTTCTGGAATATAACATTCCAAGTCCTCTGCTCCCTTAACGTGGAAAATGCTAAATCTTAAATGAGCCTTTCTGTGACTTCACAATATTTAAATTGTTTTCTTTTTCTGACTGCTCACAATATTTTCTCCTTGATGTGGGGTCTCTAGAATTTGTCTATAATATTCCCAAGAGTTTTAATTTAGGAATTTCTTTTGGAAAGGGATTGGTGGATTCCTTCATTTTATATCTTACTCCCTTGATCTAAAATACCAGGGCATTTTCTTTAGAATTTCTTAAAATAGTCTGTCTAGGTTCTCTTTTTTAATCATGGATTTCAAGTTGTCCAATAATTCTTAAATTATCTTTTTTGACACCTATTTTCCAGATTGTTTTTGAATGAAATATTTCACATTTTCTTCTATTTTTTCATTCTTTTGATCATTTTATTGTTTCTTGATGTCTCACAGAGTAATTAGCTTCCATTTGCCTAATTCTAATTTATTCAGTGAGCTTTTGTACTTTATTTTGCATTTGACCAATTATATTTTTAAGAAGTTCTTTTCTTCAGTGAATTTTGGTATATACTCTTCCATTTGGTGTATTCTGTTTCTTAAGGAGTTCTTATCTTCAGTGAATTGTTGTGCCTCTTTTATCAAATTGTTAATTCCCTTTTCATAATTTTCTTGCATTTTCTCATTTCTTTTCAATTTTTCCTTTACCTCTCTTAACTCTTTTTTTCTCTTCTAGGAATTTTTGTTAGTCTTAGGTCCAATTAGCATTTTCCTTTGAGGCTCTGTTGTTGTTTTCATGTTGCTGTGTTCTTCTGAGTTTGTGTCTTGATCTTCCCTGTAGGAAGCTTCCTACTACTATAGGAACATTTTAAAGTTAATTTCTCTTTTTTGTTGTTGTTTGTTCATTTTTCCATCCAATTTCTTGACTTTGAACTTTATGTTAAAGTTGGTCTTTTTTCACTTAGAGTTGGAGAGGCACTATTCCAAGTTTCAGATTTCTTGAACTGCTTTTTTCAGAGCTAATTCTGGGGGGTCTGTAAATTTCCAGTGTTATGAAGGTAGTATTATCCTGGGAGAAATGTGTTCACTGCTCTTCTGTTCTTCCCCTAGAAAAGTCCCCTACTCCCATGAAGCCAAAAGTGCTAACAATCCTTTCTATCCTGTAACTGTGACTTAATATGGATAATAGTTTCCAGTCATTACCAGCCAGATCCAGTGTCACCAAAGGGTCCCCACTAAAATCTTTCTGACCAGTTGTCTGACCCTCTTATTGTCTCTGGGCTGAGAGCCCCTGAAGCTGTTGACATAATCTACGGGACCTGCTGGCGCTACACCTTGTGTATGATAGCTGACTCCCACTGTGGCTCACAAGCCTCTGCCAACCTCCTAAGTTGATTCAGGTTGGAAAAAATGTCTTACCCCAACCTTTTGTTGGCTCTGGCCCTCCAAAATTTGGTTTGAAGCATCATTTTAAAGTTATTTGGAAAGGAATTTGGCAAAGTTTTGCTTGTTGCCTATTATCTGCCATCTTGCCCCAATGTTGCTTTTAAAAAAATTGTTGTCTTTAACTTCCCTCACCAGGCTGAGCTCATTTTGAGTTTTAACATTTCTGACACAGTTCTTACCATTGCCAAACTTATAACCATACCTTTTTACTTGGAGTAGTCTCCATCTTCTGTACATTTTTTAAAATCTAAATTGACTGATGAGTTTCCTGGGCATCCACATAGATCTCCAGAAAAATCCAATTTTTACTCCTCATTATACTTGTTTCTCTTTGTATTTTCAGAATTTTATTCTTTAACATTCCCCATGCCTCTTGTGCTGGCATATTCTGAATCAGTGGGATCCTATTTGTCTTTTCTCTGAATCCACTGAAATCTGTTTTCCAAAATTTAGGTACATGCCAGACTTTGTCCAGATTTCCTCTCCTCTGTCACAAATTCTGTGAGAAAGAGATAATTCCCCACCCATGGTTCCCATCATCTCAAACCTCTCCCCATCCCTTTCTAGCAAGGATCATCTCCAGAAGAGCATTTCAATTGAGGGTTCATTCAACTTTTAAAGGATGAGATTCTCACAAAGGTAGCCTGTGCTTACACTATATTTCCTCAAATCCTTATCTACTTCATATTTCTCTCCAGGTAGTCTGCAGTGTACGCCAATGAAAAAAATATTTCTGTTCCTGCCTCACATGACCTTTTCTCAATTATTTTCTGCCAGGTTTTCACTCTCTAGTTCTACTATTTCCTTATATGAGCATGTCTTCTTAATATGCATCCCTTCAGCTCTCCTCTTTATTTACCCTGTTTCTTTTGAATAAATTATTCTCATAGAGACATGATCTACCTTGGGTTTCATCCCATCAGGTCTCAGTTATATCACATAGTAGGTACTTAATAAATATTGTCCAAACAGACTTGAATTGGCACCTGGAGTTTTTGTTCCCTTTGTACTAATTTGTTCTAATGCCAATATTATTTCCTCTAACATGATTTATAAGACTTCGGGTCAACTAAATCCTGAGACCCAAGTTTTAAGAACTACTTCTCCAGTATATATTTCTAGCAGTTTAAAGTATACAAAGCACTTCTTCACAAATCTTTGAGAATTCTCTCCACATCAAAGAACTGCATAGTGCCACAGGTGGAAGTACCTTTTTAAAAAGCCAGTGAAGCTTATGGTTTCATTGTTGTTGAGACTTTTTGATAAGGAAGTACCTCTACATCCTCTGCCACTCAAAGTCTTAGAGAATTGCTTGGGACACTGAGAAGCTAAGAGACTTGCCAAGGGTGACATAGTGAGTATGTGGCAAAAACAAGACTGAAATCTAACTGGGTCTTCCTTATTTTGAGGTCATCATGCTGCCTCCATGGAAAGGACTTTTAAGCATCATCTACACTAAACCCCTCATTTTACTTATACTGAAAACTGGGACCCAGAGAAGAAAACTCAGAAGGGCTAGTGGCAAAGATACTAGCTCTAAATTATAACATGCTTTTCCCCATTTTGTAAATGTTTTAGATTTTTTTTTTTACCAAATTTCCATCTCCTCAAAGAAAATACTAATATATAAAAATAATAAGATGTAAGCATCTTTATAAAATGAAAAAAATCACATTAGAGACAAGATGGATTGCCTTCTTGTTTGCTAACCATCTTTGTTGCAGAGAACCCACTTTTGCAAAATTGGTGAACCCCAGTGTCTAGAGAGCTCAAATCATTTTTCCTTCTTAACTGAGTGTTTATGGAAGGTTCCAGGTAACAATCCCCTCAGGATAAGAAGGAATGGATGAGTTGCAATCTGTACTAGAGGAGGATGCATCTATATTCTTGAGCTCACAGATTGATTGAAGAGTGAAGTCCATAAATCAGTTTACTTCCCTTCCTGTGGGGACAGAAACCAGGGCATCTTAAAGCAGATGGTACTAAATGACCTAAATAGAGGCAGAAAAACACTCTGTTTTTAGGTAAGAGAGCAATTCTCCTCATGTTGCCTTCCCTGTCTATTTTAATAAGCAAACCAATCAGCAGCCTGCCAGGAGAAATAACTCTAGTATACACATGTCATGCTGGCTACATATGATGCCAAATGGTACAAGCCACTCTCCTGCCATGTGATTTACAGGAAGGAGAGAAATTCATTCAGTCATTCAGCACTGGGTTTGCTGAGTAAACCCTTTCAGTGAAAGGAGCTTATTGTGACTGGACTCTCTCCTCAGTTGGGGGTTCGAGGGGTCAGAGCCAACATATACAACAGGCTCACTCAACAGCATCAACAAATTCCCCAGGGCAACGCGCCCAATTAGATCCAAGACATTCCATGTATAACAACTCTGCTTGCAGCACCCCCAGCCAGGAGTGAGGGAGAGACAGTAAGGCTGAGTCCCATATACAGGAAGCTGAGTTTTGCAGGGTTTTATTCATCCTAGCCAGATCCTTCTGGTCATTTCCTTTAGCAACACTGAACAGGCTCCATTCTGCATAGCTCTGGTGGTAGGGGGTGTTTACAAGGTATCTGCTAACCCAGCAGCAGATAATTTTGCTTTCTTGAGAGATCAGACAAAAAAGGTAAAATTATTTTTTCCTCTCCAAAGTTGAGGTTGTGTCCTTGGACTCCCCTCAACCAGAAGTGTGCTAGCAAAATTCTGTGGCTAGATAGTTTGTGCCCAGAGCCACAGTCTCAGGATGCAGCCCCATGAAGGAAAGCAAAGAAATAGGACCCCTTACAATGTGCTCTTTGCTACCAAAGGAGAAGGAATAGCAGAAAAACACTGAAGCACATTTAAAAACCATAATTAAATGTGTAATGAACTAGGAACTTAGAAGTTGGAAAGGATCTTGGAGCTCATCTAGTCCCAACTACCTCATTTATGAGAGATTCAAAGAAAAGGGATTTCTCCAAGGTTAGACAAGAAAGGAAGTGACTGAACTGAAATTCCAACCCAGGTCTTCTGACTCCAAAATTATTATTCTTTCCACCATACCTTAGCAATTAACTTTTTTAATTAACTTTTTTTTATCTTTCTCTTTTAAAAAATTGGGAAAAGGGGGTATATATGTGAACTATTTATATGTACACTATAAAATAACACTAAGGTCAAACACTGAATGTAAGTTCCATGGGTCCTTCAGATACTTTAAAAGATTCAATAGGGGGCGGCTAGGTGGCATAGTGGATAAAGGACCGGCCTTGGAGTCAGGAGTACCTGGGTTCAAATCCGGTCTCAGACACTTAATAATTACCTAGTTGTGTGGCCTTGGGCAAGCCACTTAACCCAATTTGCCTTGCAAAAACCTTAAAAAAAGATTCAATGGGATAAATATCACCTTAAAATATCTTAAGAGAGGCAATACTGAGTAAGAAAAATTTACCAGGATAAATAAAAAAAATCATAAATTATTGGATATTTTGAACTGGAAATCCCATAGGCATTTTAAACTCAACATGTATAAAAATGGATTATTTTTTCTTCCAAACCCGATCCTTCTCTCAATGTCCTTTTTTTCCCAAGAGTACCACTATCCTTTAAGTCAAACTGGGTTTGCCAAATTAGAGACATCATCAACTCTTCATTTCAGAATCTCAGCAGCTCTCTCTCACCAACAAATACAATATTCTCCAAATTGGTCTCCTTGCATTTAGTCACTACACTTTCCAATACATTCACTACACAACTGCCATAATGATAAAATACAAACTCCTCACTTTGAATTTTGAAGCCCTTTACAACCTGACTGCAACCTCTCTTCCTAGACTTATTATACATCACTCCCTTTCCTGAATTCTGTGGTCCAGCCAAACTGGCCTATATGCTCTTCTTTGCATATAACTTCCCATCTCATTCAGCCTTTACACTAGCCTCTTCTTCCTGCATTACCTCTTTACTTCTGTCTCTTAGAATCCCTAGTATCTTTCAACACTCACCTAAAATGCTACTTCCTGTATGGAGACTTTTGTCTCCCACCACCAATCTCTAAAATTCCCTTGTATCTATTCTGGCTATATTTTTCATTTACTTCCATGTGCATATAGCATCCCTACAGGCCACCTCTTCAACCTCAAACTGACAGGTTGGGTGTAATCATACCAAATATTGACTACATCTCCATGTTCAAGATACTCTATAAGCTTTCACCTCTTAAACCATATTCTGTGAGTTCTGCTGCATGCAAGTATCTTTAGTAGTCTAGTAGACAGATCTAGTTCAAAGCAAAGGCAAAACTAAAACAACCAAGTTAATACAGCCCTTTCTTCCACAAATCCAGTACTAGAAGGATGAATGGATACATGCTAAGTATGTAGTAAGACATAGGAAACATATATGGACAAAACAATTCACACTTCTGATGCCAGAGACCCAGTGTCCTTTCTCTGTTGGGGATGACTTCACACTTTTCCACCCTGGATAGAGTGTCTCTATTGAGATTATCTCCCTGGGTCTACTTTTCTCTACAGCTCAGTCTCAGTTGCCAGGGCTCACTCTCTATTAAATTCATGGTTAACTCTTTTCCCTGCTACTTCCCTTTCTTGGAACTATCTTGAAATTAGCTGCCCTTTTAGTTCTATCAAGGAAAATTTTACACTTAGTAAAATGGTAACAAAGTGAAAACTCAATTTTGAAATTCATTTGACATATTAGAACAAGGTTGTCTCTGTTACCTGAACCTTCTGTGATTTCATCAGCTTGGTTGGGATGGGCATGGGGAATCAAATATCAGAGATGTCCTGACCAACTCTCTCCTTCAGTACATGTTGGTTGTCCCTAATAACAAACTTTTTGAGAATAGAGACTACTTAGTTTTTTTTTTCTGTTTCCTCCACTATCTACCATAGCATCTGGCACATAGTGTATATATAATAAATACTTTTTGATTGGTTGATTGAAATACAATAAGCAATAATGGCACAGTAATATGCCTCAAGTTCATACCATTGAAAGATTGGTTAAATACACTAGGAAAGTTGAGCCTGGAAAAGATAAAACTTATATGGAGTCTCATTACCTGATAATATTGATGCTTTCAAGTATTTGAAGAGTTCTCATGTAAGTAAGGGGCTACATTTGCTCTGCCTAACTCCCATGGGAAGAACTTGAAGCAATAGGAGGAAGTCTTAGGAAGATAAACTAATGATACAAGGGAAAATTTTTCTAAGAATTAGTTCTAGTCAAAAGTAGATGTAGGTGCCTTAGGAGATAATGGCTTCCCTCTCATTAAAGGGCCTGATGGCCATTTGTTGGGTATGTTATCAGAGTGATTTTTTTTTCAGTTAGGTAAGGGACTTGTGACTGAAATTCTGTGCCCTGAAAATAAGAACATTTAGAAAATCAAGTCATCAATGTCAAATCCTTTTGGTTTATCGGTATGTGAAGCACCTTGCCTTGGAAGAACCTTCAAGCCAGCATTTTGTTCTGCAAAATCTTAATTGTTAATTGAATATCAGTTATTCCTATTTCGGTAATGGGAGAGGAAGGTCAGGAATCAAGAAATTTGTCAAGCAGAACAATGAACAGGTGAGTGTTACACACATCTACATTTGTACTTAGGAAGAGAAGGAAGAACTAACTAGAGACCAGTTTAATACTAGTTGAAGATGTGAGATAGATTTTGTAGTATATTGGAAATTAGCATTGAGTCCCATCTCTAAGGATATTTTAGTCTGGCATTAAGGGATCTCCAGAATATGACCCCAATCTGCTTCTATATTATCTTCTACTAGTCCAACATAAACTCTACACTGCATCATAATTGCTTTCATTGTTCCCATAGTACCTCATATGCATTTCCTTCTCCATGATTGCTATTTTTCCCTTCCTTTTATTTTCTAAATCCTGCTTATTTTTCAAATCTCAGATCAAATCCTATAACCTCTTAAAAAGTCTCCCCTATTTATCTGAAACTCCCCAAAGCACCCACTGAGACAGTAGTAGAAATTTTAGTGTTCAGTGAAAAATTCAGTCTGCTAGGTGGCAAAGTAGAAGACGGTCTACCTACATGGGGTGTAGTCATATCAGTAAAAAGGCCACTCATTCTCCAGAGCTTGCAGTATGATGGATGACTCTCAAACCCAGAAAGTAGGTAAAAAGAGAACTAGCAGGAGGGGAGTTTGGCAGTTGGATAATGTGGTCTCAAAAAAAGATCCAGAACCCTTCAAGTGGTGCCATATGGTACAGAGCTGAGGGAGAACTGCGTGGTAAAGGGGCAATGGGGCAGAGGTCTTCAGTAGAGAAGTACCCCTGCCAATTATAAGCATCACTGGACAAATTCAAGTCATCCCACACTAATTGGACTTCTGAGAATCCATCGTTTTTAAAAAGTATTGTTAATTGTCATTTTTATGTGTGTCCTGCCTCAACTAGAATATATGCTTTTTGACAGTAGGCCAAATAGTAGGTGCTCAGTAAATGTCTGTCAATGGTGATAATGATTTTAAATGGAACCATGTGTCCAGAGTTTGGATCAGATGTCCTACAGTTCTATCTCTAAGCTCTAGGATGTCACAGGTTTAATTACTTGCTACCTATACTTTAATCTCTCATCTCAATCTGTCCATTTCCTAATTGTCTGGGTACATATTGGATTAGAATTAGCTTGAGCAGTTGATAAGTATCTTGAGCCACTTATGTTAGAAAGCCATCTTTTACTGTGATGGCTCCCAAAGTTCAACTGATCATTTCTTCCTTTACAAAGGAAAATGTGAGAACTGGGGATGTTAGTGTTTACTGTCAAAGGTTATATCAAAATAATTTGTGATGGAGACCTATCCTGCTGAATTCCAGGCAGAAAAGTAATTCAAGAACTCAGGTATAATGAGACAAAGAAAATGCAGGCAGTGAGAGAATAACAAAGTATTTTTCAAATGAATTCAAAGAATTCATTTTTATTCAAAAGAATAACCATTCAAAGAATAACCACTTTTAAAATGCTGAGGTATGGATTGGCATGTTTCCTCATCCATACTGGTAGGGTAAATTTCTATGACATGATGATAATAATATATCTTAAGAATCCCCAAAGCTTCTAGCCCCAGCTACAGTGTACTTTGTAACTAAGCAAAAAGGCATCCTCCTTAATCAAGTGACTTGGTCAAGTATTTGGGGGCTATTGGTGGCTCATATTTGTACTTTTTGTTGATGGTTGTTTTCACTCTGTTTTTGAAACAAAATGTACATTGGAGAAGAGAAATTCTAGAAGGGTTGTAGGAAGCACTATAACACTCAGTATAAAATCAAATAAGTATCTTGGACAGCTTTTATGAGGAAGCCACAGGAAGACACGCAGAAGTTTTCTTGGAATGGCGTTCACATCCATAAATTTAGAAAGACACCATAGCAGAAGTGACACTTAAAATAGTTGGCCACTGAAGTCAGGGCAGTAAATTTTCCCTGTTCAGCCACTGTTCAGAGCCCTCACTGGTATTCAGACAAAATCTTTTTTTTTTTTAAAGATTCAGATAGACTGGAATAGGGATCTTGAGAAAAATCACGTTCACTTGCTCTATCTTTATGCATTTTCTGGCACAAAGATGTAATTCCCAGGGCCAAAATCCCTCCCTAATGTCCAGTGGATTGAGGTGGGGGATTTGCTGTCAGGGAAATCAAGCAAGTATTGAGATGCCATCCATGGGGAAATGAAGAACTGTTCCTTTGGTAATCTAATAACTATAGGAATAGCCTCTATGAGAACATGACTTCTCATTTTGAAACCATGGTAGAGCCAGTTTATGAAGGTGTATCAGAAGTTAATTATATAAAAAAAGAAGTTAATTATAGGGGCAGCTAGGTGGCACAGTGTGTAGAGCACCAACTCTGGAGTCAGGAGGACCTGAGTTCAAATCATTTTACATCATTGCCTAGCAAAAAGCAAAAAAAGTTCATTACAGTAGAAAAAAGTATGATTAGGAGGAAAGGCATAACAAATTCAATAAAAGGAGATACAAATGATTGCTTGTCAGAGCTTCATGCTATTAACTAGGTGGGAAGAAGGGAAGGATTTTGTTTTCCCTAGAGTATAATCTCATCTCTAAAGTTTCAAGTCCTATTCTTCCTATTCTTTTTTCTATTTTCTGTCTTCCCAAAGAGATGTAGAACAAAAATTTTATTGTTGACATAGTAACAGTTATAAAATTATAAATCAAGTGTTTCCTGAGTACCCACTCTTTTGGTACTGTGTGCCAATACTTTGCCAAGAACTATGGGAAATATCAGAAGAAGCCTAAGGTGTGGACAGCCTTATCTACATCTAGATGTAGATAAGACTGATGTACATGAAACAAGTTCAATATGACAGTTTATAACCAAGTGAAGAGTGAGTTGGTACTTACAGTAGGAATTTTTAAAATAGAGAGATTGGGGAACAGAGAGTAGTGGGAGAAAGCTTTATGGAGAAGTTGCAACTTGAGCTGAGTGTTGAAGGATGGATGAAATTTAAGCTCAGAAGACAGGGGAGAGCATCTCGGGAAACAGCAAAAGCATGAAGGCAGGAAGCCTGGTATGTGTGAGGTACATTGATGAGAGCAAACTGGCTAGAGTATCAAACTCTCCTCTCTTTTTGGATAATTCACATTGTGGGGGGGGTGTTTAATGTCTACAGAGCACCTTCCTCATAACAACCTATTAGGTAATTAGGTCAAGTACCAGTGTTCCTATTTTACAGATGAGAAAATTGTGACTCAAGGAGATTGCCCAGCTCACAAAAATCTGAAAGATCAGAACTGGTATTTAAAATCCAGGTACAACCCCCTGACTCAAAGTAATCTTTATGCTGTGCCTAATTACCTTTGCCAGCAGAGGATTTGCTTATAAAGAATTGACCTTATTGTTAGAGATCAATGAATGAATGGAGAAGCATTTTAAGTATTTATCCTACACCAAACACAGGAGATACAAATACAAAAACAGGATGGCCCCTACCCTGCAGAAAGTTCTAGTATTTTCTTCCATCATCAATGTAGGCAATAAAACATCATTCTGAGGAGGGGTCTGTAGGTTTCACCAGCCTGCCCCTAAGTGGGGCCATGCTACAAAATAAGGAATTAAGTACAATTAGGTACAAAATTAGGAACTCCTATAATAGGAAGAACCAACACAAAAGGAAAATGGGCTATGGATGGGTGCTTTGGGATAGTAGCTAGAGCTATAGAGGAGTGTCCCTTTTCAGGGAACCATAGAGGAGATGTTCTCTTTTCAGGGACAATGACAGGTAGCCTACTATTTGGACATATATTTACCAGTGATTTTTGCTAACAAAGGAATTGAATATCACTATACCTTGAGCAGCTTTCTTTTTGTCAGTTCTTCCTGCATTTACCATTGACTAGTTAATAGCCTCTTCATAAAAGACTTTAATCTCCTGAAGGCAATTATGAAGTCCTCTAGGGCCACTTCATTATCATCCATGACTCCTCTCTCACTCTAACATATCCAATCCACTACCTATTCATTTTATTTCTATCTTAACAGTATCTGAAAGAAAATGTCATCCATCTCATACATTTATTTTTTTTAATTTTTAATTTTATTTATTTAAGGCAATAGAGTTAAGAATGACTTTCTCAGGCTCAAATAGCTAGGCAATTATTATTATCAGATTTGAACTCAAGTCCTTCTGACTCCAGGGCTGGTGCTCTATCCACTGCCATGCATTTCATAATTAAGAAACTAAGTCCCAAATTAAGTGAATGCCCTTCAATTGGGGAATGGCTTAACAAACTGTGGTATATGTATGCCATGGAACACTATTGTTCTATTAGAAACCAGGAGGGATAGGAATTCAGGGAAGCATGGCAGGATTTGCATGAATGGATGCTGTGTGAGATGAGCAGAACCAGAAAAACATTGTATACCCTAACTGCAACATGGGGGTGATGATCAACCTTGATGGTCTTGCTCATTCCATCAGTGCAACAACAATTTTGGGCTGTCTGCAATGGAGAATACCATCTGTATCCAGAGAAAGAATTGTGGAGTTTGAACAAAAACCAAAGACTATTACCTTCAATTTTGGGGGGAAAATGTTATCTTATTATGTAATTTTGCTTTCTCTTTTATTTTATTTTTCTTCCTTAAGGATATGATTTCTCTCTCATCACATTCAGCCTTGATCAATGTAGTTCATGAAAACAATATAAAGACTAACTGACTACCTTCTGTGGGGGGGGGGGGAGGAAAGCAAGAATAGGGAAAATTGTAAAACTCAAAATAAATTTTAAAAATGTTTCTAAAAAAAAAAGAAACTAAGTCCTAGAAAGAATTTGTGAATTGCCACCCATTCGCAGTTTGAATTAGAACCAAGACTATACAACACATGCGTTTTGTCAGCCTAGTTCTCTTTCCAGCTGCTACCACCATAAAAAGAAAACCACTACTTCCATCCTAAGGAAGGAGGAAGAGAAGCAGGAAGGAACAAAGACTACTTTCCTCATCCTTAGGGAAAACAAGCAATTCATCCAAGATTAGGAGGGATGGGATCTCCCACCTCTTACCAGAGGCCATGTCCTAGATCTGCTACCAGCTGCTCACTTAGGATAGTTTCATCACCTATAAAGTGAAAATTAGACTAAATAATATCCAATTATTTGAGTTTACCTCTATTAATCTATGAATCTAGACCAAAAATAGTACATAGGATATTTCTTTAGAGTTCAGTATTTCTCATTGATCCTTCTCCTTATAATTATAACTTGAAAGGTATATAGCATGCCAAGCTTCACTACAAAAACTTTCCACTCTTGGAAGATCTCTGTTTGAAAAGAAAAAAAAACTACTTATTATAGAATTTACCATTCCACTATTAGCAGTGCCTGCTGAGAAGTAATGAGTTCTGGATGACTTTTGTTGCCAAGGAGATAAGACCAAAAATTCATGGAAGATGCTCCCTGAAATCTGGCAGAGTCAGTAATGTCTAACACTTTTGAAGCAACATCAAGGCGGATAAACTGGCAGAGTCCTCCATATGTGCAATTATCTGGCCAGCTCCCTGAGCTTGAAAAAGAATTTTAACTTCAGAAAGAAAAACAGTAGAGGCATTTTTATATACAGAATAAAAGCTGCATCTCTTCATTTATCCATCTGCACATCTCTCAGTTCTACTGTATATAAGTTAGCCTCATAGGATCATAGATTTTGGGAGAAGAAACTTTCAAAGTCATTAGTCCAACCTCTTCCTTTTATAGATGAAAAAACTAGGGTCCAGAGAGGCTTGCCCAAGGTTAAACAGATAGTAAATAGCAGATTTGGAATTCAAACAGAAGTCCACTAATGTCACAACCTAAGTTTAAAGGGACTTCAGAAGCCATCTACTCTAATCTGTCAATTTACAGGTGAGGTAACTGAAGCCCAAGAAACTTAAGTGAAGACTTAACCAAAGTCATAATGATACTAAATAGGATTAAAACTCAAAGTTCTCTGAGTTGAGGATTTTGAAGAGATTGACTTGGTTCTGAAGTCCCTGTAAGTCTATGTCATCTATGATGGATCAGGGAAATTTGAATCAAATTTTATACCCCTAGAATATTACAAAGTCTCTAAGCTAAGTGCCAGCAATAACCCATTTTACTTAAATGACTTTAAGACCAATATAACTCTGGGACAAGTCTAGAACTAATTAAAAGCAGCACTTACTGTAGTTACTAACCACTAGTCCTTTGCTTTTCTCACCTATAAAATAGAATATTATACTGAACATCATCTAAGATCCTTCCATCTCCAAATCCAAAAGCTCTGATGAGCCAAACTTTGCCACCATGATTTTGAACCTTCTAATGCAAATGCCATTCAAATTGCTCCCACCAGCTCCTTCCTGGTAGATAATAAAATGCAGAACCAGATGTATGTATAGTCTCCCTCTCCTCCTTTGGCCAACAAATTGTGCCATCATATGGTAGCTCTCGAGTTCTTCCAGGTGTTGGGAAACTCTTACACTGAAGACTAAAAACATTTCTGTACCATAAAAGCAGCTACAGCTGTATGCACATCAAGTTGCTGTCAGATGCTCTCTCCAGGTCTGCAGGATTTTTGACCTCCTCTCCCTGGGATGTCTCTGTTTATGAGTCTTTGACAAACCACACATTCTCCAGTATCAGCTGCCAAAGCCAGACCCTGGCTGCCAGGACACCTCATTAGCCAGACAGAAGTCAGACAGCAGCATCATTACACATGCTGACCCCCAGGTCTATTCTTCCCATCTCCCCTCCACACACCCCCTGCCACCAGCTACCCCTTTCTCCTTCTCCCAACCTTGCATATTATTTTCTTTACTTGGTTGCAAAATTCCTTGAACACAAGAGTCTCACTACTCAAGAGACATATATAGGCTAAATAAATACAAGACCTTCCTGTGTCCCCAGAAGCCTTGACCCTTGTATCTCACTCTGCTATTCCTCATCAGCCTCCGCTCCTTCCTGTGACTTGTTGTTGAACTCTGCAATGCTGCCTCTTAGGACACCTGCTAGGAATATTAGCCAGTCTTCATTCCAGCTGCTGGGCTGCTGCAGCTCAGGTTTAACAAAGGAGAGAGGATCCGGACTGTGTCAGGAATTTTTTGATATTTTTTTGGGGGGGGTTGTTTTTCTAAGAAGGGTTTCTTGGTGAGATATTTCATAGAGCATATTTGGAGGATTTTTCCCCTGATCAAGCACTCTTTTTGATTTCAGCCAAGAAAACAGGTAACTTCTTTCAGGGAAAAGAAATTGGATATTTCCTAACATTTTCTTATCTTTTCCTGTAGCAAGAAAATAAGTGCCTTGAAAGTCATATATTATATTCATATATAATAGTATAGTTCACTTGGTTTATGCTGTGATGCTTATAATGAAATGAACATCATTTTCCCCTAGAGACTTTAAATCCTAAGAATAAATATAATCAGAAGAAAGACAGGGTCTAAGAAAGAAGAAACCTATGATAGGTTTAGAGTATAGAAGGGATTATGGAAGAAACAAGATTCAATTGACTGCCCTTTAATTCTATATCCATAATTCTTCCCACTGTACCACAAAGTGGAAAAGGAGAGAAGTACACAAACTGAATTCTGACCCTTCTCATATGTGCCATAGAAATATTCACAACTTGCAGCTCATTTAAAGCTGTCCAGTCACTCTACTGAAATTTCTGCCCCAGAATCGTAAAAGCTGCTGCCAGATCTTTCCCTGGTAGACAACCAGCAGGTCTCCTTGTCATTAGTAGAAGCACCTGCCATTTTGCAAGAGGGCGGAATTGCCTAGGCCTTGTAAACCCCAAATTTTGAAAGATTTTTTTATGCTGATTTTTTTAAGTTACATTTGTCAGTGAAGGGAAGAGAAAGGAGAACTTTAGAGATTAGTGACAGAATCAGAATCTTAGGGTTGGACAAAGCCTCAAAGCTCTATTAATTCTACCCCTCCTTGAACTCAAGTCTGTTCTTGATTCCACCTCCCATCAATGTGCTCCAGTGAAAGTCCTCTCTTTCCTGAGTTTACTCTATGTAGGAATGACTCTCATTGTAGAAAGTCATTATATCAAACCAAAATCTACCTCTGTAGTTGCACATATCTAATCCTTTTTCTCCATTATAATTTTATTCTTCAAAAGGTGGAGAAAACAATTAGAATAGCTGCTATTGGACACCTTCTTCCCAATCTGATGAGGGTGGTGGGGAGAATTGGTTGCTGAAATAGAAATGATGGGAACCTGAAGAGGAATTGATGATTATAGCTTAGATGGGTAGAAAAACTAAAATGTTGGAATGCATTCTGTTATTGGTAGAAAGAGGAAAAAGTATAAGAGTCCTAGATTTGGGGAGTTCAGATTTCTGGGATTTTATTTTTATTAATATAGTTTTCATTTCTGATTATATCCTCTACCCTTTTACCTTGAGAGCTATTTTATTTAAAAATATCAAAGAAAAAGGTAAGGGTAAGACCCGAAAGCTAACCAACCTATCAACAAAGTGTGTGTGTGTGTGTGTGTGTGTGTGTGTGTGTGTGTGTGTGTGTGTGTGTGTGTGTGTTGTCCTAGGCTTCAACTTCTGGAAAGAAAAAGGATTTATTTCTTCTGGAGTCCAAACTTGGTCATTACATTATAATTATAATTACACAGCTTTGAGTTCCAAATTTTTATTGTTATTTGCTACATTTCCATTGTTATAGTCTCTGTGAATATTGTTTTTCCTAGTTTGGCTCTCTTGACTTTGTATCAGTTCATAGTAGTCTTCATGTTTGTCTGTTTTTCCCTTGTGATATTGTTTCTTCCAGACTCTGAAATCTTCAAAAGGTTTTGCAGGACAGAAAAGAACTCACAGGACTTGAAAAAAAGTCTATATTTTTTAATTGGGGAGAAGTAAATAAGCATTTGTCAATCATACTATGCATTTATCTCATTTGATCATCTCAGCAACCTTGGTAAATAAAAGCTATTATCATCCTCATTTTACAGATGAGAAAACTGAGGCAGACGGAGGTTAAGCAACTTGCCCAGGCTTACATTGCTAGTAAGTGTTTGAGACTCAGGTCTTTCTAACTTCAAGCCCAGGGCTCTAGTTGCCCTAGTTGCCTCTGCTAAAAAGTAGAGAATAGAGTATGTAAACTATGCTAGAATGTATTATTAAAGGAATGTAAACATCTAGAAAATGTGACTATCACAAAGAACCAAGTATAAATGTAGCTCAATTACAGCAAAGCCTTTTGTATGGTCTCTCCTCCTATTCTTGTGGGCAAAATGAAAATTGATCATTGAACAATAATACAATCAAAGAAGAAAATAAAAAGCTTGTTGAGTGGCCAGACACAGAAATATTTAATAGTTCCACTTCCACTTGGATGGGCATGACTGATGGAATGTGTCTGTGGCCATGAGCTTTGAAACATCTTTGTCATTGACTTGAAGACAAGGATAAGTGCACACATAAAATTTGCAGATGATACAAAGTTAACTCCCATTTTGAATGACAGTCAAAATGAAGTCAAATAAATAAAAAAAGGATTAAGGTAAAAATGTGGCAACTTTTTTTTTAAGTTACCTAGAGGGGTATCTAGGTGACGCAGTGTATAGAGCACCAGCCCTGGAGTCAGAAGTACCTGAGTTCAAATCCATCCTCAGACACTTAATAATTACCTAGCTGTGAGGCCTTGGGCAAGCCACTTAACCCCATTGCCTTGCAAAAACTAAAACAAAAAAAAATTACCTAGAATTAAATTGATATGGATAGTCAAGCTAAACACATTTTGGGGTTTTAGGAGGCAGGGCAGGGACTCCAAGCTCAATCTGAATTAAATGTGTACCAAGAAAACTAATGCAATCTTAGGTGGCAAAGAGCTGCACAGGATTGAGGAATAAAAGGTTTTGTCCCTGCTGTCCCCTCCTTTAGTGAGATTGTATCTGAACAAATATGCTCTATTTTTCACAACAAAGTTTTGGAAGGACATCAAAAGGATACATTTTGAAAAAAAAGCCAAAGGAAAGCAATCAAAATGATAAAGCACCTTGAGGTCAAACTATGTGAGGATCTGTAGGATATGTAGGGGGGAAAAAAACCTAGGACCTGGGAAATGTCTGGATTGAGAAGAGGGGACATTAGACTGATTCTCATATGTGTGAAGGGTATTAATGCAAAACTAAGATTATACTTGATCTTGACCACAGAGAGAAGAACTTGGAAGAAGCCACAGCTGGACAGATAATCTTGATAAAGCTCCCTGACAATGAGAGCTATGTAAAAGTAGAATGATCATTGTTTGTAGCAATAGACTTCTTACCTAGATAGCTTCAAGCTTCAGCAGATTTATTGATCTTGTTCATGGCCCCAGTATTGCCAACTCAGATATTCTGTGATAGCCTGTCAAATTCTTGAAGAATTATATCATATCCTTCCTTTGTTTCCCAGAGCTTAGCAAATGTTGTTGCTATTGTTCAGTCCTGTCAGAACAGGCAAACAGGATTAAGTGACTTGCCCAGGGTCATGTAGCTTCTAAGTGTTTGAGGCTGAATTTGAAGCTCAAGTCTTCTTGACTCCAGATCCAGTGCTCTATTCATTGTGCCACCTCACTACCCATGCCTGGCATCTTAATAAATATTTATTAATGGTGATAATATAATAGTATCTCCCCCCCAGTCTTCTTTTCTTTGGACTGGACATCCCCAGTTACTCTTTTATTTAGGGTTAGAAGGACTTTACAATTACAAAATCATTCTAAGTTAAATGCATTTATTCTTGATCAATCTTTCTCTGAATCTCACCTTGATATTCAGATTATTTCTTTCATTCCTTCCATGATAAGATACAGATTAAGTTCTCCCAACACATGCCCCCACAGTCCTGAGACTTTATTGCCTTCCTAGTCAATGGAAGAGGCAGAACAGCAGAGCAGGGGGATGGAAAATAAGCTTTTATAGTTAGTTCCCCACTTCTTGGAATGTTTTAAAATTTTCTTTGGCCATGAGTGCCTGAGGATAGTCTTTGCACCTGGTTATTTGACCATATTATTTGGGAGGTCTGAAAAACCAGAGTGAAAGTTAAAGTTGCTTGTCTTCTCCCAATAATTTCTTGGGTCTGGTTGTTCAATGAGTTAATCATATTTTCCGTAAGTCCCCTATTCCTTGCCAACTCCTACTCAATTTTTAGTTATATCTCTAAGAGTCTTTATCATCATAAGGGGATGAACCTCAAAGAGTGAACAAGACAGGTAACTTATATGTAGGTTTCTTACTTTCATTTACTGATCTCCAAGGCCACACGGATAGATTTCTCTGTGTACCACATACCCAACAGAAGAACACAGAACCCTCAATAAATTGTAAATGACTAAGTGGATATCTTCCAGTTTTGTAAAATTAAATTAAGGAAAGGACTTCCAGACCAAGAGCTCCGATTACCAAGTTTCATCCCAAGAAGTATTATTTTTATGGTGAGTTTTAACTCCATGAAAATATAGGGTTATAATGCAAATGCTGATAGGGCCAGCTCATGAAGCAAGAATTCCATGTATTTAATATTTTACACAGTATTTCCTAATCCATCACACTTTCTCTTCCTTTAAGGAGCATTAAAATAGATGAAAACAGAGAGGATTCTTTTTTTCCCATTTTCAAGTCATTCCCCTCTCCCCCCCCCCCAGTTCTTTCCTTTTTCTACTTATTTTTACAAATTTTATTTCTTTTTAAATCTTTTGTTTTTTAAATCATCTTTGTTTTCAAATACATCCCTATTCCCTCTTTGAGTAGAGCCATCCCTTGGGGGAGGAGGGGAAGGGAAGCATTTCAAAAAAACTGACCAGCTCATCAACCAAATCTGCCAGTTTATGAATTGTTCCACCTGCCACCTCTTTGAAAAAGAATTAAATGTATTTTTTCCATCTCTTCTTCAGGGCTATACTTAGTTATTATGGTTATTCAATATCAGTTTGAGTTTTTGGTAGCTTTTACATTTGAACAGTCTTTGTATATATTTCTTCTCTAGTTCTGATGGCTTGTCTTTAGCAGTTCACAGAAGTCTTCCTATGCTGCCCTGAATTTTTTCATATTCATTTTTGTCAATATGTAGCCTTATGCCTTTATTTTATTTCATTTTTTCCATAAAACTTCTCAATCTTAGCTCCTTTTCTGCAATGGTAGACTAGTTGCCTCTATAAGATGGGAAGAAGGGGCGGGGCATTTCATAGTCAAGTTCTTTTGTTTGGTATGGTTAAATAAGAGTTCAGCACCACTGTGGTAAAAAAATATTACATTGAAATACTACTTGGGGGGCGGCTAGGTGGCGCAGCGGATAAAGCACCGGCCTTGGAGACAGGAGTACCTGGGTTCAAATCCGGTCTCAGACACTTAATAATTACCTAGCTGTGTGGCCTTGGACAAGCCACTTAACCCCGTTTGCCTTGCAGAAACCTAAAAAAAAAAAAAAATCACGGAGAGAAAGTTCAAAGGAGATAAAGGGACAAAGTCATTGTCTCTATAAATTTCCTTCTCACCAGTCAAGTTTCCTAAAGTTTCAGTAGACTAGGTTAAATCTCATAAAATAAGACTTAACAACAAGGATATGAAATATTATGCCTGTGTTCAAACAATTTCAGAAGTCTATCATTGGGGGAAATACAGATAATTCATCAGAAAAAGATCTGGGGATTCTTGTGGATTGGGAAGTATGATAACCAAAAAGATCTAATGCAGTCTTAGACTGCATAGAGCTATGCCACTTTAGGTATAGTAATCAAAACGAAAAGTTCAATCAGAAAAAGAAAATAGGGAAGCAATGAAAGGATCCCCAGTTTCAAAGATGCAAAAATGTTAGTCATGAGCTGGGCTCACTCATTCTGATTGATGAAGTCCTTGGTCTCAGTCACTACCAAAACAAGTGATTATGAGAACTTGCCAACTTTGGTGAACTTTTTTCTTAAAAGTTAAATTCTCCCCATCCCTCTATATCCTTTATGCTATAGCTGATTGGGAGGATGGAGAAGGAGGATAAGGAGTCAGACCCATTAGCAGAGACTTCCTTGCTGTCATCTGAAGATTAACTAATCATAAAGGGAAATGGGGAGGGAATTTACATGACAATTTTATTTTCTTCCTGCATGCACCTCCCCCAGCCCCTCCAGAAAAAAATGGGAAGCAAACCTCACACATCTGTGAATCACAACCTGGCTTTGGCTCAAATTAGAGCCACAATGGACCTAACAAGGGAGGCCTAAAGGCAATATTTTCTTTCACTGGTTAAGAAGGATTGATAGAAAGAAGTTTTCCATTGCCAGAACACTCATTAGTCAGGCAGCCTTCCCAAGCACTGTTTCCTCCTCAGCAGTCCTAATGCTAAAGGTCTTTAATAACTGCTGGCCTCAGGCTCCTTCTGTTGTTCCCTTTCCTGAGGCAGGTGCTGAGACTTGGAGGATGAATATGGTCAGTGAGGCAGGAAGCAGAAAAAGAGGTCCTCATCACCTGCATGCAGGGCCCTTTATATCCCACAGAAGGTGTTTTATTACTTGGCCTCAGTAATGGACCCAAAGCTTTGTTGTCCGGGGCAAGGAAATAGACAAAGATCACTCACCTATGAGAAATGATTGATGTGTCTTTATTTTAAGAAATGAGAAATGTCCAGTGGCATGAGGGACCCACTATGACAAGTCAGGTTTTCTCATTAGCAACAGAAAATGTAATAATTATTCATCAGGAACATACACAGTGGGAACTGGGGTTTGATTCTTCCTTTTTACTATTGGCTACTGGCTATTCTCAAAGGCCACTGTATACATATCCTTGTGTGCGTACAGATAGACATACATGTAAGCACAGGGAGTATAGATTTTAGAAGATTGAATAATAACCTTCAATGGGAAAAATATGCTGGTGAGGACTAAAAAAATTTGTATTCAGTAAAAAAGTATTTGAAGATATAGCAGTCATGGAAAAGACAATGCATAATAATGGCTGATAAGTTTCTTTTTGGTCTTAGTTATAAGATATCTTATAATAAGTAGATTTTCCTAAGATAATTTTAGGTCCATGAGGACCAGTTGCATCAATTATAAATACATTGTAGCTAAATACTATCTAAATATTAACAAGCATGTTCAATTAAATTCTATGAAGATGGGTCAGCTAGGTGGTGCAGTGGATAGAGCACCGGCCTTGGAGTCAAGAGTTCCTGAGTTCAAATCCTGCCTCAGACACTTAATAATTACCTAGCTGTGTGGCCTAGGGCAAGCCTTGCAAAAAAAAAAAATCTAAAAAAATTCTATGAAGATTAGCACCTAAGTTTTCTAAGGCACATATAACCTATGCAGAAATGCCCCAATGATACAATGAATGTCCAAAAAAACTTTATCCATTCATTCTTATCCTATCCCTTTCCACAGTCTACCTCTTCTTTCCTTTCCCAACCTTTAACAAGAATATTTGCAAGAATAAGGAAAGTCTTCAAAGATGTCAAAAGATGTAGTTCTTTATCTGATAACATAAAGATAATCACTGTCCCAGTTTTTATGGTGCTCTGTTCTTAAGACCTTACTTAGCAGCTTGCAACACAGTTCAGTGCTCAAGAGTTTCCCTAGAGAGAGATATACACAACACTTTGTGTCTTTTGGCTTCTGTGAGTCTCAGAGTCGTTATCATCTGTATGATGAGAAATCCAGTCTAGAAAACAGATATGTTTAAAGTGATCCCAAAATGTAGAAAGTTAGGTTTGAAGACCTGAAGAGGAGACTAACAACAATGGACCATTCTCACTAGCCTAAACTATCCCCCTTCTTACTCTCCTCCTAGGGACGTCATTCAGTTACAAAGTTTGAAATTCCCAGTGTTACATGGGAGACACTTTCATGGTCTCTTTACCTTCCCAATATACTTTTCTAATTCTTTCAAGCTGCCTCTGCAAGTTGGAACAGCAACCCTACCCCCACCCCCAGCCTCTTTCCAGAATAGTAAACTTTAAGATGCAAAATATCTCTTTGGGAATCATCTTTTTTGTATCCTCAGTGATTAAAATTAAAAAAGAAAAAAAAGAAAAATGAGATAGGCTTTACAGGACAATCGTAATGTCTAAAGAAATGGGACAGAAATGCAATATCGACTTCATTGAAATGGGTGAATGGGAAACTTTTTTTTAAGTTTTTGCAAGGCAATGGGGTTAAGTGGCTTGCCCAAGGCCACACAGCTAGGTAATTATTAAGTGTCTGAGGTCAAATTTGAACTCAGGTCCTCCTGACTCCGGGGCTGGTGCTCTATCCACTGCGCCACTTAGCCGCCCCAAATGGAAAACATCTTAACAATGCACAAGTTTCATGGAGACAAGATTTGAAAGGAAAGTCTGGCCCACATACAAATATTAAGAATAATTTACATCCGGAGTAGCTGGGTGGCACAGTGAATCCTTAAGTGATCCTCTTTCACCCACTCCCCAGTTTTTTTTAATAGGGAGACGTAAATAACCCAGGTAATTAAAATTACTCCATTTTTGGAGTAATTCCTATGTTACCTCTGATCCTGTTCATATTGTAGCCCCTGCTTATAAACTAACTTACTTCTGAAACAGCATAGGCAATCCTATCTTTTTGGGCAAGGTTACAAAATTGAATGATTCTTGTCCTTCATTATCAAAACAGAGCTAGCTACCCCAAAGAAGAGCCTTTTCTGTTCTTAGCCCTAGCAAAAGATCCTAACCAATCAAGGAATGTCACATTCCCTACTCCTACCCCACAAGGGCCTAGCAACAAACCTTGTCTAATCCAAAGGTACCTATAACCAATTCACCTTCTCACTAAATTGAAATCTTTATTCCTTCCGGGAGCCTCTACGTGTGTGGGTGGAGTCCCTTTGTTAGTTCCTAAATTTTATCCAAAGAAGAGACAGACTCACTCAGGCATCCAAGTAGTAAGTAAATGAGAAGAGGGAGATTGTACTGTGGAATGAAGAGGTCAGAGATTTCATAATACAGGGGAATTTGAGCTCAACTCTAAGAGTTTAGATGAGAAAAGGGAAAAGCATTCCAAGTAAGGGACATAGGTTAGCAGTGCTTCATTTTTTTACATTTCTGGCGTCATATCCCAGGAATCCCTAAGATCATCAGTCAGTCCATTTTATGTACTTAAAGCAGTGTTGGGATCTGAAGGCATATCATCTCAGTACCCTGATTTTTTGCCATCCTCCAAAATTTTAACCCAAATTCATAGCCTCTGGAGAGGCTATGTGAAGCACTAGCAATGGGCCTTCTAACATGCCTGAATTGAAGGCACTATGACCCTGGCTCTGTCACTAATTTTGCAAATTTGGGCAACTCTATAGCTTGCCCAGCTATAAAATGAGTAGATTGAACTAATTAATGTGTAAAGCTTCTGGTCTCTTTTTAGCCCTCTTGCTCTGAAATTCCATGTGACAGTTCTTTTTTTCCTCCAAAATCCACATGCCTAATTCATGGTGGGGTTTCTCCCTTCTCTCTCTCTCTCTGCTCCCCATCTCCACCCCCCATGGGGACCAGCAGGTTTAAGATCATAAAATTTAGAGCTGGAAAAGGACCTTAAAAATCCTCTAACTCAGGCATTCTTAACTTGCATCATTCTGGTGAAACCTAAGAACTCTTCAAAATCATGTTTTTAAATTCATAAAATAAAATGCATTAAATTATAAAGAAAATAAATTATATTGAAATAAAGATGTATTTTCCCATCCAAGCTTCCAGGCCCTCTGTAATCTACCCACACACATTGAGGGGAGGGGAAGTCTTTGTACCCCAGTTTAAGAACCCTGATCTAACTCTAATCCCTCATTTCTACAGATTAGAAAACCCAAATTCCATAATCCTGGTACTGTATATTAGTGCTTCTTTGGTGAAATGAGTTACTTGAAAGGAAGAAAGAAATTAGTATGCCTGAGAGGGGTGTGGAGGACACCAAATCTCCTCTGCATGATTCTATTTGAATATGTCCCCTCATAAGGTCAAACTTCATATTTAAGTAAACCTGTTTTTTTTTTAAAAGAAAAACTGTGGTTTCTGGCATAGTTTACCAGTAATATTATCAGACTTAAAGAACAGACTCAGGTTGTTCCCCCTAATTACTCACTCAGAAAAATTATCCCTAGCAGAGTAGGAGGAATTGACCCTTAGAAGTAAATATGGCATCTCTTCTGGCTAAGGGCTTTCTAATAACTCATGGACAGCTATATTCTCATCTGTCAACTTATAAAGCAAGCAAATTCTCTTAGACACTAAATAAAATGCTTTATTTGGCTGGTGTCTACCTTCCTTTCTGGAAGGAGATGTAATAGAAAAAATATGTATTTTTCTTGAAAAGTAAGATTGCTTGACCTAGATTCAAGAAAGATCCAAGTTCAAATTCCAACTTTGATAGCTATGAGACTGTGGTCAAATCATTTTTAAGATTACTCAACTAAAAGAAGAGATTAACAGTACTATATACTTTACAGGATTTTCAGGAGCAAAGAACTTTTAACCTTAAACTTCTCTAGAAATATATTGTCATGCATCTTGAAAAGTTGCACTTTTTAAATAAGTAAAAGTATATATAACTATAAATCAATAAAGCTATCATTAAATTTTTGTACATCTGCTTTGATTCAACAAATAAAAACTCAATGAACATGTATGAAATGCTAGGTTTTGGGTTGCCAGGTCCATTCAGGAAGAATTTATACTATTTGTAACACTCATCAAGAAGTGAAATTGCTATATGACTTCAAATCAGGATTGTTTCAAAGGCACTTGGCTACCCTACCCAATCCTTCTCTAGTACTGCCCTCAAGGTGAGGTTCTTTGGACCATCCCCCATTTTGTGAGGCTATTAATGAATAACAGTGGAAGGGGTCCTTGAAACTGAACCCAAGAAGATGAAATTCGGAAGAATTTAACATTTTTCAAATATTTAGAGAGAATTGATGAGTCAAGGTCACACTTAAGTCACAATTCATATAGTACTTTAAGGACTTCAGTCTATTATGGCTATATCTTATTTGAGTCTCAAAATGAATACTTTAAGTTGATAAAAACAACTATTATTATCCCCATTTTAATGAGAAATGAGGCCCAAAGAAGAAGTCAAAGTCACACAAGTAGAGAGTAGCAGAATCTGAATTTGAACCCTTGCTTTTTTCTACACACTACCTACGGAGGCTTTAGTCTTTTCCAGTGCTTTACCTGATAAAATACACACCCTATTTACAGACCCAGAAAAAGCAGATATTGCCAAGGGACCCCTAGTATTTAGTCCACCTTGTGCTCCTTCCATTTCTACAAGCTAGCAACTGGGGGTAAATCTCAATTCCTCAGAAGTTCTACTGATGTCTTTGACTCCCTGAATGAGAAGGATCTTTCCTTATCAGGCTTCCAGTGATTCTTTGTTCAAGCACCAAACCGTCCTCCAGTCCTTCGCAGCCACCTTATAGTCACTCTTCCAGGAAGACTCATTGGGTCTGGTCTATCCCATAGAAGATGTTATGATGAAATGATTAGATTCACTAGCAATTTGTGTGGTTCTGCCCTTGGTGAAACTTAAGCTTCTTCAACACACCTAAGCTAATTCTAGATTTGGATTCAGTGAAAAAACATTATCATCTCTAGAGGTCATCTCCCCCGAAATGCCAGTAATTCAACAATATTCTCTTATCTCTGAACCTTCTACTAAATTTCTGTTACCAGCATTATCATCTTATTTACAGAGTTGAGCTAACTGATATACCATAATCCCAGGAAATGACTGATAACATCTTTCTTGACTCAGCATACCAGCTTTACCCATTTCCCTAGTTTCTCTTTGATGATGCACAATTTGATAGATGCAAATCAGTTTGTTATGAGGACTTTTTCAACCTCATGTGAAAATTTATTTCTGTGAAAAAGATTCAAATAGAATTAGCACAGATTGAAGTTTGGTCCTCACAAATATTGCTGGATCCCCATTATTTTTCCTGTCATACTCTTTAAAAAGGTCATTTATTTCCATGTAAAATCAAAATGGGGACAGATATATTGTTCAGCAAATGAAAATTGATTGAATTCATGAAAAATAAATACAATTAGTTTTTAGAAACTTTCAGTTGAATTCATCAAAAGTAACATGATATATTTTGACACTTTTGAATTCAATATTAATTTTTTAAAATTGCTATAATACCTCCATGAAATTATAGACATTATAATATACCTACATAAAAGAATGAGTCTACTGTAAAGGAAACTATTATCAAGAGTTCTTCATTCAAGAAACATTTAGAAAGTTTCTACCCCATGCAGAGGGGCAGCTAGGAGGTACAATGGATAGAGTACCAGCCCTGGAGTTAGGAAGACCCCAGTTCAAAGCCGGCTTCAGACACTTAATACTGTGTGATTGTGATCTTTTTTTTAAGCTTTTGCAAGGCAATGGGGTTAAGTGGCTTGCCCAAGGTCACACAGCTAGAAAATTATCAAGTATCTGAGCCCAGATTTGAACTCAGGTACTACTGACTCCAGGGCCAGTGCTCTATCCACTGCCCTACTTAGCCACCCCTTAACTGTGTGATCTTGAGCAAGTCCCTGATTGTCTTTCATTCAGAGCTATCTCCAGTTGCCCTGATTCATATCTGGCCACTGGAGCCAGATGTTTCCAGAGGAGTCTCCTATCCTCATTCAAATCCAGTTCATGAGCTTTTCATGACATAAACACTGATGTCATGATATTTTTTGAGAATGAAAGACAAAGATTATTCATGCAAAGCACCCTACCAGGAGGAATTTGAGATTTATGTTAAGCATTTGATCAAGATGAAAGTCAGATAGGAGCTTTTCAAAGATCTTTCTTCCTCCACAGATTCAAAATCCATGACTTTATAACAATAATTAAAACCAATAACAAACAAAAACAAAAACAACCACCATAATAAATCACTTTTCTTTGGTGTCTTTGCTGAAGATTTACTTCTTATCTTACCTCCTTCTAGGTTGCCCAGTCAAAGGCCATCCCATGCCTAATATCACTTGGTTCCATGATCATCAGCCTATTGCCACATCAGCAGAACCAACATACAGTATATTAGAAGCTGGGCAAATTCTTCAGATTACTAACATCAGTGGAGGGTCTCAGGGTGAATTCAGCTGCCTAGCTCAGAATGAGGCTGGAAGGCTAGTACAGAAGGCATCTCTCGTGATCCAAGGTAAGAAAAAGCATTGAATTATGGTCTGGATGAGGATTTGCTTTTGTTTTTTCCAATCTGTGATTTTGCAGCTTGCAAAACTACTCATGTGGAAATTTTCTCCATTGATGTAGTTCAGCAATTCAGCTGTAAATTTTAATTTTAAAGAGGCATCAGTGGTTTTTAAGAGATGCTAAGACTTGTATATGATCACCTAGCTTGTGTGCATATATAATTGACACATGCATGTCATATACACACATACATATTGTGATCATGTATATACACATATGTATATAAATATGTGTGTATATATACATATATTTGTAAACATATATATATAAATTTGAATCCTAGCTTTCTTAAATCCAAGGCCAGTTCTCTATTCACTATGCCATGTCCAATTAATGAATGAATGAGAATAAAGTCTTACTATGTGTCAGATGCTGTGCTGAGAGCTACACGATCAATAACCAATTTCTTTCTTCAAGGCAATTACATGCAAACAGGGGAAGACAATCCATAGGACGTTGGGGGGCAAGAGAAAGTTTTTGGATCTGGGAAGTCATACTAATTTAGTTGTATTCTTGATTTCTTAAAGAAGTCAGCCTAGAAAACAAGATAGACATTTCAAGTTCTGGTAAAACATTAGAAAATGCAGTTATTTCTGATTGGTACACTAATCAAAATCTCAAACTTCATAAACTGAGTCTACTTCAGACATTTTGCAAATGAAACAAGCACCTTTGCAAGTAAGACATAGGAAAGGGGATACAGGCTTAAAATACCCACCTATCAAACCCTAAAAGTTAAAATTAGGACTGAATGCCAAAGGTATAATTTTGTCCAAACTGCACTATATTGCCTCTATGTTCATTTTTAGTACGGATAATAAAAAGGACCATTAGGGAAATGCAAATTTTGTGTCTTTTGATTGACAAATGGCCCTGACCTGGGCTCTGTCTGGAAACTTCTAGCTAGATTTAGAAGTATTAGAGTTTGAAACCTGGATTTGGATTCAGCATTATCTCCTTAGAGATACACCACCATCCATAATCTCTCTGCATTCTTCTGGTGCTAATAACAACAAAACAATGGGACAAACTTCAATGGATATTTCTATAGAAACCCATAAGAAACCTCTAGCTTGGCATCTCTGGGTTTCTCCATAGGCCTCTGTGAGACACTTCAAAGAGAAATTCCATTGCATATGTTTCCAAAATGCAGGCTTTCTGAAGGAAAAGAAACAGTTGGATGACAATATGGAAAGGTAGCCTTGGAAAATAAAATAAAAAATTTTCCAAGCCCATAAAACTTTTTCCCCCTTAAGCCCCCTGCTCCCACCTACTCACCCCACAATAACATGGCTTCATAGACAGAAAAATAAAGATCAGTTTCCCTGCTGGCCAGCCCTCCCTACCCTGCTACACCTCAGCAACTAGTGGGGATCTGCACAGTTTGTATGGCATCATCTTGCAAATGAAGTACTAAAAATTTACAAGCCCACAAGTATTTTTAAATATTCTCCTGCCCCCACCTACCCAACATAAGAAAGTAAAACAAACTGTAATTCTCTACATCTCATTTCACATCCCAGCATTTACTGTTACAGTGCTTGGTAGATGGTGTATATACATATACATATATATATATATATATATATATATATATATATGTGTGTGTGTGTGTGTGTGTGTGTGTGTATATATATATAATAAGTGCTCATTGCTTGACTGATCTCATACAATATAAATGAAGAATCTCATAGGCTTATTACTTATTTATGAAGTTTGTGATTTATAAAATCCATGGGATTTAGAGATGCAAAAGTTCATAAGAGATTATTTATTATAACATCCAACATTCATTTTACAAATAAGAAAACTGAGGCATAAGGTCACAAAGTTAGGAAATGCCACAGTCAAAGCCTAGATTCTAGGACTTCAGATCCCTTCATCCTCTGAGAACTTATTATAAATGAATATAAATGCTAAAACATTTTCCTCTGAAGAAATAAGTAACATTTTGGGGTGGAGAGAGGATAAAAAAGAAAAGCTCTAGTATAAGAAGGATGCATAAAACCAAACTTGGAGTGACGGGAAGGGGTTTAATAGTTACACCTACTGGAAGAGAGAGTTATATAACCATTCTCCAATTTTACCTTGTGGCCGCTGCAGAGTACTGGTGGTCAGTGGACAAACTGGTGGGATGTTCAGCTTCATGCGGGAACAAAGGAGTTCAACAACTCCAGTTGAAGTGTGTGCTGAATAGTACTGAGGTCAACCCTTCGTATTGTGCGGGAAAGGCTAAGCCAGCTGTGCAACCTGTAGCCTGCAACCGAAGAGACTGCCCATCCCGGTGAGTCAGTCAAGTAGACTATCAATGTTGGACTTCACTTAGTCCCAGGACTAGGGTTTCCTGCCATAGGTTAACAGGACTTAGAGCTCCAAAAGACCTTTGAGATCAACTATTTCAGCCCTTTTCATTTTGTTGATGGAGAAGGTTCAGCCAGGGAAAGAGACTAATAGTTACAAAAAAGACATGATTCAAACTCAGATACTCTATGACTAAATTCAGTTCACTTTCCACTATAGCAAGCTTTCTTCTGAGGAAGCTGTCTATCATCTGCCTAATTCACAAGACACTCTCAGCTATGGTGCATAGAAAACATGAGAAGCCTTGCATCTTTTTCTTCTCTTAATAATTTTACTAATCAATGGACCAATTCAGTTTAGAGATATCCATTTGCTTCTTTGGGTCATACTCTGACACTGCACCTAGTTAAAGATAAATCAAATCTCCATTCCCCCATATCAGTTTGGGTCCCTCCAAGAGTCATTGGCAGCATACTATACAACTTCAAGCTCATTAGAACCTCTATCATAATTTGACCCAATCTTTATCTTTCTACTCCAAGATTTATGTAAATGGACACTCTTAAGAGAGTAAGCTTTTTACCTCCTTTCTATGCCTCAAGAGAAAGAATGAATCCCCCATAGAATAGGTACCCTGATTTTAGCTGCTTGTTACAGAGAAAGGAATGGATTCAGTTATCCTGGGACCATACTGGTTGAATGTGGTGGGTCAGTACCCAGCTCTCACAGGGCTAAACTCAGACTTCTCCAATACCATTTTATTACCATTCCATAAGACATTCACCTCTTAGACGACTATTTTGTCTTTTGCCAGCTGAGTCATAAGGAACAGTTGAAACCAGGAGAGACTCAATGAAATATGAAACACACTCATTAATATCAGCAGTTTGACTTGCTGACGGGAACGTTTCCACGGGAATGATTAATGTCCTTTTATACCCTTCCTGAACTGTAACACAGCCCAAACTCCCCCCCACCCAGCTCCTGAGAAATTGCTGAAATGGATATTTGGAAATCAAAGTGGATTGAAATGCAAGTCTGAGATTCACCAGGGACATAAGAAGCTGCAAATTCAGTCCTGCCAAGTTGTATGAAATGAAGAAGAGATATTTTCTTTGCCAGAAGCTTTTTAATTTGATTTGGTGATGGTTGGAGTCAATCAACCTAATTTACTCCTGTAAATGAAATAATAATGGATAGGTCTGCTTGAGTTTCCATGCCCCTAAGGAGTGTTAAAAAGTACCTCCTGCTTGCTTCCCAAGTAATCATGGATGTGGGCATTTCTGCTGAGCTAGATTGTTGGTTGGGATTTTATACAGAGGAATCTTCTCTCCAAGGCAACTGCAGTATGCAAAGTTACCACAAACCTAGATTTCCTAGCAAAATGAATAACCACTTTGTTCCACATTCCCTCCAGGGATTCTCTTCCAAAATCCCACTTTTCCAGGAAAGGAATATCACCACCTCTTTTACCTTTTATCATTCTTCAGATTAAACACTTCTTACATTTAGTTCCCTACAGTTTTTACACAGAAAACACAGTAATGATTCATAATTAATAAAAGGGTCTCCCTGATCATTTTTTTCTCACCCACACATGTAGAATCATAATTTGACAGAGGAAACCAGGTTTATTTATTTTTGTTTTTTAGAGATAATAAAGGTGTTTCTTATCAAAGCAGACATTCTCCCCCATCACCATCAGATACCTTTTTCTCAAGGATTAAAGTCACCCTTGTTTTTTCTGAATGAACTAGCTAAGAAGCAATGAGCGCTTTTTTTGTCTCATTATGTTCCCAGTGTTTTTCTCACATTGATATCATGACTAGAATAATGTGTCAAGATCTCAATGCCCCATTTTAGGAAAGACTCTGAAAGCTGAAGTACAACAAGAAAAGAGGGACCAGAATAAAGAATTGAGAACCAAACCAAAAGAAGATTCCACCAAGAAACTGGAGAGGTTACTTTGTGGGGAACTTGAAAGCTATCTTCTAATACCTTAAAGGGTACTAGAAGAATCAAACTGGGTCTAGCTTGGTCTCTGAAGACAAACTAGGAGCACTGGGTTTCAGGAAAGCTTCCACTTCTGTTTTTATTGCCAATATGGTTTTTGAAACTAAAAGGACAGTATGAAAATGACAAATGGCGATTGATATCCAAAATAAGTATTAATAGTTGAGCAACTAGCCACCCTTGACAAGTTCAAGTAACTAAGCCCAGATGGACTTCATTCTTAAGTACAGAAAGAACTAACAGATGTGCTCACTGACCCACTATAAGTGAGCTTTGAAAGCTTTGGGAGAATGAGAGAAGTACAGCAAGATGAGAAACAGGCAACTGTCCCAATTTTTAGAAAAAATGAAGAGACTAGGACCTGCAAGCTATAGGCCAATAAACACGATTTCACTTGTTGGCAAAAGTCTATATTGAGATATTAAAAGAATAGCTAGTGAACATCTAGACAAGGAAATGGTGGCCACCATTAACATAATTTCACAAAGAACAAATCATGGTGGACTTTCCTTTTTTGATAAAATTAGTCAACTGATGTCAGAGAAAAACTAGCCTCCAGTGAAATATGCAAAAGTTTTTCATGCTTTTTTGCATAAAAATTAAGGAATGTCAGTATTAATAAACAGTATTAAGTGGATTGGCCAGATTTTACAGGTAGTAGTAATTAATGATTTGATAACTGTGTCAAAGGTACTCTGATATGAAGTATACTGGGGAACTATGTTTTGCCATGTCCTTTAGCATTTTTGTCAGTGACTTGATAAAAGCTCAGAGGGAAGGCATTCTTATCAAATTTTCAGAGGATACAGGGTTTTGAAGAAGAGCTAATACCCTAAATAGGTTAGGATTCAAAAATATCTTGATAAGTTAAAACACTGGGTAAAATTAAATGTGATAAAATATAATGAGTTCAAAAAATGAATTTCAGAAGTACAACATGAAAAAGACAGAACTAAGCATTTGGAAAAACTAAGTATTGAAAAAAAGTTTTGTCATGCTATGATCATCTTAGATGACACTGAGAAGCAAGTTATCTAGGACTAAGGATGTGGTAGTCCTATCATATTGTTTCCTTCTATGACTACTATTGTATATAATTATGGGCACTAGACTCTGGGAATTTTCTGACTCTCCCTCCTCATCTCTGCCTACTGTCTTCTCTGGCTTCCTTCAAGTTCCAATTGAAATTCCCCATCTCCAGGAAACCTTTCCCCAACCCCTTTTAATATTTTAATTCTAGAGCCTTCCTTCTATTATTTCCTAGGAATCCTGAATTTAGCTTGTGTGTGTGTGTGTATATATATATATACACACACACATATATATATACATATTTGTTTATTGTCTTCCCCATTAGATTGTGAACTCCTTGAGGGCAGGGATTGTCTTTGACTTCTTTTTAAATCTCCACTGTATAGCCCATTGTAAGAACTTAATAAACATTTATTGATTGAGAGAATCCAGAGGAGAGCAATCAAAATGGTAAAGAGCCCTGAATTTATTCTATACAAAAAAAAACAAATTGAAGGAAAATGGGGTTTATACTGGAAAAGAGCAAAATTAGGATTTGGGGGCATGATAACTGTCTGCAAGAAATCAAAGGACTATCAGTCAGACTAGCATTTGCTATATGGCAAACCAAAAGAGAAGAATAACTGTGTTCCATTTGGACACAATAGGTAGAACAAAGAGCAGAGTGAAAATCAGAGAGACAAATTTAGGCATAATGTAAGGAAAAACTCCATAACAGTCAATATTCTGAGATTTTATCTATATGTAGAACTCCTAATATGAATCTCTTCCCTGAAAGAGTAGAGTATTTCACATGGACTTGGAAAGTTGCTCAGGCCACTGAAAATTTGCCCATAGTCTATACAGTTCATCTTATATTAGAGACAAGACAGCCTCTATCCACTCTGCCATGCTGATGAACAATTAGAACAACCCAAAAGTTGACTGATTTGCCCCAGATATTGCCAGGGTTCTAGCTAATTGTCAATTGTATCATAGAGATAGATGATCCTTTCCCAGCTCTTCCAATCAGGAAAATCCATGATTCTATGAAGGTGCCTTTGACTTGATAGAAGCAGAAACTTCTCAACTATTAAAGTTGTCCATAAATAGAATAGGCTGCCTTAAGAAAGCATGGGCTCCCAGTCATTGGAGGTCTTCCAGCAAAGGATGACTGAATGACTTCTTGTTGGAATGTTATAGAGGAAGCAGCTGCTCAGGTACCTCTGAGGTCTTTCAGTTCTAAGTTTTCACAGTTCTCCAAGTCTGCCCAAGGGATCTCTTCCTTGTTTAGAGGTCCCTAAAGGCATAGTTCACAGAAGACAAACACTAGCTTTGAACAAAACTTATGAACCTGATGATCAAAGATTGTCCAGGGATTTCCTTCATGAAGCTTTACTTATTAGTGAAAATCTATTTTTCATATCCAGTTCAGTCTCAATTGTCTGAATGAGTAATGATTATAATAAGACTTCTTCAGAGTAGTGGCATCCTTGGATATTAATTGTAGGAGTAAGCAATCAGTTGACAAAGAGTCAGTATGTCCCCAAAACAAACTAGGTGAAAATCTGCCAATCCTATTAATAAGGATATGCTGGGCAAGATTTTTCTAGACCAAGAAGCAGCAACTATATTTTCTCTAAAAGATGAAAGAAATGATTTAATCTGAGGGAGAGGATTTAAGCCAATATGATCAGATCAATCATTAAACACATATTAAGCACCTATCATGTGAAAATCACAGCGTTGATGATACAAAGAGAGTCAAAAGGCAGCTTACAATCTATTGAGGGAGGCAACAAGAAAACAAATACCTATAAAGCATAATTAACAAAGGGAAGGTGAGGGAATTAAGGGGGTTAAAGAAACTTTCCTTCAAAAGGTAGAATTCTAGTTGATATTTAAAAGAAGCCAGAGAGGTCAGTAGTCAGAATAAGAGAGACAAGGCCTTCCAGACATACATGAAGCTGAGAGATAGTCTTGTTAGAAAAGTACATATAGGGGAATAAAGTGGAAGAAGACTGGAAAGATGGGAAGGGCTAGGTTATGGAGGACTTTAAACATTTAAAGAGAATTTTGCCTGTTGATTCCACACTCTATGAAGACTTAAAGAACTGCAAAAAGAGATGTTCAAAAATAGATCCATGGCATGGGTTATGAATAGGGTCATCTATGTGTCCAGATTACCCCAAATTAATATTTACAAGAGGAAGGTAAACTTGGACATCTGGAAAGATCCTTCTTATGGCAACTCATGATGTGATCCAAGTCCTTGTGACTTACCTAACTATTCCTCTCCCGCTTCTAACAGGTGGATGGTAACTTCTTGGTCATCCTGCACCCGAAGCTGTGGGGGAGGAGTTCAGACACGTCGAGTTACCTGTCAGAAGTTGAAAGCCACTGGAGTCTCAGTACCTATGTCCAATGATGTATGTTCCCAACTGGCTAAACGACCTGTGGACACTCAAGCATGTAACCAACAACTCTGTGTGGAATGGGCCTTCTCTAGTTGGGGCCAGGTAAGGGTCTAGGCACCTTTTATTTTTATTTTAAAGTTAAATTGTCAGTTTGTTTATTTATATCATTGCTTACAAAGGTATAAGCAGAATACCACAACTGCAGCCTTCACTATTTTTTTGTTTGTTTTTTAGGTTTGTTTTTTTTTTTTGCAAGGCAAACAGGGTTAAGTGGCTTGCCCAAGGCCACACAGCTAGGTAATTATTAAATGTCTGAGGCCGGATTTGAACCCAGGTACTCCTGACTCCAAGGCCGGTGCTTTATCCACTACGCCACCTAGCCGCCCCAGCCTTCACTATTTTTTGTAGAATAATCTTCTTTTCTCATCTCTCTTTCAACCTGTTTCAAGTCCCCTGCCTCGTGTCTAATACCATATCTTGTTCCCCAAATTTTATTACCTCATTCTCCATTTTAATTTTCCTCTCCCATCCCCATCATGTTTTTTTTTTCTGATTCCCTGTTATTCTCTGTTTTATCATCCCTTTAGATTTTCACATTTTCCTCTAATACCTAAGGTCTGCTTCAAGGGCTTTTATCCTCATATTTAGCCCTCATAGGGCTGACTCTTCATTGTCTGCCAGACAATATTAGAAAAGTTATATCTAGTAGGTCACCTAAGTATCTTTAATATATCATTTCAAGCCCCATTTCATTTCTAACTTTATTCTTACTACTTCACATGGATAAAAATAAAATAAGCAAGATATAATTGAATGAAAAGTTTGCAAAGAAAGATTGTCATTTAGAATATGATTCCCATCCCCAATGTTGCATAGCAGATAGTTGGAATATTTTTCCTTAAAAAAACCCCTTAAATGGGAATAGTCCTGCATATGAAATAGGAGCCTTAAGGGCTATTATCAGTATGGGGCTAAAATCTTCTATTATATTTGGATTTTGAGTTATACTCTTTAGAGTACCTTTTCTCTTCATAATATTTTTAAGGATGAAGATTAACAAATGGAAAAAACAACTTTGAGCACTGAGAGATCCAGTAATATAATTTCCTCTCTTAACTAGGTCGATTCTACCACTCATCACTTCCAGGAGGAACTGTCCTTTTTTTATTTCATTTTTCCCCTAGATTCTTTAGCAAATCAGAACTCAATCAAGAAGTCATTCCCAGGGGCAGCTAGGTGGTGTGGTGGATAGAGCACCGGCCCTGAAGTCAGGAATACCTAAGTTCAAATCCAGCCTCAGACACTTAATAATTACCTAGCTCTGTGGCCTTGGGCAAGCCACTTAACCCCATTTGCCTTTGCAAAAAACCTAAAAAAAAAAAGTCATTCCCCACAAAAAAAAAAACCTAAATTTTCTAGGGAGCCAAACAAAGAGCAGTTTTGATAATAAAATTCTCCCAGTCTCACTTCTAGCTTCCAGGGTACTATTACCTTCTAGGAAAAGAAAAAAATCATTATCTAGAATCCCTCAGAGTTATTTCATTCCAATTCAACAAGGATTTATTAGGGGTTTACCATGGAAAACTGTACATGGTGCAAAATAAGCAAAGACAAAAGGAAAAGAAATCCTTGCCCTCAAAGAGCTTACATTCTAACAGAGGCAAGACTGAACCTGTAAATAGATAAGCATCAATATGACAGCTTCAGGAAACAGAATGAACAAGAGGCATCAAGAAAGGTTTCTTTTTTAAACAGGAGAAAGAATTTTTAACTTTCTTCAAGGTAAAATCATGGTCTCTTTCAAGTCTACCCTAAATGCAGCAACCTTGGAATATGGCAGAAAATCACTAGTTGTTCAGTCTTTTGGATAATCTGAACTCTAGTCCTCCAAAGACAGTGTTCTACACATTCTGAAGACCTATTCCATACATCTTGAGTGACTATAATAAATATGAGTTAGATGAGGGAAAGTCCCAAAACTGTATCATTGTATATAGTAGGGAAAGTCTAAAATAACTTCTAGGTCCTTTTAGACACGTTTTCAAGGTAATTGGTGCCAAAAAAAAGTCATTTTTCCCTCTCTCAATGCCAGCCTTCACATCAACTCAAAACTTAATTATCAGCTCCTGAATGGTTCAAATAAAATGGAAGATTTTTAGCCCCAAACTTATAATACCTCTTAAGGCTTGTACTTCATGTGCAGGACTGTTCCCATTTTCTCGGGGTTTTTTTGGGGGGGGAGTATTGCAGTTTATTCTATATTTAAATAGAAAACCATATAGAAAAGCAGAGATTTCTCCCAGGAGAATTCAGTTTTCATTTTAAACTAGCACTTGTCTTGCCAAGTGGGATGCTCACTGTAGTCAGCATTATTTTAATTCATTTTTAAGTAACCCAGAAAACATTACTACAAAGTTATTGGTGCCTTTAGCAAAATGGGACCTATTAGTATGAGTTGACCAAAAAAGAATGTCATTGAAATTCTTGGATATATTCTTTGGAAAACATTCGCTCTCAAGTTAACACTCTGTGGCTCTCTACTAGAAAATATTGAATGTTCTGGGCAGAAGCTTGGCCGTGCTGTCTGTATCCAATAATGGAACATTCAGTTAAGGGTTTCAGGTAGGGACAGGGCCAGACCACTGCACTGCCTGTCTTTATATCTCCTACTTAGTCATCTGCATAGTCATCCATAATGGAAATTCCCCATAATCAGACAGGTACATTAATCCATTTTTCCCGACCCTTAGGACCTATAATTCTATCACTCTCTTATCTGGAAAAATCCACCTTTTTTATGACTCACTTCCATCTCAGAAAAAAAACCTCTTGCTTAACAAGGCAGTTAGATGGATTCCAATTAGTCACCAGGTCCCAGGCTCTGGTTTCTATGTTATGTCATCAGAGTTACAGGTTCACATCCAGCAAGATTAATGATCCTTTCCCAACAGAGTAAAAAAGGAGTAAAGAATCTACCCAGTCCTTCCACAAATGACTTTTGTCCCCTTCTCTCATGGATTATAATCAATTATTTGATCTCACAATTCTATCATTTTTTGCTTGGGATTTTCCTTCAAGATTCAATTATTCAGTCAGCAAATATTTATTAAGTGTCATCTATGGGCTTAATACAGTGGTAAGTAATGGAAGAGGCATAAGAGATGATCCTCCATCATGGAACTGCCAACCTAGCAAGAAGGGAAAAGAGAATTCTAATACTTGGGATTCTATAAGGGGGTTGTTGGAGAGAGAAAAAGGAGTGCATTCTAAGGCTAGGAATTAGTGTGAGCAAAGACACTGAGGACAGGAAAGTCTGTCCCTACCCAAACATTCACACCCACATTCCTCATGAAAATGTCTTTGGAACAGTGACATGCACATTTCTTGTTTCTCCATCTTCTTTATATCAAAATAACATTAGGAGAAGTAATGCTGATAACCCCTTGAGGAATTAAAAACACCTCTTCAACCTTCAAGAAGCTGGCTTGCCCTTATGGCTGATTTTTCTTACCTGCTCCTAAATAACTCCCTGTGGTTTTATGAACTTCACAGCCAAAAAAGAACCTTTAAGGACCCAGAAGTGAATCACTGTCTTAAGAAGTCAACTACAAAGCTACATCCCACTATAATGATCAGAAAGAAGCTATCAATCTATTTGACACATATACTGAATATAACTGGAAATTCAGAGGGCATTGGCTGGTGTTCTTTGTCTCTTCCAGAGATCATTATTATAGTGGCCTTTATTAAAAGGGAAGATGACCCTAGATTGTACCTTTCAGCTCTCAGAAAGGCTTTCCTCAATGCTATTCATCAGCAATAGGTGGGCTGAATTGGTGCCAAAGGGCAGGCTGGCTTCCCCACATCAATTGCATTTTCCCAAGTGTACCAAGCTCCATTCCCCCTCATACCCCAGGTTCCATATCTGCCCCATGATCATTACAGATAACTCCTGTTTTTCTTTTCCATTTTGACAAGCTGTGGTAATATTCATTTCTAGCTCCACTTTCATTTTTCTGCCCAGTTTCTGACATGGAGACTATAAAATGAAGGGCAAGTTGGGGAAATGATTTCTTAATTTTGCAAATAAAGAGTTCATTTTGAAAAGCAAAAGCTCAATGGAAGCCACACTGTTTTAATGCCATCTCCAAATGTTCCATTTCTATTTCTCAAATTTTATTAAAAGATTTGTTCTAATCAATCTGAAAGAAAAAAAAAACTAAGATTCCCAGCCTGGTTCCTCACGTTCCTAGTAACTTATTTAATAGAATAGAGTCCATTCAAGCTGTAAGGAAAATCTTCCTAATCATCCAATGACTCATCCTGGGTCCAACATGTCTTTGAGATGTTTTGATTGTGGATGGAACTAGAAACAAGACAGGATTCCCATGGCCCTGTGTATCCAAGTCTTTGTGAAGTCATTGAAGCCCATTTGTAGAATGAGGTTCCTACCCCTCACCAAGAACACTCACAGAAAAGGCTGGGATCCTTCCCTCTATTCCTTTCACACAATGCCTTTCTTCTCCCTGGTCCACAGTGTAATGGTCCATGTATTGGACCCCGCCTGGCCGTGCAGCACAGACAGGTCTTCTGCCAGACAAGGGATGGAATCTCTTTACCTTCTGAGCAATGTAGTGCTCTCCCAAGGTAAGAAAATACCCTGCATTTTTTTCTGCCACAGGAATGGGAAATGAAAGGCTTTCTAATAAAACAAAAAATTTACTATCCTCACCCTCCAGTTTCTAAGGATAGGAATTCATACCTCCCTCTCATTCACATTCACTTTCTGAAGTTTCAGAATCTTTGAGGGGAAGAGGGGAAAGAGGATGCAGTGGGGACTGAGGTCTGAGGTGTGGAGGCTGAGACAAGAGACCACTGCCAAATGAACTTGGGTATGCTTACCCCACCTTTTAGCAAAGGAACGCTACAGACTGAACCCTAAAAGGGTCACCCCTTCTACAAGATCTATCCCTGCCACCACATCAATCAAAAGACCAGCCCAGCTCAAGAAAACCATGACCCTGATCTTTAATATTTCCAGGGTAGAGAGAAGGGGTGACAATAGCCTTGGACCCTCCTCCTGAATCACACATGAGATCTTTTCTCAGCACAGGCATCTCCTTTGGTCTATGTTAAAGTAATTCCCACAGAAGGAAACACTCACTGCACTCTCCCTCATCATTCTTCCTGGGAGCCAGGCTCAGTCCAAAGGTACATTCAGTTACCTCTCCACTGCAGAGCAGACCATGGGCTCTCTGGCTTACTTGTGACAGCATCTTTCTTCTCACCCAAAGTCTCCATCTGTGTTTCATCCAGGGTGGTGCTAAGCCAATTAAACAGACATTGGTCTTGGCTCTGTGAGATCCCAAGACAGAAATACTGAAGAAGAGAGTTACATATAAAACAGACCCACCCAATCTCCCACTAACCTCCAATTCTGTAAGCATGATCATTCCCTCAACCAACACTTCCATCCCTTAGTAAATAGGTTTCGAGGATTGCTACGTCCAAAGAAATTCATCAGCCTATGGCCAACTCCTCTGGCTTACAGAGTACAGACTTATTTTCTATTGCTAAGATAGTATTTGAGCCCTTTCCTGGTTAGCATGTACTTTAAGGATAGATCCACAAAGAGCCCAGGTTACCTCCTTATGGTGATAAGGACATTAGGTGGAAGGGAATAACCATTTATAGAGCACCTAATGTTTACCAGGCCAAGCATGTTTCAAATGTTTCATTGGATGGGCATTATTATTATTATTATCACCATTTTTCAAGTGAGGAAAATGAGACAGAAGAAAAGACTAAGTGATTTGCCCAGGGTCATAACAATAAATATGTGAATCGAGATTTGAATTCAGGTCTTTCAACTCCAGACTTAGCATTCTGGTTGCCTCTAATCAGATGTACATATTCTGAAAAAAAAAAAATACAGCAATTAGGAGATGGCATAGCCATAGGATCAGGCTGTTGCAGAGTGAAACCTTAGAGGTCATTTCTCGTCCAACACCCCCATTTCACAAAGGAGGAAACTAAGGCTCAGAAAATGACTCCGCCAAGGTCACAAATTAACCTGGTCATTTATTAGGCCATCGGAATCCAGGTATCTTCATTGCCATCTAGCAAGGATCTGTCTGGGTGACCTAGAAGTGATTGAAAACTGAGTCAAATTAGCTTCTTTCATTCACAGCATTTGCTCTCTATGTATTTGTCCTAGATCTAGCAACAGACACAAAGAAGACAAGTCCCAGAACAGTAAATGATGATTTCCAAGGAAGCCACTGTTCCCTAGTCATGATAGAGTGAAGAGAGCACTTTATAGTGAAAAGGAGAGTCTTAGTAGTGGGGTGACTGTGGGCACATTATATTAACCTCTCAGTGCTTCAGTTTCCCCATCTGGAAATGATGAAGCACTAGCTACCTTAAGAGATTATAGGGAGGAAAGTTTTAAATTCCTGGAAGATGATGTTGTCTCCTTCTTTCTTACAGAGGAAGAAACTGAGACTACTTAAGCTAGGAAAGTCTGGAGCCTGGACTCCAACCCATTTCTTCTGCCTCTGACTTTCCTATACTCAATTAGTGCTCCCTACAAATGCTGATAACCCTCCCATACGTTTCCCCTTAGGCCTGTGAGCACTCAGAATTGTTGGGCAGAAGCCTGTGGAGTACACTGGAGGGTCAGCCTGTGGACACTGTGTACAGCAACTTGCGGCAACTACGGCTTCCAGTCACGCCGGGTGGAGTGTGTGAACAACCGTACCAACAAACCTGTACCAGAGCACCTGTGCTCCTGGAGACCCCGCCCTGCCAACTGGCAGCGCTGCAATATCACCCCTTGCGAAAACAGTACGTTCCAACCCAAAAGAGTCCTCTGCAGTATTCCAGCAGGGCTGCGAGTCCAGAGGGCAGCCCCAAGGCCCCGGGCCCCGTGGTTAGTGATATGGAACAGGTTTCTTTAAGGATTACAATTCCCCAGGCTGCACAGACCCATGTCCTCAAAAGGAACCTTTTCTCTGTGTGTGTTTATGTATCTGTGCACATTGTGTACAAGGGTATGGGCATATACACATAGAGGTCACATGTGCCAGCAATCTGGGTTCTCAATTTACTGCTCTATCGGTTAAGTGTGATGGGTGTGAACTGGGGGTTCTGGCCCTCATCTGGAGAAAGGGAGAGGTTAGGCTTCTCTGGGGAGAACAACCGGTGAGAACCTTAACACACTCAGCAACCAGCTCACGTGTGGGCAGCAGGCAGCAGCAAGGCCTTGCCAATTAAAATAAGCATTAAAAACTCCGAAGAAGAAAACCATGAAGTTCACTTGGAAAACCACCATTGCAGGGTCTCACCATGAAACAACAAACATCCCTGTTATCTGGTTTCCTTCCCTCTCGGCAGTGCAATAACCAGAACTCTTCAAGGCGCCAACATGCATGCATTTTGCTGTTTAACACCCTTTTTATAGACTCATAGGAGTTGAGGGCTGAAATGGACCTCCCCTCTTTTTTTTTTTACAGAGGAAGACACTGAGGCCACTTAGCTAGCTAGATTCCAACTCATTTCTTCTGCCTTGACTTTCCTACTCTATATTAGAGTCCATTCCTATCTCCCAAGTTCAAACTCTTCCTGTCCCACAATCCCCTTGGCAAAATGTCCAAATTAGCTGATGATTTTTTCTTTTTTTTTTTTAACTCTTCTCAAATCCTTCCATCATAAAGACTATGCTTCCAACTGGGAAAAAAAGATTATGCTTCCTCTTAAGGAAAAATACAGAAACTATAGAACAAAAGGAAGGAAATGGAAAAATGAATCTAAGCATTCACTTCTTCCTATCATGTCAAAATTTCTTATGGTCAAAGAGACAAGCAAATTACAAATTTAAAATGACATTGATTTGGTTGTTCTGTTCAGTTGACAAAGAGGTTCCTAAAACAATCATAAATGACAAAGCATAAATTACAAAAATTCCAAAGTGAATATTCACCTTAACAGATAATTCATTACTATTTATTGTATTTTTTCCTATTATGTAATATTTTCTGTCTATTAATTACATCAGCAAATATTTTTCCAAGTTCCTATTGGGTGCAGAACTATTCGTTGGGCACTGTAATGTGGCCAACACTGCCACCAGAGGTCTGTAGCATCCCTGGCAGTGTAGGCCAGATACCAGATCCTCAACAGCCAAACAGAATAAGTTGTACCAGTGTTTAATAATGGGATATTGTAATACCATTATTCTATCATCAGACACTACCTCAGTGTAGAGCAGAATTTAGCTTGTAGCCATTCAAATTCAATTGGAGATTACAGTCTAGAGAAGAGGAGAGGGGGAGGCTGTTGGGGAGAGTGAGGCAACATACATGATTTAGGAACATAGGAAGAATGTGCCTGAGGTAAAGTGCTACAAAAAACTTTTATGTAGAAGGAGTTAAGTCTATAGGATCATACATCAAGAACTGGAAGGTACCTTAGAAGTCATCTAGGTCGACTCCACCTCATTTCTGAGATGAGAAAAAGAAGCCCAGAATGGTGGCAACTTGCGAAGGGTCGAAAGCAGCATTGGAAGCCAGGTCTTTCTGACTTCACGTCTAATGCCCCATTCATACTACTTCTTGATACCAAGGAGGCCCCACTGAAAGGCTGTCATCTCAGCTTAGAATCTAACAGTTCCTGCCAAGGAGAGGGTTGTAGTATGTTCTAATTATTTCTGTATCTATCACAGGCCCTGATAAAGATGCAGTCTCACATCATAGATATAATAGAGGCACCCCTTTTATTCCTCATTTGCTCTTTTTTGTCCTTTGTTTTATAGATAATAGCAAACTTCTTCCTTTTCTTCAATGTCCCTTTCTTCACCCCTTACACTGTCAGTTTGACATAATCTAGAGAGTGAGAGAGGTTGAATGCCCTAAGAGCAATCGAAGGCGGGCATGGGGTAGATGGTGACAGGGAAGGAGAACTGGAGAAGGAAGCAAAGGTTTTTAGCCCATCTATTGCCAGGAGAGAATGGTTGGTACATCAGATAAATGGGAGGATGTCCAGCACAAGGCCCTGGGGCTATTCCTCTAGCCCACCCAGGTTCCAGTAGCCACCCCCACCCCCAGGCTGCCTGGCCTACGCAGAAAAGCCTTTGTCGATTTGCCTTTATTTCATCGTTTCCTTTCTGTCCCCTCTCCCCACTCCCCTCTCCCCCTTTACCAGTGGAGTGCAGAGACACCACCAGGTACTGCGAGAAGGTGAAGCAGCTGAAACTCTGCCAACTCACCCAGTTCAAATCTCGCTGCTGTGGGACTTGCGGCAAAGTCTGAAGATGGGGAGCAGGGGATTGCTCTCCTCTGGCCACACACAAAGGACCCGTGCAACCAAGTGGGACAGAACTCAAGCTTTCTTCATTTTATTTATTTATTTTCCCCCTTTCTTCCTCCTCCCTCCCCACCCTCCACACAACCCCTCATCTGATCCCCTCCCTGGACCCTCTTCTTGACTATAAGGGCCTCGACAAGCTTTCCCTTCCACACTTCTGGAAGACAGAATGCGATAAAGGCAGGAAATAGCTAGAGCTATAAAAGCAAAGGAAGAAAAAGGTTCTAGGCTGAGCCAGGCCCAGAAAAAGCAAGCTGCTTAAGGAGCCTTCCCCTCTGATGACCCAGAGAAGCTAGGAGAAGGCAAGGTCCATCAAAGCACTACCAATGCCACTGGCCCCAGGAGGCAAAGCCTCTGCCTTGCCTAGGTAGCCCCACAAATGGGGAAGAAAACTGAAGAAAAAAAGAGAAGTGGAGGGGGGTAGATTTCTATGTATTTACACAAACCTTGGACAACTAACAGGGTGTTTGTTTTGTTATAGAAGAGAGTGTGTGTGTGTGTGTGTGTGTGTGTGTCTGTGTCTGTGTCTGTGTATGTATGAATGTAATAGAACTGTCTCATCAGCCTGCCTTCTCCTCTTTGTCACAATAGGGATGACTGGAGGGAACCAAGAGGAGTGGGCTTTGACTTGGAATGGGAACCAGCCTAGAACCCATCCCTACTTCTGCTTTGAGGAAGAAAGTAGGAAACAAGGTCATAAGAGTAAAATTGGTAGATGGTGTGGGAGATGGAGGAAGAAACACTAAGAATTATGAGGTACAGTACTATCTATAGAACAAGGTAGGGGATGGGGAAGAGATAGGGAAAGCGTGTGTGCGTACAATGGGAACTGGAGGCACCATGTCAGAGGTGGTCTTCGATTTATTGAACCTACTCTTCAGATGACAAACTCAAAGCCCAAAGACATTAAGTGACTTCCCCAAGGTCACAGAATCAATAAGCAATAGGGCTGGACTTGAACCTACAACATCTTCCGAACTAGCCCCCTTTCATTTGAATAACACTGCCTCATAAGGACCAGTTCTGCTGGGCTCAATAATGTCATGTGGCTCTTCCACTCATGGGCTTGTTCTCCCTTAAGTCAGCCCTCAGAGCTGGCTTAATGCTGTCTGCTTGGTAAATGCTCAGATCCTTCCCTTGGGAACAAGGAAGGTTACTAGGCAAGGGAATTCCCATATGGGGTCATTCTCTTCTATGCTGAAGCATCCAGACAAGATGGCCTGGTGACTTGTAGTAGTGGATGCTTTCTAATGACTAGCCAATGACCCTATAGGAGCCATTCATAGAATAGCAGGGGTTGGAAAGCTTCATCCTACCTTAGTGCCTTACAAGTGAATCGAACAACAAGAGAACCTGGCTTTTGTAAGTCCTTTCTAAGCCTTTGTAACTCTGGCACTCAAAGTTATTATCCCCTGTTATTTTGTATTAGAAAGCCTCATTCAACCAACCAGGAGCTCCCCAACACTAATCACCATTATGCTTCAAAGGCACATAAAGACTTTATTTGGAGACTGATTTTGGAACTACTTCCAGTTTCCCTTGTTATGGCAGAACTTGGGCGATGATGCCATACATAGCACATTAATGACTGGGGAGGGGTAGTGCCTCTATAGAGCGAGCCACAGCGCTGCTTCTCTGCCCACACAAGAATAAGGCACCACTCGACTCTGGGAGTGCTGCCATGGGTGCCATGGCTCTGTCTTCAACCTTAAAAATCATTTGGGGAAGTCAACGTCAAGGTCAACAGCAACAATCCTCTGCTGTATCTTTCCCCATGAAGCAGTGAGGGAATATTCAGAATGTGTGTCTCTCTCCATTCTTCTTCCTCCAGAATTGGGCTCCCAGAAATCATGTCACTTAGAATCAGTGTAAGTTTTATTTAAAATAAAAAGAGAATGTCTTCTATGTCTGTATATCTTTTGTGTATATTTATTAGGATTTCTTGTATAAAAAGTGCAATATTAATAATTGTACATGATGTTGTCCAGATAAAACTATCGGGGTGGGGGTGGGGGTTCTTTTAATGATCTTCCTAAAGTTGTGTTCCTGTCAAATTGGTGGTGATATTGTATATTTTTCTATTTTAAATGGCACTTGGCATCTAACTTTGGAATACATTCATTCACTGTGTACAGAATACATGGTAAACTCTTCCACATGGAATGATGGGGCAATGAGAGGGAGGGGCTTAATTTGTGGTGTGGTAGTTTTGCATGGAGTGAAGGGCAGATCCCTTTAATAATAATGGAGTGATTGTTTTTAGTTCAGTAGCTAATGGAAAACCTTGAGAAACTGTACATTTCCTAACTAGTGTGAAACCTTTCCAGAGAAATTACCTATGGGTTTTGCACCTGAGATTATGCTTTGCAGAAACCCCCAGAGAGCTACAATTTGGAATGGGAAACCAAGAGAGCTCTCTTGCATGGAATGAATGTACTTTCAAATGTTTGTCCTGTGAATTGTGACTCGGCAGCATCGCAATAAGAGGAGAAGGGTTGCTAAATACTGTGGAAGGATGACTCCTCCCTGAAAAACACAAGCCTGTATTTATATTTTTTGTACAGATAATGCAGCTTATTTATTTAAATTCTGTTGTCAGACTCGTTATTTATGAAGCTTAACTGGTTCAGTGCTCTGTGGGAGGGAAAAAACTCACCCCTTCAAAATTTACTCTTAGAGGTCCCTTTCTTTGGTCAATAGTTTCACAACATTACTAGTTAAGTCAACCATCAGTTAACAAGAACCTACTATCAGGCACTGAGCTAAGTGATTAGGATACAGAAAAGGCAGAAAATAAGCAAATTAAAACAACACTGGACTTACTCAGGTGGAGAAAAACTGAAAGATGTCTAGAAAACAGACAACCATACCTCTGAGAGGAAATATATGACAGGCTGGACATTGCCTTCTGGAAACACCAGAAGAGCAGAAAGAGAATGTCACAGATTTAAGGCTGAAAGGGACTCTAGAGCTTATCTTAACATAGACTCTCAGGGCTAAAGCTGAAAGGAATCCCAGAGACCCAGTCCAGTCCAACCCAACTCCCACATTATAGAGATAAGGAAACTGAGGAGGTCAAGGTATTTGCCAGAGATAAGTGAAAGAGGGAAAATCTGAATCCAGAATCTCTGACTCTACAACTTGTTCTCTTACATAAGCACCATAAGTAAAGCATGAATGACATTGAGTCTTGACCACCTCACATTGACTCGATATAGATAAATATATAATTCTAACCTATAAAATGATCATCATAGTTACAGTGTCAACTTCATAGTGTTTGTGAGAAATATATTTTATAAACAAAATGATCTGAAAATGTGAGCAACTATTGTAAAAGGTTCAATTTCCTGACCTCAAGTGACAACACATAGCACCCAGGGAAATGTGAGTTGTATTGAAAAATCACTTCAAGAAATTATAGCATAGGTAGCTTTAGGAAAATGAGGCATATCCTAGTGTAGAGATGGTCAGAAATGGACTGAAATCCCATTAGCCTGCCTACCAGCCCTTGGTCATCTTCTCCAGAAGAAAGAGGATGCAAAGAATATTGCCTGCATGTCAGTAAAAGGGGAGAACAGAATAGGATGGGGTCAAGCTAGCAATAGTCTGTGATCTGAATCAATATCAATAGAAGAGTTTTCATAAAACCCTGTAGGTCACAGGATTTACAAGTCTGTGTCCTCCTCTGGTCATATTGACCTTGAAATAAAAAATATGAATTAAAAAATTGAATTAGCCCACATTAGAGGTTGAGGAGAAAGAATAGCTCTTGGAGAGCTGTTTATTAGTTATAATACATAGGCTCATAGAATTGGAAGGTTACTTTAAGAAGTAATATATAGTTAGATGGCACAGTGGATAGAACACAGGCCCTGGAGTCAGGAGGACCTGAATTCAAATGTGACCTCAGACATTTGATACTTACTAGCTGTGTGACCTTAAGCAAGTCACTCACCCCCATTGCCTCACAAAAACAACAACAATAAATAATTTATGGTCTCTGCTTCAGGAAAATTAGGTTCATTTTGCAAAAGAAGCAGCTAAGGCCCAAAATTCAAATAATGTGACACATGCTATGGGAGTGGAGTGGGGACATTTCCAAGATTTGTATAAGTAGTAAAAGTGGCAAGCCAAACACTAAAACCTCAGTCTCATAACTCAAATTCCCTACAAAATAATTTGGACATCTAAATAGAGTGGCTCAATTTTTGTCAGCCACATTGACCAAGCATTTATTAGCAGAAGATAGATATAGATGTATAAGCACATATAGATACAGATACAGATACAGATACAGATATAGATATAGACACATTTATTATGTATGAGTAATTTATGATCATGCAAATGATTGTAATTCCACTAAAAGGGAATTTTGTCATAATTCAATCATTTTCACCATTAACATTCTAAGACACAGTATGGTATGCAGACCTGTAAGACTGATTTTCTTTTTTTAAACAAAGGGACCAGAACTTATCCATCCACTGGAATACAGTAGTCTCAAGGGATGTGCCCCAATTTTAACAATGCAACTGCTCATATCATAATGTCCCCAGATCAATTTCAAAACTGCTCCTAGAGTATGAATCATATTTTTAAATTCTTTTAATGTGGCAAACATTAAGTTTAGCAAAAAGTCTTAGAGTCCCATGCAAATTGAAATTCAAAAATTAGGAGACTTTGAGAATAAGTTGGTTTTGAGGACAAATCCAAAGAGAAAACTCAAAAATTACACCAAATCATGGAAGCATTGCTGAAATAAACTTCTTCCACATTGTAGGTTGACACCCTACAAAAGTTATAATGTGTAAAAGCAAATAAATGTGATCCCCTAGCTTCCAGTCATATGTCATAGTATATACTGAGTTCCCCACCCTCTCCCCCCATCTAACATGAAGCCAGATTCAGTTTCCTAAAGTTCTGCTCTATGCATGTTACTCCTCACTCAAAAACTGTCAGCTGCTCCCAGTGCCTCCAGGATAAAGTTCAAAATCTTTAACCTGGCATTCAAGGTCTTCCACCTTCTGGCCTCAAACTGCACATCTATCCATCATCATTGTGTTTTACTTCCCAAAATTCAACCCCCAAACTCCAAACTGTTTTCACAATTCCTCTAACATAGTAATCATGTTCTCCTTGTACTTTGCTGAACTGTTCCACCTGACCACAACACTCTAACGAACTCATCTTTCTTCAAGAACTCATTTAAGACGCAGCTCCTTTCCCCTCACTCCATCCATAAGGGACCTGCCCCTCTCCCTCCCTCTTTCCCTCCCCCCTTCCCTTTCTCTTTCCCTACTTTTTTCATCTCTTTCTCTCTCCCCTCTTCCCTCCCTCTCTATCTCCTTTTCATTTTCGCTCCCTCTCTCCCTTTTTCTCTCTCTTCCCTCCCACACTCTCTCCTGCTCTCCCATAAATTCAAATTTAAAAATAAAAAACCAGTACTTTGAATCAGAGACGTGCTAGCATTGTTTTTAACAATTGACTTTCCAGGAAGAATATATGTTTAGGTTCCATCTGCATTAATCTTTTCTCCATTATTTTCTTAAGTCTATACAATCAATAAATAGATCAAGACCTGACTTACAGCTTCCAATGTTTAAAGACACACTGAAAATTTAATTCAACTTTTCTAGTACAAGGGGGCTCTAGCATACCCCTACACTTATCCCCAATTTAGAATTTAGGATATGCTGGCAACCTTGTATTTTTATCTTTTTATGAATATGTCATGTGTATGTGGAATAGAATAGGCAGAAGCATATCAGAAGACACAAAAAGAAAGGAAGGGAAACAAATATAGCACCTAAAAAATAGTAGGCACTGTGCTAATCAACTTTACAAATATTACCTCATTTGATCCTCACTAAAAACTCTGAAGGGGGTGGCACTAAGTGTTGCAGTGGATAAAGCACCAGCCCGGGAGTCAGGAGGACCTGAGTTCAAATCCAGCCTCAGACACTTAATAATTACCTAGCTGTGTGGCCTTGGGCAAGTCACTTAACCCTTTTGCCTTCCAAAAAAAAATTTTAAACTCTGAAAGGTAGGTGCTATTATTCTCAATTTATAGTTGGGGAAACTGAAGTAGACAGAAGTTAAGTAATAACCTGACTCTGACCATATGTGACCATAAAGAAGTTATTTACGTCAAAGAAAGACAGTTTCCATATACATAAAATTATGATAATTTTCATTCCCTATTTACTCACAAAGGTTGCGTTAATCAAATAAGATAATTATTTTCATATATAATGATTCAAGTATAAAATATACCATAATATGAGGTTCTTTGAAAGGAAAACTCAGTTACACACATAATTTCATTGGAAAAGAATTTTCTCTTAAATGAATCATTTTCACTACTGACATCTTTTGTAAACTTATATTTATATATATATATATTTATACATACATATAGGGTGCTCCAAAAGTTTTAGTGCAGTTTTAAGCTTTAATAGTGTAAACACATAATTCTACATAATAATTTTATGTAATTATTTTAGGTATACATATATACACACAAATATATATGTGTGTGTGTGTGTGTGTGTGTGTGTGTGTGTTGTTTAGTCACTTTTTAAGTCTTGTTCGACTCTTCATGACCATACTTGGAGTTTTCTGGGCAACTGTACTCTGGAGTGGTTTGCCATTTCTTTCTCCAATTCATTTTACAGATCAGGGAAGTGAGGCAAATGGGATTAAGCAACTTGACCAGGATCACATAGCTAGTAAATGTCTATGCCACCTATCTACACACACACACACACAGGCACACATTTATATAGGGTGTCCTAAAAGTCTTAAACGAATTTTATACTAGTGCAAAATTCTTAGTGTAAAACTGGACTAAGACTTTGGAGATGCCCTTTATACCTATATATGTGTGAATATATGTACACAATTAAAATAATTATACAAAATTATTGCATATTTTTTACTACAAAAGGGAATTTTTTTAAAATTTCAATTCAAATCAAGTTACTCCCCTTATTTTTATAATTACTCCCTTGGTCTTCATCACTTTCATTATTATTCTTTGAAACATATCTCTCATGGCCTAAGGATTAAAAGAAATTTTTAGATCTTTTGTTGGACCAGAAAGAGACCTAGTCCCACCCTTCAGTTTGCAGATGAGCTGAAGCCAGAGAGAAGTGACTTGTTGTAAATCACAGTCACATTTTATGTACCACCTAGAATGCCAGAGGAAAAAATATATTCTCTATTTGGACCAATATGGACATATCATCATCCAATCACTATAAAAGACATCCTTCCTTCTCCTTTATAGTCAATGAATAATTAGAATAGCATAGATGTGTGTGAGCTAGAAGCATCTAGGTGAGAGTATGTGAATGTGTATATAGATTATCTTCTTTCCTATTTTTTTTCCTCTATGAGACTTTAGGACCCTTAAAATCATCACTTTTTATTTAGTAGCAAAATATTTGACTCCCTATACCCATTCAAAAGTAGCAGTTACAGAAGTGTTCTCTTCTATAGATATATCCCTTCTAATCACAGTTTTACCTGTTTCTAATCAATAAAAATCTGCCTGATTAAGGCTAACTCAATTTAGACTAAGTTTCACCATCCCACACACATACCCCAAAAGGCAGCAAAGATGCACCTACTGGTGTTAACAGGTGGAGTATTTAACAGGCTGCTGCTCTCAACAGTTCCTGCTGCAGAAGCAGCAGCAAGGGCAAGAATCTTCCCCCCCTTGGCCTGCCCAGGGGCAGTCAATGCCCCAGTAAATCTGCCAATAGAGTTGAATGCAGAATGCCACGGTGTCTGAAACAAGATCCTTGTTGGTTTCTGAGAAGGTTTGCCGTAGAATTTGAGATCTGTTAGAAATAAAAAGCTGATGCTAGAAATATAAATATTCACATACCAGCAATCACACAATGGTCTGTTCACAGTCCTGAGGTGGGAAGGAAGTACAGAAAAGTGGGGGTGGGGTGGGATTTAACTCTTGGAAATCACTGAGCTCAGCAAAGAGAAAACAGCTTCTTCTCAAGATCTCAGCCACCACTCAGTCATACTTCTGAACCTTAGCACAGACCTTGGAAGTCACTCCCAAATAAGTAACTAAAGCCTCCCTCCTGACTGCAAAGATTTCTGGGCCCTAGACCTTGATCTAGTGTCAGAGTCCCACCTGTACTTCTTGAATGCAGGACCCTCCCCACCAGCAGCGAGTTGACTAGGCTTAACAACCCACCTAGGTCTGGACTATTAGCTAACTCAAAGGCTGCAGGGAAGGAGCAGGGCTGGCAAAGGTGATAACTGTTTCACACTGTTTCATGGTGTCTGGTTGCAAAGCTTCTCCCCAGAGTATTAGGCAACAAGAAAATTGGCAGCCACTTTCTGGTTTTAATAGGTAGGGATAAAAGCAATCTATGCTTCATACCACACTGCTCCATAGTTATGGGACAATGCAACTAGTTAGGCCTAAGTGAAATAAACTTCCCCCTTTAATAGGAAGCAGGCTAATCCACATTGCTCACCTCATGACTAACCACATTTTTTTTACAAATTAGAGACACTCCAAAAGCCAAAGGTAATCATAAAACTCCCAGAAGAGTCTCCACTTCATGGGGGAACATAAAGGCCAGGCACAATTTTGCAAATTACTTTTTCTATTTCTATGCTGAGATGGATATAATCATACACAGGAAAATACAGGGGAGTGGGTAGAGGTTTCAGAACCTGGAAAGGTCAAAGGACTTGAGACCAGAACAATTTGGCTGCAGACAGATATGGGAGGCTCTCAAGAATGATATTTTAGCAACCAAGTCAAAAAATATTCTAGTAGAAAGATCACAAACCAGAAGTGAAGACACCTGGGTTTAGATATCAGTTCTGCCACCAACTAGCTGGGGCACTTCCTTGAGAAGCAATATTGCTTAAGCCAAGCAAGGAACTAAAAGGGCTTGCTGAACTATTTACTGCCTTTTTAAAAAAATGGGATGAATGGATGAATGGAAGAAGTGACAAAGAGCTAGAATAGGGAATATATTTGAATTTTTCAAAAGGAGAAGAAAATCATGACCTCTAGTCTATGACAATGATTGTTAGTAAGATTATAGAAAGGATTGCTAAAAAGAAGAATTGTGAGTACTCAAGAAGGAATTTATAAATAACTGATTTTTCTAAACATTATAACATATAGGAAGTGTTTTCATCCCAAAAATTCTGTGAAATAGGTAGTGAAAGAATAAATACTCCCATGTTAGAGATAAGTTCATTGAAGCCCAGAGAGGTTAAGTGACTTCCCCAAGGTCATAAATTCATTCATTCAAGTACCTTTTTTATGTGTTAGACCCTATGCTCAGTTTTCTAGAAGAGAAAAAAGAAGAAAAAGATTCTGTCTGCCCTCACAGAGCTTACAATCTAATAGGCTCCTGCCTCTGAACTTCCTATTTCTATTTTCACTTTTGATAGGGAATTTTCTTCCATGACTCATCAAATGATAGGATTTTTGTTGGGATACCCCTAATAATAATGTTTGTCCTTCATTCTCGAAGAAGACCATGACATCAGGGAGGTGATACCTTGACAAGCACATGAATTGGATTTGAGTGAAGAGGGATATTGTGCTGTCAGCAGTCTCACTTTCTCTTCCAAAGCCATCTGAGTCCAGTGGTCAGATATGGCTCTGGAGATGGCCCTGGATGGACAACTGGAGATGGCCCTGTATGAAGGGCAATCAGGGTTAAGTGATTTGTCCAAGATCACCCAACTAGTAAGTGACAAGTATCTGAGGCTGCATTTGAACTCCTTTCCTCCTGAATCCAAGGTCAGTGCTCTATCCACTGCACCACCTAACTACCCTTGAGGTGGTACCCCTGTAAGATAAATGTGTGACTAAATAGGCATTGGCAGATTTTTCTCATCTTTTCTTCTGGGGGAAAAAAACTCTTAAAAAGACATTGACAATTCTATTAACAAATATTGATAACAACCAAATTAAGACAGGTGATCTCTCACTCTTAAAAGACTCCTAATATGATAAATATGCATTGGCATTTTCTTAAAGCTACTTGGGGGGAAAAAAATACGAATTTTTCTCTTCCCCCCCCAAGAATGTAAAAGCAAGTAAAGCATAAGAGAAAGCCTGAATCATAGTCAGAATAGAGTTAGAATGAGAGTAGTAATGAACCACTTATGAGACTGAATTAAGGCTATTTTTAAGAGAGTTGAATTTTATTTATTTTTTTTTAGGTTTTTGCAAGGCGATGAGGTTAAGTGGCTTGCCCAAGGCCACACAGCTAGCTAATTATTAAGTGTCTGAGACTGGATTTGAACCCAGGTACTCCTGACTCCAGGGCTGGTGCTCTGTCCACTGCACCACCTAGCTGCCCCGAGAGTTGAATTTTAACAAATTAAAATGGAAATACCCCTTACAAGCAGATAGCACACCTAATGATCTAGACTGGACTAGTTTTCGGAAGATATAATTTTGCTATTCTGCAAAGCAATAATCATCAAAATTATATGGTACTCATTATAAAAGAGAGAGGTCCCTCACTAAGAATGATGAAGAAAGTATAAATGTACAGAATAAAAGGAAGATAGAAACTTAGTCTTTGCTAAACTAAAAGACCCCAACCACTTGGGTAAAGATTCACCGTCTGATAACAAATGCTGAGAAAACTAGAAAGCAGTCTGGCAGAACTTAGGTATAGACCAATACCTTACACCACACACTAAGATAAGCTTTAAATAGATAACCAGTGGATTTCCTCTGATATTATTTCTAATTTATCTTGTATATAGCAGAGTTGGATATATGTGGTTGTTTGTACATTGGGTTCCTCATTAGATTGCTTTTTCCTTAAGAGCAGGAACTGTTTCTACCTTTCTTTATAGATGTCTGGCATGTTGTAGATGATTAATAAATGCTTACTGTTGACATGACTTAGACATTTCATAAACAAATTGGAAGAGTAAGGAAGAAGTTAACTTTTGGACCTATGGATGAGTAGAGAGTTTATGATCAAACAAGGGATAAAGAGGATCTCACAAAAGATTACATAGGTATGTCTATGGACATGCCCATTTTATTTTGGTATTAATCCTAACCTTAAGGGAGCAGGCTGAAGAGAACTATCAAGAGGAGAGGCCACGTGGCTTGAATAGACTTTTCAGTATCAGAAAGGCTATAGACAAGATAGAGCCAAAACTTCTACTTGGAAAGTAGAGTGGAAATGCCTATATGAAAATAGTTTTAAGGGTCAAAGAACCTGGGTTTATATTCTATATTTGTTAACTGTATGATCTTAGCAATCTTTCTGCACCTCAGTTTCCCCATATATAAAAATGATATTAACATTTGTATCACCTGCCTCACAGTGCTATATAGAGAAATGGCCTTTTGACCAGTAGAAGCAACAACCTAGTGCTAAGGAACTTCCTACAGGCTTAGTCACTTAAGTGACTTGCCCAGAATCAAACTATAGTCAGGGGAAGTCTTCTTTCTGACTCCAAGCTGTGCAAGACTATCCAGTTCAACATGTTCTTTTTTGTGTTGTAAGAAGAAACTTTGTAACCCTTAATGGTTTATATAAATATCAATTATAATTCCCAGTCTTTTTTACAGACAAGGTCAGAATTCACAATCCTCCTTTTTCTGAGGGTTCTCGGGTAGAAACAATATTGTTCTCTCATCTTAGCTCTCTTTTTTTTCCTGACAGGAAGAATAGTGCCTCAGTCAAAGCTCTTCCCCTTTATATTTCTAGCTCCCTACACTCACAGCAAGACCAGAAGCCATGTGGTTCTCTCTGTTTCTGCCAAGCTTGCTTAGAGAATGAGTGACCTCACGTCAAATAAACCGACCCAGTGGGGCACAGAAGAGGTGCTGATTTGTAATTTAATCTCCGTCTATCAAGAAAGACTATTTCTTTGTCTGCATCTTGAAAGTTTGTATTAAGAAGTTTAGTGCCCAATTTATGAGGATCATGGTTTATAAGTTTATGTGTTTGTGTTGAACTACAAATTTACCCAAAAGTCCATATACTTACAAATACCCATGAAATAAATAATTATTTATTATTTTATTAAGTGTGATCAAGAAAAGTATTTCTTATTGAGAATAAAGTATTATTATTATTAAGTGGAAATCATCCTCTTGATAAAAGATCCTAACTGTTGCATTTGGGGATTTGAACCACAAAATCCCAGGCAGCACTGGTAATAATATTATTTCCTTGGATGACCTAATAAGTGAACCACCAAATGTAACCATTATATGGACAGAGATTTCATGGAAAAAAGATTAAAGATTGAATTTTGTGTAGCTGAGCTTGATTAAAAGTATTCATAAAAGTTCCCAATTTATACTAGGTTCAAAGGTCATAAAGGAGTATCCACCTGTTTTCTTTCAACAGAGCTCCATTTTCTCTTCTGTATTAGGTATCTATGAATGCCAAATATATGTTCCCACAAACATCATATGTCACAGGATTGAAGTGGAAAGAAATAACAGACCTAAAAATATTATGACAGAATTTATTGTTATTAGCAACATTAGCATATTGGTTATCCCTCTTCCTCTATTCTTAATAGTAACAATAAAATGTCAGCTAAAGAAGGCTAAGTCATAAATTTTGGACAAAATGCAATGATGCCATTTCCTAGGACCTAATTTGCTAAATAACCAATTGAAAAATGATTTAAAGACTTTATTTACTCTGAATGAGAAGGAATTTAAATCATGAATAGTAATTTGCTTCTCACACAGCACAGTGAGATTGAGATGTCATCCTGATTGAAAGTAGGTGAGTGGGGCAGCTAGGTGGCACTGGCCCTGGAGTCAGGAGTACCTGGGTTCAAGTCCAGTCTCAGAGACTTAATAATTACCTAGCTGTGTGGCCTTGGGCAAGCCACTTAACCCCATTGCCTTGCAAAAACCTAAAAAAAAGTAGGTGAATGGGCTGAATGAATCCTGGAATGCTCAACTCTGTGATTCTTGTCTCCAAATCTTTCATATATAATTTATCTCTATAATTATGTTTTCCTACTCAGCAATGACTACTAAAAATCTTCTCAATCTTTGAGTTCCAGCTACCACCCCTCCATGAAGAAATCCATGTTCTTCTCTTCAAATAAAATAATGTCTCCTTCCCAAATGTTACCAAAGTCCTTTTTGGTTTTTTTCCTTTTCCCCAACACATTTTTACCTTATTTCATACTTATGTGGATATTCATGTCAAGTACCAACCCATTAGATTACCAAGTTTGGCTTGGCAGTTAAGATAATAGAAAAAAAAGACATATAAAGAACCTAGGATCCTTACTATATGAAAAAATAAGGGAAAGAAGAGAAGAGAGGAAAGGTCTATGAAAATACACCAAAAAATAATCAGTCAAAATTTTAGATAATCAAAGGAAAGTGGTAAGGCAATTTTAAGAGCTATAGAGTAACTGAATTATATAATATACCAGAAGCAAAACAGGTAGAAGAAACCATATTTGAGAGACAACAAGATTTTTCTCAAATAGATAAATAAAACCTTAGAAAGAATTTATAATAACTTAAAATCTTAATTAAATCACAAACCAAATAAAAGAAGAAATCAAAAAAGGTGAAAATCATAGGAGGAACAAAATCTATCATTGAAATATTCTTTTAAAAAATATTGGAAAGAAATAAGGAAGAAAATGATCAAAAAAGAGGAAAAACTCAAAAAAAGTCATAGGAAAAGCCCAAATCAGACTTATTATCACACAAAATATACAAAATTCAGTACAATTGGAAACACAGACTCATAAACTGAACTATCCAAATTATTGGAAAACAAGAAAACTCAAATGAAATCTCTGGAGGACAAATTATAACTTATATCACAGAAAATTTAGGAAAGCAAGAGAATTGAAGCACTATATTTAAGAAAGGTGTGTAAAAAAAATTTCCAGAATTAGTCAAAAGTAACCAATAAAACACAACTAGAAAAAAAAATGTACAGGACCCCAACAAAAAAAAGAATTTAACATTCAATAATCCTAAAGGGAAATATTATTGGACTCAAAGTGAACTTTAAGGAGCAGCTTTGATAATAGGAAATTTTGGATAAAATATTTACAAATGTCCCTGAACCCAGAATTATCTATCCAGAAAAATTTAGTATTCTGTATGAAAACAAAAGATGGACATTTGAGAAGCAAAAAGAATGGAAAGGTTACAGAGAGATAAATTCATTTTAAGAGAACCAAAATGGTGGACATGAGGCTCATATGCTCCCAGAGCTTTTCCCTACCAAAGATAAATGAAGCCTCTACTCTGACATTCACCCTACAGATCCCACCCCATCCCATCCCAAGAAAAAGCCTGGAGGGATTTGCATGAATTGATGCTGAGCAAGATGAACAGAACCAGAAAAACATTGTACACCCTAACAGCAACATGGGGGCAATGAACAACATTGATGGACTCATTCATTCCTTCAGTGCAACAATCAGGGACAATTTGGGGCTGACTGCAATGGGGAATACCATCTGTATCCAGAGAAAGAACTGTGAAGTTTAAACAAAGACCAAAGACTATTACCTTTAATTGGGGGGGGGGGGGGGACTGATATCTTCTTGCCTGATCTTGCTATCTCTTATACTTTATGTTTCTTCCTCAAGGATATGATTTCTCTCTCATCACATTCAATTTGGATCAATGTATACCATGAAAACAATGCAAAGACTGGCAAATTCTTCTGTGGGGGGTAGGGGAGGGAATTAAGATTAGGGGGAAAATTATAAAACTCAAAATAAATAAAATCTTTATAATTCAAAAAAAAAGAAAGAAAAAGTCTTCAGGTCCAGATGGATTTACAAATGAATTCTATCAAACATTAACATTTAAACAATTAATTCCTATTCTACATAAACTATTTTTTTGCAAGGCAAATGGGGTTAAGTGACTTGCCCATGGCCACACAGCTAGGTAATTATTAAGTGTCTGAGGCCAGATTTGAACTCAGGTACTCCTAACTCCAGGGCTGGTGCTCTATCCACTGTGCCACCTAGCCACCCCCCTACATAAACTATTTTTAAAAATAGGAGAGAAGAGAGTTCTGTCACACTCCTTTTATGATACCAACATTGTGCTGATACCTAAACCAAGAAGAACCAAAAAACAGACAAAGAAAATTATAGACCAATCTCATTAATGAATAATGATGCAAAAATCTTGAATAAAATTTTAGCAATGAGACTACAGTAAGTTATTACTAGGATAATACACCATGATCAGGTAGAATTTATACCAGGTAGATAGGGATGGTTCAACATTAGGAAAACATTCAACATAATTAAAGGCATCAATAGCAAAACCAACAGAAATCCTATGATTATCTCAAGAGAAGCTGAAAAAGTCTTTGATAAAATGCAACATCTATTTCTATTAAAAAACACTAGAAAGTTTAGGAATAGAGATTTCCTTAAAATAATATATAGTGTCTATCTAAAACAATCAACAAATATTATATGTAATGGGAATAAACTCAGAGCATTTCCAATAAAATCAGGGGTGAAACAGGGATGCCCATTATGACCATTACTGTTCAATATAGTATACTAGAAATAGAAATGCTAGCAGTTGCAAAAAGAGAAGAAAAAGAAATTGAAGGAATCAGAATTGGCAACAAGGAAGCAAAACTTTCATTCTTTCCAGATGATATGATGGTATATCTAGAGAACCTGAGAAAATCATCTAAAAAACTCCTTGAAACAATTTACAAATTCAGCATAGTAGCAGGATATAAAATAAGCCCACATAAATCATCAGCATTTCTATATATGAACAGCAAAAACCTAGAGCAAGAGATAGAAAGAGAAATTCCATTTAAAATAACTATAGACAATATTAAATACTTGAGAATCTACCTCCCAAGACAAACTCTGAAACTGTATGAACACAATTATAAAGCACTTCTCACCCAAATAAAGTCAGTCAAAATAATTGGGAAAATGTCAAATGCTCATGGTTAGAATGAGTTAATATGATAAAAATGACAATTCTATTCAAATTAAATTACTTATTCAGTGCCATACCAATCAAACTACCAAACAACTACTTTAACTGAGCTAGAAAAAGTAGTAACAAAATTCATCTGGAGCAATAAAAGGGCAAGAATAGCAAGGGAACTGATGAAAAAAAAGTAAAGGAAGGTGACCTAGCTCTACCAAATCTAAAATTATTCTGTAGAGTGGACATCATCAAAACTGCCTGGTACTGGTTAAGAAACAGAGTAATGGATCAATGGATTAGGATAGGTTCTAAAGAAGTCACAGTAAATGACAACAGCAATCTACTATTTGAACCCAAAGACATCAGCTTCTGGGATAAGAACTCATTATTTGACAAAAATTTGGGGGAAAACTGGAAAATAGTATGGCAAAAACTAGGCATAGATCCACATCTCACATCCTATACCAAAATAATTTCAAAATGGGTACAGGATTTAGACATAAAGATCAATACCATAGATAAATTAATAGACCAAGAGATACTCTATCTGATCCATGGAAAGGGGGGGATAAATTCATGCCCAAACAAGAATTAGAGCACATTCTAAACTGCAAAATAAATGATTTTGACTATATCAAATTAAAAAGTTTTTGCACTAATAAAATCAGTGCTGCCAAAATTAGAAGGAAAGCAGAAAGCTGGGAAACAACCTTCACAACTAGGAATTCTGATAAAGGTCTCATTTCTAAAATATATAGAGAATTACATTAAGTTTATAAGGTCACAAGTCATTCCCCAACTGATAAATGGTCAAAGGATGGGAACAGATTTTTCAAATGAAGAGATTAAAGTCATACATAGTCATATGAAAAAAATGCTCCAAATCGTTATTGATTAAAGAAATGCAAATTGAAACAACAATGAGGTATCATATCACACCTATCAGATTAGCCAAGATGAGAAAAAGGGAAGCTGATCAATGTTGGAGAGGTTATGGGAGGATTGGGACATTGATGAATTGCTGGTGGAGTTGTGAACAGATCCAGCCTTTCTGGAGAGGAATATGGAAGCATACCCAAAGAACAATAAAACTGTTCATACCCTTTGACCCAGCAGTTCCAATTCTAGGTCTATATCCAGAAGAAATTTTAGGAAAAGGGAAAAGTCCTACATGTTCCAAAATATTCATAGTAGCTCTTTTTGAAGTGGAAAATAATTGGAAATTGAGGGATGTCCATTAATTGGGGAATGACTAAACAAGTTATGGTACATGAATATTATGGAATGCTATTGTTCTATAAGAAATCATAAATGGTCTGATTCTAGAAAAGCATGGAATGACTTATGGGATCTGATGCTGAGCAAAGGAAGTAAAGAACAATGTACATAACAACACTGAGATGAACAACCTTGATGGCAGCTCTTCTCAGCAGTCCATTGAGCTAGAACAACTGCATTAGACTGGCTATGGACTATACTATCCCCATCCAGAGGAAAAAAAACAAAACAAAACTCACAAAAAAAGCCAACCTTTCAGAATCTGATGAACACTTTATAAAGATTATCTCTTATGTATCTCTTTCTCTTAATCCTAATTCCTCATACCAAAAATTACTAATCTGTAAACATGTTTATCAAAATATACATGTACAATGCTGACCTTTCTGTTCACCGCTGAGGGGAGGGGGTTGGGAAGGGACAGTAGAAGGAAATTTTGTAACTTAAAAACATATGTGTGCATATCAATGAAAATAAATAAATAAATTTTTAAAAAATGAAAGATATCAAGCAATCTTCAAAAAAATTCATTTTAAGAAAGTATTTAAAGAAATAAACTTCCCACCCTAAAAGATAAGTATTCAAAACAATTTAGTAAGAGTCATTTTAAGAAGTGCAAAATATGTAGTGCAGAATTTGAGTCAGGGCTCCTAAATTAAATCCTGCCCCTTTGGCTTAGAATCTTATAATAAGATCTTAAACAAGTTATGTAATCTAGCTAAGCCTCAATTGTCTCATATGTAAAATAAAGTGCTTGAACTAATTAACCTTTAATGTCTCTTGGCTCTAAACCTAAGATCCAATCTTTCTAAATTAAGATAAAAAAAGTTGCTAACAAAATGTGAGAACTCTCAGGTCACCATTTGGTTTAAATCATAATGTTTTTGCTAAAAGGAAACTCTAATTAATTGAAACCACCAAATCCACTAACAAAACAATTTACTACTAATTTAGCAGTTAGGTTGCTAAATTGGAGTTAACAAAAAAAATTAAGAAAAAGCATATAATTCCTTTCAATAGAAGAACTGAAGAAAATACAAACCTACCAACTGGAACACTAAATGTAAATAGAATTAATTCTCCAATAAAATAAAGTCAGAAATTTACAAAAGAAAATCTTTTAAAAGCACAGAAATACAGAAACTACATTTAATCCAGAAAGATTTAAATTCAAAGTAAAAAGGTAGGAGGTAGAGCAAAGATGGTGAGTCATAAGAAGCAATGCAGTCTTCCATGAACTTCTCTAAACAGATCTTTAACATGCACCAGACTAAATCCTGATGGAAAAATCCAAAGTCCTTTGTCCATTCCACTTTATCATAGGCAAATAGACAGGGAGGTCTGCAGACACTGGGGAAAGGGTCCCCAAGAGAGAGGCTATATAGCAGGGCAGAAAGAGATTCTAAATGTATCTGAACCACAACTAGACTAATGCAGGGTTACTGAAACTGGAACCGATGTAAACTGGCAATTTTGTCACCCACAACCAAGTTCCAGGTCACAGATTCAGGCTGAATTAAAGCGTTGTTGTTCCCAGGAAGGAGGCCCTGAGAGGTGCATTGGGAAAGGAGAAAATTCAAAGCCAGCCACAACAGTGGTACTTGCTCAGACCCAAGGTCAGAGCAGATCCTACTCCTAACATCTCACCCAACCTTCAGAAGAGTAACCAAAGTAAATCCCACACCAAAAGGGACTTACAATTCTTTCTGAACCAGCTGTTTTCCAACTAGCTGATAGGGACATGGTACAGTTGCAGTCTATTCTTACTGAGTCCCAAATCTAGGTGAGGAATTTGCAGAGCTCAAACAAGAGAAGTACAACAATAAAATTTCATCCTGGAGAAAGCCACTTTGGGAACACTAAAAGCTCCCAAGTCCCAAACCTGTTCCTGATATCTTGAAAGAACTCAACACTCAATATTCCAGCAAAAAGCTGCAACAGGAACAACCAACACCTTCCTTCCAGAAGTGGCAGAAGCCAGAGCTAACCTCCTTTCCTTTCACTTTGAATTTAAATCTTTCTGGATTAAATGTAGATTCTGTATTTCTCTGGGTTTTTTTTTTGTAAATTTCTGACTCCATTTTATTGGAGAATTAACTCTGTTTACATTTAGTGTTACAATTGTTAGGTTTGTCTTTTCATCAGTTAATTATTGAAAGGAATTATTTTCAAATTCTTTTTTAATATATTTTATTTGTTTTCTACTTATATAAATACTGATTTCTACTTATCATTTCCCTTCCCTCTCCCCACACCCCCCCACAGAAGACAGTTTGATAATCTTTACATTTTTTCCATGCTATACATTGATCAAAATTGAATGTATTGAGAGAAAAATCATATCCTTGAGGAAAAAAATAAATATTAGAGAGAGCAAAATTATGTAGTACATAAGACAACTTTTTTAAAAAATTGAAGTAATAATCTTTGGTCTTTGTTTAAACTCCACAGTTCTTTCTCTGGATACAGATGGCATTCTCCATTACAGATACCCCAAAGTTGTCCCTGATTATTGCACTAATGAAATAAGCAAGTCCATTAAGGTTGATCATCACCCCCATGTTGCTAGTAAATCGTACAAGGTTCTTCTGGTTCTGCTCATCTTACTCAACATCAATTCATATAAGTTTTTCCAGGCTTCTCTGAAATCCCATCGCTCCTGGTTTCTAATAGAACAATAGTGTTCTATAACATACATTTATCTCAATTTGTTCAGCCATTGCTCATTGATGAACATTCATTCAATTCTTTTCTACCACAAACAGAACTGCTATGAATATTTTTGTGCAAGTGATGTTTTCATCCTCTTTCATGATCTCTTCAGGGTATATACCCAGTAGTGATATTGCTGGAGCACAGCTCCACCAACAATGTATTAGTGTCCCAGATTTCCCACATCCCTTACAACATTGATCATTGTCCTTTCTGGTCATATTAGCCAATCTGAGAGGTGTGAGGTTATCAATTTGCATTTCTCTAATAAGGAATGATTTACAGCAATTTTTCATATGACTATGGATCACTTTGATTTCCTCATCTGTAAATTGCCTTTGCATATCCTTTGACTATTTTTCAGTTGGGGAATGGCTTTTTTTTTCTAAATTTGACTCAGTTCTCTATATATTTTAGAAATGAGTCCTTTATCAAAAATATTGGTTGTAAAAATTGTTTCCCAATTTACTACATTTCTTTTGATCCTAGTTACAGTTTTGTTTGTGCAAAAAGCTTTTTAATTTAATGTAATCAAAATTATCTAATTTGTTTTTAATGATGTTCTCTATCTATTGGTTATAGATCTGACAGGTAAACTATTCCTTGATCTCCTACTTTGCTTATAATATTGTCTTTTATGTCTAAATTCTGTACCCTTTTGATTTTATCTTGGTATAGAGTGGGAGATGTTGGTCTAATCCAAGTTTCTGCCATACTAACTTTCAATTTTCCCAATAGTGTGTATCGAAGAGCGAGTTTTTATTCCAGAAGCTGGGTTCTTTGGGTTTATCAAACAGCAGATTACTATAACCATTTCCTGCTTTCTCTTTTGCACCTAGTCTATTCCACTAATCCACTACTCTGTTTCTTAGCCAGTACCAGACAGTTTTAACAATTGATACTTTATAACAAATTTTAGTTCTACTAAAACTAAGTCACCTTCTTTTGCACTTTTTTTCATTAAATTCCTTGGTGTTCTTGACTTATTTTTCCTCTATATGAATTTAGTTACAATTTTTTTCTAGTTCATTAAAGAAATTTTTTGGAAGTTTGATTGGCAAGGCACTAAATAAGTAGTTTAATTTAGTTAGAATTGTCATTTTTATTATATTAGCTCAGTCTATCCATGAGAAGTTATTTGCCCAGTTATTTAAATCTGATTTTATTTGTGTGAGAAGTGTTTTGTAATTGTTTTCATCAAGTTTCTGAGTCTGCCTTGGCAGGTAGATTCCCAAGTATTTTATATTCTCTGAAGTTACTTTAAATTGGATTTCTCTTTCTAGCTCTTGCTGCTGTATCTTTCCAGTAATATATAGAAATGGTGAGCATTTATGTGTGTTTGTTTTATATCCTGTGATTCTGCTAAAATTGCTAATTGTTTCTAGTAGTTTTTCAGATGATTTTTTAGGATTCTCTAGGTATACCATCATGTCATCTGAAAAGAGTGAGAGTTTTGTTTCTTCCTTCCCAATTCTAATCCCTTCAATTTATGTTATTCTTAACGTTTATATTGTTAACGCCAATTTAAAAACTTAACTAGTTAGTCCAAAGTAAGAAGTAGACTGGAAGAATAAGGAAATAAAGAACCCCACTATAATGAATCATTATGGTGGTAGGAATAAATACAGAATAGAATGACTCCAAAACATCCTCAGAGTGTAAGAGAAAAAAAAGAACTTAGGCATAGGTTAATTAGAACTCTTGGAAGAGATGAGACAAGAATTTTTTTTTTAGGATTTTTGCAAGGCACATGGGGTTAAAGTGGCTTGCCCAAGGCCACACAGCTAGGTAATTATTAAGTTTCTGAGGCCAAATTTGAACTCAGGTCCTCCTGACTCCAGGGCCGGTGCTCTATCCACTGCACCACCTAGTCACCTCTGAAACAAGAATTTTAAGAGAGGTTTTTAATTTTTTTTTAATAAATGCCATGAGAGCACTTGAAAAAAAAAGAAAAGAAGTGAGACCTATAGAAGAAAGAATTGGAAGTGGAATTAGTAATTTGTCACCAGAAATATAAAATCTAGCCAAAGCAAAAAAAAAAAAAATCCGTGAAAAGAAGAATGGACCAAATAGGGAAGGAGGGTAGGAAAGGAATAAGCATTTATGTGCTTTCATGTGCCAGCACTGTATACTTTACAAATATCATCTCATTAAATCCCTACAACATCTCTGAGAGATGGATAATATCCCCAATTGTAAAATTGAAGAAATTGAAGTAAACAGATGGTAAGTGACTTGTCCAGAGTCATACAATAGTAGGAGGTAATCTAAGATCAAATTTGAACTCGAGTCTTCCTGACTCCATGACCAGTGCCCTATCCACTGTATCTCCTAGCTGCCCCAGAATAGAAGGCAATGACTTCATCATGCAAGAAGAAATATTGAATTAAGTCAAATGGTTGATAAAAATAAAAGATAGTACAAAGGTATAGCAAAAATAACTGATCTGGAAAACAGATCAAATACAAAAAAATAAGGGTCATTGAACTGTTTGAGCCCCATAACTAAAACAAAAGTCTTAGACATTCTTTTTTCAAGCAAATTAAAAAAAAAAACTTCCAGGATCTCCTAGAACCAGAAGGCAAAATGAAAATAGAAAGAATTCTCTGATTACCTCATGAAAGAATCCACAAGATGAAAATTCCCAAAAACAGTATATTCAAAATCCAGATCTTCCAGATCTGCAAGCAGCAAGACAGAATGAATTCAAATACCAAAGAGCCAGTGTTAGAATCACATATGATTTAGCAGCCTCCATCATACAAGAGTAGAGAATATAAGTATATGATATTCCAGAAGGAAAAGGATATGGGCTTACAACCAAGAATAACTTATCCAGGAAAAAAATGAGTATAATGATATGGAGGGAAAGGAATTTTAATGAAATTGAGGATTTCTTAGTATTCTCAATGAAAAGACCAGAGCTATAGAGAAACTTTGAACCTCAAACACAAGAATGAAGAAAGACAAAAAGAGGTAAACATGAGTGAATAATGATAAATGATTAAACAAGGATAAAGTGCTTACATTTAAAAATGGGGAAATGTTTGTGTGAATCCTCCAAATCCTTATCATCATTGAGATTCATAGAAAATCCAATTAGACAAGATCTAGGGATGATGTTATTTATATCTTGATCTTAAGAAAAGAGAGGGAAGATTAGATAAAATGACTGTATTGTCAGGAGTACGCAAGTCTAATCATTCAAGGGAATTGGGGTTGGAGTAGGGAATTGCAGAGAACATTCTCATCTGAACTGGTCAAAAGGAGAAATACATACATAAAAAGGTCCAGAAATTCATTCAACAGGGAAATTGGAGGGAAAGGGGGGAAAAAGGGTGGGGGAGGTGGGTGGAATTAGAGGAAAGGTAGATTAAGGGAGGGATTAATGCTAAACAAAATAAAATCTAAGAGATTCGGATAGGTCTTTTTGAGGTAGCAAAGATTGGGAATCTGAAGAGGTGTCTATAAAATCAAGGAAATGATAGTATATATGATGGCATATAAAGGTGATGGAATATTATTGTGCTTTTATTATTTTGACAGTATAAAAACTAATCCCAATTACAGAGGACTAATGATAAAAACAAAACAAAACATGCCAATCTGATAGAGAAGTAAAGGGTTCAGAAAGAGACAAGTATTGGGGTAGGGTAGGGGGGAAAGGGTGGCCAATGCAGAAATTTTTTTTAATTGAATAGACAAGTTTGTAATGTTTTATTTTGTTTTGCAAGGGGGAGGGGTGGAGAAGGCAGATCTTAACTGAATAAAATAAATAAAATTTAAAAAATATTTTAAAACAAAGTGAATGGGTACTCTAAAGTACCGACAAAGTACTTTCACAACTTTAGCCCAAGTCACAAAATCCCTGAAAACAAGAATGGACCAAATAGGAAAGGAGGGTAGGACAAAAAAGACAAAAAGAGCTGGAGTGATAATATAACAAATAAATTTAATTCAAACCAGAAAGCCTTAAGAGACAAGACATTATATTATGCTTATATGTGTTCTATAGAAAATAAAAGTATAACAATTTTAACTATATATTCTAATAATTCTGTGGTAAATTTAATAAAGGAAAACCTGGTAAAGTAAAAACCATTAGATTTGGAGATAGAAGACCTAATTTCAAATCCTGGCTCTAAGCTAGAGGAATACAGGATAGTTTAATTTCTCTGGGTCCAAGTCAGAAAAAGGTCAACTAGAAGAGATTCCATATCACTTTAAATCTATTATCCCATGTCTTCACAATCTTTCTTTTTTTAGGTTTTTGCAAGGCAAATGGGGTTAAGTGGCTTGCCCAAGGCCACACAGCTAGGTAATTATTAAGTGTCTGAGACCAGATTTGAACTCAGGTACTCCTGACTCCAGGGTCGGTGCTCTATCCACTGCACCACCTAGCCACCCCAATGTCTTCACAATCTTGTAAGAAGTAACAGATTAAAATGACCAGAAATCATAGTCATAAAATTGATTATTGGACTCTAATATATTGTTGGTAGAATTTTAGATTATGAAAAGCATTTTGCAGAACAATATGGTAAAAAACAATGAATAGTAAAACTGATAATGCCTTTCAAACCAAAAAGTCCTTTGCAGCATCATAAAAGGGACCTTCTTCCATTTTGTTTAACTTGCTTTGCATCATGTCATATACATATATATGGACATACACATATCTAGATATATAAGTATATAGATATACAGATATTTGCATATACCTATAAATACACAATAAATATACACACATATGACAATATTTTTCTATAAATAATCTATAATTATAGCTCTTCTCTGTGTAACAGAAAAAATGGAAACTATGTATGTTCAATTATTGGCAAACAGGTATATAAATTATAGCATATTTAATAAATTTGAATACTATAATGCCTTAAAACTAAAAATAAGAAACATAAAAAAAGATATTCTATGACATTATGCAAAGTGAAATCAGTCCAAAAGTGGAGTTATACATTGAGTACAACTGAAAATAAAACAGGCCACAGCACTTCAGATAGAGCTAGAAAAATGGGCAAAGAAAAGGCATTGTTTGCTAAATGCTAAATTGTTAGGAACTGTTTTGTGTGGGAGTACTGTAAACTATCATCACCTGGTGTCCTTGAGAACCAGAGTCTTATTTTACTAAGTGCCACAGGAATGGGAGTGGATCAGGGACTGGGGAGGATTTAAGCACTTGTATTTTTGTAAATAAATGGAGATCTAGGAGTACTTAGAGATCTAGGAGATCTTGGAGATCTTGTCATCCTTTCCATCCTTGTCCCTGCCCCATCAATGTTCTCCTGGGTAAGGATAAATTAGTCCAGCAGGAACCTAACACTTCTTGAGCAGCTAGCCCAAAAGGAACATAACACTAAATAGTGTATCCTTTTTTATGTTTATGAGTTGTTTTTGCTAATTATTTTATTTCAAATTTTCAAGCTGCTTTACAACAAGGATTGGGTCATCGTTGTGTCTAGCCCAGTGACTGGCACAGTATCATCTATAATCTTATGAAATATTTGTTGCATTGTTGAATATCACACCACTTCTGACCCTTGTTATCTTTGGCAAAGCTGATACTTCTTGTTCACAGCATCCCTTGGAGCCCCAACCTTCTGCATCATAATACAGATATTTATGAAAAGACAGTTACTAATGAGATTCTTCCTGTCCCCGTGATTGTCAACCAAACCCTTAAAATTTGACTGAGATTGATGAGTAGCACCTGGACTCGATAAAATCCTTGAATTCTGAATCAGCCACATCTGTGCCATGCATCTGATAACACAATATACAGATGTCACTCACCTCCATATTTACAAAAGTCAAAAATTCTTTTTAAACCATAGATTTCCCAGCCTGCTCCTAAAGGTAAAGTTTATATATGTGCAAACAGAAATTAAATGTACAGTTTTATGTGACTGAGGAGAAAGTAGACATTCGGGAATGGTCCTCCTGATGTACATAAATAATGTTTATTTAAGCAAAATGCTTAGTAGGGTCTGATTGATTGCAGGGTCAGCATTCAGACCAAAAAACATGCATGAGAAATCTCCCTCTTCTTCCCAAGATTATATAAACAGGCTCCCTCCACATTTCTGGGATGGCTAAGATTGACCTCATTTACAAATCCCAAGAAGAGTATACTAGACAAGCTGTGAACAGCATAATTACTAGCTGAGTAACTCTAGAAAATATTTAATTATCAGACCATGGGATGTTTTGATTAAAGTTTGTTACTGAGTTAGTCTCCCCTACTCTACACCAGAACACTACTTTAATGACAAACTTCTTTTTTTAATTAAGACACTGACTGGTTTGAAGTACAGTTGTCAACCATGTGACCAAGTCATTAGCAGTCCACAATATTCCCAAAGTGACCAAATGAGATTAAAATGTAGTTTCTATGTGATTTTAATGGGGAAATATTTTTTTTAAAAAAAGAATATATAAACATGAAGTTTTCTAAGTCAATATGGAGCCCACAGGAATCTTTATGTAAGGTTTGGTCACCTCCCCCACTTTTCTCCATTTGAATTTGACATCACTACTTTAGAGTCAAATAAATTGATTTGATCAGTCAAAATTAGCCCTGGACATCAGAGAAGCAGCATGGTAGCTCAGGTTCTGGAACCAAGGACAAGGTTGCCCACATCAATATTTGGAAAACATCTTATCTCTGGAAAATATTGAGAATCAAACCTCACTGGTTTATATTTGGAAATTCTTAACTCTCCCTTCCTCAGACACAAATCTGATAGTCCTGGCCCCAGGGATTCAGAGTAACCTGGATGCTTCCTGAGGTAAGCATTTTGCATAATTCATCCTTTCACATCCCCCAGCCACCCCCAAACAACCACTAGAAGTGAAGACCTCAACACACTCCAATCTCAGCTCAACTTCATTGTTACTTGTAGGAATCTATATAACTATCATTTAACACTATTTACAACTACAAGCACAGCCAAGTAATCCCCCATCTTTCTCTTTTGCATTGTTCCCTTTTTCTTACTCACAGCCAGATGTGATTCTCCTCCCAGGAATCTTAGCAAATGTACAGTTTCTAATTGATCCACAAATATCATTTAATCTATAGAAGGGGTTCTCACAAGGCACTTTTAAAAAATATTTTGAAAACTGCATTTCAATGTAATTGTTTTCCTTTGTAATTCTATGTATCTAATTTCATTCATTTAAAAATTTTACTTTGAGAAATGGTCTATGAGATTCACCAGGCTATCAAAGAGATCTATGACACAACAAAGATAAGAACTATTGATCTAGAGAAGCAGGTAATACACCAATAATTTAATTAGTACTGAGATTTCCAACATGAAAAAATTCCCTATTCCAATAGCACCTTTTCTGCAGTGTCCAGACTTGGACATTTTAATGCCAATGGCATTAAAAGATAAAAAGACTTGTCTGGGGGAAATGGGTATCTATCTCAGGGAGGACGCAAACCCAGACCTTCTTAACTTTGAGTTCAACTTTCTATTATGTCAGTGTGCTAGTTATTTACCTAAACAATCCTTGAAATTAAGCTTCCCTGCCTTCAGGCAGTTCTTAGGGATATGTTATAGATTTAAAGATGAACGGGATCTTAATGGCCATCTAATCCAACCTTTTAATTTTATAGATGAAAAACCTAAATCCCAAAGAGGGGAACAAGGGGGGGACAAGATTTGGAAAAAACATATGTCCTGGGACTTCAAATCCAGTTCACTGTTTTTCTACCATATCATATGGCTTTTGAATTAATATTTTACTGTCATCATGTTTGATAAATTTAAATATCTCCATTGAAAACTACTATATTCTCAAGGGAGTCTGACTTCTTACCCTAATCTTTAATGCAACTTTCTGCCACATTTTATTACATTTATTCAAATAGGCTATTGTATTTCCCTCCCTTTTTTCCTGGATCCTTACTTACCATTGAGCCCCAAGTGCAATTATCATTCATTTTGCTATCCTCTTTTAACACCTGCATCTTTTTCTCCTCCCTTTTTCACTCTATCAGTTACAGGTAAACTCTAAAATATTGTCAATCATTATGTGAACCATGAGACTGTTTCTTATCCCAACCTGCCAAGGCTTAATTATCAAATACTGTAGGTACAGATTGAATGGTTCAAGATCTATGTTGGGATGAAATTCTCCAGTCACAGAACACTTAACAAAAGGGCATTGACTTTGCCCTGATATAGCAAGAACAGACAAGAAAACAATGGTACTTAGCTTGTCTGGTTGTGGACCTTTTTGTCTCTGGTCTGTAAGTCATCAGGGTATGGGGACTTGCCTGATCTTAGGCACCCACCAAGCCTGAGAGACCACACACAGCTGGGAATTTTTAAGCCCTTAAATGATGAGAAAGCTGTGTAAGAAAAACAGACCAATCAATCCCTTGGGACAGCTTTCAGGTAAAGCCTTCCAGGATTGTGGGGGTGGGGAGATAAAAGTTGTTTTAGGGAAATGTTTCAATGAGTAGGGCCAAAGAATTACTCAAATTATCCTATCTTATTGACATGTGACAACATCAGGTCCCTAGGGAAGTGAGAGATATTTCTTTTCTAGTGAAGGAGATGAAGATGCAACACACACACACACACACTCTCTCTCTCTCTCTCTCTCTCTCTCTCACTCACACACTTCCCTAATAATAAACTTCTGTTACCTATGAAAGCAGATGGTATCTGTCAGTTTACAGTGAACTGTAGAGAGATGAATAAAGACTTTATGTCTATCTCCATAGCTGTTCATGATCTCAACATTATAGGTCAGGGAGCCCAAATCCAGGGGAAAGGAATGGGGCTTTCAATATTTCCATCCTTTCCCCTTTTATTCCTGTAGCTGACTAGTCTAGAAAACTTTACTTTTACCTGAAAAGGACTCCAATGTTCCCTCACAGTCCTCCCTCAGGACTCCCTGAACTCTTTTTTACAGTCTCATCATGGTGGGCAGAGATGTGAAAAAGGTCTCCCTTCCTGAAAGCACAGCACTACATTAATTACATAATGTTGACTGAACCAGATGAGGTCACAGAAACAGAGACCCCAGGTCAGATAGTGGGCCCATGTGAGAGACAAAGTGTGAGAAAGCAATTCTTACTTAGCCCCACTGCCTTACCCCAAAAAACCTTTTAAAAAGTAGTCATTAAAAAGATATGATACTAAGTTAAAAAATAAATCTGTGAAAGTCTAGATAAGTAGGTAACAATAAAAATAGTAGCCCAGTGTTTAATAAATCCAATAGCATAAGTCAGTGAAGGAAATACTTCAATTTTCACAAGAATTTCTGGGGAAACACAAAAGCAGTTTGGCAGAAATTAGGTTTACATCTGTATCTTATACTACATACCAAATATGCTAAAAATTGACACAAATCATGCATGTATTCTATGTCTATGCATGTATATGATAAATAAATGTATTTTTAAAAGCTATTACAAAGGATAATGAATTTGGGGATCAGATTGGATCATATTTAAGAAACTTTTTGATGTTTTCAATGATCCCCCAAGTTATTGGCTATGGTGAAAGTCTATTTGATTTCAAAGTTCTTCTATTAATGCTACATGTCTGCCAATTTTGAAAACAATAGTATCTGAAGAAATTAATAAATAATCCAAAGAGCTATTTTAAAAAAAATTGTGAGAGGGCAGCTATATGGTACAGTAGATAGAGCACTGGCCCTAGAGTCAGGAGGACCCGAGTTCAATCCAAGCTCAGACACTTAATAATGACCTAGCTGTGTGACCTTTACCAAGTCATTTAACCCCTTTGTCTTGCAAAAAAAAATCCTAAATTTTTTTTAAAAAAATAATAATTAAGGGCAGCTAGGTGACACAGTGGATAGAGCACCGGCCCTGGAGTTAGGAGTAACTGAGTTCAAATCCGGTCTCAGACACTTAATAATTACCTAGCTGTGTGCCCTTGGGCAAGCCACTTAACCCCATGGTCTTGCAAAAACTAAATAATAATAATAATAAAAAGAATGATGGGAATAAGATTTCTTCATATTGTCAATGTTGACTTCTTTGGGAGAAGTGTCCAAAAGGAATCACAAAGGAAATGTAGCTATTAAGAGTTGGATTATTCACGAGAGGATAGTAGATAAGATCTGAAAATATGAATAACCTGAAATGAATGTAAAGGTAGTAAAACAGAAGGGGGTCTCCAGATCACTGGCCAGATTTGTATGTAGGATTTATGAAAAGACATCGATAAGAAGTTGACATAGAATGAAGTATTAGATCTACTGTGCTCTACTTTCATGAAGAGATTAGACATAACAAAGAAATTTTCAATTTATACAAGCAGAAAAATCTTTAACACTGCAATACACCTTACTCCTGGGATCATGAAGAAAGATGTGGATATTTGACCCAACACTAAAAATCTCTAGACATCTGTGTTTTTAGTTTATCATGTCTTCTTTTTGTCATTTTCCATTTTATCCTTCACTGTTGCTAATTATCACTTTTTACCAATTTCAGGATATCTGCCTCTAGCAACAGCCTTCACCCTCTTCCAGTTTGTTGTTTCTAGCATTTTGAGAAATATATGGGAAACCAGTTATGAAAGTTTTTAGATGTCTCTCAAAAAAAGGGTAAATAAGAGGAAAAGTCTAAAAAAAAGAGGAAAAGTCTGACTCTTATATAAATAAACTTTTAATCCATAAGGTTCTGACACATCACTTTCAGAAATTTTTATTACTGATTTCCTATTTTTCCTGCTATATTCTGGATAATGTAGACTTCCAGAAAAGTGATCTCAAATAAAGTATTCTACTTTTGTAGAATTGTAAAGTGACAAGAGGAGCCTATCTCTGTTTAGTATTAGTTAGCTAAGATATAGTCAGTGGTGGTATTCAAATAAATTAACAACCAGTCCTCTGCCCTAATGACCATTTTAAGTATACCAAAAGGTAGTTTAACATTTCATGTATTTAATATTCAAATAAGAACAATAAAAGAGACACACAAAATTACATTGTGTTATATTATTCACAGTAAGCAAATGTATCCTTATGGAGTGAAGACAACCACATGACCACAGCAACCAATGTTGGAACATATACAGAACCACAACTTATCCTTACCTTATCTTACTCTTTTTTCTTCAACTTCCATGGCTTCCAAAATGGGAGATAAGATAATCCTTGAAATCTATATTTCTTTTTTTTTTAGGTTTTTGCAAGGCAAACGGGGTTAAGTGTCTTGCCCAAGGCCACACAGCTAGATAATTATTAAGTGTCTGAGACCGGATTTGAACCCAGGTACTCCTGACTCCAGGGCCAATGCTTTATCCACTACGCCACCTAGCCACTCTGAAATCTATATTTCTATTAGTTATTGTGTCTAGGCTTCCTATTGGTTTCAATGTTCAGGGAACATCAATGCACATCTCAGGGGGAATTTAGGGAGAAACACAAAGCAGAAACAAATGACAGCTTGTCACCCCCTGTTTAGCACTTTTTCTTTTTTTGTTATGCGTTTACTGAAGTAACAAAAATGAAGGAATGTAGTATTCCAAGGTATAATAACTTTTAAGAAAGGAATAAGTAAATATTACAAGTATAGTTCTGTCAATTTTTTTTCACCTGGGATGGAATGAACATTATTATGGGCACTTAGAAAATGCTGTTGCCCAGGTGTACATTAACAAGGAGTAAGGAATGTAAATTTGTGATTTCCACATTGAGCAGCTACCCAGGCATCCACCTTAGAGAGTACACTGATTACAGATGCCATTTTAACAACCGGTTTGCCAAACTCAACATAAAATTAGGTATCAGTTCTCATAGACTGATGAGAAACAGTAGAATTCCACCACTGGGTGTAGTGGATAGAGTACTGAACTTGGGATTCAGGAAGACCCAAGTTCAAATGCTGCCTCTAGCACTCTCTAGTTGTATTGTTGGCTGTTGTTTCCATCGTGTCCAACTCTTTGTGCCCCCTTTTGGGGCTTTTCTTGGGAGAAATACTGGAGTAGTTTCACATTTTCTTCCCCAGATCATTTTACAGATAAGAAAACTGAAACAAACAGAATTCAGTGACTTACCCAGGGTCACACAGAAAGTAAATGTCTGAGACTTGTTTTGAATCATGAAGACAAGTCTTCTGATTCCAAGTCCAGTGTTGCCCATAATCTAGCTGTGTGACCTTGGGCAAATCATTTAATTTCTCTGGGTCTCAGTTTTTTTTTCCATCTGCAAAATGAGGTAGTAGTGAGGAGATATATGTAAAACATTTTGCAAACATTAAGCTCCATACAGATGCTAGCTTCTAGTTATTAATAGGAGTAATAACAAATAAATCTTAAGCAATAGATTGGGGGGGATTCAAAAATGGGGTAGGGAGAGCACATTCTCCCCAAAAAAACCAATTTCTCAGTTTATAAGTCATCTGTTGGCACAGAAGTCAAATTTCAATCATTTTTAAGGCATTTTTTTTGTTCTCCTATAACTCTCAAGTAGCTGTTTTTCTTTTTAAAGGGTATTTGTAGGCTCGCCTGTTTTATTATTCCATAACATGAAATGGTTTGGAGAGTGGGGCAGGGGGAGGAGGTTCCCTTCATGTTGAAAGAACAGCCTTGGCCCTGATTAGGCAGGCAGGCTGTCTGGTTTCTAGGTTGTAAAAGATTGAGAAAATCAGTGCCATCTGTTCACTCGTCACTCTGGAGTGGAAAGTTAGGCTGCTTTTCTCAGGAGCACTTAGAGCTTGCTTGTGACCCATGGCCAAAAGGCTCTGGATTTCACATGCCAATACCCGACTATGATACGTAAACCATTAGGAACAGAAAAGAATCTGGTTGTAGTGCTCGGGCTGCACCATCTCTATTTTCAGATGTTTAACTCAGATTAAAAGGGTGTTAAATGAAGAAGCTCTAAATAAAGGAACTCCCCTGGTCCACAGTAGAGCCCAAGCAGGTGTGGGCTATAATGTACATTCAGCTGCTCTATTCTCTCATTACAATCTCCAGTTCTATGGAGGAATGTCACACCTGCTCTCTAATGCTGGCTAAACCTTGATTCTACCCCTGCCAAAGAAAACTCTATCCCCAGCCCCACTCAGATCTCCAATCCCTGTGGTTCCACCTTTTTTGAAGAGCCCTTCTGACTTTCCCTATGAATCACAAATGAATCATTTGTTCATTGACACAAATGGCACCCTGAGAAATCCCAAGAACCATAGTCTGGTTAAATCGCTTTCTATTCACGGGCACCTGTGCAACTGAAACAAGCCTTTATTATAACATAGACTGTTACTTTTCCTACATTTCTTAAAGTCAAAAAATTCTCACAAGTATGAGTCATTTGGGGAAAATTTTAGTTGTTTCCCTTAAATGCCTAAAAAATTGAATGAAATATTTGTGAAACATTTACTACTAGGTCCTTCCCCTTCCCTAGTACTGAGTTATTTCTGTATCATTTCAATATTAGTCACCAAACATGTATCAAGTTCCTATTATGTGCCAAGAACTCTGTTCAGAAGTATACTTGAGAAAGTTCAATGTATCATAAAGCTAAAAAGGTAAGTTGGAGCCATCATTTTAAATTTGAGTTACAAATTGAAGACTTCATGTTTGATCCAAGGCTCAGAAAGAAGTCAATAGAGTTTATTAAGTAAAGGCATAACATGGTTTCTTTCCTAGGTATATTCCTCCCACCCCCCATTTTTTAAAAGACTAGTTAGAAAGAAAATTACTCCAAGTAATGATCTATTTCCTTTCAGTATAACGTCAGGTTCTTCATTTGGACAGCCTAAAAATAATGTCTTAGATTTTGATGGCACTTTAGGCTTTCAAAGGCACTTTCATCACAACCCTGACATAGGGCAAGTATTGTTATCCCTATTTTATGGAAAAAAAAGAAATTGAGGCTGGTGAAGGCAAATTGACCTGCTGGGCCATTGTTACTTAGTACTAGAGTAAAGATGTGAAGCTGAGTCTCAACTCAAAATACTCTATTTTCCTAAATCACATCTCTTAAGTAACTTCTTTCCTGAATCCTTTCTTTCAAGATCCTCAAGATTTCCTTGACAATGCTGCTACTACATTAAATTTAGCATTCTTTTAAAAATAACTCAACATTATTATATGTAACAAGTTCATAGTTTCAAAAACAATCATCAATCAGCATTAATCATAAATGAAAGATGATAGTAATTGACAGATTCTTTGTAAAGGGAAGCACTGTTTTTGTTGATGGTTAAGTTAATAATAAAAAATGAAGTTTTTTATTTAAAAAAACCTTAATAACATTTACATAGCATTTACTATGCAATAAGTAATTTACAATTACCTTGTTTGACCCTTAAAACCAGTCTGAGAGGTATTTTGCAGATGAGGAAACAAACTAAGGTTAAGTGACTTGTCCAGGGGTCATAGAGTTAGTAAATAAAGTCAATTTCCAACTCAGGTCTTCCTGACTCCAGGTCCAATGCTCTATCCACTGAACAACTAGCTGCCTAATTGTTTTTCTATAATCTCTGAGCCCAAATAGAAAGTTAAGAATGTCATTTCTGTTCTTTCAAGACAGACCCCTGCATGCCACTCTTCTCCACTTTCCAAAGTGGCATAGTAGAGTAAGTTGGCAGCTTTCCTAGAGGTAGACAGAAGTGGAAGGTTTCCAAATGATGCCCCTGCCAGTTCTAAATCTACAGTCCTATGACCCAGAGTGGTAAAACTTTGGTCTCAGGAAACAAAAGCAATGTCCTAGGATTCGGGATAACTGGTCTTCAGATCCATCTCCACTAGTTCCTCCAGTGGAGGAACTCATTTAAAACTCAAGCTATGATCTTCATAGATCAACCCAAAAGTTTCTTAATTCCCTCCCCCCCCCCCATATTCTATTACTTGTACAATTTCTGTGTGAAGGGAAATATCACTTAAAAAAGACAATTCCTCAAAATATGTTTTATTCATCAACCTTGTCAGGACTCAAGTCTAATTTCATTATGAATACAATTATTGATTCATCATCACAGATCCAAATAGAAGAAATTAGCTTCTGAGAGAACCTTCTCCATCTTTAAGAAACATAAGGAAGCACAGGGCTTTTGGAAATGAGGGGTTGGTGGAAGAAAAGGGTGGAGAGGAAATGAGTCAATCATCAGTGATTAACTGTCATTTTCCTAAAGTAAACTGATTCTCCTTTATTCAGATTTCCCAGCAGGAAGTAGCGAATGAGCGAGAAGGTCAAAGTTTTTCAAGGAATAAATCTCAACAGACTGTGTAATAAGTACTGTGAATTTTAGAAACTTTGTGAGAAAATTTTCAAACAGGAAAAAGAATCAGGCAGTCACTGCTAGCTCCTTTTGGTTGGGACTTTCTGGTTCATTTGCAGAAAGGTAACTGTTCTTCCTGGAGCCAATTTGGTCCGAGTGGCTCACAGGATGGTATAACTTGTGGCCAAATGCGTCCACTTCATCAAACACATAGCCTGGGGGCTCAGGATATGAAGCAAGGCACTTGACTTGTTCTTTGGGAGTGTAGCTGATATTGTAAGTTGTTTCACCTATCAGAGGGATCTCATTCCTGGCAGGGGGAATGAAAGGTTTACAACTCTTTGTGACTATTGGTGGATGAGGCACAAAGTAGGTCTTGGTGGTAGTGAGGTAGTCCATGGGACCCTTGGGTAAGTTCAGCTGAGCAATGGGCTTGATGGGCACTGGCTTGGCAGTAGGCCACTGCTTGAAGTCATCTCTGTTGGTGGTGGAGCTTTCAAAGTGCCCTGATTTCTTAGGTTGTATCACAGGACGAATGCATTGAGCCGGGTCCCCTTTCTGATAAGTGTAGTGAGCCTGGACTGTTGTCAAGAGGTCCATCTTCTCCTCTGGGGGGACATAAGTCATGGGAACCCGAGAGAACGTTTGGGGTATTGGCCACACTTGATACTTTTCCCGAAACTCAGTTGTGTTGTTGAAGGGGATTTCACAACTGCTAACCTTGGGGTTAGGTTTCACAGACTTGGCAGGCTCCCCAGTCAAGCCCCTAAAGGCTTCCTTGTGAGTAGTAAGGGGATCAAAGGGGGCTTCACTGGGCTTGAACCTGGTCATCTCCACTTGAACTCGTTTCTCTAGTGGATGCGCCACATAATTAAGCTTGTAGTTGGTCAAGTCTTCCAGGGGTAGGGTGTATAAACTTTGCTGACAATGGGGTTTGCAACTCACTGTGGGCACTATGCCCTTGAATGGGAAATCATCCTGGTGAGTGGTTCTATAATCAAACCTTGCTGCGGTTGGGCGATAGGACAGATCTGGTTTTATTGGATCACGTTTTGGCTGATTCCAGGGCAAATAATCAGCTGAAATTTAAAAAATATCAACATGGTCATACCTCCTGAAATGCACTATATTTATGTGTGTGTGTGTGTGTGTGTGTGTGTGTAGATACATAAATGCCTTTGTATATCTGAAAACTACTAAGATATTCATATATATATATATATATATATATATATATATATATATATATGTTTGGCTCATAAAATACAATACCTAACTCTTCGTGTTTCAAATATTTTTTAAAATGTCATTTATTTCTCATACTGCTGCATACCCCTTTCATCTAAAAGACAAAGATTAGAACACTCTCAAAAAAGTAGGTGGCTAAACTGAAATAAACAACAGATTAGAGTCAAAACAGTTAGGTGCCAATCTTACTTCAGCAAGATTGTGTGATCTTTAGCAAGCCACTTCATTAGTATTTACATTGCACAAGTCATTACTGTTTAGCACTAGGAAAGCTATGACCCAGACCCTGCGCTCATGGATCATATGTAGTCTAAAGGAGGCAAGGAATACCAAATAATAATGACACAAAAGGTGAGTCAGACAATTCAGTTAAATGTAAGTAGAATTTATTAAGGGCTTTATCACATATAAGGCACTATGCCAGACAAAGAATAGGTGCAAGCAAAATGAGAAACTTGAGGGAAAGCTCATTTTTACACTAGGGAAAGGGTGGAAGCAGAGAAGATTTCCTGGGGGGGGGGGGGGGGGAGGATGTGGGATGTTTGTTGAGCCTTCTAAGATAAGGCTGGATAAATTATAGAGGGTCTTAAATTCTAGGAGCAGGAATTTCTACTTTATTCAAGATGCATTGGGGAACCACTGAAGATTTTTTTGAGTAGAGGAGTGACATGATTATAGCAGGGATTTGGTTTCCACAACTATAAAATTAACTATATATACTCTTGCCTTAAATTTCTCATTTTGTGAGGATTAAATGAACTAATATGCCCACAAATTACATCTACCATCATTATTGAATTATGGCTCAATAGGTAGACAACAGAAATATTTTTCAATTATAGTCACTTATAAATTTTAAGTAAATTAGAGATGTGAATTTCATATTTAGATCATCAAAATCCCAAGAATTCATTAAATGTCCCAATATTGCATGTGCTTTGCTATGCAAATAGGGGAGGGAAGGAGAAGACAGGAAGGAATGAGCATTAATTTATTAGATGCCTACTATATACACAATACTACAGACTTTATGTCATCGCATTTACCCCTCACAAACAAACCTGTGAGAGGTTAAGTACTAATATGATTCTTATTTTATAGCTATGGAAACTGAGGCAGACAAAGGTTAAATGACTTGCCCAGGATAACATAACTAGAAAGTGGCTGGATTTGAACTCAGATCTTCCCAAATCTAAGCTTGAGGCCCTTATGTCCTGCAACTTACTTCTAAGAGCTTATAGTATATTATAAGCTAACTTTCTTAAGAATAAAATGACTAAAAAGATAAAATATTGAATAAATATGTTGCCATGAGAAATAAATGTTATTTGATTGGGTGGTAAGAGAACACCTCATTTAATAGAAAGTGCAGACCAGCAGAAAATTACTGCCACCTCTTCCAAGTAGGTGGAAATGACTTTCTGAAGAAATATGGAGAGCTGGGCATGTGGCCACTAGGGAAGAGACTCTTTTATCATAATAAAAAATATCAACAGTTCACTTTTATATAGTATTTTATAGCTTATGAGCATTTTTGCCAACACCTTGCTTAAATCCCCACATTATAATAAAGTACAAGGATTATCATCCCCATTTTACAATGAAGAAAATGAGACTCAGATATGTTTACAAAACTTTCACATAGTCTATGAAGCAAGTTTACAGAGGAGCTAGAATTTGACCTCTGTTCCTCTGTCTCCAATTCTAGTGATCTTTTTCAGTCTCCAAAGCAGATAATCAGAACCCTTAACCTTTTGACTTTATAAACAAAATGTCATCCAAAGGACATTAACTGAGGTCCCTCTATTTACAAGATACTAAGCTCGTAGGTACTCCTCTGAAAAGCATATACCAGAACACAGATTCTCAAGGTGACCAAGAAATGGGAATTAGAAAGCAAAGTGACAAAGAAAATGACAATCTTCATCATTACCATCACCTGTATGTGACAAAAGACCCTTCACCTAGACCTTCACTTCTAAAGCAACTTGTAAATCAAAAAGTTCAAAGTTTGAAGACTCATAGAATTATAGATTATGAGAGCTGAAGGGACTTTGTGTACCATCTATGTCAGGGGTGGGGAATTGTTTTTCTATCAGGAGCCATTTGGATATTTATAGTGTCATTCACCTGCTATATTTGGTTAAACATTTATTTAATTAATTCACCCCTAAAAAGCTCCTAGAGTCATTATAGTTCCACCTGCAGGTGCTGAGGTAATGTCATATCTAAGACTTGGTTCTCCACCTTTAATCTAAGTAATCCCACTGTGTAGAGAAGGCAAAGTAAGGTTTGATGACTTATCCAAGTTTGAACTTTTTAAGACATACTACTGAGGAAGTTCTCTAATGCACACAAAAAAGTTCAAATGGCTATGTAAGGGAAGTTTGGGGGGAGGTGGGGTTTTTAGACCCTCACACAAGATTTTTTAATAAAAGGCCCCTAAAGAGGAAATTTTGGAAGAGTTAGACATGGACAGTCTATAATAAGGAAATGGGAAGGAGGAAAGATGGTGAATCACATTCCTTTGGTTCCTCAATGAATATATGGCTTTAGAGACTCCAGAGCCGTAAAAGGGTGTCAGAATTTCTGATAAACTTCTCATAAATTATCAGGCTTGAAATAACTGATCTGAACCCAAGTAAACTTCCTGAAACTCCAAGGTTTTGACATCACCATATGTGACTGTATTGGGAATTTACTGAACTTACTGCCTTTCTTAAGTAGTGAGAAAAAAGTATGGGATGGGAAACTTCAGTTTTATGCAGCCGCACGTGTACAGTCCCCCTCGACACACTCTAAGTTTATTTTAGGCCAACGAACCTACCATGTATTCAAAATATGCTACATTTTAATTGAAAACCTAATCCTTTTCCCAGAGAAATTAATGGTAAAATCAGCATCTTGAAAGCATTAGGATGGATTGAGAGGGGACCTTCTCCAGAATCCAAACCACATGTTCCACAGACAGGCTTCAAAACAGTCAACTGAGATGACAGTCAAATGGAGTGCCATTCTTGTGGATCCCCATGCTTCATGTTCCCGAGATGTAACAGGAAGGAGATTGAGAACTTTACAGGCTTCCCCACAAAATAGATGGTGTGTTAAGAAGTCAAGTTCCTAAATTCTGAGCTATCGATTGTACTTTTCTGTTTTCTGTACCATTTCATGTGTAAAACATTTGTGATGGACCCTTGCATTGGGATCCTGAAAGCCTATATAATTTCACAGTATAAACAATTCACCAAAAACAGTTTAGGAAAGCCAGGGCTTTACTGAATAGGTATTCAAAAGAACCCCTCTTCAAAGATAGCTCATTAATATTTGTCTTTCTTTATAAAGACAACCATGACATCAGGGAGATGATGCCATGACATGCAGGTATGTTGGATTTAAGTAAAGGGGAAGGGACTGTACAAAGTTAGCAGCCTCACTTTCTCCTCCAGAGCCATCTGGGTCCCATGGCCAGAAATCAAGTGGGGTCCAGAAGAAAGACTTTGCTTTCTACATGATAGACTTTCTAAACTGAAAGTAGCTCAATGGAAGACAGCTAGGAGGGATAGTGGATAGAGTACTGAGCCTCAGAAAAAACCTAAGTTCGAATCTGGTCTCAAACACTAGCTGTGTGACCCTGGGCAACTCACTTAACCTTGTCTGCCTCCGTTTCTTCATCTGTAAAATGAACTGGAGAAGAAAATGGCAAATCACTCCAGTATCTTTGTCAAGAAAACCTACAGGGGCAGCTAGGTGGCACCATAGAGTACCAGCCCTGAAGTCAGGAGTACTTGAGTTCAAATGTGATTTAAGACACTTAATAATTGCCTAGCTATGTGATCTTGGGCAAGTCACTTAACCCCATTGCCTTAAATAAATAAATGAATAAATAAACAAATAAATGAACGAATGAATAGATGAATAAATAAATGAATAAATAAATAAATGGAAGCAAAAAAGAATAGATAACTTTAAAAAAAAAGAAGACCCACAAAAAGAGGGTCATGAAAAGTAGGACATCACTGAAAAAAATGACTGAACAAAAACTCAGTGCAGACCCAGGACACTGAATTATTATACTCTACATCCCTCCAATTGCATGTTGTTTTGAAAATACCACAAATTATAACCAAATGCTGTTCCAATATATTTTACTGGCGTTCCTGTGCTGCAGGAAAGGTGCTGACCCTAACAGCGATAAAGGGGAAGATTTACATATGGTTCCTATGGAGTAAATGTAAGGGGAGTGAATATGTAGGCAGAACTTCCGTATGTATTGCCTATAAGAAATGAGGCTTTTAATGATCTTTGTCTTTCTCCCTCCCCTGCCTTTTTTTAATCCCCATTTGGAAGGAGGAAGAAGTTGGGTCATAAAATAGTGAAATTGCAAGGGAAATTACTAATGTAACAAATGAATTGTAACAGGGGAAAAAAAGCCATCTGACTCAGTGATGAAATAATAAGATAAGGTAAGAATGGTCCCTGAACACCTTCTAAAATTTCTGTTACAACTCTGACCACATGTGAACTCTTACATAGAGAAGAGGAAAACTAACTTTGGAATGTCAACATGAACACCTTTCCAGTGCCTAAGCTACAGCTTTGTATGTTCAGGAGCCTTAGAGATTACTTTGATTTTATCTATCCTCTCTCACCTTAACTTCTAGGAAGCCCCAGGGCAAGGAAAATCATGGCATGGACTTTCTCTCTATGCTAACCTAACTGGCACATAAATGCAGGGGTTTTGTTTAAACTATGTCATAGTTGTCCCAACAAGCTAAACTAGACTTAAGACAAAATCAAAGGAAAAGAACCAGAAAGAAAACTCTCCAAGGTGGAAGGAAGGTAAAAGGGGAAAGAAAGTAGTATATAGTTGATTTTTAAATGATCATCCCACCCGATTTTCACCCTCCCTTGTAAATTTTCCAAGTTAGGAATCCCATAGTAACTTTTCTCACAGATTATCTGAAACAGAGCTTGACTCTCTCAGATACTTGTATATCTGCTTTGAAAGTATCTTGATATATTACATACTTTTGGAAAATTTTAGTAAGTATTTTATTTTTTCCTTGTTTTTCTCTTTTTATGATTTATTTTTCCAATTTTAGGTAAAGATAATTTTCAACATTCATTTTTGTAGACGTCTCATTCCCCACCCTCTTCTCCCCCAACCCTAGGACAGCAAGTAATCTGATAGATTATATGTGATATATGTGATATATTATATGATAGATGATATTGCACACATTTCTGGTTAATATGCATTTTAAAAATGATTTTATGGGCAGCTAGGTGGCACAGTGGATAGAACATCAGTCCTCTAGTCAGGAGGACCTGATTTGAAATCCAGCCTCAGACACTTAGTAGCTCTGTGACCCTGGGGCAAGTCACTTAAGCCAGATTGCCTCAAAAACACAACAAAAAAAAGAATTTGATTGTTTTCTCATATGGTGCATTAAAACAAGTATGATTATATAGATTTTCCTTAACAAACAAGGAGCTGAACTTTAGGGACCTAACTGCTGCTTTGACCAACTCCACGCAAAAGATTCCCTAAAATAGCTCTGAGGCTCAGGAAAAAGAGTAGGGAAGATCATTGAAATATATGATTTAGGGAAAGCTAGGTGGCATAGTGGATAAAGCACCAGCCTTGGATTCAGGAGTACCTCCGTTCAAATCCAGCCTCAGATGCTTAATAATTACCTAACTGTGTGGCCTTGGGCAAGCCACTTAACCCCATTTGCTTTGCAAAAACCTAAAACAATATATGATTTATATATGGAATGGACCTGATAGAACATCTAAAGCTAGCCCCCTGGGTTCGATGAAGAAATTGAAGTGCAAAGAGACTTAGAATGTGACTTACCCAAGGTCACATAGCTAGGAAATAAGAAGAGCAAGGAGTTGAACCTGGGTCTTTGAACACTGCTAAAGCTAGAAGTTGAACCTTTTTATACACACAAGTATCTGTGAGGCAGAAGACCTGAAGTGAGACTCAAGACAGAGCCACATTTCCTGTTCTAATTTCATCATCTTGGAGCAAGAGGAATTGAAAAGGAAAAGGATAGAAGAGTTTTTTTTCCCTTTGAGTTAGAGCTGGAGAGAAACAGGCAGAGACATGGAAGTAACTTGGAGGTCATTGACTTAGATGCTTCATTTTATAGATAAGATAAAGTGGGCCCAAGAAAATTAAGAAGAGTTTCCCAGGATCACAAAGTTAGTTAAGTATGTGAGGCTGGGTGAGATTCAGTTCCAGATGTTCCTGATTTTAAGTTCAGTACTCTATTCATTCTACCACACTGCCTCTGAATCCAAGAAATATTTATGCTTCCAGGGTTGAAGTTTACAGAATCACCCAAGGTATGATGAAACAGGGCTTGATTCCATTGCACTCCCCAGGCTTAGTTTGGTCATTTTTAAAAATTACTAATACAGACATTATTAAGTTTCTTATCATTTGTGTCCATTTACTTATATAACACAATGATAATTATTCACATCATTAAATATGTGTCAGGGTGCATGGCTATAAGATTTGTTTAATAAGGATACCCTCTTCCTAAGCGCTCAGTATTTGGAGTATGTTATTCTCCTGGCATGCTTGTTTGTTCCAAACTTAAACCAAATAGAGGTAACAGTGATAAAGAGCTTAGATCAGTAGAAGTCATTTTATCAGGTACTTATTAAGCTAACTAATGTTAAACTGAACCTAAAATAGTATCCTGATGATGAATTAAATTAAAGACAACCTTTTTTTACCTGTTGTAAGAAACTCCTATCATAATTATGATTATATCAATAGCAGAACTGTAGATTTTAAAGATCTTAATGATTTGCCAAGTGTCACACAATCAATATTTAACAAAGACAGAATTGAACACAGGACTTCTTCACTCTCTAGTCACCCTAATGCATCTCTGGAGCTGTCACATAAGTTAATATTTTTTCCCTAACTTTAATAGAACAGCCTGGTGAGAGAATTTCCCCAAGAAAATGAGGACATGATCATACCTTTATATGTGGGCAGTGATTCCATCCTGTCTTTAGATGTATGCCTGTTTTCACATGGTCTAAAAGAATCTACTCGACAGACAGGGTAGGGGTTGAAATCCTGTTTATATGTTGTGGTCAAATCCATGTTCTCCTCATTTGGAATGAATTGCTCAGGTGGCTTTAACTTCATTGGTAATACTCTGTGAGGGCCATAATCTCTCCTATAAATAAAATCAACATGTTATTTTAATTGGTGACTTAATGTTAAAGCTTATTGTTTTCTCTGTAAAATTCACCAAATATTTATTTGACTCAAATCAACATATATTTTTAAGTATCCACTATATGTACTGTACTAAGAACAGTGAGATTAAAAAAATTAACATTTCCTGTCCTCAACAAGTTACAAGAATGTTTACTATGAGCTCAGGACAATTCTAGTCATTATAGGAGCATCAAAAAATTATAAGAGTATTATACTTGCCCTTAAAAGTCAAAATTTAATTGGGAAAATTCCCAGAAGCAAAAATTTTAAATGTTATATGCAAGAGCCAAGTACTTGATGTTTGTGCAATATTCCACCCTTGCTTTCAATCCAATACATATGTTTGATTTAGAATAGCTTAGAAACTGTGGCGGCAAAGAGCCTTCTCATTGACTGGAACTAAGGATGCATGAAGAAAGTTCCAGTCAATGATCTTCACTCTCTTCTTAGGTGGTTTTCTAATGAGGAGGTTCCTGTTGGAACCATTTGTGTGGGGGGATGGGGGGGCACCAACCTTATCTCCTACCAAGTGATCACATGTTCCTACACACACACACACACACACACACACACACACACAACTACACATAACTCCATTTCTCTGGGGTTTTTTTGTATTTATTCTTTCTTGGTCATAAATAAAGGAGTATTTGGAAAGACAATCCAACAGATTATGAAATCTATGCCATTCTAATAGTCATAGATTCAGAGTTTCTCTCAGTAACCAGAGTCAGATTACTGGAGCCATAGTAAGAATAAGCAAATATGGTGAAGAACCAGCCCTGAGGAGCAACCTGCTTAACCCTATTTAACTGACAAGTGGATTTGCTCCTCACTAGACTCAATTACTGCTACAATGACAGAAATTCAGAGAAGGCAGAAAAGGATTGCCAGGACCTTAGGTACTCCTCAATCACAACATATTTCCTACATGTACCTCAGTAACTTTGTGCTTCAAGTTAAAACCCATTTTTTTTCCAGGGAATTCAGCCCTGACTTGGGGTGGAGAGCATAATTTTGTACTTCTGTCCTTACTATGCCCTCTCAATATATATCCCTTTGGAAAAGGTAATTGATGTCAACTGGTTAACAGAAAGCATCAATGTTAGAAGCTACGTGCCTCATGTTTAAATTAACCCAGGAATCCTGAAGGGAAAAATAATCAGGCACTCTCTGGGGACCCATCCTGCCAGTGAGAGTGGGAGGATTAGAATGGTGAATTCATAGATGTTACACAAGGCAATATATGACCAAAACCTCAAATGAAAGTAAAGGCAATAAATGCTATAGGAGTTCTTAGGAGGGAAAGCTCAAGGTGGATTGGAGCAGCCAAGGAGGCTTGGGAGCTGTTGGGTAGGACTTTAAGGAAGAGGTAAGACTTGGAAGACAGGTGGATAGGTGAGGAGCAGAAATAGGGCATTTCAGAGAGAGGAAACAGCACATATGTTTCCAGAATCCACATACTCAGCAAGTTGACATTTTCTCTTTTTTTTTCCTTTTCCAAGATCAAGTTGAAATGAATGATGCAATGAATCAAGGAACTAAGAGTTCATTTCTATAGCTGTAGTCTCAGGCATTCTCCATATTTTAGGGCACAAGGGATCAGAAAAGCATATGTAAAGCTGGAAGGAACCTTCAAGGTCATCTAGTACAAATCTTTCATTTTGGGGATAGGGAAAGTGAAGCATGGAGAAGTTTTGACTTAACAGAACCAACATCTATCTGAACCCCAGGTCTTCTGACTCAAAATCAAATGGGTTTTTTTTCAGTAGAATGGAAAATACATGCATCCTCATCTAAACAATGTCAATTTTCTCACTCCCTTCAATAAAAACCATCTAAAATTTAAAAGAATCACATAAGAATTATTGTGGCAATTCAGGAATTATCTTGGCAACCTTAGAGGTTAGGTTATGTGCTATCCCCTAGCACCTTAGCCTGGCTCAAGTGGCAGTCACCAAATCCTCCCAACTTTTAAATTTAAACTTTAAAAAACTGTGATGCATGTGTATGTGCACACAGACACACACACACACACACACACACACACACACACAAATTTTACCTTGCTTTAGAGCATATATCAACAGAGTTCATACATCCAACTGGGCCAGGGGAAAGCAGATTCCCCTTGATAGCGCATTCCACAGCAGCTCAGCCAAAGGGGAAGGTTTCCGGACAGGAAAACATTAGAACCAAACACCAATAAAATGTATTTCCTGGACAAAATCTGGAGCAGCATTCCCCTAAACCATGCTTGACTAGCAAAGTTAACAGGCTTTACTGTAATCTGTCTTGAACGGATTTATGCACACATTTGTCAATAAACCAAAACCAAGTCCTGTAAATATTGGAGGGTGGGAAAAAGAGAAGATGAGACAGAGGGAAAATTAATCTCTTCAGGGATTGAGTAAATAGGAGAGAGAGTCATTAGAAACTTTCACTGAACCCCTTGTACAACTTCAGGATAGAATTTAAATATGATGCTATGACCAACAAAAATGATTCCTACTCATACAGTATAATGCCAGGTGTTTCTGCATTGTCAATAAAAATGTAAAATGGACAGCTATATGACTTGGAGCATCTGGAAAATGATGTTCTGTATAAATCTTTGAAGGTGGGAAATGGGTCCCCAAATGGGCAGCACTACTTTGTATACAAGTATCTTCCACTGGCATCAATTCAACACTGTAATTAGATATAGCAGTTTAAATACCAATGATGTACCTAGGTAAATACCAAGTAGTGAAACTTCCTATAATATACTCCCATTTGGAGAACACATAAATAAAACTGCATTTCAGCTTAAATTAGAGAAGAAAAGCTGTTGTCTGTCAAAAATGTCAACACTAGAAGGGGAAAGAAATGAGGAGGAAGTGCAATCTTCATTTTAAGAATCCATTGGATTGAGTTTGAAGGCAACATTGGACCATACATCCCTGTATAAACATATCATTCAACTAAGTCAGAGTAACTGCTCTGTTCCATTTCACACTTGAGGGAAGTGAAGGGAAGAGTATCAGAGGATCATAAAGCCAAGAAATGAAGAAGTAAAAAAAAAACAATTATATTGTTCATTCCCCAGATAGCACAGGGAAATTCTCTGCTATATATTTCCTAGATATGGGTGGCCTAAAATACATTCTGCCTCTATGGTATGGAAAAAAGGATTAGAAGTTGATGCATTCATTCCAATCCAGAATCACCCAACAAATGGTTGTAAAGAGTGCTGACAAATGTAAAATCCTCTACCATTTATTTATCTTCTCTTCCAATAAAATTATATAATTAGGTTATTCCCCAGGTGGTCCAGAGATGTTTTCTGTTTTATGTTTTCTAGGCTTCTTTGTTTTTCAATCATTTCAAGCATGTCTGACTCTGTGATTTCATTTGGGGTTTCTTGGCAATGATACTGGAGTGGTTTGCCTTTTCCTTTTACAGATGAAGAAACTGAGATTTGTCTAGCATCACACAACTAGTAACTGTCTGAGAATTGGATCAGAATTCATAGAGTTGAGTCCTCCTGACTCCAGGACCAGTGTCTATCCACCTAGCTGGCCTAAAGCTTGAATGGTCTTAAGTATATAATGAGCCTGTGATACAGAACTAAGGATTCAGAGTCAAAGTATTCACTCTAACCCAGAATTATATGTCAAATGATAAAGAATAACAAATACAAAATTCTTTAGAACTTATATTTTCTCATAAAGTTACCTATTAAGTAAAACCTATTAAGTAATTAATAATTACAACTAAAGACAGAAAACAAGTTAATCATTAAAATAAGAAAATACATTTAGCAAATTTGAGGGTTGTGCTATTAAGTACTATTTTCTTTCCAAAGGAAAGTCCTTCTGTCCTTAGTAAATGGAAATTTTAACCAAATCTTGTTTTCTGAAATGAAAAGCAAGAAGTATAAGATGCCTGTATCTACCATGAAAAACAAACATATTTAATTTCCCAAAGCAAAAAAAAACTTCCTCTTTTCAATAAAAAAAAATACCCCTGAATAGTATTAGGTTAGGTACAATTCACAAATATTAAAATTCTTCCCTTTTAAGATATTAACTGCAACCTATAGAGTTATAATATCCCCATTGTCATAAAAATATTACATCCTGTAGACCACATAATACAAAAATGTTTTTGTTTTCTTAGTTGTCACTTAGACCTTTTGTTCATAAGATCATAGATTTAAACTTAAAGAGAGTGAGTAATAGCACAATCAGGATTGGAACTATGTAGGTCCTTTGATTCCAAATTCATTGCTCTTTCCATTGTACAAGGTTTCTGACCACTTGGTAATAATTGTACCATCTACCTTTATTCCTCAAATATGATATTCAACCACTCCTTCTCAAGTACTCATGATGAGTCATGACCAAATAAAGAAGAAAATAGTCAAAGATAGGATGGAACAGAAAGAACACTAGACTTGGAGTCAGAAAGACTGGGTTCACAGGCTATATCTGATACTCACTAATTATATGGCCAAAGGAAGGTTTCTTAGCTTCTCAACCTCAATTTCTTCATCTGTGAAATGGAGATAATAGTATTTGGACTTCTGATTCTCATAAGATTTGAGAGAGGAACAAAAGAGATGGTGTAAGGAAAACTCTTTGTATTACTAAAGTGCTTAGATAAAGTTTAGCTATTATTAAGTTTTTTTAATATACCATATTTATATGACTACAAAAGTTACCCATAATAGGAGGTCAAAACCAAGATAAAGATTAAGCAAAGATTAAAGAAGACATGGAAAGAAAGAAAACAATAACAATTTAGTCAGATGGTATACTAAGTGCTGGTGTATGGAATCTAGAAGACCTGAGTCACGTCCTAACTCAGATAGCTACTGTATGATCTTGGACAAAGCACTTAGGCTTTCTATACCAGGCTCAGTTTCCTCATATGTTAAATGAGGACCAGTAGATTTATAGCCTCAAGTTATGCAGCTCTACATCTATGATCCTATGTTTCTAATGATTTAACAAGGCTGAATGGGAAAAAAAAGTTTTAGAAAAGGAACATACTGCAGAAAAGAGTACTTATACTATCTTATTTGGTCCTCATAACAACCTTATGAAATAGATGCTATTCTTATTCTTATTTATTATAAAAAGTCAACTACAAACACAATGGATATTATAAATAAAGATCTTCAAAGTGGTCAGGAAATCTCTTTTTTACACTAGTGTCATATCCATTATGATTAGTTGCCTAAGAATCCTCTCCTGGCTCAGTAATGTTCCTCTCCTGGTAGTTTTACTACATTTCAACATATGCATGTTAGTGACTATAGGAGGAAAGAATGCATCCATTTGTTATGCTCAAATAAAGGAAATTAATAAATTCTCAGTACATACACCTATTAAAAGTGTTAAGTTTAACAATGGCCTGAGGAGATGAAAAAAAAGAGAGATTTAGAATTTGGGAGATGGTGAAATTTAAATATTTTTAATTGGATTTTGCATCTGAAAAAAAAATAAAGGTTCCATGCCTTGACAAAGGTTTGAAAAAGGGGGAAAACAAATGACTAGTCATCTTGATTTCAATAAGAATATGATAATATGTTGGACTTTGATCCATAAAATGATACAGATCACTTAAGGAGGGAATGATCAAATCTAAGATTTACTGATCCATTTGATTACTTGCAAATAATATGATTTGACCCCTAAAATCAAGCACTCTTATTTAGAGAAGGCAGGAGGGTGTGAAGAATTTGGAGTCAGAAAACCCAGGTTCAAATATCAGCTCTGCCATTTACTAGCTATATAACACCTTCAGCAAATCACTTAACTGTCTGGGCATCCGTTTCTTTTTCTACATAATTAGGGTGGCTGGAATATATAGTTCAGAAGGTCTCTTCTAGCTATAATCTATGATTTTTATGATCTAATAAAAATGAAATCTACCTTCATAAAGTAATTGCTAAAAGGAGCTGGTGTTTTCCATTCCCAACCCCCCCCCCATATCTCCAATAAAATCTTTCTCTGATACTTAATATGGTATAGAAATATCTCTGAATATTTGAAAGCTATGGACTATAGTGTGTAAACTCCATTAGGTCCTAGCAAATATAGAAACTCTACAAATTTAGGATTAGCAATAAAACCTCTGTCTCTCATCCAATAAGCAACAATGCTAATCTGGAGAGAAACAACTTTCCTGTCTCTTTTCTTTTGGTCACAGAAAATCATGATAATCACCAAAGAATTGAGATCTACATGATAAGAGGGAATACAGTGATGAAGTCAATTTTTTGACATGATTAACAAAAAATAATTCCTAGAGCTCACCCAACCAGGTAATTAAGAAGTGAGATTCTCAGCAAAATAAAAACACAGTAAGTGAAGAGTGAAATGGCTCTCTACATTACACCCTCCCACTGATTGGATTACTAGGAGATTCTTTTTTTTTTAATGTGGGGGGCAACTAGATGCTGTAGATAGAGCACCATCCCAGGAGTCAGGAGAACCTGAGTTCAAATGTGATATCAGATCCTTAATAATTACCTGGTTGTGGGACCTTGGGCAAGTCACTTAACCCATTGCCTGAAAAGAAATAACATTAGAAAAAAAGTCTTCAAAAAAATGTCTAAGACAAAAAGTCAAGACAATAAAAGACTGTGTTTTGAACTCACTTCTCTAAAGTTGTGTGACACTGGTCAAATAACTTAACTTCTGTTTCCTCAGCTGAAAAATGGGAACAAGAGTAGTATCTACTTCATAGGATTGTTGTGAGGATCAAAGAAGATAATAATTATAAAGTTCTCAGCACAAGATCTGCAATGTAGTAAGCAGTAATATAAATGTTAGCTATTAGTCTAATGGCCAAAAAACAAGTTATTACCTTCTCTAGATCTTTTTTGTCTAGGCTAGTAGGGAACAATTCTGGATCCCAGGTAGACAAAGTCACATATCCCTTTTCTAATTTCCTTTTGTTTCCTCAATCAAGAGGTCAAGAGACAAACAGACAGAAGGACCCATAACCTTCTTTCTTTTCTTGCTTCCACAAAACAATGACCCTGTTCATGCTAACACCTGTTGTTATCATGTCCAAGAGTCTTTGAATTACAACTGGTCAGCCATGTGGCCAAGAGTACCATAGTTAACAAAGAATAGTAAGTTAGGGAATTTATTGATCATCCTCCCAAAATTCATTGAACAACTAATGGACTTTATTATGGTAGCAAGACCACAGAACCAGCAGCACCTGAGATAGAAACTAAATCCCTAACTCCAGCTCCAGGTTCCCTATCCTCCTTCTGGGGTGCTGGACATCAGTTGATTCCTGCTCTGTCTTCTTCAGCATTACCATGTGCCCTTGGCTTACCTAGACCTGGATGTTGTTCCATCATCTTCCTACCCTTGCATATTTAGGAAGGGAATGTCAGCTTTCAAGATGGCTCAGAGGCACAAGCTACACCCAACAACACAATATAGAAGATTGCAAGTGATTGTTTCCACTTTCAGGATTGATCTACTTGGTCTTGGCAAAAAATAAACTTGAAAATAGTTGAAATGTCAAAAAAAAAAAAAAAAACAAACTAAATCCAAAGGCTTAGGTGAACCCTTAAGCCTAAGTGAACACATAACGTATAAAACTTCTCCAAACCCATCTTACCACCCTATAATCCCCCTTTTCTGATCCTCATTCTTCCAACTCACCTCAAGATGCTCCCTACATACAAATGTAAGGAGAACTCATGTTATAGTTCCTGGGCATTAAGTCTTAAGGTTACAATATTATGGTCATCCTCCTTCCTTTTAAAGTTCAATTTCCCTTTGTGTCTTAAAAATAGCTATATTACTAGCATCTTTTCCCAAGAACTCTTTTTTTTTTTTGCCTTCTCCAGTCTAGTGTCCCTAGAATATTGTTATACTCCCTTACCAAGCAAGGGATGGATGTGGAAATTGGGAACTAATGTTCACATTTCCCAAATGCAAAGATGTATATTTTTAAAAAAATTTTAATCAGCTCTACCTTATGCTCACCTCATCCTTCATCAATTTGACCTCTCATCCTAAAAAAAAAAATTGGCCCAGTGGGATCCTTTTTAAGGTCACCCATTTAAAAATTAAGGCTATACTAGAAGGAAAAAGAAAAGAAAGAAAGGACCAATATAAAAGACCTATATGCATAAAAAAATTTTAGCAATACTTTTTGTACTGACAAAGATCTTGAAGTGATACACAGCAACTGAGGAATGGCTAAAGAGATTATAGTATATGACTTAAAATGATGAGGGGTTGTTCAGAGAAATCTGGATAGACTTGAATGAAGTAAATAGAAAACAGGAGAACAATGTATGCAAGAGCACCATTATAAAGATGAATAACTTTGAAAGACAAACTCTGACCAACTGACCACAATTCCAGAGGACTTATGATTTAAAAAAAACATGCTACTTGCTTAATGATAAATTTGGGGTTCAGACTGAGACAATATTTTGGGGATATGGCCAATGCAGCATTTAGTATATTTGTTACATGGGTTTTACTTTTCTTTTTCAATGGGGGGAAGAAAAGAGGACAAGAAGATGGGATATTATTCATTGAGAAATAATAAAATTAATTTAAAAAAGATCCAGAATGATAGACTTTCTAGTCATATTTCTGGCAGTGTCTTTTTTCCTTCTAATTTTACCCTGCCTGTTGTCGAACTCATTTTAGGGTGTCAACAGAAAAGAAGTACAGAACCTCATGTTTTCAATATAAGCTAAGTTGCCAAAATAATTAACTTCTCCCATATGTGGAATTAATCCCTAACTAATAGAAACATGATTACCAAACAATCAATCAATAAGCATTTATTAAGTGCCTAAATATGCTGGGCATTTTGCTAGGTACTGGTGAAATAAATGAAAAAAAGTGAAATAATCCCTACTTAGCAAAGTACAATCTAATGGGAAAATCTCAAGAACATATGCAAGTATAAACAAAATAAGTATTAAAATTATAAGTAGAAGGTTAATTATAAGTTAATTATAAAATGATGGCACTAGCAACTGGGAAATCAGGAAGTGTTTTAATCATTTCTTTAAGGGAAAAAAGGGGGAATCCTATCCTATCCTATAAGGTAGGGATGAAAAGGAACCATAATTCAGGTATAGATAATGACAAAACTGGACCAGAAAAATATTTATGTCTTAGTCCCCTCTAGGCATGGAAAAATCAAAACTAAAAGTGTACTTAAAAAGTATCTAGTTCAACCCTGTCGTTTTACAGATGGGAAAACTGAGTTGCAATTCAGAAGGTATTCACTTCCAAGAAAAGTGAATTGTTCAAGGTCACATGGCAAACACCAAGGACATAAAGTATAAACAAAATAAATATTAAAATTATAAGTAAAGGTAGCTAATTACAAGGTGATGGTACTAACAATTGGGAATCATATGGAAGAAAGTGCTTTAATAATTTCTTAAGGAAAAAAAATGGAGATGTTATCTTATCATATGAGGTAGAGATGAGAAGTCATCATCCAGGTATAGAAGACAAAACTGAACCAGAATAATATCTTGGGAAATTTGTGTCTCAGTCCCAAACAATCATGGAGCATTAGAAACCAAAAGTGTCCTTAGAAAGCATCTGGTTCAACCCTATACAGATGGGAAAACTGAGTTGCAATTCAGAGGCTATTCACTTCCAAGAGAAGTAAATTGTTCAGTCATATGGCTAACTATAGTGAAAACTGGGATTAGAAATCTCAATCCAGTGCTTTTTTCACTACACCAAAACTGCTGCTCATAAACAATATTTCACATGACAGAATTTCACTAATGAAAAAGAAGCATGTAGTATAACACTCTTAGTCAAACATATAAATTTAGTTGAAGTCAACTAGCTAAAGGCAGATCTTTTATAAGAGAGCATCCAAGGGTTGGTAGAAATAGTTCCATATTAAGAAATGGCTGAAAATAACAACCATTTCCCTCATGTGGCCTGTGCTGTAAATTGCAAGCTTTTTAAGATTTATGAGCAGTAAGAGTCATGTGCTATTCTAATGGTATCCCATGCTGTGATGATAACCTTTCCAGAAGCCAGGTGTTTTTTGTGTTTGGGTTTGCCATCAAGCCAAGCAACTAACCACAGCATTATACCACTGCCCAGAAGCAGGCTTCCAAGTTGCCTTGGGCACCAACCTCAAAAACTAAGCCAGACCAATCTCTGAGCTCTTACTTACCCATTCACCTTCCTAGAGGTAATGGTGAACACTCACCAAACAAGACAAAGAATATTTTTTCAGGGCTATAGGGATTCAATGTACCCAGCTATATCCCATTTCTTCTTTGACAGATATGTTCCATATTCTTTGGAAATCAATAAGCCCAGATCACATGCTTCTTTCAAGATCCATAAACCAGGGCTCTACTATGGAAAGAAAAGGGCTAAAGAGAGGATTCAGGACTGACTCAGATAAATTCAGATTTTGATTCCCAAAACCTTCTCAACTCACCCTGGTGCCTCTCCTACTAGAGCACTGAAGTAGGAGGGTAGAACATTAAATTCTTTATAGTATCCCTTTATAAAGGACTGCCAGGCAATGTCCATTAGCAATTTTGTTTAACTTCACATGCCCATAGGTACTTGTCTCTCCCTCTGCTCCCCCCACCTGCCACCATTTCCTCTCTTTTCAGCTTCTTTTTATGTATTATCAACTCTCATTAGATTATAAGATTTCTGAAGGCAAAGACCATCTCTTTTTTTCTTATTTGTACCTCCTTCAATGCCTAACACTAATTATTTGATAAATGTCTATTGAATTGATTTGACTGGTAATCTCATTCCTTCCAGTTTCCAATTGGAATTCCATGCAGGATCCCTTTGACTTGTTTTCCCTTTATTTTTCCTTCTGAGACCACAGGAAGAGAGGTACAGCTATTTTGTCTTCCCCCCCTTTTGCTCCCTACTCTATGGCACTGGGTGTGGAGACATCATGCTCCTATCACCTTTTCTTAGTTTATTGTCAATCCACATCACAAAATCATAGAAGAAGGGCAGTTTGGTGGTACAGTGCACCAGTCCTGAGGTCAAAAGGACCCAAGTTCAAATTTGACCTCAGATACAATACTTACCAACTGTGTGACCTTGGGCAAATCCCTTAACCCCACAAAACAAAAATTAAAAACAAAAACAAAAACAAGATCATAGGAAAGTAAGATTCAGAGCTGGAAGTTACCTTAGAGACATCCAGTTTAATTTCCTCAATTTTATAAATGATGAAACCCTTAAATCTTCCAGTTCCTCAATCTTCTCAATTCCCTCTGACCTGTTTCCTCCCCTCTCCCTCAATCACACATGGGGATGTTCACACCTTTGATTATTTTATCTCCATTGGAATTCTGTACCAAGACCAAAAATTCTCAGATTCTTTAATCCAGTCATAACATACTATTATTCCATCTCTCCTTAGGCCTTGCTTATCCTAAAGTTATTTTTCATTCTTACTATTTTTGTCCTTACTCTAACCTCCAAATTCCTTTTTCCTTTTATTCCTTTCCCATACCAACATTACTTTCCAATACTGTTATATTTTGTTATGCTTTCTGATGAGTCTTAGACTCTCTTCCTTCTCTATTCTCTTTTGTGGCCTCATCAGCTAAATTGATGACACCCAGACCTAGTCACATTTCTGAACCCCAGTAGCATATAACCAACTCCTTTAGACATTTTTAACTCTATTGCTCATGGGTGTCTCAAATTCAACAAGTCCAAAATGGAACTCATTGTTCCACCAAAACTTAGACCTCTTCTGTATTTCCCAATTTCTACCAAGCATAGCAGTCATCCAAGTTCTTTGGCTCCTCACTCTTTCTCACTTCACATATCTAAGCAATTGTCCATTTTTTTTATTTCCTCCTTCTATAATCTCTCATTCATCAATTTCCTTTTCTCTACTCACAATCAATAAATATGATTGTCTACCATGTTCCAGGAACTGTACTAGACACTAGAAATCAAAAAACAACATAGAAACAGTCACTGCCTTTATTCTTCTGAATGAAGTTTACATTTTTCTGGAGATAATCTGTAAATAAACATATATATGTATGTATGTATGTGTGTTTATGCATATATGCATACATATACATATATAAATTAGACACATTATAAATGAGATAATTTGGAGAGGATGGCACTAGGAACTATCAGGAAGCACTTCACATAGAAAAGTGGGGTTTGACCTGAATTTTTTTGAGATTAATTAAACTAGATGTCTCTAAGTATGATAACTTCCTTAATTGACCTCCCCTGCCTCAAGATTTTCTCAACTCCAAATCATCCTCCATACAACTGCTTAAGTGATTTTCTTTTAAAGTTCAGGTCAGACCATATTCCCAATATTATCTCTAGGATAAAATATAAATTCTATATTTATATTATACATCTCAACCTGGCCCCACCCAATATACATTTTCAATTTTAATTACTCCCCCTTTATATATTCTACCTTTGAGATAAAATGCCCTTCTAATTGTTCTTCATACATAAGCACTCCAAATTCCTCCTTGTTTTTGCACTAACTGTACTAACTCCATGCCTAGAATTCACTTTCTCCTTACCTTCATCTCTTAAGACTGCTCAAGATTTAGCTCATGTATTACCTTATCCATTAAACTTTTCTTGACCTCCTTCTTTCCCCATCCCAATACCTTCCCCACAAAATCATCTGGTATCTTTTCTGGGGGTGGCCTTTGGAAATTCCCAGGTCCCCCAACATGAAGGCATCCCTATGGAGGCTTGCTGTTGGAGACCCTCTGTGTTGTATCAAGTAGCTTCCTTTGATTGGCTGCATATAAAAGACAGTTGGAGTTTTTAAACTTTCTGCCACTTTTCTGGTTCACAATCTTTCCTGAGGCCACCTTTCCACTTTCATCCAGAGGATGAAGATCACAAACAGGGATCCTTCTTTTACCATGGCTCAGAGATGTGGGCCTAGGAGTATTTGGTTCTATTATGTTTTTTTTAATATCCTTCCCAAGTCTCAGGTGGAGAAGATAATCCCTACTATACCTGAGAGTTCAAGGCATGGCAAACTTGGAGTCAGTATTGTTGGTAGGTTGGTACAATCAGTCATCCAGTCTGGCAGAGAAGCCAAGGTGCCTGAGACATAACCCCAAAAGGAACTTCAGACTTGGAACTGGAACAGTATGAGACCAAACTATGAACCTAATCCTCTTCCCTCCCCAAAGACCAAGCTGGTAAAAAATCAGGCAAAGAATTAGGCTTCCCACATATTGAGAGAATGTTTGTATATTTATGATTTTAACTGTAGAAGTAAATATTTCTTTGTAAAAGCTAATCTAATTGTTAGTAGCTAAATGGAACTTGATACAGGGGACCCTCCCTACAATTGTAGGGACACTACAGGAGGGAGCTGGAGACATTTGCAGAGAATTATAAACACATCCCAATCCCTTTAAGACTAACAGAAAACCACAGTGAGGGGGAGGAGGAAATATGTAACCTAATTGGTCTTGAGGCATTGAGGGCCACGTCATCTCTTTATGTAAGGTCACATGAATTAGTGAATGGAGAGTGGGCTAGGGATCCTGGAAGACCTGAGACCAAGTCTGACCTCTGACAGATACTGGCTGGGTGACTATGGGTGAGTCATCTAAACTTTCAGTGATCTAGGTAACTTTCTAAAATATAAATTGAATGGTATGTGCTGAACTGCTTTGAAAGAAAAAGCTTCCTCAATAAGTTCCCTATATCAATGAAATCACAAATTTACTCTTATCTTCTAATGTTTCTCTAGTAAGCTTCCTGAAGGCAGGGACTGACTCATTTTCTTATTTGTATCCCCAACACCTAGAACAAATCCCAATATACAATGGGATTGTTCAGTCATATCAGACTCTTCATGACCCCATGGACCAAAGTATGCCAGACTCTACTACCCTCCACTCTCTCTCCAAGTTTGTCAAAGCTCATGTTCATTGTTTCCATGATGCTATCCAACCATCTCATCCTCTTCTATGTCTTTTTCCTTTTGCCTCCAATCTTTCCCAACATTGGAGTCTTTTCCAATGTGTCCCATCTTTTCATTATGTGGCCAAAGTATCTAAACATCAACTTCAGTATTTGACTTTCCAGTATTTCCTGAATTAAAAACTTATTGACTTATTCGATCTCCTTGTTTTAGAGGGGGTTCTCAAAAGTCTTTTCCAACACCACAGTTTGAAAGTATTGATTTCCTTTTAATACAATTCTATTGGAATTTAATACAATTGCTACTAGAAAAACTATAGGTTTAACTACACAGACCTTTGTTGGCAAGATGGTGCTTAATTGATGCTAACTCACATAACTCCTCAGACACCAAGTCTATTGGTTTTCCATATATAGTCTTTATGATTATTTAAGATTCAAGTTTTGAAAATGCTTCAACATCTCTGTCCCTTTTCTTTTTTTTTTTTGGTTTTTTTTTTTGCAAGGCAAATGGGGTTAAGTGGCTTGCCCAAGGCCACACAGCTAGGTAATTATTAAGTGTCTGAGATTGGATTTGAACTCAGGTACTCCTGACTCCAGGGCCAGTGATCTATTCACTGCGCCACCTTTCCTTTTTCAAAGGTTGATTTAGCTTATCTTTTCTGTGTCTGGAACAATTTTGCCTTTATTTTAATTCATGATTGTATAGGATATTTATTGTCATAAATATCACAGATAATGAATCATTTATGATCTTCCACTAAATTTCACTTAAAAGGAGGCTAGGAAGTCCAATTTAAAGCCCTTGAGTGAGCATATCTTCTTCCCAAAATATAGAAGTTCCCCTTTCATCTGTTAAAGACCATTATGAAGAATTTTATTTCTTTTTTCTGAATTTCCAAGGCAGGCATTATGGAATATGCACTGCATGCTTCCAACTGATACTTGTAAAGATCATCTATTGTCAAATTAAAAAAACTCATTTTTAGTGACCTGTGAGATGCCACATAAGTGATCACATCTGCCTCCTCTAACAGACCATGGAAAAGATTCCTTTCCTTTTCTCTCCTCACCAACACCCCCAGGAGTCCCTAGATTATTTAGAATGACTTCTGTTCAAATATTAAACTCCTGTACATGTCCCAGTGGCTACATCTCTGGGAAAAAGATTGTTTCCCTATCTTTTTATGACACAGTATAACTTTGCTTGACTGGTGAGACTCCTTTGTAGAACCTTCTTCATGGAGGGGGTAGAAGGGAGATGATGGAGGAAGGGCAAGGGAGAAAAGGCAAATGTTAAGTAAACAACAGAAAGTCTTCACAAGAACAAGAAGAAAAAGTATGAAAGAATAAGCTGAGTTACAACTTCCAAACAACACATGAAACATTCTTTTCCTCTTTCTTATAAAACCCAAGAGTAAAAATCATGACTTTTGACTTTGCTGGGTTTAAGGGCCGTGATTTCAACCCTGGGGGGCTGGGTTTGATTTTAAGAATGCAAAGATCATAAGAACGTATGATTGACTCACACTCTGGTAGTCTCTCCTCAACAGCCGATATCCTATCCCAGAAAAACCTCATCTCTTAAGTTCTGCCCTCCTCCTTGGTGACTCCTTTTCTGGAAGGGCCACCATCTCAGGAAACATCCCAGCCATACTTCAACTCATTGAATTATCAACTCACTCTCAAGTCCATTTCCTTTCTCCTCAAAAGCCTCCTTATTCTCTTCTAATTCTCTTCTTGCCCATCCCTTTTCCAGTTCTTTGTGTGTTATCTTTTCCCATTAGAACAGAATCTCCTTGATCTTAAGGGATCTTCACAGATTATTTATTTTTAACTGGATAAAACAGAGTATTCTAACCCAATCTTAATCATTTGATGGGTTATTTCCTGGTCAGACTGAAACCTGGAAAGGTCTTAGCTTAAAAAGGTCATCCCTGGCCTCCAGTAATCATGATCTATATCTAATCATCCTGATTCATATCTGGCCACTGAACTCAGATGGCTCTTAAATCCAGTTCACTTGCATGTCATGGCATCATTTCCCTGATGTTATTATACTCTTCAAGAATGACAGGGGCAGCTAGGTGGAACTGTGGATAGAGCACCAGCCCTGGAGTCAGGAGGACCTGAGTTCAAATGTGACCTCAGACATTTAATAATTACCTAGCTGTGTGGCCTTGGGCAAGCCACTTAACCCCATTGGCTTGCAAAAAAAAAAAAGAATGAAGGACAAACAATAGCAGTAGTGGAAGGGATTATAGAATTTATCAAGTTCAACTTTCTCATTTTAGAAATAAGAAAAATGAGACCCAGAGAAATTAGTAACACAGGTAGCAAATAATTTGTGTGTATGTTGAGATGGGGGGTGAAAAAAGTAGTGGAAAGAAATTTTTGCAGAGCTTCCAGCCTCCCCAACCCCTGATTAGATGCCAGATACAACAAGAGATAAATCTTTTCCTAAAGAAGCTCTAATACTAAGTCATGCTCCTGACAAAGATACAAAATAAAACAAAAATAAATTTTTGAAAATGGTCAATACAGAAATATTTTGCTTAACTACAAACATATATTTGTTAGAGAAGGGTTTTGTTTTCCATTTTTCCCCCAATGGAGAAGAAGAAGGAAAGAAGGAAAAACATTAATTGAAAAAAAATTATATTTTTTAATTGCAATAAGCAAACCTAGAACTTCCTTAATTTTCCATTCCTCGGGTTGGTGGATAGATCTCTGACCTGAGGAGTAATAATTATAGACCCAGTTTTGTCACTGTCTACCTGTGAATGTGCTGCATGGCAAACCACTTCCCCTTTTAGGGTCTTAGTTTCCTCATCTATAACCTGATAGCTACAAATCTAGTTACAATGGGCTACAATTCTGTATATATTGAACACCTAGTCTTTTGTGCTAACAAGGTCTCTAAAGAGGAAAAAAACCAAAGATAATCAGCATAGATTTGACTTAATTCTTAGCAGTTGGTACTATAATAAACTAAAAAAGCTTGTTAAGTAGTTCTGAATTCACTAAATAGAGATAGATAGATAGATAGATAGATAGATAGATAGATAGATAGATAGATAAATGGATAGATGATGAATGGATGGATGAATATGGGTTTCTCATTTAAATCAAATATAGATATATATGTGGGCATATGTATATTTTAGAGGTTTGAAAAAATAAAAATAAGGTTTGCTTCACATTTCCTCCTATTTTCTTTTCTTTTTTTTAAAGGCTTTTGCAAGGCAATGGGGTTAAGTGGCTTGCCCAAGGCCACACAGCTAGGTAATTATTAAGTGTCTGAGGCTGGATTTGAACTCAGGGACTCCTGACTCCAGAGCCAGTGCTCTATCCACTGCACCACCTAGCCGCCCCTCCTCCTAGTTTCTTAATGCCCATACATATAGTTCTCATATCCCTCACCCCATCTCTTCATTTTCCAGTCTTTACATGAAGAGAATCAAAAACGGGAATTAAAATGTATTTCCTCTGGCTAAGCAAGTTTTACCAAGCCCATACCACAAATCCTCTGAAGTATGTCATAACCAAGATGCTTAGGGTCTCCTCTCCTCATCCTTCCCCCACCCCATCAACCTTCCCAACTCTACCTCACACCCAAACCTGAGACCAGTTGACTCCAGAAAAATGAGTCTGAGTCTTTGCATTTTCATTATTTTTCCTCCATTATAGAAACAGAGTGTCAAGTTTTTGATTTTGGCGAGAATTCAAGGGATCTGGAAGTCCCAGAACTCAGGGAAGCTATTGGAGTCATACCAGGACCAAGTGTCAGGGACTCTAGTCCAATAGAAGCCAGTATCTATGCCAAATATTCATTGTTAGCAAGTTATAGAACATCCATATTTATTTCCCACTCTAATCTCATATGGCCACTATTCCTATGTTAGGTATTCATCATCTCATCATCTCATCTCATCTGCGTACAGGTTCCAAATTGGTCTTCCCCCTCCCCCAGAGAGTAGAAAGCCTGCTTTTGAGGCTTTTCTTTACTGAAGGTCTTCCAGGTAAGGATAGATGACCATTTGTTTGTAATATTGTAGAAGATATTCCTTTTTAACTATAAATTGGACTATTTGGCTATTGAGGTCCTTTTTTAAGCCTTTACATGTTATGATTCTATGAACCTGTAATCCTATAAGCCAAAGACTTGGAGCAAGGGAAATCTGGATTCAAATCTTGCCTCCAACACTTATTCTATTGTTTAGAAGTTTTTCTTTATGTCAAGCCTAAATTTACCTTTTTACAATCTGTACATTGTTCCTGGTTCTGCTCCCATAAGTCAAGCATAACAAATCTTCTCCTACTTTCAGGTTACAGTCCTTCAAATATATGTTGAAAGGACTTACATGATTCCCCTAAATCTTAACATCTTCAGGTTCAACATCTTCAGATCTTCATATACTCTCATGACTGTTCACCTTTCTAGTCACTGACTCTCTGAATGCTGTCTAGTTTAATCAACAGCCTCCTTAAATATGGCTCCCATAACTGAACAACATTGAAAAGATGTTATCTCTACCTCTCAAGAAGTTTCTGTAGCTATTTAATGTCCCTAAGACAAAAATGCAAAATCCTCAATTTGATATTTAAAAGTCCTACACGATCAGACTCTATAGCCCATACTACTTTTAGATTCAGTCCATATCACTTCCCAATATATTACCAAAAACTGACCTACTTGATAATCTCCCAATTCAAAATTCCATCTCCTACCTTTTATAAATTATTCCTCATTCCTAAAATGTTTTCCCTCTTCCCTTTCACTTCCAAGAATACTTACCTTCAAGATGGAACTCAAATGCTCTCTCTTATAGAATGCCTTTCCTGATTCCTACAGAAATAACATTGTTAATATTCTCTTCCTCCCCAAGAATAAGTTCTTTTTATTGTTCAGTCATTTCAGTTGTGTCCAACTCTTCATGATCCCATCTGGGATCCTCTTGGCAAGGACCCTGAAGAAGTTTGCCATTTCCTTCTTCAGTTCTTTTTAAAGATAAGGAAACTAAAGGATCAGAGGGCCTGGACCATGTTATTTTGGAAAGGACTTTGGATTACACCCAAGGATTTACTACCTTGCAATATTCAGTATATATTCTGCCAAGGGAAAAGATGGATATTCAATAAAATAGAGGACTTCCAAAATTTTCTGGTAAAAAAAACCAGAATGGAACAAAAATTTGATTTTCAAATACAAGACTCAAGACATGCATAAAAAAGGTAAACAGAAAGGGGAGGGGGATGCTAGTCAAAACATTAAACTATAATACATCCCTACAAGGGAAGATAAAAACCTGTAACTCTAGAGAACTTATTTTTCATGGAATAGTTAAATGGTTGAAAATACTTGAAGGGAATTTAAGATATGCATATAAACGAGACAGGAATACAATGTTGATTATGAGGGTGGTATTTCCTATAGAGACAGAGGGAGGGAGAATACTTAGAGGGTTTATACATAGCTAAATCACAAAGTGACTTTACTAGATACTTTAGTCAAGGAGGGTTATGATAGATTTAAGGAAACTGAGGCAAGCAAGGTTAAGTGATTTGCCCAGGTTTGCAGAGGATCTGAATCTGATTTAGAACTCAGGTCCTCCTGACTCCAGTCCTCTATCCATTGATTCATCTAAAAGTCCTTGATGTGTATATGGTAATATCCTTTTAAAAAAACCTAATCTCCCTGAAAACAGAAAACTATTTTTTTATTTTTGTCTAGCTCCGTGTTTTGTGTTTAATCACTGTTTTTAGGATTGAATCAGTTTTACCATCTTTGAAAAATAGAATTCAGCCTCTGTCAATTATTCTGTCAACTGATCTAAGATCAAAAGAGGAGCCACTAAAATTAGTTGCCACTAAATTTTTCCAAGAAGAGTTGAATATTCTCAATCCAATGCTCAGTTTATGAGAACAAATTGAAAGTAATTAAATTCAAATTATTTTAGGCAGAATAATCCCCCTTCATTTTCTTACTAATCCCTGAAGCTACCCTGATTAGGTGTTCTCTCTCTATCCCTAAAATGTCTTATGGTTTTGATATCTTCCTCCCATTTCCAAATTATCATATTAATGACACACATACAGCACTTTAAAGTTTATAATGTACTTTTCTCCTAACAACTCTTTGAGTCAAAAAATGTAAATATTGTCCTCACTTTATAGAAGAGGAAATTGAGACTTAGAAAACTGACCAAAATCTTACACTAAGATTAAGAATCAGTTAAATATCAAAGTCAAGATTAGGACCCAGGTCTTTAGATTCCAGTGAACTGCTTCAACCCCTACATCACACTGCAAGGCTTCATCCAGGCTTGTATTTCTTCTTGCCTTTTTGTCTGACCTTTTGAATCTACATAGAGAAACTTGTTGCAAAAGCAAAAGTTGGGGGGTTTCGGCCAGAATTCACTTACAAACTTTACCGTACTTCCATCCTAACAAATAATCAGACTTTGATGCAGGGCAAAGGACCCTTCTCTCCAAGTGAAACAAAGTCCAGTTTAGGACTGCTCTGCCTAATCAGGAAATCTGGTCCTTGGCTACCCAGACCACATAAAAATTTTAAATGTCCTGTTAAGCATTTATATTACAGTAGATTATTATTAGAATCTCCACAAACCTATCCTTCAAAGCCATATTCCTCATTTTTTGAACAGGCTTCTCTCAGGAGAGATAACTATAGCTAAAGACCACCAGGAGATCTGACCAAGCTCCAAATCATCTTTCAAAATTAGGGATAGTTAGGGTGGCTAGGTGGCACAGGGATAGAGCACCGGCCCTGGAGTCAGGAGTACCTGAGTTCAAATCCGACCTCAGACACTTAATAATTACCTAGCTGTGTGGCCTTGGGAAAGCCACTTAACCCTATTGTCTTGCAAAAACAAAAACTAAAAAAAAAAAGATTAGGGATAGTATAACTGAAGTTTACCTAGTATTCTGTAGAATCCCATAAGGACAATTCATAAGAATCATCTTAATATTCATTAGTATTCCCCACCCCCACCAAAAAAAGATATTTACATTATCTTACTTTGCTGTAGAGAGGCCCTCCATTGGTACACGAATTTTATGATATTCTAACTTGGGCCTGAAGGATTCTCTTGGTTGATAATACTCATGGAGGCCATACTTCTCTGTGTACTCTGAAAGATGGCATTTATTGTCTGATTGTTCATAAATCTTGGTAGGACTATGTGGGCAACGATGGCGCCTAAAAAGAAAATCAGAGAAATTAATTACTCTATGTTCTCCTCAAATGCCCAACTGTGGATGCCTAAAGGCTTCAAGAACTGGAAGTTCCTACCAAATAGGAAAAATTAAATTTTTGTAAGGGAGGAGTTTTTGGCAATCCGCAGACCAACTTAACCCAACTCAGGGGAAGTCATCACCAGTAGAAGGTTAAAAAAAAAAAGTACTTACTTTTTCCAGTCATGGCAATCATTCTAAAGAGGACCTTAAGAGTCATTTCTGGGCTTAACAAATTGTAATATATGTATGTGATGGAACACTATTGTTCTCTTAGAAACCAGGAGGGATGGGAATTCAGGGAAGCCTGGAAGGACTTGCATGAATTGATGCTGAGTGAGATGAGCAGAACCAGAAAAACACTGTACACTCTAACAGCAACTAGGGGTGATGATCAACCTTGATGGACTTGCTCATTCCATCAGTGCAACAGTCAGGCACAATCTTGGGATATCTGTGATGGAGAATACCATTTTGAGTGGAATATTCCATCTTAAGAGTTAACATTCCTACTGAAGTCCTCTCAGGGTTAAAAATCATTAAAACAAAGACAGACTATTACCCTTAGACTATTCTTGGAAGAGGGAGAGAGGCCTTGCATTCCCAGTCAGACACCCTCCCGATTTTGCTAGGGAGTGAAACAGTGGACTATTTCCAGAAAGACCTTGTATTGATTCTGTTAGGGAGGGAAATAGTGGAAAACTTCCAGAGAAGAGACCTTGCAGTCTTAGTTAGCAACCTGTTTGATAATGGACTGTGAGAACAGTAGCCTGCCTTCTCTTGTTTGATAAGTGCTAAACTAAGAAGACCTTGCATCCTCAGACATTAATTCATTTAATAGAAGGTCATTAGAAATCTTCTTCGGATACCCTCGCCATCTGGATGGTGAGGTAATATTTTATGAAAATCTTTTATTCTTCTCTTTGTTGCTGGGTAGATTTTTCATGTAAAGATTATAACTCTGAAAACCTTAACCAATCAGGTTGGAAGAGAGGGGGACTAGGGAGAGGGGAATCACGCTAGGCTATATAATCTTGCTTGACTATCGCCTTGGGGCAGCTCCTTGATCTTCACTACCTTTGTGAGACTTGAGGGTGCCCTTTTCTCAAGAAAAGCCAAAATAAATTTTCCTTTTTGCTCAGAGGAGTCTCTATTTTTTAAGTGGATTCTTATCCCACGCAATCTGTATCCAGAGAAAGAACTGTGGAGTTTGAACAAAAACCAAAGACTATTGACTTTAATCTTAAAAAAACAAAGCAAAGCCATTATCTTATCATGTAATTTTGCTATCTCTTATACTTTATGTTTCTTCCTTAAGGATATGATTTCTCTCTCATCACATTCAACTTAAATCAAAGTATACCATGGAAACAATGTAAAGACTAATAGACTGTCTTCTGTGGGGGTGGGAGGAAGGAAGCAAGATTAGGGGAAAAATTGTAAAATTCAAAATAAATAAAATCTTTCTTTTTTAAAAAAGAGTCATTTCTGGATGAAGAGACAAAGCATAGAAAGAATAAATAGTTTGCCTAGGATGACATAGCTAGTGACTCAGGACTTGTTCACGTTGTGTCCAGTGGCCTATCCACAAAGTATTGAAGCAGTACTAATAAATTAAATTCAAACCGTTACTCAAAAATGTGACCTTCAAAAGGAGACAACATAGGGTCATGGAAAAACTCATTAGATTGGAGCTCTGACCTAAGCTCTACCACTTCACCACCTTGAATAAGTCACTTCAAAAATGGGAGTTTTTTCCTAAACTCTAAATAGTTTCTAAGGTCCCTGTCAGTTCTAAATCCTTAAACACAGGAAAATAGGAATAACTACCCATCTTTTCTGAAAAAAATATATATTTGCAGTGGTTAGAACTAATAATAGAATAAAATCAATTTTAAAGATTCTAAAGTAAGTAAAACATTACAAATAAATTTTTTTTTTAATGTTAAGAGCTAAATATGGTTGGAGGAGCAATGTCACTGAATCTGCTTCTACTCATTCACAGAATTATAAATTAGGAACTAAAAGGAAACTTGGTGACCCTGGAGTCCAGCATCCTAATCTTACAGTTGAGAAAACTGAGACTGAGAGGTTAAATGATGTATATAGGATCATATAAGCTAAAAAAGTATTTGAACCTGAGTCTTTCTTCCTCTAATTCTGAGTCCCATCCATCCTCTACCTACTACACATATTGCCTCCTTGCCACAAGATGATAGAGATATCCTTCTTCAGTTCTATCATATTCTTTTTTTTAAATTAAAGATTTTATTTTTTTTGAGTTTTACAATTTTTCCCCTAATCTTACTTCCTTCCTCCCAGCCCCCACAGAAGGTAATTTGTGAGTCTTACATTGTTTCCATGGTATACATTGATCCAAATTGAATGTGATGATAGAGAAATCACATCCTTAAGAAAGAAGCATAAAGTATAAGAGATAGCAAGATCAGACAATAAGATATCAGTTTTTCCCCCTAAATTTAAAGCAATAGTCCTTGGTCTTTATTCAAACTCCATAGTTGTTTCTCTGGATACAGATGGTATTCTCCATTGCAGACATCCCCAAAATTGTCCCTGATTGTTGCACTGATGGAATGAACAAACCATCAAGGTTGATCATCACCCCCATGTTGCTGTTAGGATGTACAATGTTTTTCTGGTTCTGCTCATCTCACTTAGCATCAGTTCATGCAAATCCTTCCAGGCTTCCCTGAATTCTTATCCCTCCTGGTTTCTAATAGAACAATAGTGTTCCATGACATACATATACCAAAGTTTGCTAAGCCATTCCCCAAATGAAGGACATTTACTTGTCTATCATATTCTTAACTTGTTTATCCCATATACAAATTAGAGAATGGTTCATATTATTCTTTTCTGAAAGTCATTTATTCTACCCCAATTGTAAAAAACATAGCAAACATGAATTTTATTATATTTGAATGCATTTTTTAATAAATTTGTATACAATCTGGGAATTATGAAGCTCTGAGATTCATAAAATGGACAGCTGCCTTTCTGAAACTAATTGCTAAGACATCTGATGTACAATATAATAATTTCAAGTTTTCAGAGAAATTCTCTTAAAAAATCTATGACATAGGAAGAATTATTAAACCCACTTTACAGATCAAAAAATTGAGGCTGTGAGGACTTAAATGACTTCCCTGGTGTCACAAAGCCAACATATATCAGAGTCAGAACTCAAAAATGTGTCTTCTGGCTCCAAGATCAGAGTTCTTTATCTCATACCATATTGCCTAAAAAAAAATACTCAAAAGTTTCCATGAAGAGAAGGGTATCTATGAGGAGAGTAGTAGAACAAAAGTAAAGGACTTAATTTCTTATCTTTAGAAGTGATTCAATCCAGGAATATATTATTATCATACAAAGAAAATTTCCATAATAACTCTTCTCTAAGATATTTAATATGAAGTTGATAATCTGCTTTCCCCTTGGGGAACTATATTGAATTAGATGTATTGGCAACACAGCATAATGCAATTACGTTTTTCAATCTTTTCAAGTCTTTTTAGTTTATTTTTTATTTTTAAATTTATTTTAAACTTAAATATAAAACCAGAAAAGAAAAAAAAACATTGTCATATACACAGCAGAACATAAGAGAAGATTCAAAATAAAACATTAAATTTCATCAAAAAAAACTATATAATAAAACACTACAACATTGTTTACAAGGCTGCCCATCTTTTCTGTGCTTTCCTGTAGTTACTTTTGTTCTGTGCTGTGCACTTTTTACTTTATTTTTTCCCTTCCTTCCCCACCCTCCTCACCCTAAAGACTATATTTAAGCATGGATAGATAGATAGATAGATAGATAGATAGATAGATAGATAGATAGATAGATATAGATATAGATATATACACAAGCATACATACATGTATACAGATATATATTCATATATATAATATCTATAACCATGCACATAATATATAATATACACACTCAGATATATATATATGTAAGAATATGCTATGCTCATTTCCAATCATCCTGTTTCTCTGAAGTTGCTAGCATTTTCCTTTATAAGTCTGTCTTTCCATGTTTTCCTAAATTGGCCAACTTATCATTTCTGATACCCAGCAATATTCCAATCCAGTCATATCCTATTTGAAATATTGTCTATGAAAGTTTTTTCCTCAATTTTCTGCATTCCTTCTATTCTTGGCTATACAAATTTCAAATCTTTTTACTTAAAAATATTTTACAGACTTCCATATCACTGTAAAACAACTATACTCACTGTATTTGTTGGAGAAAAATATAGGATGTCAAAAAATTTCTATGAATTCAGTAATATTTGTAACTGAATTTGTATTTTATTCATCACAACCATATCTATGTCTATTGGGAAAAGAGAAATATTCATATGATAAAATAGCATAAAAATGGATTTGTGGACACTCTAGATTCACTAATTTATTAATCCCTATTGTAAAATCTTTTCCTCTAAAGGCTCTATGGAAGTTTTACAATAATCAGAGGAAAAGTGGAAAGAGACCCGGCCCTGAGATCAAGAGAGTTACTAGTCAGGTTCCAGCTCTGGCATTTACAACGTGTATAATCCTAGGTAAATCATATAACCTCTTGGAGCCTCAGTTTCCTCAGCTATGCAATGGATATTTATACTATTTGTCTCACGAGGTTTTACAAAATACTTTTTGGAAATCCCTCAAAATGCCAAGTAAATGGAACTCTTTTATCATGCCCTACAAGATCTCTTCTCTTTAGCTTTAATTATTTCCTTTTATTGAATTATTTAATTGTCTTGAATATGAACCATGAGATCAATCAAAATATTTATTGACACTGCTAATGATTTTGATGATGATAGGAACTTATGTATGAGTCCCACAACTTTAAGAACTCTACTCATAGCAAACTAAAGAACCTTTAAAAAAGTGCCTCATGGAAGAAATATTGGTTTGTTTTAGATTTTTCCCTTCTAAAGCTACCAAATGAAAAGAGAAGAAAACTGACTGGAGTAATAGGAAAAAAAGAGATTTAAGTAATAACATCCTCCAAAATTCAATAGTATTCAAATCTAAACACTGACCTGTACTGCAATCTGAGCTATACTTCAGAGATTCAACCTCCTTATTTTACAGATGAGGAAACAGAATCCTAAAGTAACTTGGCCAATCAAGCCACAACCCCCGGACCAGGGCACTTTCTTTTTTTTTGTTTGTTTTGTTTGTTTTTGCAAGGCAATGGGGTTAAGTGACTCACCCAAGGTTACACAGTAATTATTAGGTGTCTGATGCCATATTTGAACTCAGGTCCTCCTGACTCCAGGGCTCTATCCACTGTGCCACCTCTAGCTGCCCCAGGGCAATTTCTTTAAAACCACATGGATAAGATGCAGCTAACTCCAAAACAACCACTCTGCCTGAATCATACTATCCATGATTTCCAAGAAAAATGGGGAATGCCAGTAACTTTAGAATGTCAAATGTAAGTTGGCAAAAAAAGATGCCCTTTAGGTATATGGGATACAGAAGCTTTCCCAAGCCCCTGACCCCAGGGAAGTTCACAAACTGCTAACAGGAAAGTTGAGTCATCCTATTAGACTAAAACCAGAAATTGTAACCCAGCTCCTTTTTCTCATCTGTGAGGAGTTCAAATATTATCTAGCCCCCAGGAGGATTTTCTCCTCCCAATTAGCATGAATAAGAATCAGTCCCCAAGTTCTCTGCCCTCTTCACCCAATGCCTAATCTTTCAGAACCAAGAAACCTATAAAATCCCATGAGACTTCACTGGTTGAGGAGTAGGAGCCCATTTCCCCCCAGAACCCCAATAGGATGCCCAATTCCCCTGGACCTGTTTCCATTATTCTCCCTGACTGTAGTTTGTTTTGAATCTTCTGTCAACTAACTAGCTTTACTATCTTTCTTATGAGCTCCATGTTTCCCCACTTGACTACTGACATTCTGAACCTCCCTCTGAGTTTCTTTTAAATTACCAGACCTTGAGAATGAGATTACAAAAGAGACAAATGACTCAATGGCACCTGAAAGCATTTTGTTAGTTATTATCAAACTTCATGCTTGCCTCAATTGGTGGAATGAGAAAGTAGAATTTTATTAAGATTTCAGGATCCAGGGGCGGCTAGGTGGTGCAGTGGATAAAGCACTGGCCCTGGAGTCAGGTGTACCTGAGTTCAAATCTGGCCTCAGACACTTAATAATTACCTAGCTGTGTGGCCTTGGGCAAGCCATTTAACCCCATTTGCCTTGCAAAAGCCTAAAAAAACAAACAAAAAAAAGATTTCAGGATTCAAAGCAATGTACATCATAGGATTATATTACTTAGAAATCAGTTTCTGCATAGAAACTAATGAGGATAATGTTATTAGGATATCCATCATTATCTACTAGGGTTTCTAGGATTCCAGGCAGGCCTTTGACATTTACATCTTAACATCCCTATAATCTACATTTATCAGCACTAAAGACAGGACAGAACACCAAGCTAATTAAGCCTTCCTCAAAACCATTCCTCCAAAACCAACCTACCAATAATCCATCCCCAAAACCATACTAATTAATGTTTTCAAACTAAAAAAAATTATTTTAATATGCCAACAAAATAAAATCATTTATTTCATAGAAATTTCTTTTCTGGCAAAGTATTTCCAGTCAAGACAGGCAAATATACCCCTGGATCTTCATATCTCTATTGTAAAATGAGTATCATTTTTTAAAAAGTTAATATCACTAACAGCTGGATCAACACACTACATAACTGAATTATATTTACAATGTAATTGTAATTTTAAAACCACAAGGCTAGTTCCAGTTTAAGGACTTTTAAAACTAATTTTTTTTTCCTTTCTTGATTAGGGATTTGTAATAGCTACTGTAAAATAAAGAAAAAACATACAATACTGTCAGTCAATCTACAAGTATTTAGGTGAACATTAAAAGACTAAAGTGCTGGAGATATAAAAAAAGGTTAAAAACCTTTTTTTCCTTAAAGGCTTTACATTATAACAAGGAGATAAATAATTAGGTACTTTTATACAGAGGAAACAGGTCATCTGAAAGGGAAAGTCACTAGGGCAGACAAGGAAAGTGGAGATGGAAAAGGTTTCCTGCAGAAGATGAGAATTGAGTTTTGGGAAGAAAGCCAGGGAAATAAAGTTTCCTGCAGAAGATGAGAATTGAGTTTTGGGAAGAAAGCCAGGGAAATAAAGACATAAGAGGTAGACAAAAAAAAAAGAGGAAGATGCCAAAGATAAGGACACTCTGATAAGAGAGGGCAGAGCCCTGTAAAATATTGATGGCTACCAGACCTCACTTATATGTGAACCCCATAAAGGATACTGACAAGGAACAGTCACTGGAGAGGAGAAGAACAAAAAGAAAGCAATGTCTCAAGAAGAGAGAATATCAAGAAGAGAGTGATTAATAGTGTCAAAGCTCTAGAGAAGTGAAGAAGGATAACTGGGAAAAAGACTACTAGATTTAGTGATAAGATCATTGGTAACTTCAGAGAAAGCAGTTTCACTGATTGAGATGAAATAAAAATCAGACTGTAAAAAAAAGGTAAGAAGAGATAGAGAAAAGAGGAAGTGGGGAAAAAATCTGATCAGTTTTATAATCACTCATAAAACCTATAATAGTTTATATAATTAGAAAAACGATTTTAAATGATGATAAAAATCTATCAATATCAAATACTTAGGAAATTAGCTAAAGTTGCCATAAAAACACCCTGAAATAAAATAATAACCATCTCCTATCTCTATGCCTTTGCCCTGGCTATCTTCCATGACTGATATAAGCATCTCTTCTCTTCTTCCTCATAGAATCTGTCCCTTCCTTCAAGATATTTCTCAAATACCACCTTACATGAAGCTCTTCCTGATCCTCTCAACTACTAGCACCTTCCCTCACAGATTATTTTGTATTTAACAATTTTGCTTTGTCTGCATTTATTCTGTTTTATATTTGCACATATACATATTATATGTATATATATATATTAAACTTGTCTCTCCTAATGTACAGTAAATTCCATTTAATTCCATTTGATTCATCGAATCTGTGTTCCCAAAGCTTGTCATATGTAGATGTATTTAATTAATACTTGATTGATTGGACTAATTATTTTGGAGAGATATCTGATATATTGCATATGGTCTTTCCAAGCTAATATAATAAAAATGGGAAAAGTGCTAAAAATCGCTTAGTAAAATTTAATGTAATATTAATCAAAATGCCAATGAGCTAAAAAAATAGAACTAAATAAAATTATAAAATTCAGAGAGAAACAATTACATAAGAATAACATGATGAATTATGAAAAGATGGAAAGAGAATTTATCTTCTCAGATTTCAAGTTATTCTAAAAGCTGTAATTATCAAAACTGGAGCCATGTAAAAAAATATAAAATGTGATTAATGGTGCCAAAAGAGATTCCAATATCAGAATCAAACACAATAGGTCTATAGTCCCAAGTCCATAAACAATGAGGAAGGGTTACATTAATCCATACAATGAAGAAAATTGCACAACAGTATGTCAAAAAATGGGTTAGAACCATAACTTATACCATATATTATAATAAACTCAAAATGGATAATCACATTTTAAAAATAATAAAAACTGGAAAAATGCTATCATATATGTTACATTTATGGAAAAGTGGAAAGTTCATCTATTTAACAAAAGGAAGAAATTATAGGAAACAATATAGATTTCATTGTGAAAAATAACATTCTTCTCTACAAAAAATACATCCAGAATAAATACAAAAAAAACCCACTTAACTACTTCAGACTAAAACTCTGATATCTAAGATCTATAAAGAATCAAAACAGCTTTTTGATAAGCTCCATTCACCGAAGGACAAGTGATCAAAAGAATTAAGTAAGTAGTTTTCCAAGAGAAAATATTAGAAATTTTCGATAATAGCACTATCTAAAAGCTGTAAAATATCTCAACTAAGAGAAATATGAATTCAGAACTCCAAAATATCATTCAATTTAATAATAGGGTTTTTTTATTTTTTTTGTAAGGCAGGGGGGATAAGTGACTTGCCGAAGGCCACACAGCTAGGTAATGAAGTGTCTGAGGTCGGATTTGAACTCAAGTACTCCTGACTCCAGGACCAGTGCTCTATCCACTGCGCCACCTAGCCAACCCAATAATAGTTTTAAAATGATAAAATTTGATGTTGGTGGTACGGTGGAGAAACTAATGTACTTTTAACCCGCTATTTGATGTGAAAATTGTTATTTTTAATGTATCAATCATTAGATGATATATACAATAAGAATTTCAAATTTCTACATAACCTTAAACAAGATCCCATTATTTAGACCATATCTTGAGGTTATTACTAGAGGGGAAAAAACCAATTTGTAAAAAAATATTCATAGCATCATTTTTCATAATACAAAATTCTGGAAACCACCTGCATGTCAAACACTTGGAAGTGGGCTAAACAAAATGAGACATATATGAATACAATGGAATACCAATAAATCGAAATGAACACTGTGTGAAAAAAGCAAGGAAGTATAGGGAGATATGTAGAGCAAAGAAAATAAAACAGGACAATATACAAACCTTGACTACACCTATGAACCAATAATATTGTTAGTGATAGAACAAACTGGGGGTGGGGTGGGGGTGGGGGTGGGGAGAAGAGAATACACAGAAAAAAAGGAACTTAGAAGAAAAGGAAAAGAAAGATCTTTCGTTATCTTGATGAGGCTCCAAGAAGCTTGCAGCAGGATCCTCCATGGTTGTCTGCATTTTCTCCTTTCAGTAGTATGAAATTTCTGGCAAATATTCAAAGAGTTGAACTCTCCCTATCACTACTACAGTTTGCCTCCATGCCAGTTTTGTGATCTGTATCAGGAATCCATTATCCACTTAGTTTTTCTCATCTATAAAATGTTTCTAAAATTCCTTTAGCTTTAAATCCTATGATGCAAAGTTCTGTCATGGTCTATTGTGAGAACTGTTATCCTTGAGTAATCTTCCCCAAGGTTACCAGATGAACTTAATTGTAAAGGATATATCATAATCACCCAGATTCCTTCTTGGATGTACAGATTTTTCAGACAAATCTGAGATGACAGAATTGTCTTCAGATGATATCAACTCCACATTCCCCATGATTTCCTCACTAGGGACTAGAAGCTTCCTCACCTTAGAGCAGGAAGAGAGGCAAGTCTTACTAGTGACAGTGATCCCCAGCCAGAATTTGTAGAAAGGGTGCTGAATCAACCCCTAATGTGGAGATTCTTACTCTAAGATCCCTAAACATTTTTTATGTATTTTGATAACTGTTTTCAATATAAGTTATTTCTCTTCTATTTTCTCTTTTATAGTTAAAAATATTGTTCCAAGGAGGTATGCATAGACGTAATCAGACCCATAAAAGAGGTCTATGACTCAAAAAAGTTAAGAAATCCTGCCCCAAAATCTCCATGACTTATGAAAAATCAATGGTAGTATCTTCACATTAACTCTAGTCAAGGAGGGAAACATTGAGTATATCTTTATTTTGTGAAAAGATTTCAAAAATTAAGAGAAAAGATTATTTAATGAAAAAAACAATTATTTCTTTTTTTCATAGTATTAAACTAAGTCAGGAATGCTAGAGATTCATTTACTTCAAGAAACATGTATTACATATTCAAATGTATTAAATGTTCTACTTCATAGTAAATAGATGAATAAATAAACAAGCAATATCCCTAGTGCTACTTAATGGGTATACAATGACAAAAAAAAAAAAAAAATGAGTCCCTGCCCTCAAGGAGCTTACATTCTTCTTTGAGGAAGGAGAAATGCTTAGAAGACTTGAGGAGCAGGCAACTGCTTACACCAGAAGTCCCCTTGTAGCGAGCTAATTCACCCCACAAGTATGAGCAGAAACAATTGTAAAACTTTCCAGTCCTCTGCTATCTGTTCTCTTGATTTTTTTTATCTTTCTATCACCAAAGGAGGAAGGGGGAAAACTGCTGGAACTATAACTCCAGAAGGCAGGAATGAACAGTCTATCTAAAAATTACACTTAACTACAGCTTCCTTGTCAAAGAAACTAGTCAACCCTCAGATTGCCACTCTCCTGTTTATGAACTCTATAATAGGAAGTACTAAAAAAAAAAAAATTAACCTGTGGATTGATTTTATTTTTTCCTCTGTTTCATTAATCTGTTATAAAATTCCAGTTATTTGAATTACCTTGCCCTTTTGCTCAGAATATAGGCCCCATTACTAAAATGAAAACTTCTTTTAAAGAAAAAAGATGAGCCAGCACAGTGGATAGAGTACCAGTCCTGGAATCAGGAAGACCTGGGTTCAAATCCAGCTTCAGACACTTAATACTTACATAGCTGTGTGACAATGGGCAAGTCACTTAACTCCATTGCCCTGCCAAAAAACCTGTCTCTAAAAAAAAAAAAAGATAAAGTTATATACTAAAAAATAATAAATATAATTATACCAAGGCTTTGTGAAAAAGAGATTTGTAGGGAAAGGGTGACCTATATTTGTACCAGGAATAGTAGAATCACAGGGTTAGAATTTAAAGGGATCTTGGAGGTTGTCAATTCCAACTTCGTCATTTTATACATGAGGAAACTGCCTTCACTTCCTCTCCTCTTTTGCTCTCTCTTTAATCCTTTGCAATCTGGCTTCTAATCTTATCACTCAGTTGAAACCACTCTCTTCAATGCGCCAGTGATCAAATTGTCCAATCTGGGGATGTTTTCTTAATCCATCTCAACCTATCTTGTTGTATTTAGCATTGTTGACCATCCTTTTTCTGGTTACTCTCTTTTCTCTCTGGGTATTTGTAACAATATTCTCTCTTCAATCACTTGTCTAATCAGTACCATTCAGTTTCCTTTACTGAATCATCCATCAAAATATCTTGTCCCTTAACTATGGATATTTCCCAAGTTTCTGTCCTAGATCCTCTTTCCTCTTGTCATCTCTATTTTACTCCTAGTTACCTCATCAGCTCCCATAGGATCATTACCCAGTCTAAATATTCAACCCTAATCTTTTGTCTCATCTAACCTAAGGCTTCAGTCTCACCTAACCAATTATATATTGAATATTCAAAATGCACATCCCAGAGATATTTTAAATTCAACTTGTCTAAAATTGAATTCATCTTTCCTCCTAAACCCTTCTCCTTTTCCAAAATCCCCTATTTCTCTTGAGGGTACCATCTTTCCATCTAATCTCTCAGGTCTATAACACCAGTTTTTTCCTGGAATCTTCATTTACCTCACCTATTCCATCCACTCAGCTTCCAAATCTTGCCATCTCTTTCATGTCTCATCTCTTCTCAAAACTACCATTTTATCTCATCTCTTCTCAAAACTACCATCTTATTTAGTTTAAGCCCTCATCACTTCTCACCTAGTTTATTCCAATAGCCTCCTAACTGGTATCTCTGACTCAAGATCCTCACCACTCCAGTTCTTACTATATACTACTACCAAAATAATTTTTAATGCAGATCTAACCAATCTACTCAAGCAAGAACAGTGGCTTCTTATTACCTCTGGATTCAACTCCTCTATTTCCTTTGAAAGTCCTACCTGGCCTCAACCTATCTTTCCAAGTCTCATTGAACATTACTCTCCTTTGCAGAGGGTGTGATTTAGCCAAACTGACCTTCTCTATGTCCCTCGTGGGCTACACTCCATTCTCCTATCTCCTCCTCTGCACTAGTCATCCTGTGCCTGGAATTCACTCTGATCCTCTGCTCTTTCTTCAAAAATAAAGTTGAGATATCATCTTCTACATGCTTTTCCTGATCCCCCTCCCTGTTAGTGTCTTCCCTCCCAAATTAACTTGTATTCAGCTAATGTTTATTTTATGTAATTGTTAACTTCATATTTGTATTTTATTTTTTTAATTTGTACTTAACATCTCCCTTAGCAGAATGCAAACTTATAGCTAGGAGACACACTGAGTAGAACATTAAACCAAGTCAGGAAGGTCTAAGTTCAAATCTGTCCTTGAACATTTATTAGCTGTGACCCTGGGCAAAACACTTAACCTCTCTCTGCCTCAGTTTACTCATCTTAAAAATGGGCATAATAATGGCAACTATCTCCCAAGGAAGTTACAAATATTAAAATAATATATTTGTAAAGTGCTTTGCAAACCTTAAAAGCTATGTAAATGTTATTTAATAATAATTAATAGGGTGGCTAGGTGGTGCAGTGAATAGAGCACCGTCCTTGGAGTCAGGAGTCAAATCCGACCTCAGATACTTAATAATTACCTAGCCGTGTGGTCTTGGACAAGCCACTTAGCCCCATTGCCTTGAAAAATCTAAAATTAATAATAATATACTATTATTTTATTACTAAATAATAATAATATACCATTATTTTATTACTAAAATACTATCATTTGTATCCCTGGAGTCTAGTATATAGCAAAGTCATTTATATTTCTTGCTTGATTGCTAATTGAGTCCCTTTGTATCCTGATATTTGTCATGTCATATAATTGTCCACTAAAGCTCTCCCATTGTAGTGTTATTCCATTCTCAGAGGCATTGATAACCTTGTCAATGAATGCCTAAATTAATGGGCTTATTTACAGAATGTCCTTGTTGTAGAGGATAGGAATCTTTTTATTTATATCAACAAATATTTCTATCATCCTGATACCAAGTATCTTAGGGTTGGCACTGGACAAACTGGCCATCATTTTAGACACACGGATTGTCCTCCTTATCTTTTCTACTCTAATGGCTTTGTCCTGAGAAGTAAGTACTAAAGTGGGATCTAAGGGCTGACTAATCTTATGAGATAATGCATGAGAATTGGTAATAATGGTCTGTCTCTGGTTTTAGGAAATCATCTCTAAAAAACTGATATTTTATTGTCTGATCTTGCTCTTATACTTTATGTTTCTTCCTTAAGGATATGATTTCTCTCTCATCACATTCAATGTGGATCAATGTATACCATAGAAACAATGTAAAGACTGGCAAATTGCCTTCTGTGGGGGGTGAGGGAGGGAAGTAAGATTAGGGGAAAAATTGTAAAACTCAAAATAAATAAAATCTTTAAGAAAATCATCTCTATCTTTGTCTGCATGTCATTTCTTGTTGGTTATGCCAAAGCAATTTGCATGTACTTCATATAGTCATTACTCCTTTGTTCTATCTTTTATTGTATACCTGTATTAGAAAAAGAGAACTTAACAAATATTTGTGAAAGAGTTAGAAATATGTGGAGGGGATTTTGTAAATGATTTCATTATTCTGTGTCAAGCTGGAGAAAAGTCTCTTCAGTATAATTTTGATCAAGATATTCTTGTTGACTTAAATTCAAGCTTAAATGATATGTTTGCCAGATCTGTGGATGATAGAAAGGCAGAAAGAATAACTAATTGATTTGATGAAAAAATGAACATTCAAAAGGTTTGTAACAAACTATAACAACTGACATCAACTGGCAAAGATACATATAAATTTCTGCTCTTAAAAATTATCAAGACAACTGTTCACATTTTAAAAAAAACAGATTTGCATGAACTGTTAGTTCAATATGAGACAATAAAATTATCTATCAACAAACTGATGAAACCTTAGATTGTCTTAACAGGAGAATGTCCAGAATAAGAGAGCAGTAAATCCAGTCTACTCTGGGTTGATTAGAATATAACTGGGGTGGGGGGGGGGCTAGGTGGCACTGTGGACAGAGCACCAGCCCTGGAGTCAGGAGTACCTGAGTTCAAAACTGGTCTCAGACATTTAATAATTACCTAGCTGTGTGGCCTTGGACAAACCACTTAACCCCATTGCCTTGCAAAAAAAAAAAAAAAAAGAACATAACTAGAATACAATAAAATAAACTGGGAAACAATTATTACAACTAGTATTTCAGATAAAGAACTCATTTCTAAAATATATGGAAAACTGAATCACATTTATAAGAAAGCAAGTCATTCCCCAATTTATAAGTGGTCAAAGAATATGGAAATGCACTAATACTCCAATTAAAACTATCTAAAGTCATATGAAAAAATTATTCTAAATAATTACTGATAGGCAAATGCAAATTAAAACAATTCTGAGGTTAACACCTCATACCTATCAAATGGGTCAACATGACTGCAAAGGAAAATGCTCAATATTAGAGGGATGTGGGAAAACTGGGACACTAATGCACTGTTAGTGGAGTTGTGAACTGACCCAATCTTTCTAGAGAGCAATTTGGAATTATGCCCAAAGATCAATAAAACTGTGCATACCCTTTGGTCCAAAAATACTATTGGGTCTGTATCCCAAAGAAATCATGAAAAAGAGTAAAAAACACACATGTATAAAAATATTCATAGCAACTTTTTTGTAGTGGAAAAGAATTAGAAATTAAGGGGATACCCATCAATTGGGGAATGGTTGAACAAATTGTGGTATCTGTGGAACACTATTGTTCTATAAGAAATCATGAGGGGCAGCGGATAACAGTGGATAGAGCACCAGCCCTGGAGTCAGGAGGACCTGAGTTCAAATCCAGCCTCAGACATTTAATAATTACCTAGCTGTATGACCTTGGGCAAGTCACTTGACCCCATTGCCTTAAATAATTTATTTTTTAAAAAAAAGAAAGGAATTGTGCAGGGCAGGACTTCAGAAAAACCTGGAAAGACTTGCATGAATTGATGCTGAGTGAAATGAGCAGAACCAGAAGAACATTATACACATTAACAGCAACATTGGATGACAATCAACTATGATGGACTTGTTCATTTCAGCAGTATAATAATCAAAGACAATTCTAAAAGACATGTGGTGGAAAATACCACCCATATCTGGAGAGGAAACTATAGAGTTTAAATGCAGACCAAAGCCTATTATCTTCAATTTTTAAAAGTTCTCTTATATATTGTCCTTTTTTCTCTCCCAATTTTTTTCTTCCATTTGAATTTGATTCTTCTATCATAATATGACTAATATGGATCCATGGTTAGCATAATTACACATGTAGTGCCTATTGCTTTCTGTCAGAGGGAGGGGAGAGGCAAAAAAGGGAGAGAGAAAAATGTAAAACTCTAAATCTTGCAGAAAAAAATGAGTGTTGAAAACTATCATTGCATACTATTGGAAAAACAAATCTTTTTTTTAAAATGGAAAGAAAAATGGGAAAAAAGACTGCTATGTTTAGCTTTGAAGACCATATTTTACAAATGTTTCTAGAGCAGGGCAACAAGAATAATAGACTTGAAACTATGTCATGTGGGAAATGGTTTAAATAATTAGGTATGTTTAGCCAACCTAAAGAAAACTTCCTAAAGGAAACAGTGGATAGGACTTGGAGGACAGAAGGTTTTTAGAAGATATGACTTCTGACTTCTCCATGAATTTGAAAGACTTTTGGTGCCATACAATAATCTTTAAGTATTTGAAGGGCTTTCTTGTGAAAGTCAGGTTAGGTATACTGTGTTATTCTAAAAAGCCGGACTAAAGTCATTAGATAGAAGTTATAAATAATCAATTTTATTCAAGTAGAAGAATTTCCTAACTTATCAGGACCACCAAAATATGAAATAGTGAATTCATCATTCAAAGTCTTCAAGCAGTCATTATATGTCCATTTATTTGTTGAGGATTCATTCAGTTGTTCATTTTATTCAACAAACATGAAAAGCATACTGTGCCTTAGATAATGAGCTGTCCCAGCATCTGGTAGAGAACTTTTGTCCATCAAGTATGAGATTGATCTAAATGACTTATTATGTCTCTTCCAGCTCTAAAATACCATAATAAATTAATTTGGCAATGGTATTTGAAATGCATTGAAGGGAGAAAATAGAAATAGAGATTACTAATAATAATAATAGCTTGCATTTGTTTAGTACTTCTTCAATTTACTAAGCACTTCACAATTATGTCATCCTCAAAATAACAGTTGGAGGTTAAGTGTTATTATCTCCATTTCACAGAAATGAAACTGAAGCACAGAGATATTAAATAACCAGGTTCACACAGCTCATATGTAAATGTAGATTTGAACCCAGAACCTTGCCATCAAGTCCAAGGTTCTATCCACTGAGCCACCTGAAATATGCAGAAATCATTGAAAAATAATTTCAATTATCTAACAATTCACTGCTGAAAAGTCCTTTTTTAATATCACTGGTTCCTCATTTTGTTATAAAGCTATCTTATACTAGCTTCTAATTAAATGATGAATTATATTGAACTAATAAGTTTTAGTTTAATCACCCTGTACTTTGATACCCTCATCTTAGCATTGAGGTACCTCATGGTTTTCTAGGTCTGTGTCACTAGATAATGCAAGTTCTACCAAGCAGGCTTAATGCTTGGTGGGACTGGGGGAGTCACTATCAATTTGATGAACTCTCTAATCAACTGAATGATCTTACATAGGCATCTATTGTAGTTTGTCCTTCATTCTTGAAGAGGACCATGATATCTGGGACGTGCGAATGAATTGGATTAAAGTGAGGGGATGCTGTGCAAAGTCAACAAACCCATTTTCTCCTCCAGACCCATGTTTAAAATGGATAGAAGGCGAGATGTGAGAATCAGGAAAAGCTGGAATCTTGCTTCAGACACTTAACCTCTCTCCCCCTCAGTTTTTTCATTTGTAAACTGGATATAATAGTAACTGCCTCCTAAGGTTGTTAAGAGGATCAAATGAGATAAAATGTATAATGCTTTGTTAACCTTAAAGTTAGCTAGCTATAATAATTACTGTTATTACCATAATAATCTAAAGTGCCCCTTTCTCATGCAATAGGGGTATACTCAGGGGTGCCTTGCTATCAAGTTACAGGAACTCAAGGTGACTACTCAGGTGGATAAGATTTTGATAAAATAGAGTCCTATCAAAGGTAATTTTAAAAGCTTTGTGATGGAAAATACCAACCATGTTCAAAGAAGGAATTGTGTGGGGCAGCTGGGTGGCTCAGTGGATAAAGCACCGGGCCTGGAGGCAGGAGGACCTGAGTTCAAATCCAGTCTCAGACACTTAGTAATTACCTAGACACTTAATAATTACCTAGCTGTGTGGCCTTGGGCAAGCCACTTAACCCCATTGCCTTGCAAAAAAAAAAAGAAGAAGAAGAAGGAATTGTGAAGTTTAAATGAAGACCAAAGTTTACTATCTTCAATTTTTAAAAGTTTTCTTATGTATTTTGTCATTTTTTTTCACTAATGTTTTCTTTCTTCTACTTGGATTTGATTCTTCTCTCACAACATGATCAATATGGATCTATGTTTAGCATAGTTATAAATGTAGAGTCTATATGAGATTACATTCTGTCAGGGAGGCAGGGAGGGAGGAAGAAAAATGTAAAACTCAAAACTTTGCCCAAAAAAGTTTGGTAAAAACTATTGTCACATGTAATTGGAAAAACAAATAAATAAAATATTAAAAGATCCTTTTAGACCCTTCATCTGAATATAGAAGCCATCCCTTTATTATAAAAGTGAGGTGTGAAAAGCATTAATGAAAAAAATTTTTTAGGTTTTTGCAAGGCAATGGGGTTAAGTGGATTGCCCAAGGCCACACAGCTAGGTAATTATTAAGTGTCTGAGGCTGGATTTGAACTCAGCCTGAATCCAGGGCCAATGCTCTATGTGTTGAACCACCTAGCTGCCCCCATTAATGAAAATTTGAGGCAGAAGTGCAGTGTTTAGAGAAGACCTGAAAGCTTCATTCATGGACAATGCTCATGAAACAAAACTCCTTTGGAGTGGAAAAGGAGTTTAAATTCCCCAGGTGGTATACTATTGGAATCTAGATATCTATCCAGAAGAATTTCCTGAGCAGCACCAGATTTGTGACTTGCCTTCTAAGTAGTCCCACATTGAAGAGTTCTCAAATTCAAAGATGTGAAGATTACACTTTCCAGAATAAGGGTTTTTAACTTGGTGTCAGTGAGTCTTTTTTAATATACTTCCTAATTATATTTATAATTATAAATATAATATAATTATATTTCAATATAATTGGTTTCCTTTGTAACCCTGTGCATTTTATTCTTTAAAAATTATTTATTTACATTTACCAGCAAACGCTTCTAGAGGAAGGCAACAAGGATGATAAATTTGAAATAATGTGATGTGGTAAATGATTTATATAACTAGTGAACTTTTAAAATATTTTAATAATTATTTTATTATTTAAAATTTTTTAAATATTCTAAAAAAAAAGTTCATAGCCTTTCCCAAACGACCAAAGAAATATATGATATAAACAAAAATCTAAAAACTCCTGTTCCAAAGAGAAAAAAAATTCTTGATGTAACACTTTCTTGGAGAAAGAAACTATTAATCCACATAATTTCTGTATAGATTTCTAATTGGCAAACAAAATCAATGAGTTATTTAGATAATGTATAATAGGAATCAAGGGCAGCTAGGTAGGACAGCAGGGCCTGAAGTCAGAAAGACATCTTCCTGAGTTCATCTGGCCTCTGTTAATTAGTACCTGACTTGTTATTACTTAACCACGGGCAAGTCACTTAACCCTGTTTGCCTCAGTTTCCTCATCTGTAAAACAAAATATAGAAGCAAATCTTTGCCAAGAAAAATCAAAATGAGATCACAAAGAGTCAGACATGGCTGAAAAAAAGGCTGAGCAACAACAAAAATAATAGGAAATCTCCTAATGGGAATGAGATTGCTTGTCTAGAAGTTTCAAAGTATATTTGTCTTGTGGGGGAATCTGAACCACTTGGTAGTACTGGAAGTCTTGGAGAAATTCTATCTTTCTTTGGTTCCTGGGAGTCCTTTTCATCTTTTGCATTTTGAGTGGGATACAATAAAAAATTGTCCTGTACTTAAGATGCATTTAGTATACTGAGTGCATGTTTTTGAGTCACATTTGGGGAAAACTAATCATGGGTTATACCCATCTTTATATTTTGAGATTTTCCTGAATAAACTCTAGGTGAGATTCCACAGGAAAAAAAAATAAAGACCTTTTAGGGGGTCAGTCAAATCCCAGATCAAATCCAATCAATATAAGCCCAGAATCCTGGTGAATGAATAGGGGATGAAAATTGGACCATGCATTGCACTAGAGAGGCCTACAAAGTATGGTTGCATGATGTACTCTTTGTTCCTTATACAGTTTCTTGTATTCTGAACTAAGTAAGTTCAGAGAGACCCATCACCAGGTTGACAGAATAGGAGTTATTGTTTTTTGAGTTTTGGGTGTTTTAGAGTTGGGGGGGGTGGTCACTCTCAAAACCATTTACTCAAGAATAGAGGAGGATTTCAATCTGAGTCAGTGAAGGGAATAGCCACACAGATGAAATTACATATCCTTGAAGTATTGAACCACTAGGGATAGAGCATGATCACAATCTATGTTGACACTATATATAGAAGGAATACCAGCAGGAATTTTCCTTTCTTGCATTCTTAAGTTTGTGTCAACTATAATATGCTTGATCTAACAGTGACCTTTCAGTATCCTCCAGAAGTCAGGGATTTCATAAACTTATTCTCTTCTTAAGAAATCTGGTATGCTGATCTTCAAATGAAACCAGACAACAATGCTTCACAAATCTTTCCAAGTCAGTCTTCTGTTTGAGAATAAAAACCTATTAGTTTAAATTGAATAAGAAGGAATATTGCCATTTAGATTGGACCACCCACATAAACAAGCCAAATGTAGTAATAGTGATAATAATAATAATAACTCAGATTTATAGAGTACTTTCAAGTTGGTGGAGGGCTTTTCTCACAGTTCTAAGGAGGAGAAATTATGTATATTATTATACCCATTTTACAGAATAGTAAACTGAGGCTCAGAAAAGTTAAATGGTTTGCCAAGATCATACAATTATCAGAGATGGAATCAGAGCTTAGATCTCTCCTAACTCCATGCCTAACACTCTTTCATTATACAATGATGACATCTATTCTCTATGAAAAAAAGATTTCTGGATCTTGGACTCCTAGAGACAAGGGGACATAGTGACAACAGAATCTTACATTTGGGAAACAGGAAAAGAAAATGACCATCTTTCACATAAAAATCCACATGCTGTTGAAATGAACTCCACAATCTCACTTCCATAAGCTCCTCCCATAGAATAGAAAGTCATGGAGAGCAAGGACTGGTTCATTTTTGCTAGGTGTTTCATAAATGATTGTAGGTTTTTTTAATTTCCTTGCCACTGCCCAAGAACTCATTACCATCTGAATACTGCCATCAACTATAAATATACCTTTCTGACTCTTCATTTATGTCCAAACTGTCCTTCTATCCACTTCCAGAATAATCCATTTTATGCACAGAATTTGTTGTGATAGTGCTATCCTCACATTTCCTGACTGACATCACATAGCACTTGCCTCTTGGAATCCTACATTCCCCTACAAAGCTCAATTAGAGCTTTACAGTGGAAAAGGACTTCATTGGCAGTGCATGTGGAGGAAGTCAGGAATGTGGTGGCAATAGTCCAAATAAATAATGTCCTTCTGTGCGCAAAGAGAGATCATTCAGAATGATCCAGAACTGGCATTTCTGGGGTCATGTTCTCCCTAACATGGGTATATAAAAGATACTTCATACCAGTTTGGCTCCAAGCCTGACTAGTGAATTAAGTTTGGATTGAGTCCAGAAAGAGAAAATAACTGTATCAGTCACTAACTCCGATAGCATGTCACTACTTCTTTATTCCTGTAATCATCCTAAAAATTATATATGCAATTCCTTGTCTGACCAGCAGAAATATTTCTTAATAAGCTCAAGGATCAGAAAATAAGACATTACTAACACCTACTTCCTTCAAATAAATAACTCTCAGAAGCTTCTTAAACTGTTTTTTCAGGGACTTTTTCATGTATCATTCAAGAATAGCCTTATTTTTGTCATAAGCTGTGAACTGTTTTGCTAATTATCATAGTTTAGTTGCATATTAATGTATCTGTAGACATATATATATTAGTTCAATGAGGGAAGTTATTCATTTATTATTCAACAAACATGTATTCATCATTTTCTGTATGAAAGGCAAAAGGTGGTGCTTTGAAATTTGCTATATTGTGAAGTGGAAGAAACTTGGAGGTGACCCAAGGAAAGACACTTTCCAGCTTAGGGCTTGCTGCCAAATAACATTCCTTGCTTAAGTTCCCCTAAGTAAAGTTTCCCCAAGGCTCTTGCCCTACCACCATAGCCTGAGGCTCTGTCTCAAAATCAGTTCTTCTCATCTTCTCTTTCTCTATCCCATCCACCTGTGGTCCTGTCCCTACATTGAGCCCCATCCCTGTATGAAATATGGTCACTTTTCTCTAGCAAGACTTGGTTGCTGTGAAAGAGACCAGTGGGGCTCCCTACAAAAAACTGTAGGAATTCAGTTCCTAATTCAAACTTTGCTTCTTCTGGGTCACTGACTTTACCATTATAAATTATACTCGTTAGTATCTCATCTCTACATCTTTCATCTTGATGCCTTAACAAGTCCAATTTGTTCCAAAAGTTCAACACCTGCTACATTAACTACAGAAAAAAATTGCAGATAATAACCCACAAATCATTATTTGTGGGACTCTCTTTGATAAGCCAAGGATTTTCCCTCTGTCTTCTGGGAGCTTCCCCACCTCCACCCCAAAACCACTATCCTTCAAAATGAAAAACTCTGTAAAACAAAGAAACAACATTAGAGCAAAAGTTTTATTTCACTCAATTTTATTCCTCCAAGTGCCATAAATAGTTTTAAATAAGTGCTTGATTCTTATATACTGATGTCACTGTTATGAGACCCCCCCCAAAAAAGGCTAAAGGCTGGTTTGAGAGTCTACAGAAGAGAAAAAATGAGATTACCTCATTGCTTTGTTGTATTCAACATGTCAAATTGTGCTTCAGTCCCTTCAATGATTTCTTAGATTTTTCTTTAGACATTAGCCACATTTGCAATTCAATCTTAGTGGAATTTTCAAATAAGTTTTATGAGTGCCTCTGTTTCACCAGTCATTCTCAATATATCCCCTACCATTAAATTCTCCCTTGTTACAAAGAAAAGGTAAAAAATGACAATAACTGGTGGTATATACTGTCCCCTACCTTTAATCAAGGGATGAGAAGTGTACTTCAACATTTGTTCTCAGGGACAAAATCTGTTCAATGCAATAAATCCGAGTTTGGCTTTCTTAAAAGGAAATAAGTTTAAAACAATCCCTTCTCAACTGTATACATTTCCATTTTTTTTAACATTTTGCCCAGCACTATCTTTTACAGACACTGTTAAACCAACTCCATAAAACATAACATTAAAAGACAATTAAGAGGGGCGGCTAGGTGGCGCAGTGGACAGAGCACTGGCCTTGGAGTCAGGAGTACCTAAGTTCAAATCTGGCCTCAGACATGTAATAATTACCTAGCTGTGTGGCCTTGGGCAAGCCACTTAACCCCATTGCCTTGAAAAATATAAAAAAGACAATTAAGGGACAGCTAGGTGACCCTGAAGTCAGGAGGACCTGAGTTCAAATTTGACCTCAGATACCTAATAATTATCTAGCTGTGTGACCTTCGGCAAGTCACTTAACCCCATTGCTTTGAAAAAAAAAAAGATATCCTTAAATATCATACACTTGGGAAAAGATGTAAAGTTCCATTAATTATCAATTAACTAAAAATAAATTGCAGACTTGATTTCATTGTTTGAAAACATACTAAGAATTTTTTGTTCAAAGAACAGTATTCTAGGTGAATATTACATTTGGAGGGTAGAGAAAGGGTGGTAAGGGAGGATTTTTCAGTTGAAATCAGTACTTGTTAAACCCTTTGGGTTTCTAGAAGAATGCACAGAATTTAAAGAGTTTCTTATTAGACCTCCCAGATGCTGGCAAAAGTACTAGGGCTCAAAGAGGTGTTAGGGGAGAACAGACAGGCACTGGTATGAATTCACATTTTGATTTTCACATCATGAAAAGAGAATAGTAAACTTTTCTTTGAGAAAAGAAAGATTCACTAAAGTAATACTCTGCTCTCTCTCTACTTTCTTTCTCCCAGTCTGACTGGGATTTTTGTTTGTTTCTCACTTCAAATCTTCTACTGTTCCCATGAATAGTAAAAATTGTTCTCAGATGCTAAGTTTGATAATGTAGGTCTCAATGGAGGTTCTTTTAAGGTTTCATAAATTGATGGTTTGTTGGATTATTCCACTAAGAAAAATACAATTTGGTGTTTTGTTATAAATAAAGGAGGAAAAAGATGTTTTAGAAATTAGGAAGGCAAAATATGTAAATAAAAAATGAGTGTGTTCTCTTCTCTCCTCCAGTCTTTAGCCCCATGCCAGAAATTGGATATTTAAAGAATCAATCAAATGTCCAAATGGACCATTCAAAGGCTTTGTCTGTCTGTGTGTGTGTGTGTGTGTGTGTGTGTGTGTGTGTGTGTGTGTGTGTTGGGGCAGGGAGTGGTAGTCAGTGCTTTTGCATCAATTCAATACAACAAAGACAGTCTTAAGCACTTGCAACAATTGTCTAAGCACTGCATACTGCATTAAGTGCTGGTAGAGATCCATGATCCAGTATTTGCTCTCATGGAGCTTATAGTCTGGTCGTAATCTTCTTAAATGAAGCACTCTTGGTCCTGCCTCTTCTGAACTTGCAACTAATACATAGAAAGAACAGGTCACCAAGGAAAGAAATGATTGACAAGTAATATGACAGATCATAAATTAGCCAGGCATGTGGGAAAAAGATGACAAGAGAACGTGTTAGAGAGGGAGGCAATGGAGTTACTACTTTCTAGATATACCCCCTTTCCTTTTTTCTTGTGTTTTTTTTTATATTCTTTCATTCCTTCTGCAAAATTAGGCGACCAGACAATATGACTTCTGAGGTTCCTTCCAACATTAAAACTATGATCTTGTGTTGAGGAAATTTCCTCTTCCACATATACTGATGACTGGCACTGATGCTCTAACATCAAAGGTACTTATGGCCTAGGACTAACTCTTCTCTCCTGCATTTCTAATAACCACCATATAAATTTAGGCTTTTATTACTTCTCACCTGGATCACTGCAAAAGCCTCCTGACTGGTCTCTCTGCTTTAAGTCTCTCCCTACTCCAATCTATCCTCCACATAGTTGCCAATTTTTTCCCCTAAAGCAGAGATCTGACCATGTCTCACACACACACACACACACACACACACACACACACACACACACACACACTAAAATCCTCTAGTATCAAATATGTATGCCACTTAAAACCCTTTACCTCATGACTCCTTCCTTTCTTTCTAGTCTCACACATTTCTCCCCATCCACACATACTACAATCCAGTCACACTGCCCTATTCTTCACACATGATACTGTCTCATTCAACTCATCATCTCTATGCCTTTTCATTAGCTTTCCTCCATTCCTAGAATACTCTCTCTCCAAACCACCGGGGATTCTTAAATCCCTGTAATCTAAGTAGAGCAAATATAATTATCACTATTTTTATAGTATGAGAAAATGGAAATTCATGAGGTGAAAGTAACTTGCCCAAGGCCACACAGCAAGTAGTGAAACTAGTGTTTCTGACCCAAAGTCAAGTGCTTTTTCCATCTGTTCCCCATGCCCATTTCCTTCTAGAAAAAAATTTTTAAAATAGGGGGAAAAAGAAACTAAAATTGAAACAAAGTTTGATATGTGCCTTACCTTTACTTTCAAAATTTATATACTTCAGTATTTTAGAGTAATCTAGATTTAGAACTGAAAGAACCCATCTACCAGATGAAACCCAATCATTTTACAGGTAAAGAATTGAATTTCCAAAAAACTACATGGTCTCATCTAAGATCACTGAATCAGAGTGTATTAGAGGTAGGATATAAAGCAAGATTTTCTGATTTCCAATTCAGCATTCTTCCACATACTACACTGCCTCCATGGAGCCATGATTTCATACATGTAGGTACAACTATTCCATGTCATTTTCCCTTACATCCTGTAGATGCTACCTTTCCCTACAGTCCAAGTTCAACCCATCTCTTTTTTTTCAGGTTTTTTGCAAGGCAAATGGGGTTAAGTGGCTTGCCCAAGGCCACACAGCTAGGTAATTATTAAGTGTCTGAGACCAGATTTGAACCCAGGTACTCCTGACTCCAAGGCCGGTGCTTTATCCACTACGCCACCTAGCCGCCCTCATCTCTTTTTATGAACCTACATTTCCTGGAAAATATCTACATGCCACTTCTTCCAATATAAGTCATCATTGATAATGTACCTTCCTGCCCAACACCATATGGTAGGATAGCTAGGTGTCACAGTAGATAGATCAATGGAACTGGAGGCAAGAAGATCTAAATTCAAACCTGGCCTCAGGCATTTACCTAGTGTGATGTCTTGGCAAGTCACCTAACCTCTGTTTGCCTCAGTTTCTTCATTCTCTCATGGAGATAAGGGAATCTGTCTCCCAGAATAGTTGTGGGAATCAAATGAGATAATAATGCTAAAGCAACCTAGCACCTTATTATGATTGGTAAAAAGGATGAAACACAGAGCAGTGTTCCAGTATGCCCAATAGTATGCACAGCAGTACTAGAAGGATGTAAACCCTGGATCTCATTCTGAGTGAATAAATGTTCCTAGTTGTTCACAGTCTCACAGATAGTGATTTGGAGAGTTGGAGAAAGTGCAAAGGGAGTAAATGGTTCAGACTTAATAACTTTGCTAATTCAGGATATTTAGAAAAATGAAAATTTACATGGATGGGTTTTTTCCTCCACCAGAGGCCAGAAGATTGGTAGGTATTATATATTATAGCATCTCCATTAAATTTTGAGTCACACAAGTTTTGATTATGAAGAGGTTATATTGTCCCATAATTCACATAATATATAGAATCAATAGTCTTTTGATCTTCTCACTATCATTACCAAAGGAGGCATAAAAAGATGTGTATTGACCAATGTTTTTTCCTACTCTCATGAAGCATAGTCTGATCAGATCCCTAATGGAAGAGAGATAGAGGTTTAGAAGGAGCAGTAGTCAAAGTAAATCATGGCTCTGCTTTGAGCTATTGGCAAAGGACATTATGGGGGAGAAAGAATTTTAAAAATTCTTTGAACAAGGAAATTGAAAGAATGTGGAAGTTATAGGCTGAGAGTGTATGACATTAGAGAAGGCTCAGGGGCAAGAGTGGAATAGACAAAGGAAGCAGTGACCAAATGCACAGAGCTTTCTCTGATCCCTCAAGTCCTAGGCAAAAGCATTTATTCAACAATGGCACTATAATAATGCTTTCATGTTTACTCAAGTGAACTTGAAAACTTGAATTTTCTGTGGAGATCTTTTCCCTAAATATTAATCAGAGTTTTCATATATCAAAAATGTGTAGCCTCAATTAAGATACCCCTAAATAGCATCTAATAAAAGAATGTCAACCAGGGATCATTCAAAAACTAAAAACCTGCAAAAAAGAACTATCTCAAAACTTTGGGGAGGAAACAAGAAAGAAGGAAAGAAGATGGGACTAGTGTGATCAAGCTGTTGAGATTCCAGATCCAGCTCTGCTCCTGGCAGATGGTATGTCTTTGACTAAGGCTTCCCCTCATTCATTCTCACTCACCTCTATTCTAACATGGACAGGTTAGACTAAATATTTCTTAAGATAAATTTCATGTCCTACTATCCCTTCCAGGTTTGATTTCTAAGTTCTAAAGAGCTTTTCTTTTTCTGATATTTTTATGTTGTATGATCTCTCAGAAGGATCAACTTTGACATTCTGTGTTCCATGTTCTCAAGTCCCAACCACCTCTGACATTCTAAGATGCTAAACCTCCCCCCATACTCAGAAGTCAGGTTATAATCACGGATCACAGAAAATGATAGGGAAAGATCAGGGAGAGCTGCTGTACATTTTAAGCAGAGTGGGATAAAACCTTCCATATGCAGTATATCGACATGTATCATATCCAGAAATTTGGCAATAAGGTTGAGAAAAACGAAAACACATTGTAGGTGAATGGTTGTGGAATGTATAACATTTTGTTTTAAGATATTGGATGTATTTTAAGTAAAGCTTTAAAATGAACCATAAAAGCAACTATTCCTCTGGGGAAAGAGAAGTCTAAGTGTGTTTGAATGAGGCTACACAAAAATACTTTCACGTGCAATTTTTACAAGGTTAATTGCAACTCCTATCAAGTTCAAAAGTCCCTTTCTGAATGTTGTGGTTATAATCTTCACTTTGCATGATAAATTTTCCTTCTTCAACAGGCATATTGAAATGTTAAAAACCGTATGGTTCTGAAATCATACTTAAATGGAACTTGGTAAAAAGAAAGTCTATTTATCTAGTAACCAATGAGCTTGCTCATGTGCACATGGACACACACACACACACACACAAACACACACACCTCAAACCCCTCTACTTCTGGCCTCTGGTGGAGAAAAAAACCCATCCATGTAAATTTTCATTTTTCTAAATATCCTGAATTAGCAAAGTTATTAAGTCTGAACCATTTACTCCCTTTGCATTTTCTCCAACTCTCCAAATCACTATCTGTGAGACTGTGAACAACTAGGAACATTTATTCACTCAGAATGAGATCCAGGATTTACATCCTTCTAGTACTGCTGTGCATACTATTGGGCATACTGGAACAGTGCTCTATGTTTCATCCTTTTTACCAACCATAATAAGACAAAGTAATAATTCTCTTTTCCAGGAATCTCTAACCATAGAGAAAATTAGTACTTTCCCCACTCAAATTTTGGTCTTTTTTTTTTTTGGTTTGAGGGTATAACTTTTGAATCATGCTTGTTTTGAAGTAGCATTAACTCATTCCAATTTCTCAATAATAATCAATGAAGACTTTGCTTTCTAGGTTCCAACACGGTTTCCATCACATATTCTTCCTTAGACTTATTTTTAAGTCTAATTATTAAGAAAGTTCTATATAAGACTAACTTCAGAAACAAACGGTTTTAAGTTAAAACTGACCTTACAGGCCAAAAGACTAATATTACTTTCTTCCTGAAGAGGGTTTCAGGCTAGTAAAGTTTTTTGTGTTTATTTGTTTGTTTTTAAATAGAGACAGACATTGTCAAGATTCAGAAACCTATAGAATTCAAAGGAAATGCCATTCATTTTAATTAACTGTAACAGGGAGGCAAGTATACTATGTCTGGCTGAGCAACATTGTCCCTTGTTGGAATGGCACAGCCACACATGATTGGCCAGAACTGATGGGGATTACATCAAAAAATGATTGGCCACAGAATCAGGAGAAGCTGCCAACCCAGTGGGCTAGAAGAGGTGCTGAGATGAACCAGCCCCACCAATTTCTGTTTTGGGACTCCTTCCAATATTTCTTTTCCTTCAGACTTTGATCAAGGAAGAGAACAGGATTTCTCTCCCTTTGCCCAATTGCAATGTCAGCTCCAAGTACGTGGCAGGCAGAAAACTTATTTGCATGGCTATCAATCAACACACAGATCTGAAAGACCAAAGAGAAAGAAAGAAAAAAAGAAAAAGAAAAAAATAATTCTTGCTCCTAATGAATATACATTTAATTGGAAGAGACAAAATGAAATTATATGAAAATATAAAAAATATGAGTGAGCCATAGCATTTATTGAGGGATCAGAAAAGAGATTGTAGTATAGAATTTGATGATTGAGCTGTGTTTTGAAGAAGTAAAAGGGGTCCTATGAGAAAAAAATGAAGATTGCCAGAGAAAAGGCATAGAGATGGGAGATGGAATACCATGTGAGAGGAATCTCTGTCCCTCACAGAAGGCTTTGACTAGATCACAGAGTGCAGCAAAAGGAGTAAGCTATAATGAGGCTCAAACAATAGGTTGAGGTCAGACTCTAAAGGGCTTTAAACAAAAGAGTTTCTATTTGATCCTAAAAGCAATAGGGAGGGATAAGAGTTTAATGAGTAGTAGGGGAAAGACATGGTTAGGCCCGCTCTTAAGGGAAATCTCTTTGGTGTCAGTGGTGATGATTGATTGGATTGAGTAGAGGCTTGAGACAAGACCCAATAGGAGACCATTCCAATAATCCAGGCAAAAAAGAACTGAACCAAAATGGTGACTTTGTGACAGAGAGAAGGGATCAAATACAAAACATGTTGTAGAGGAAAAAAACAAAATTTGGCGAGTAGTTGGATGTGTGGAATGAAGAAAAGGGAGGATCTTAAGATAATGAAAAGCTTATGAATCTGGGGGTTTAGAATAATGGTGGTGTCCTCAACAGAAATAGAGAAGTTCGGTAGAGGAGTAGGTTGGTACTTTGATGGAAAAAATAATGAGTTCATTTTAAAATAATGAGTTTGAGATACCTCCTGAACATCTACTTTTAAACACCCAATAGGCAATTAGTGATGTGGAACAAGAACTTAGGAGAGACATTTCTGTAGACCACACACACATACACACACACACACACACACACACACATATTTACACACACACACACACACACACAACACATGTGAGTTATCAGCATTAAGACAAACACGAACTCATGGAAGCTGATGAGATCACTGAAACTGAAGAGAGAGGAGAAACTATATGTCAAGGTCTAGGACAGAGCCTTGGGGTCATAATTATGACAACCAAACTGTTAGTAAGCATGAAAAGGATGCTTAATCAGTAATTTAAAATTGAAAGGAAAAGTTATGGAGATAGGAGGAAAACCAGGAAATAGGAGAGTTAACAAAAATTAGAAAAGAGGTTTTATTTAAGAGGAGAGGATGATCAAAGTGTTAAATGAAATAAAAAGAGGCAGAGAAGGAAGATGCCTTTTAAAAAGACTATCAGATTTAGCAATTAAGATATCCTTGATAACTTTGGAGAAAAGAGTTTCAAATGACTGATGAGGATAGAAAATAGATTGCAAAACACTGAATAGTAAGAAGACAGGAAGAAAAGAAAATGAGTCTATATAGATTTTTCTGAGCATTTGACTGAAAAGGGGAGAAAGACACATAAGACAATTGCTTGATTGGAGGGAGGTATCTAGTGAAGGGTTTTTGAGAATGGGGCAGATATGCTCATATTTGAAGGGAGTAGAGAAAGAACTGGTAGAGACAGAAGATTGAGGCAAGTGGATGATTGAGGTGATAATCAGTTGGAGAAGAGGGGAAAAGATAGCATCAAGGTACATGTTGAAGCTTGGCCTTGGCAAGGAGAGGGACCACCTTACATTCAAAAAATGAAAGAAAAGAGAAGAGAGTGAAAATAAGAGAAGAGGAGCAAAAGAACTTAATAGCCTCAAATTTATTCAGTAAATAAAAAATGAAGTCAACAGTTGAGAGTAGGGAAGAGCCAATAAGACAGAAGTAACTGCCTTCCTTATGTCTTTTTCTTCTCCAAATCCATGTCTGTGACTAGAAACCAGTAGATCCTAAAAAATGGTTGTTTCTAACTTTAGTGGTTGCTTCATAAATTCAAGTTCCTGATTCTATGAATCAGTGCCAAAAAATCCTGAGGTTTTTTTTCCCTAGAAGAGAGCCTATTAATCCTTTTTTAGAAAAACTTAACATGAAGGGGGGGGAGAGAGAAGAGGAGGGAGGGAGAGAGAGGGAGAAGGGGAGAGAGAGAGAGAGAGAGAGAGAGAGAGAGAGAGAGAGAGAGAGAGAGAGAGAGACAGAGAGACAGAGAGAGACAGAGAGAGAGAGATTGACCCCACTCTTTTATGGTTCAAGTTCCCCTTGTCATGAAAGAAAGCTATATTGGTGCAGACCCAAGGACTCACTCCTGAGTGATAAGTTGTATAGCCACCCTTTATAGGTATTGGTAAAGCCTGTTAAATGAAAAGATAAGAAAGATATCATTAATATTTCTGATACCTTAAATATATATATATATATTAAATGTTCATTAAAATCAACCAGTAGATATTTATGGAACACTGACTTTGAGTCTAACACTGTCAGTCACCATTCAGCATACAAAAGAAGTGGAAGATAATGTAATCCCAGAAAGGAAAACAAGCTCATTGCCTGAAAAAATTAGAGAAAAATTAAATACTGATCATTGATTGCTAGTCAATGTAAAGACATAGTGAACTCGGTCTATACCCTGAAGAGATGATGAAAAAGGGTAAAAACATCACTTGTACAAAAAATATTTGTAGCAGCCCTGTTTGTGGTGGCGAAGAATTGGAAATCAAGTAAATGTCCTTCAATTGGGGAATGGCTTAGCAAACTGTGGTATATGTATGTCATGGAACACTATTGTTCTATTAGAAACCAGGAGGGATGGGAATTCAGGGAAGCCTGGAGGGATATGCATGAACTGATGGTGAAATGAGCAGAACCAGAAAAACACTGTACATCCTAACAGCAACATGGGAGTGATGTTCAACTTTGAAGGACTCGCTCATTCCATCAGTGCAACAAGCAGGAACAATTTTGGGCTGTCTGCAAAGGAGAGTGCCATCTATATCCAGATAAGGAGCTGTGGAGTTTGAACAAAGTGCAAGGACTATTCCCTTTAATTTAGGGGAAAAAACAGATATCTTACTCTCTGTTCTTGTTACCTCTTAGACTTCTTGTCTCTTCCTTAAAGACATGATTTCTCTCTCATCACACTCAATTTGGATCAATGTACAACATGGAAACAAAGTAAAGACTGACAGATTGCTTTCCGTGGAGAGGGAGGGAAGTAAGATTGGGGGGAAATTGTAAAACTCAAATAATATCTTTAATAAACATAAATTTTAAAAAACTTAAAAAAATAAAGACATAGTGAAACAAGGAAATAGAGACGTAGATACTTGAAGTTAAAAAGTACTTTTAGAAGTCATTTCAGTCCAACTACCTGTCAATAGAGGAAATATCCTGCATCTGACTAGCATCCAGAAATGCCAAACATTTACAACACCTGCCTTCCAAACTTCACTATTAATATTAAAGATACAACCATTTTTTCAGCTTTGTAACCATGCTATCATTTTTGAGTCCTTGCCTCACTCATTTTCACACATCAAAACAGTTGTCAAAATGTCATTTCTGTTTTCACAATACCACTTACATTCTCTCTATTCACTCAGTTACTACTTTAATTCAGACCTTCATCAAACTCAGTTGATGCCTTTTCCTCAAATGCCTCCCTTCCTCATTTCAGTTCATCTTCCACATTTTTTTCAAAGGAATTTTCCTTAAGTTCAGTTCTGATCAAGTGATTTTCCTACTTAAATGGACCTAATAGCTTCCTATGGCCTCTAGAATGAAAGATAAAATCCTCTGTTTAGTTTTTTTTTTATTTTAGATTTTTGCAAGGCAGTGGAGTTAAGTGGCTTACCCAAGGCCACACAGCTAGGTAATTATTAAGTGTCTGAGGCTACATTTGAACTCAGGTCTTTTTGACTCCAGAGCCAGTGCTCTATCCACTGTACCACCTAGCCGCCCCCTCTGTTTAGTTTTTAAAACTCTTCACTACCTGGTTCCACCTTTATTTCTAGTCTCCAATTATTTTCCTCTCCAGTACCCCACCCCAACCCTCTGCCTGTCTTCTGATACAGCCTCTGTTCCTCACAAATCCTACTTGTGACCTCCATGCCTTTTTATTAGCTCTCCCCAGAAATGAATGTACTCTCTTTACTTCTCCTTCTCAAGAATCCCTTCCTTCAAGTTACAGCTCAAGCTCCATTAAGTCCTTTCTGAATTCCATCCCTCTTAGTACTCTTTCTGATTATATTTGTTATACATATATATATATATGTTTGCATGTCTTTCCCATCAGAACATAAGCTCCTTGCAAATTATCATTATATCATTCACTACATTTGCCCAAATTCTATCCCTTCCTGTGGTTCCCACCTATATAGTGAACAATCTGATTTAAGCTATATGTGTGCAATCATGTAAAACCATGGTTATAATTTCAAAAGAAAAATAATCAAAAAGACTGTCTCCTTCAAAAAATTAAATGGATCTGATGGTGCAGAGGAAAGACTGTTGAATCTTGGAGTTATTGGAGTCATGGGATCATTGATTTCATGTTGGGGTCAGAGGACTTGGGGTTTAAATCCCAACTTAGCTGTTTATTATTGAGAGTCACTTAACTTTTCCAGGACTCAGTTTACTCATCTGTAAAATGAAGGGGTTGGACTAAACATAAAAAGGAATGTTAAGTAACCAAAAAATAAATTTTAAAAATAAACACAGTGAGCAAGGTTTTACTTTATTTATTTTTCACCAAGGTGGTAAAGATGGATGCCTTACAGTCTCAGGTGCTATTTAAGTACTACTCTTAATTTTACAGCCTTAGGAAAATCAGTTTCCTCATCTATAAAATGGAGTTATAGAAACTTTGTAAAATTAATTTTACAAACTTTGTAAACTGAACATTATTATAAAGGTAAATGTAAGGAATTAAAGGGTAGACAAACCAGTGTATGGAATTTTCATTAGCTCACTAAACAATTGGTTGTTCTTCATTTAAATTCTACTTGCAGAGGATTCAGAGGGGTTTTGTATAAGCTAATTCTTTCCTGCCTGTCAGACTTTTCTCTTACCCAATTTCTAGGGAACATCACAGGTGGGTTTTCATGGGTTTGTGGGATTAATGAGCTGCTAAAACTCTACTTTTTTTATCTTTTGAAGCTCTTTTGTAAGCTACAGATTGAAAATATGACCTACCACAGCTATTTCCCCACACCCCACTTTATTTTTGATCTCTAGGCTTAAACACAACACTCCCTAGAAGTTCCATGCTTCCTACTGTTATTCCAACAGAATTTAAGCCAAAAGATGCCAGAAAGACATTTTGATGGATCAGTTCAGCAACCTCCCAGCATGAACATGTCATTTAGAATGATCCACCTGTCAGACCAACAGCCCAATTAAGCCAAGGTTAATGATTCTAATTTTCTAATCCTCAACTACAAAAATATGAGATACTTTAAATATTCCACATTGAATTCATTATTTTCTCTCCTCAAATCAGTTCTACTTTCCAGTGACTGCCCTCTTTCTTCCAGAGATACCATCATTTATTTTCCTAGTTCCTCTGACTTAGAAACCTTTAAACATTGTTTATTTATCTCTGAATATATGCAGTCTGTTATTAGGTTCTATTGTTTCTTTGTTCCAAAAGTCTTCCAGTGAGCCTTCCCTTTCAATTCCCACCTATCTATTATCATCCCAGTTCAGATCCTTATCCCTAAGTTATTATAATAATTTCAAACTCACCTCCTTTAAATTTATTTTTTGTAGGCTTCCCCAAGGATAATGTTTTCCAAATACTACTTTTCCAATGGGATCTGAGGATCAGAGAATTTTCATCTTGCGGGGACTTTTTAGAAATCATCTAATCCAATTCACCCATTTTATGAGGAAAATGAGATTAGAGAGAAAAAACATGTGAATAGATGGTAAGTAGCAGAAATCACAAGTTTTCTAACTTCAAATCCCTTGTACCATTTCCACTAGATTCTCCTGTTGTGTCACTTTTTTTGGTTTGCTTTGGCACCTACTCACTGTTTTCATCAGGTATGTTGTTGCTATTCAGTCCTTTCCATTGGAGCTGACTCTTTGCAACCCTATGTAAAAATTGTTTTAACATGAAATTGGGAAGATATTATTTAAAATTTGAAGTTATATATATTGTAATGCAAGTTCCTTGAGGGTAAGTACTGTTTCATTTTGTCTTTGTATTTCCAACTCCAAACAAAATGCCCAGTATGTATGTAATAGGCATTTAATAAATGCTCATTAATTTATTTTAAATTAGGCTTTCCATGGGTTTGCTTTTTAAAAGTTTTTATCCTGTTGGGTTTCAATCTCCAGAGTTAGGAAAGAAACTAGACTTTGGCCTCTTAGTACTCCCTTCTTTCCCTAATACATTGAACAACAAAGATAAGAAATGTTGTGCTATACTAAAATCACAGATTTTTCCAAGAAACCCTTAGCCCTTGGCATGAATATGTCCATGGTTATCAGCAATAACAAAAACATTTCTACAAAAATTTTTGGGGATATTTATTTGTTATAATGTTTCAGTGAGCATTTTTAAGAGGAATAAAGGATGGTCTTGGAAAAGACTTATGATGAGAAGAAACTATATAGAAATATACTCTACTATGAGATAACAAAAGGACTTTCAAATCTATGATCTAATTTGATCCTTAAAACTCTGGACAGATGTTTATAGATACAGAAATTGAGGTAGATCTCTCTCTTATATCCAAATAACTTTGTAATAGCAAAGAACTTGAAACAAAGTTGAGGATGGCTAAACAATTACAACATGAGATTGTAATGGGATATTTTCCATTGGAATGGAATATTCTACATGAAATAGAATATACTCCAAAAGAAACAACAAAAATTAAAAATTCATAGAAATGGAGATTTGTCTGAATTGTTGCACAATAAAGAAAATAGAATCAAGAGAACAATTTGTACAATGACCATCCCAATGTAAGGAAGACAATATTGACAGATATTAGAACACTATCAATATAGGGACCAATCTTCATTCCCAAACAACTTCTTTTGTTGGCAGAGAGGTGATGAACTATTGTTGTGATATCAGACATGCTTCAGAGTTAGGCAGCCAATGTATTGGTTTAGTTTATTTACCTCAACATCTTTGTTACAAAGGAATTCTCTAAAAGGAAGGACAGAGAATAACTAGGAAAAGACAGTAACTGGAAAGAAAACGTATCAATGAAACCTTTCTCCTTTTAAAGAAGAAACTGAAAGAGATGAAATCATTTGTGTAAAATTGTGAAGGTTGTTTGTGACAGAGTGAAGATTTTGAAACCCAGGGCTAACCAAGCTATCAGATTCAACATTCCATCAAAAACCACCAAAGTCTAGATCCAATTGAAAGGTACCAGGCTATCTAAGGTTTCACCATCATATCCAGAGGATTCCATTAGACCAAAAAGATCCTTGGTATATCATTGACTAATGTTCAAAAACAAAAAAAATTCTCTTATTGTTCAGTCTTGGACACTTTGGGTAGGAAAATCTAGATAAATCTTTTTTTATTTTTTTATTTAAGTCAGTGGGGTTAAGTGACTTGCCCAAGGTCACACAGCTAGGCAATTAAGTATCTGAGGCTGGATTTGAACTCAGGTTCTCCCTGACTCCAGGGCCAGTGTTCTATCCATTGCATCACCTTAGCTGCCCCTTAGAGAAGTCTTAAAAACTTCAGTATCTAGTATTTATTTGTGTTGACATGAACTCTAACACATTCTAACTTCCAGAAATAAAGAGGTCAGATGCCACTGCATTACACCATGGTCAGATCACATTTCAAGACAAATCAACAAGCATGTATGAAGCACCTACTATAAAAGGGATAAGTTAAAATACAAAGGACAAAAAAAATCCAGTCCTTGGAAGCTCACAATCCAAAGTGGAAGACAACATGCAAACTATCTGTAGAAACAACAACAAAAAATAGAATGTTAAAGATCATCTCAGAGAAAATCTACTAGCAAGCATTAAGGGGGACTGAAAAAGTCTTCTGACAGAAGGCAAAATTTTCAGTAAAACTTTGCATAAGTCAGGGAAGCAAAAAATTACAGATGGAGTGTTTTGTGCAAGGAAAAACAAAGAATGTTATTGCATTATTAGAGCATGTGTCATTGCCAAAACAGTGTCATTATATTATAGATTGTAGAGGGAAGTAAGATGTCCAAAGATTGATAAGGTAGGAAGGGTCAAGTTATGAAAGGGTTTTATGTCAAAATGATTTTATTTTGGATCCTAAAAATAATGGAGAGCCACCAGAGTTTAATATGACAAGGTCAGGCCTACTCTTAAGGAAGATAGCTGAAAGGAATATGAACTAAGCGGACAAAGACTTGGAGCTCCTTACATAGCCCCAGAAAGAATGGCCTGAATAGGACAATTAGGATGATCTCAAATTTGTATCATAGGAGAATTGGTCTAAAATGAAATGAGAAGGGGCAACTATATGGCACAGTGGTTAGAGTACTGGCCCTGGAATCAAGAGGACCTGAGCTCAAATTCAGCCTGAGATACTTAATAATTACCTGGTTGCGTGACCTTGGGCAAGTCACTTAACCCATTGCCTTGCAAAAAAAGTCAAGTAAAATAATAAGTAAATAAATAAATAAAAAGAACTGGGGAATATGATCCAGAGAAAATTAAGAACAAGATAGGCTTGTCTTCAAATACCTGAAAGACTTTCAGGAAGACAAGGGATTAAATTTGTTCTGTTTGGCCCAAGAATATAGAACTAGATGCAATGAATGGTTAGAAGAAGTTGCAAGGTGTCATATTTAGCTTTATTTAAAGTTTTTTTTAACAATTAGAGTTATCCAAAAGTGGAGAGTAAATAAAAGTTGAAAAGGAGTGAATTTTGTCTTAATTTCAGGAAAACTTCCTATCAGAGGTGGTCAAAAGTAGAACACCCTATGAGTTACAAGCAAAGGCTGAATGAACACTTGCTAGATTTGATATGGGGGTATGGTTTGGATCAGATGACTACAGAGAACTCTTCCAACTCTGAATTTTTGTGACTGAATGATACAGGGAAATAATCCTCGTGCAAAGAGAAGTTTACTGTGAATAAAACACTTTGTAAAGTTTTAGAATGCTAAGGAAATGTAAGCTAAAAGCAAATTGAACTTTACTTATCATATATTTCAAACAAAAATGAAAGAACTGAAAGAGTGGTTGTTCCTTGAACATTGTATGGTGCCCATGATCAGCTGAGTTGTGTGCAAATATGACAGCCCATTATTTACCTTCCAGCCAAGTTGACGGATGGGCTTGTGCCTGCAAAGTCCACCAATTACATGCAGCCCACAGAGCTGCCATCATGACGAGGCTAAGACCCTCATCTGTCCTGATGGGAAGAAGGAAGATTATTAAACAGCAGCTACCGCTGTCGACGCCACCCTCCCTGCTCTGGCAGCAGCTGGGTTCCTAGGGCTAATGAGAACAAGGTGCAATATGGTTTAACAATTTAAGTAAATTCCTTAGCAAAACAAAATTTCTTTAAAAACATATAGACTGTACTATGGTGACTACATCAGGCAAGACATATGTCAAAAAAGTATGCTAAAATTTGGCAGGTATGTCTAAAGTGTCAATAAATTAAATGGGGTTTATTTTCACAAGGCCAAATGGTCAGACTTACTCATGGTTTCCTACTGAGGAATAAGAATTACCCTCTAGAGACAGTAATCAAAGTGCAATTAGCCCTGCTCTGGAATTTTTTTTAATACTATACTTATTTCATGCTTCATTGATCTCTACATTTTAGCATGCATAATTTTGCACCACTTTTTACAAAAAAGTATAGTTTAGTCTTGCCCTGCTTTTTCCTCCATAACTTCTATATAGTGTATGTTCCAAAAGCTCATTATAATCAGCATGGCCCAGTGGATAAAGTACTAAATTAGTAGTAGTGAAGAGACCCACTAGACCTGACTGTGTGGCCAACAGACCCAAGCACTAGACTTGACTGTGTAGCCAAGAGATCCAAGCACTAAACCTTATTGTGTGACCATGAGATCCAAATACTAGACCTATGTGGCCATGAGACCCAAATACTAGACCTGACTATGTGGCCTAGAGATCCAAGCACTGGACTTGACTGTGTGGTCAAGAGATACAAGCACTAGACCTGACTGCATAGCCAAGAGATACAAGCACATGTTTGTGACAATTCTAGCTATGTGACCTTCATCAGTTTATCAGTGGTAGTAGTAATAGTTGTTAGCAGCATTAGTAATAGAAGTAGTGGTAGCATTTTTGCTAGTGCTAGTGGTGATGACAGTGATTATACTGGTGGTAGTGGTGGTGGTAGTGATAGTAGTAGTAATAGTAGCAGTAGTAATAGTAGTAGTAGTGGTAGTAGTAGTAGTTAATGTTGTAATGTAGTGATAGTGGTAATGGCAGTGATAATGGTGGTGGTGGTGGTGGTGATGGCAGTGAGAGTGGAAGTGGTGCTACTACCAGTAGTGGCAGTAGTAATAGTAATAGTAGTATCTGTAGTAGTAGTAGTAATAGCAGCAGCAGCAGTAGTAGTAGCAATACCAGTCATCTCCAAGGTTTTTAAAATCTGTTCCATATGTTAACGTGTATGTTCACTTCTCCTACCTTTACTTAACTCTCTGGACTTCCCTTTCATCCCCCAATAGGCTTCTTATACTGGAAAATATTTACCCTTTTTAGATCCCCCTCCTCCATTTGCCAAATTCCTCCCAAACCTCTATTTTGAGTTAGTGTCCAGGTAAACCATATTAATCTTTCATTCTCCTCCCCATTCTGATCCTTACTATCCATATTTGTCCTTCATGACTCACAAGTACCTATCTTTCCTTGCTTCCCCTGCCTTTTCAACCCCTTTTTATGTTATTTTCTTCAATTGAATATAAGTTCTTTGAGAGCAAGTCTTTCTTTTTGTTTGTATTTGCATTCCCAATATTTAAAACATTGTCTGGAAAATAGTAAGTCCTTAATTAATGCTATTGACCTAATCTGACCTGACCTGTTATCTCATGTATCAGGTGCCTACATGTTAGAACTGAAGAAACAAAGATAAAAATCAAAATAATCCCTGTACCAGCAGAGAGGTTATATCCTACTATGGGGACATGAGATTTACATAATTCAAGTATAACACAGACAGAAATAAGATCCATATGGAGGAGGAAGAGGAGGAGGAGTAGTGGAGATGATTGTTAAATGAACTAGGTCCTGAATGAAAACAAAGAAATTTTTTAACAAATAAGAGATCATGTACATTTCATGCAAAGCAGATGTTTTTTATGAACATCAGGATGGGAGATAAAAGGTCAAGATCAGTTTGCCTAGAATGTAGCATGTGATGAGCAACAGCATTGAAGAGGCAGTGTCACATAGTGATGGGGCACTGAACTAAACAGAACCCAGAGAATAATTTCTACAATAAATCAACATTGTAAACACAAATAACTTTGAAAGACTAAAGAACTCTGATAATTGTAGTATTCGATAATTATGAAGGCTCATTGATGAAATCTGCTGCCCATTTCCTAACTGGGTTAATGAACTCAAGATGGTATACCTTTTTAGATATAACCATTGTAGGAATATTTTATACTTGACTATGCATATTTGTTACTTTTCATCTATAAGATGAATGTATTGGAAGACATTACCTAGAAATTATCCATTCCACAATGTAAAGATTATTAGATTGCCTTCTGGGGGGGGGCGGATGTAGGGGGAGGGAAGGGAATGTGGGGGGGAATGTAAAATTCAAAACCTTACAAAAAATGATAGGTAGAAACTACTGTTGTATATAATTGGAAAACAAATAAAATATTAATAAAATAAATAAATTGTCCATTCCAGTTCTAAATCCTATGACCTCTTATCTCTATGATAACAAATAGTGTTCTTTGCTACTGATTCTTCCATCGAATCTTTCAGAATACCATAATATAACCAGTTGTGCTGTCCAAGAGGCAAGACAGCCTAACTGAAAAAGCAATACCCCTTCCTGAAGAAGGGACTGGAAGACAGGACAGTTCAAATCACAGCTATCACCATGTCCACCACCTCCCTACCTCAGACACTGATAGACTGACAAGATACCCTAGAATAACAGTGACCCTCAAACCTTACTTCTATTTTGGCCCCTACAATCATCACAAAGGAGAGCAACCCTTGTGAAGATATGACCTAGCAAATGCTTCTGTGAATGCAGAGGCACCTCCCCCCATGTCTCAGCCACAATAGATATGGAAGATTCAGAAAACAAAATTATGACCCCAAGTCTTTGTCACTTGCAAATGGTTCAACATTAGAAATAAACATAGGGGTGGCTAGGTGGCGCAGTAGATAGAGCACCGGCCCTGGAGTCAGGAGTATCTGAGTTCAAATCTGGCCTCAGACACTTAATAATTACCTAGCTGTGTGGCCTTGGGCAAGCCACTTAACCCCATTGCCTTGCAAAAACCTTAAAATAAAGAAAAATATATAAAATAAATAAATGAATAAATAAACATGACTTTATAAGGGGAAAGAACATTAAAGAAGATATAGTACCATCTACTTTTCCAATGTACCCTAAAAACCCTAGCATCTTTCTATCTCACTTGTAGATTATATATATGTGTATGTGTGCACACACATTTTATCTCTTCCTATTAGAATTGAGTTCCTTGAAAGTAGGAACCATATTACTTTTCTATTTATCTCACCAGCATTTAGCATAATGTATTGCAAAGAATAAGTATTTAATGTTTTCTTCATTCATTCATCATCATTCTGAATGACAAATTAAGGGAATATAATAAGAGAAAGTTACCACATTTGATGACAATAGCTTCAATTTGACCTCCATGAATATGCTAAGAACACCAAAAAAATTTAAAAATGGATAAAAGAAAAAAGACATTGCCTTCATAACCATCTCCTAAAATGTTAAACAATGAAAAAAGATATAATTCCAAATAAACCTTGTTTTCTAGAATCTCAAGCTTAATACTTGAAGAAAGTTCCTTGCATTTCCTTATAGTAGAAGAATTTTTATGTTAGCATAAGCCTTTGAGAGTAACAGAAATATTTAGTGTAGAAACAATAAGAAATTACAGAAAAACTATGAATAATGGAAAAAAAACACAACTCAAAATATTTTCTAAAAGCTCTGATATTCACATTGATTCTATTCAACTAATCATACTTATGTTAAGTGGGTTTTTTTAAGATACTATGCTCTGCACTGGGAACAAAAAGACACAATACTGAACCTGTTCTCAAGGACTTTATAATCTAATAAAAATAAGGATAAGTACACAAATCACTATGTTAAGAGGGAGGGTGAGCCAAGTACAAAGGAGAATTTCCAAGTTCATAAATTATCTGAAGATAGAGATGTCATTTTCACCTGAAAGTGAGGAGAAAGATACAACAACTAATCTGGAGATAGGATAGAGGGGAAGGGCAGAACAAAAGGTAAATATGTTCTAAGCACATAAGAATGATAGGAGAAACCAGGAAAAGAATGGGGCATGAAGAGTTGGCCACAGAATCATAGAATTTCAGAGCTAGAATGGATCTCAACAGTCATTTCAGCAACCTAGACATGAAAGGAATCTCTCACTATAACATATTTTAAAAGTAGCCATATGACTATATGAAAAAACTAAGGATGGGGACCTTACCCACTCTCCAAATAGCCCATTCTACTTTGGACACTCTAATGATTAGGAACTCTTTTGGTTTTGATCTTGGTTTGCCTAACATTAAGCTTTAATTCACATCTTTTCAACTTCCTCCCAGTTTCTTTCCTCTGGGGTCAAAAAGAGGAAATTTAATTCCTTATTCCACCTGACAGTTCTTTAAATTCTTGAAGACAACTAGAATGTCAATGCTAGAATGTCTTCTCTTCTCCCTGTTGAACATCCCTAGATCCTTCAACAAATCCTCATATGGCAAGGACTTAGAGGCCTTAATAACCCTGATTGCTCTCGTCTGTACACTTTCCAATTTGTCAAAATTTTTCTTAAATGATGGTTTAGTAATTTCAACAAGAGGATGAAGCAGAATTTACTATGTTTCAGGAGATCTAAAAAAGAGCAGGAGCAGCAATCATGGTTTCAAACAAGGTAACAGTAAAGGTAGTGATTAAAAAAGAAAAATAAATAAGCTGAACTATGCATAATAGCATAAAATACCTTCAATATTGAAGACATATGAATCAAATGGCAAAGCATCTAAGTGCTAAAAAAGAAATCTAAAAAAACAACAGGAAGAAAGTCAGGAGCTTCAATATTCCACCTTTCAGACTAAGACAAATCACCAAAATGACAAAAACAACAAAAAAGACAATATCTAAATAAAATTTTACAAAAGTTAGGTATAATAGATGAATAATAAATAAAAACAAATACATACATTTCTCATCTTTGCATGCTACTTTTTAAACTCAACCATGTGTTAGAACATAAAAACCTCTGGGAAAAAATACAGAAAGTAAAAGGTACTAAAATATATTTCATTGAGCCTAGTAAAATAATAATGAAAAAAATGGTAATTGAGGAAAGAATTCAAATATAAATGGAGACTAAAAATATCACATGAATATGTAATTTTGTCAAAAAAAATCAAAGAAAGAAGATAATTTCATCAAAGGAAAAGATAATGAGGGGCGGCTAGGTGGTGCAGTGGATAAAGCACCAGCCCTGGAGTCAGGAGTACCTGGGTTCAAATTCCATCTCAGACACTTAATAATTGCCTAGCTGTGTGGCCTTGGGCAAGCCACTTAGCCCCATTTGCCTTGCAAAAAAACCTAAAAAAAAAAAAAAAGATAATGAGACAATGTACCAGCCCTGTGTGAAGCACCCAAAGCAGGTATTACTGGAGTATTTCTCTCTCAACTGATCAATAAATTAAACCTATAGCTTAAAAAAAAACCCTACAAAAACAAATTTTAAAGTTCTAAACACAAAAATGAATTTTAAAATAAGAGATAAAATTGAAACCAAAAATACTACTAAATTAATGGATTTTAAAAACTAGAATCTATTTGGGGTAAAGAACTGAAAAATAGACAAAGTATTAGCTTATTTTTACTTCCTCAAAAAAAAGACAATCATATTGTCAAAACAAAAAACTTACAGAAAAACTCATAAAAGGTTAAAGTTAAATAAAAAGAGTTATTAGGAACTCTTGTGCTTTATTATATGACAACAAACTTGATAATGTAAATTTAAAAAGTGAATGTTCATAAAAATATAATTTAACCAGATTAGCTAAACAAAAAATAGAGAATTTAACTTACTCAATCATAGAAAAGGATCTTGAGCAAGCCATAAAAGAAATTGCAAAGAAAAACAAAAAACAAAACAGATCTTTCTATAAGATGGATATGGTCCTGATACCCAAGCCAGAAATAAAACCAAAGACCAATATCTAATGAATATCTTTATAAAAATATTGAATATAATATTAACAAAATGTTCACAGAAACATAGTAAAAACAATTATCCCTCTATGACTAGGTTGGATTCATACCAAGAATGCTGAGTTAATTAAACATTAGGAAAACCAGAAATATAATAGACTGCATTAACAACAAAAGTAATAAAAATCACATGATTCTGTCAACTAAATACAGAAAAAGCCTTTCAAAATGTAAAATAATTTAATGTTTAAGTTTAAGAATAAATGAACCTTTCCTTTTTATAGTAAACACTGTCTATCTGAACCAAGAGCTAGCATTATCTATAAGGGGAAAATGCCAAAAAATTCATTCCATCACTCCAATAATTTTCAGATAAACATGTCATTTGTCATTACTATTATTTGGCATAATTCTAGAAATATTTGCTATTGTAATAAGATAAGATAAAAAATGAAGGAATAGTCATAGGTAAAAAAGTTATCACTGTTTTTGCAGATGTAATGGATTACTAGAAATTCCATTAAAACTAACTGAAATATGGGGCAGCTAGGTGGTGCAGTGGATAAAGCACCAGCCCTGGAGTCAGGAGTACCTGGGTTCAAATACAGTCTCAGACACTTAGTAATTACCTAGCTGTGTGGCCTTGGGCAAGCCACTTAACCCCATTTGCCTTGTAAAAACCTAAAAAAAAAACTAACTGAAATAATTAATCTTTGGGGCAGCTAGTTAGTGCAGTGGATAGAGCATCAGCCCTGGAATCAGGAAGAACTGAGTTCAAATCTATATCACACATTTAATACTTGCTTAGTTGTGTATGACTTTGGGCAAATCACTTAACCCTATTGCCTTGCAAAAAAAAAAAAAAGGAGGGGCAGAGCCAAGATGGCAACAAGAGAGGATCCTCTCTTAGGCACTCTCTCATAAAACTCATAAACTAAGGACTCTAACTAAATTTCCAAGAGACAGAACCCACAGAGGGACTCAATGAGACAGTTCTCCTACTCAAGGTAACCTAGAAAAGAACAGAAAGGCTCTGCTCCCCAGGGTTGGAGGGGCGGCCCACCAGAGGGGTGGTCCACCAGAGCAAAAGAACTTCAGCCTCCCAGAGGCAGCCCCAGGGTGCTGGGGAGGGGAGGGAGTAGTTTTATGATCTATGCCCTGGGGAGCATCAGGCACAACTTGGGGTAACAGCGGGGGACCTCTGCTACAGGGAGCACATGAAGCCCAGCCCTCAGGGCACACAGCAAGCAGCTTGGCCAAGGTGGTCCAGATCCAGGAAACAGAAGCAGGCAGAGCCAGTAAGCAGGAGCCCCCAGGGCATGAGTCCATTGAACCTAAGGAGGGGAGTGAAAAGAAAGACTGCAGAGCTCTGTCCTCTGTCCCTGGAATAGGACTCTGGGGCTCTGACCACATTCAGATCCTGATTGCAGTCTAGGCCCCCCCCATAGAATAGCAGGGCCCCCCCCACCTCAGCCCTGTGGCAGAGTGGGGTGCATATGGTCATTCACAGACCAGGAGGGAGGACAGAGCCTCACACACACACTGAGATCCTTGTGGGAGTATCCCAAAAGCTCAGGAAGCACCCCAAAACCAGGCTCAGGCTGGGAAAATAAGTAAGCAGAGAAAAAAAAACAGGAACACCATTGAGAAATATTTTGCCTGTGAGCCCAAGAAGGATCAAAATACTCAGTCTGAAGATGAGGAAGCACAAGCTCCTGCATCTAAAGACTCCAAGAAAAACAGAAATTAGGCTCAGGCTATGACAGAGATTAAAAAAGACTTTGAAAATCAAATGAGGGAGTTAGAAGAAAAACTGGGAAAAGAAATGAGAGAGATGCAGGAAAAACATGAAAATGAAGTCAGCAGCCTAGTCAAGGAAATACAAAAAAAAATGCTGAAGAAAATAGCATGCTAAAAACCAGCTTAGGTCAAATGGATAAAACAGTTCAAAAACTTATTGAGGAGAAGAATGCTTTAAAAAGAAGAATTGGCCAGATGGAAAAGAGATAAGAAAGCTCTCTGAGGAAAACAAATCCTTCAGACAAAGAATAGAACTCAGGGAGATTGATGGATTTACAAGAAATCAGGACTCAATACTTCAAAACCAAAAGAATGAAAAATTAGAAGAAAATGTGAAACATCTCATTGAAAAAACAACTGATATGGAAAACAGATTTAGGAAAGATAATTTTAAAATCATTGGAATACCTGAAAGTCATGATCAGGAAAAAAGCTCTGACATCATTTTCAAAGAATTATTACAGGAAAATTGCCCTGATATCCTAGAAGCAGAGGGCAAAATAGAAATGGAGAGAATCCACCGATCTCCCCGAGAAAGAGATCCCAAAAAACCAACCCCCAGGAATATTATAGCCAAGTTCCAGAACTCCCAAGTCAAAGAGAAAATATTACAAGCAGCCAAAAGGACACAATTCAAATATCATGGAGCTGCAGTGAGGATCACACAGGACTTAGCAGCAACTACATTGGAAGCTCATAGGGCTTGGAATAGAATATACCGGAAGGCAAAAGAGCTTAGAATGCAACTGAGAATCAACTACACAGCAAAAAATGAATGTCTTCTTCCAGGGAAAAAGATGAACTTTCAATGAACCGGGGGAATTTCAAATGTTCCTTTTGGAATGGCCAGAGCTGAACAGAAGGTTTGATATTCAGATACAGGACTCAGGTGAAGCATGGAGATTGGAGGAGAGGGGGGAAAATATGAGGGACTTAATGATGATGAACTGCATGTATTCCTGTATTGAAAAATGACAATGATAATACTCATATGAACCTTCTCAATTAAAAGAGCAGGTAGAAGGAGCTTTTATAGATAAAGCACAGGAGAAAGCTGAATTTGAAGATAAAATATGGTGTAAAAATGGAGTCAATAGAAAAAAGGGAAATATAATGGGAGAAAGAAAAAGGAGAGGGGGAATAGTCCAAAATATTTCATATAACAAGATTTTTCTTTATTACAATGAGCTATTGCAGTGCTATAGAAGGGGAAAGGCAAGGGGGAATGAGGGAATCTTCGCTCTCATCAGAGGTGGCTAGGAGAGGAAGCAGCATATATACTCAATGGGGTATAGGCATCTGGAGTAAGAAGGGGGGACGGGGGAAGGGGGGATGTGAGTGATGGAGGAGAGGATGGACCATAGGGGGAGAGTGGTCAGATATAACACATTTTCTTTTTTTACTTCTTGCAAGGGGATGGGATTAGATGGCCTGTCCGGGACCATGGGGCCAGGTGGATGCTGGGCCTAAGGGGTGGTATGTGGGCTCTGGGTCTTTTGACCCCAGGGTCAAGGATCTATCTGCTGCACCACTCAGCGACCCTACAGCAGAGTCAGAGTGAAAGGAGAGAGAAAATATAGTACATGGAAGTGGAGAAGTACAAAACAAGGGAGTTGCAATCAGCAATGGCAATGGTGGAAAAATATGGAAGTAACTTTTGTGATGGACTTATCCTAAAAAATGTGATCCACCTGCAACAGAGCTGGTGATGTCGGAATATAGACTGAAGCACATTTTTTTATTATTATTATTTGGGGGGGGTTGCAGGGCAGGTGGGGCTGGGTAGCCCCCCTGGGGCCACATAGCAGGGTGATCGTTGGGTGTCTGAGGCCGGATTTGGACCCAGGTGCTCCTGGCTCAAGGGCCAGTGCTCTGTCCGCCACCTGGCCACACCTACTATTATTACTATTTTATTTTATTTGGGGTCTTTTTTTTTTCTTTTGGTTTTTTGCAGGGCAGTGGGGTTGGGGTAGCTTGCATGTCACACAGCTGGGTGATTGTTGGGTATATGGGGCTGGATATGGGCTCCAGTGCTCCTGGCTCCAGGGCTGGTGCTCCATCCACTGCGCCACCTGGCCATACCTACAATGATTACTATTTTTTTATTTTAATTTTAATTTTTTTCTCTCCTTTGCTTTTATCGCTCAAGCAAGTCTATATTTGGGGGGGGGGGGTTGTTTACTCTTAAGAATATTTTATAATTACCTAGCCGTGTGGCCTTGGGCGAGCCACTTAACCCCCTTTGCCTTGCAAAAAAAAACCTAAAAAAAAAGAATATTTTATTAATGTATAAAAAACATTATTTGTACAAAATGAGAATAAATAAATATTAAATTAAAAAGTGAAAAAAATAAAAAATAAAATAAAATGAACAAAATTTAAAAAAGGAAAGAAAGAAATGATTAAACTTCATAAAGTAGCAGGATAGAAAATAAACTCAGAGAATTATATATTTGAGGTAATAAATTACTTGAGATAATAAATAACTAGGAAATTCTCGATCAACATAGGAATAAAAAATATCACTGTTTTTAAATATCATTAGCAAAAAAAAATCAATCAATAAACATTTATGTGCCAGTCTCTGTGCTAAGTACCAAAAGAGGCAAGAAATAGTCCCTGCCCTTTAGGACCTTACAATCTAATTTGGAGAATCAATTTGCAAATAAATATAAAACTTAAGTATATACAGAATAAATAGGAAATAATTAAAAGGGGGGGAAACTTTGAAATTAAGAAGGACTTAAGGTGATTTCCTATGAAACTGGAATTCTAATGACAATTGTTCTTCATTCTCAAAAAAGACCATGACATCAGAGAAGTGATGTCCTGACAAACAAGTGAATTGAATTTGAGTGACAGGGGTTGTGCTAAGTCACCAGCCTCATTTTCTCTTCCAGAACCATCTAGGTCCAAAGGACAGATATGAATCAGAATGACTGGAGTTAGTCCTGGATGTGAGACAATCAAAGTTAAGTGACTTGCCCAAGGTCACACAGCTAGTAAGTGGCAAGTGTCTGAGGCCAGATTCAAACTCTCTTCCTCCAAAGCCAGTGCTTATTTTAGTTGAGACTTAAAGGAAGATAGAAAGTGGAGGAGCATTCCAAGTAAGGCAGACAGCAGAGAAAATGCCCAGAGCAGTGATATGGAGGATCCCACCCAGGAGGCTTGTGACACTGTCTTAAAGAATACAAGAAGAAGCTAGGTCATGAAGGGTTTGAATGTCAAAACAGAACATTTTATATTTGCCTGTGGAGGTCATAGGGAGTCACTTAAGTTTACTGAGTAAGGGGTTTAAGGGGGAGGGGTAAGGAAGAAGAAGATTGACAGAATCAGAGCTGCACTTTATAAAAATCACTTTAGTGACCAAATGGAGAATGGATTAAAATAGGGAAAGACCTGAGGTAGGAAACCTTCCAATGGGCTGTTACTGTAATCCAACTGTGAAGTGGACCAGAGTGGTGGCAGTATCAGAGAAAAGGGACCATATTCTAGAGAAGTTCCAAAGTTAAATTCAGAAGGCCTTGGAAACAGCTTGGATAAAAATCAAAGGAAAAATAATGAAAAATTTTAAAAGGAGAAACTGTTTACAATAATGACAACAAATTTAACATCTATGATTAGAGGATACTTTTAATAACCACATTAAGAGAACTATAAAATTACTTTAACAGAAGCAAAGGAAAAAATTAAAAGTTCAGTGGCTGTCCATGCATAGAATTAGGTAGATCCAATATAGAAAAAATGTTCATTTTTACAATTAGATACCAATTCACTACTTTAAAAATTAGATAAAACAATAAATTTTGGGAATAGACAAGAATAGTAAAAGGAATTCAAAAAAAAAGATAGGAACTTGTCCAGCTGGATTTCAAAATATATTTCAAAACAGCAATGTACCAAACTATTTACTACTATCAAATTTCTTACCATCTCAGTGAATGGAGGAGAGAAAGAGAATATGTAACAGAAATATCAAAAATGAAAGAAAAACTAATTTTCTGTGTGTCTCTAATTCAGTTTTCATAGAACTTAGAATGCTAAAAGACTTTAGGGATCATCAATCAATTAAAAATAATTTTTAAGCACTTTGTGTTAGGCAATATCCTAAGGGAAGGAAATATAAAGATAAAAATAATGTCTGCCCTCAAAAAGTTCACCTTTTAACATGGGATATATGATATATCAGAAAACTTGCCTAGAAAATTAATATTTCAAGACATGGTGGAAATAGAAGAGAGCATTAGATTATAATCCCTAAAAGAGTAGCCACTGAGATTCTATCACTGGGGCAGCTAAGTGATGCAGTGGATAGAACACTGGTCCAGGAGTCAGGAGGATATGAGTGCAAATGTGGCCTCAGACACTTAATACTTAGCTGTGTGACCTTGGGCAAGTCACTTAATCTCATCATTTTACCAAAAAAAAAAGAGAGAGAGAGATTCCATCACCAAGAATATGACACCAGTCTCTACAGAGACAATCAAGTATAAGCATTTTGAAGGACCTGGTCCATAAAGTAAAAGAATATTTGCATCAAAAAAGAAAATCCTGTTATTAAAAAATTTTAAAAAGAAATAAATGGAATATTAGAATCCAATTAATATTGTCAAAGACAAAATTATAAAACTTTGAGGAAAAAATTCACAGAGGAAATAATTTAGAAATTTTAAAAGGTCCTAAAAGTAAAATACTTCCAATAAAACTAGGAAGAAGTTCATTCTAGGCATGGGGGAATGATATGAACAAAGGAACAAAGAAAAGAAAGGATAAGATAAGAATAAGAAATAAATTACGAATTAATATAACTTGACTAGAATGTAAAGGACATGAAAAAAGTTAGAAAGTTAGATTGGAGCAAGATTTTGGAGACCTTTAAATACAAGGGTGAGATTATATTTTACTAGTTAAGAAAAAGAAAAAACCATTGAAGATTTTTTGAGTAGAGTACTGGAATAATCAAGTTAGTACTTGAACAGATATATAATATATATATGTGTGTGTGTGTGTGTGTGTGTGTGTGTGTGTGTGTGTGTATGTATATATGACACAACAGGTACTTAATGGTCAGCTAGGTGGCATAGTGGATAGAGCACTGGGTTTGGAATCACAAAGACTCATTTACTTAAGTTCAAATGACCTCAGACACTTACTAGCTGTGTGCCCCTAGGCAAATCACTTAACTTTATTTGCCTCAGTTTTCGCATCTGTAATATGAACTCAAGAAGGAAATGCTAAACCACTCCTGTATCCTTGTCAATAAAACTATAAATGAATGAAACCCAACGAAACAACTCAACAATAACAAGGATGACAAGGTGCTTGATAAATGCTTATTGATTTAGGTAAGCAATAGACTCAAAAAGGAACATACCGGAGTCAGGAAGACTAGTGGGTAGGTGAGATGCACTGAGTACATGAAAAAGGATAACTACAGTAGGAGTGAAAAGGAGACATCAGTCAATGAACAAGCATTTACTAACTGCCAATTATGTGCCAACCCACTTTTATGGCCAATAAGCCACTGGATATTTTTGAGAAAAGATGGTTAGATTTGTACCTTAGGAAGCTTATGTGGGTGAAGAAGAATGAGTTGGAAAGGGCAGAAGCAGGGAGATTAAGCAACTATTAGAATACATATAGAGTTCCCAACTAAATGGCCATAGGATCTGAACAGGATATGAAAGAATCTCTTCAAATGAAAAAATTAACTATATCTATATTTATATAAAAATGTTCCTAATTATTATTGATTACAGAAATTCAAATTAAAACAACTCTGAGGTATCCCCACACACCTATCAGATAGGATAATTTGACAAAAAAAAAGAAAATGACAAATATTGGAGGGTATGTGGTTGCACTACTGAAGGAGTTGTGACTTGATCCAACCATTCTGGAGAGCATTTTGGAATCATGCCCAAAGGACTATAAAACTATGATTCAGCAATACCACTACCAGGTCTATATCCCAACAAGATCAAAACAAAAGGGAAAAACTCACATGTACAAAGCTATTTATAAGCAGCTCTTTTTGTAATGGCAACGAATTGGAAATTGTGGGGATACCCCTTTAGTTGGAGAATTGCTGAACAAACTGTGGTATATGAATGGGATGAAATACTATTGTTCTGTAAGAAATCATGAGGAGGTAGATTTCAGAAAAGTCTGGAAAGACTTTACATGAACCAGGAGAACAATATACACATTAACAGCAATGCAGTGTGATCATCAGCTATGAGAAACTTAGCTCTCCTCGGCAAAACAATAATCAAAGATGATTCGAAAGAACTTGTGATGGAAAATACCATCCACATCCAGAGAAAGGACTACAGTGTGAATGTAGACCAAAGTATATTATTTTCACTTTTTAAAATTTGATTTATGTTTTTAAAAAATATATACAGAGAAAGAGATAACAATGTGTGACAATATATGTATAACAACATGTTTCAAATAAATAAGTCAGAAGAGTTCAAGTGACCAAAAGAAGCTTATGATCTAAGGAACAGAAAAAGGGCTGGGGAGGAGGAGAATAAAATGGGAGAAGAGGCAGGAGGATAAGGAATGGAAACAGATTGGTCTAGGATTTCCCAACTACTACTACTTTCCCTTCTCCCACTTAGTAGATTGTTTCCTAAATGTCTAATCTAAAGCTGACCAGGCAGAACACACAACCTTTAGCATATAGGATACCCTTTCCCATGAACTCTATCTTTAGCTTCTTGCTTTTTTGGAGAAATTAGAATCTGTTTGGCTTATTTTTCTTAATACATTGGGTGGTCTACCAATAAACATATTAAGTACAAATAACAACTAATAAATAATTTTATAACAAAAGTCTTAAATCATTCCATATAAGGCACTAATGCATGCATGTAAAAATCCAGACAGATCCCAAGAAAACAGTAACAGTAGTCCACCAATCCCTAATTTACATGGCACATTTTTGTCATAAAATTTTTTTCTAATGTTCACACACGCACACACAGACACACACACACACACACACACACACACACACACACACACAGACAAATTCATCTGTGGAGTGACTTCTGTTTTGCAAAACTACCTACCAACTTACATCTTTGTATTTTTTTTTACATTAGCTAAAGTAAGATATCTTTTTTTTTTGAAGATGGCGACAATAAAGGATCGAGTCTTAGGTGCTCTCTGATAAAACTCATAAGCTAAGGACTCTAACTAAACTTTCCAGAGACAGAACCCACAGAGGGACCCAATGAGACAGTTCTCCTACTCAAGGTAACCTGGAAAAGAGCAGAAAGGCTCTGCTCCCCAGGTCGGAGCGGCGGCCTGGCAGAGGGGTGGCCCGCCAGAGCCAAAGAACTTCAGCCTCCTGGAGGCAGCCCTAGGGTTCTGGGAGCCACAGCTCACAGTGAGGGGGGGGTTGCAGTTTCCTGATCTATGCCCCGGGGAGCATGGGGCACAAAGTGGGGGAACAGTGAGGGACCTCTGCCAGAGCGAGCACATGGAGCCCAGCCCTCAAGGTACACAGTGAACAACATGGTCTTCCACAGCCCAGATCCAGGAACAGAAGCAGGCAGAGCCAGTAAGCAGGAGCCCCCAGGGCATGAGCCCATTGAGTGGAGGGAGGGGAGTGAAGAGAGAGAGACTGCAGAGCTTTGTCCTCAGCCCCAGGAACAGGACTCTGGGGCTCTGACCACAGTCAGATCCTGATTGCAGTCTAGAACCCCCTGGAAGAGCAGCAGGGCCCCCCCCCCACCTCAGCCCTGTGGCAGAGGGGGGCACATATGGTCATTCACAGACCAGGAGGGAGGACAGAGCCTCACACACTGAGACCCTTGTGGGAGTGTCCCAAAAGCTCAGGAAGCACCCCAAAACAGGCACAGGCTGGGAAAAATGAGCAAGGAGAGAAAAACGAGGAACACAATTGAGAAATATTTTGCAAATGAGCCCAAAAAGGATCAAAACACTCAGTCTGAAGATGAGGAAGCACAAGCTCCTGCATCTAAAGACTCCAAGAAAAACAGAAATTAGGCTCAGGCTATGACAGAGATTTAAAAAGACTTTGAAAATCAAATGAGGGAGTTAGAAGAAAAACTGGGAAAAGAAATGAGAGAGATGCAGGAAAAACATGAAAATGAAGTCAGCAGCTTAGTCAAGGAAATCCAAAAAAATGCTGAAGAAAATTGCGTGCTAAAAACCAGCTTAGGTGGATAAAACAGTTCAAAAAGTTATGGAGGAGAAGAATGCTTTAAAAAGCAGAATGGGCCAGATGGAAAAAGAGATAAGAAAACTCTCTGAGGAGAACAAATCCTTCAGACAAAGAATAGAATTCAGGGAGATTGATGAATTTGCCAGAAATCAGGAATCAATACTTCAAAACCAAAAAAATGAAAAATTAGAAGAAAATGTGAAACATCTCATTGAAAAAACAACTGATATGGAAAACAGGCTTAGTAAAGATAATTTAAAATTATTGGAATACCTAAAAGTCATGATCAGGAAAAGAGCCTTGACATCATTTTCAAAGAATTACTACAGAAAAATTGCCCTGATATCCTAGAAGCAGAGGGCAAAATAGAAATGGAGAGAATCCACCGATCCCCCCAAGAAAGAAATCCCAAAAAACCAACCCCTAGGAATATCATAGCCAAGTTCCAGAACTCCCAAGTCAAAGAGAAAATATTACAAGCAGCCAGAAGGACACAGTTCAAATATCGTGGAGCTGCAGTCAGGATCACACAGGACTTAGCAGCAACTACATTGGAAACTAGTAGGGCTTGGAATAGAATATACCGGAAGGCAAAAGAGCTTGGAATGCAATCAAGAATCAATTACCCAGCAAGGCTGAATGTCCTCTTCCAGGGAAAAATATGGACTTTCAATGAACCAGGGGAATTTCAAATGTTCCTTTTGGAATGGCCAGAGCTGAAAAGAAGGTTTGATCTTCAGATACAGGACTCGGGTGAAGCATAGACATTGGAGGAGAAAGGGAAAATATGAGGGACTTAATGATGATGAACTGCATGTATTCCTGCATAGAAAAATGACACTGATAATACTCATATGAACCTCAGCTAATAGAGCAGGTAGAGGGAGCTTTTATAGTTGAAGCACAGAAGAAAGCTGAATTCGAAGATAAAATATGGTGCAAAAATTGAGTTAATAGAAAAAAAGGGAAATGTAATGGGAGAAAGAAAAAGGAGAGGGGGGAATAGGCCAAGATATTTCATATAATAAGACTTTTCTTTATTATAATGAGCTATTGCAATGATATGGAAGGGGGGAAGGCAAGGGGGAATGAGGGAAACTTCGCTCTCATCAGAGGTGGCTAGGAGAGGAAACAGCATATATACTCAGTGGGGTATAGGCATTCGAAGTAAGGAGAGGGGGCGACAGGGGGAAGGGGGGGATTTGAGTGATGGAGGAGAGGATGGACCATGGGGGGGGAGAGTGTTCAGATATAATACATTTTCTTTTTTTACTTATTGCAAGGGGCTGGGATTGGATGGCCTGTCCAGGACCACAGGGCCAGGTGGATTCTGGGCCTAAGGGGTGGTATGGGGACTCGGGGCTTCTTGGCCCCAGGGCCAGGGATCTGTCTGCTGTGCCACTCAGCTACCCTACAGCAGAGTCAGAGTGAAAGGAGAGAGAAAATATAGTACATGGTAGTGGAGAAATACCAAAGGAGGGAGTTGCGATCAGCAATGGCAATGTTGGAAAAATATGGAAGTAACTTTTGCCATGGACTAATCATAAAGAATGTGAACCACGCACAACAGTTATTGGTGTTAGAACAAAGACTGAAGCACATTTTTTAATATTATTATTATTATTTGGGGGGGGCAGGGCAAATGGGACTGGGTGGCCTGCCTGGGGCCACATAGCAGGGTGATCCTTGGGTGTCTGAGACCGGATTGGGACCCGGGTGCTCCTGGCTCAAGGACCAATGCTCTGTCCACCACCCAGCCACCCCTACTATTATTACTATTTTATTTTATTTTGGGTCTTTTTTGTTTCTGCAGGGCAGTGGGGTTGGGGTAGCTTGCATGTCACACAGCTGGGTGATTGTTGGGTGTACGGGGCCAGATGTGGGCTCTGGTGCTCGTGGTTCCAGGGCTGGTGCTCCATTCATTGCGCCACCTGGCCATACCTACAATTATTACTATTATTTTTTTAATTTTAATTTTTTTCTCTCCCCTTTACTTTATCACTGAAGCAAGTCTATATTTATGGGGGGAGGGGGTATCTCGTTTACTCTTAAACAATAATATTTTACTAATGTAAAAATAACATTAATTGTACAAAATGAGAATAAATATTAAATTTAAAAAAGCAAAAAAATTAAAATTAAAAAAAGATATCTTTTTTATAGTGGCTATTTTGAACTGGGTACATATTTCCTTGAACAAATCTTTCCCACAACCAGGCCCAAACAACACTTTTATGACCATTTTGGGTTAGGATCAGTGAGATAATTCAGTTTCACTTTAAAAATCTTTTAGGGGAGATTTACCTTAGCATAGGCTGCCTTCCTTAAAAACTCTCCTAATCCTGGCATACTAGAGATACAAATCCTAGTTTTAGGTTTCCCATTATCTCATTGTGATCTTGAAAATGTTTCTTCCCTGTTTAGATCTGTTTTCTCATGCAAGATGTGAACATTTCTCTCGGTTCTCTCTCTAGGTTCCCTTCCTTCTCTAATGTTCTACATTTAACCATTAATTCCACTTAGGCTACACCAGTAAGTAGCACTGTAAATTTTACTACCAGCAAGTAACACTTGATTTTATTATATCTGACAATTTGGTGCATACTTCTAGCAGAAGATATAATTACTAAAATAATAATTGCATATATTTATATATAAAGGACTTCTTTGTTTTACAAAGTACTCTGTATAAGTTATCTCAGTTGATCAGATAATTCCAGAGGATCATGTGTTTCTGTACTATCTTGAATATCGTTTTAGTTTTTACCACTTGCAAATTCACAATGTAACATAAAAGTCTATATTTTCATTCTTCATGCAAATATCAGGCCTTGTCTAGTTGACTTAAGCATCACAAAGAATGGATTTATTCTACATGGATCCATGGGACAGAACTAAGATCATAGGACAGGAAGTGGAAAATTTTCTAAAAAGCAGATTTAACTGTCATCAGAGTTCCTGGAACTGATAATAAGCACTCACATTGGGTAAGGAGCTGGACTTGATGATCCATAGGGTCTCTTTCAACTAAGAGCCTATTGTTCATAGGAGCAGACTCAATCCTCTCCAAATACCCATTATCACAAAACCCTCTACTTGATGCAATTGGATTCCAGGGCTCAAGGTAACAGCACCTATCACCCCATTTTTTGTTGCAAATTTCAGAGAATGGACTAGGAGACTTCTCTACTTCACCTCCTCCCTTGACCACAGTTACTCCAATGCCCCAAAGTTTATCAAATAAAAGTCTAATGTGTCCCTTTTTTATGGGGAATCACAGCTTATAAAATCACAGATATAAAACTGATTGTGACCTCAGATGTCTTCAAAGGAAATCCCTGCATTTTACAGATGATGAAACAGACTCTGAGAGGTCAGTAATTTGTCCAAGGTCACACAGTGCCTAAGTATATAAAAAAGAACTGAATCTAGGTCTTCCTAACTCCAAACCCAACATATTATCCCCTACCCCACACTGCTTCCACCTCTTACTAATAGTCATTATATTTATATAGAATTTTAAGTTTAACAAAGAGTTTTTCACAAAACCTCAAGTTGTATGTGGTAACAGTATTAATATCCCCACTTCCCAGATAAGGAAAACTGAAGCTCCAAGAAAGTTGTGCTTTTCCCATAATCAACAGACAATTAAAAAAAAAGAAAAAACAGACAATAATTATCAGAGTCAATATTCAACCCAAATCTCCCATCTCTAGAGTCAGCATTGTTTCCACCTCAGCATGATGTACTGAGCATAATACAAATACGATAAAATATAAATATGTTCATCCATCCTCTGAGAAATATACAAAAACAAAATACACAAAGCAAGAGATCAAGACACTCATATTCCCTCTATAATAGAGAAAATGAATGAAAATAACTTCTGAATCTTAGACTCTTAATGTTGGAAGAGAACTCAGAAAGCCAACCCCTATGGAACACTTTAGATGTAAATGTACTATATAAATTTTTTAAAATAATAATGTACCCTAGACATAAACAGAACACTGATCCTCTAGATAGTCTTAAAATATTTTGATTTTTCTTCCTCTTGGTCTTTTTTCCCTCAACAACAGAGCAAGAAACATGTCCTGCATCCACCAGGTCTCTGTCCAGTTTTTTGGCCACACCATTATGAAACAGAGAAATAGCCCCTCCAAAGCACCCCAGCTCAAGAATCTCAGGGACAAACCAAAAAGGGGAAACAGGAGGGAAAAGAAAAGTTCATTGTCTCTACTCTCTCCTCCCAAAGAGAGTTAATTGTCAGATTCCCACGGAGAGCCCTGATTCTGATCTTTTCTTCAGTTCTTTAATGAAGGCCCTGAAGTCTTCTACTGCAAAGAAGATGATGTTTAAAATCAGTCTGACCGGACAACTAGGTGGCATAATAGATAGAGCACTGGCCCTGGAGTTAGGAGGACCTGAGTTCAAAGCCAGCCTCAGACACTTAATAATTGCCTGTGTGACATTGGGTAAGTCACTTAACCCCATTGCCTTAAATAAATACAATTTTTAAAATTTTAAAAAATAAAATCAATCTCACCAAAACCTGAGTCTCTGGCCATGCAAACTGCCATTATTTGTGGATATAGGATAAGCCTTTCCAGAAAAGGGAAGTGAGGTGAGTTGTGTTGCAATCTAATGAGATTAAGGCCTTCAGAGTATTTTCTCTGGTCAGTCCTTGAAGCATGTGGGTTTACAGCAACGAGAATCTGTCACACATGCTTCTAGGACTGGATCTTAATTATGACCAGTTATTGTACATCATCAGACTTGGAGCCCTAGGCAGGGATGTGTTAGAAACCAACTTAAAACCAACTCGAGAGAACCAATTTTTAAATTCTCAGTGGGAGCATTTACACTTCAGGAATTGGCTAATGCTAGAAATGAGGGCTTGATTTATTATTTTGTTGATTGTCAAGACTAAAAAAGTAATGGAGAATATGTTAATAAATTTAAAGGTATAGTTTTCCCCCCAAAGAACTAGTTTTTAAACCAGCACACCATTAGCCAGAAGGAACTTTTACAGAGTAAGAAAATTGAAGTCCAAAGATATGGTGATTTTACCCCAGGGTCATCATGTTTCTAGCACTGCCAGGATCCCAACCTAAATGATAAGACCTCAAATTCCAAATTCTATTCTTTCTATTATTCTAGTTCTCTCATTCTTTAAACCTAATCTAACTGAATTTGTTTCAGAAGTAATCCAACCAAGACAGAAAGGACAATTCAAAGACAAGGGTTTTCCAGGAGTTAGAACCACTGAATGAAGGAAAAAAGAAGGCATAGCAAGAGTCATCACCATCATCATTCGCAATACATTTACCATTTACAGGGGATTTTCTTCACATCGACTTTTAAAGACAGGCAATATAAGCATTGTTCTCCCCATTATACAGATGTGGAATCTGGATGGGTAATCAGGATGACATAGTGTTAGCAATTTAGGGACATTTGGAGACAAAAATGGAAAAGTCTCTTATGTACCTAGTCTGTAAAAGAGGAAGGTATCTATAGTTCCAGGGTCAGTTTAATGCTTCAAAGGGATGGTGTTTGATGGAATAAGAGGTTAAAGCCCTGAGAGAGGAATTGTGTTGCACTGGAAAAGACTGACACTTGGAGTCCAGAAACTTGAATATACATTCTTACTGTACTACTTACTTCATATAGGACCTTGAGTAAGTCATATAACCTCTTTGGGGCCTCAGTTTACTTATATGAAAAATGACAGGGATTTAGATTAGATGACCTGTGAGCCCCCTTCAAGCTCTATATCTATGATCTTCTGAGTAGTGATGACAGGAAAGTGGAGGAGCTGGAGTTTGTGGTAAGAGATTGGGGCAGGGAAGACAGAGTACTTAGAATATTTGACAGTAATGCTTTGGGGAAGGAACTTGGATATGTGATTGAGTGCCAAGGTAAATGTGGAGGAGGGAACCTCCAGATGTGCACAAGGAGATTGCTTTGGGGATTATGGAGATGATCTCTAGGTCCTAGTGCCTTCCCTCATTTCCTTTCTTGAACACCTCCCCCATCCCAACAGTCATTATGCCAACAAGGACAGAATGATGATAAAGTACACCAGATCAGACTTTATTTTCTACAACATAGCAGATTCCTAACTTTCTAAAGTCTTCCCATATCTTTTTGGAGAGAGATGGGGAAATAAGAGCATAAACGAAAATGTCAAAATAATTTTAAAATGTTATTAAACACAGTCAGAGTTGTAAGCAGAAGTCTAACCCAGGGCTTCTGACCCTAAACCACTATCTCTCCTGGAACAACTGCCTGGAAAATACCTGAAAACTGAAATTCAAGGAAAGAATCTTTGGCAGGAAGACAGGGAAGGAAAGGCTTTCTTCAACCAAGAAATAAGATGAGAAAGAAAGAAATTCAACAGATTTTCAGACCCAAGGTGATGAGATCAACTGTAAGATCTTTGCAGCTATAGGGAGCTGGTTGTGTGAAGAAAGACTTGTGAATAACTTGTGAATGCTTCTCAGAGATGAGAATAGAGTAACAAAAATTGCAGACATCTGTAATATTCTGTGATGTTCATTTAGCAATGACTAATTTGAAAAACATTTTAAAAAAAAGAAAAACATTTATTAATGTTTGTCCAAATGTATGACAGATACTGAGTTTAGGCTCTAGTGGTCTACAAAGTTAAGATCCCATCTTTTTTTTTCAAGATTTAGACCCTTCCTTTTAATTCTTGTTAAAACACAGGCAGAGATGAATGTGTCTTTGGTTTCTCTCTATTTTCTTTCACACAGTCACAAGGAATTAAAAAAAATTGATAAAACTGAGCCAAAAAAATTTTTCTCAGGTGCTTCTGGAAAATGTCCTTAAAATAAAATGGAATAAAAACTTGGTCAATTATAAAGAAAACATGAAAGCCAAGAGACAGAAAAGGGGTGAGGTAGGAAACTCAGAGAAAAATCATCAATTGAAAACCTCTACAATGCACAATCCTGCAAGAAAACTCTGGCTTTTAGCCCTGGGGAGCCAACACAGGTCTTTAAGCTACAACTTGAATTAAATGAGAAAATGCAGCCAGGAACACACAGAGATATGGTGAGGTGATGATGACATAAACAGCATGAAAAGAAGACATGGGTTATGAGATGTGGCAAGAGGGAGAGAACCACAGATGCTTTTCTGGCGGTATGCAAACGCACTGAACCCCAGGTGGAAACTATGAAATAATCAAAACAATTTGGAATTTAAATCTCATGGAGGAAAAACCCATATATAATAAAAATGGAACAAACATTAGGAAAAATTAAAATTTCTGGGGGTGCTATTCCCCAAATGGAAGAATACTACCTACTAAAACAGCTGTAAGAAATCCTGAAATTCTTACAATCTTTCATTTCTCAAGCGAGTCAAACTTTCCTTTTACTCATACAATTTCCATTCATCTCTAAGAGCTTGAGAGACAGTCTGGTACAGCGGAGAGAGGGCTGGCCTGAAAGAATGAGAGAAGTGGATCCAAAGTCCAGGCTCTAACACATATTGATGTGTAACCATTGGCAAGTCACTAAACTTCAGTGCCCTCAAACAACTTAAATTTTTATATTGCAAAGGAGTTGTCTTTGTGCAAGAGGAAGGAGTTTCTTCTCCACACTGAATAAATCACAAACCCAGATGCCACCAACAATGCTTCAGTTCCATTTACCAACAATGCTTCAGATCCATACAGTCTTCTAAGGTAAAACTGACTATGGAAAACAAAATAATTAGGTATCCAAATGAGTCTAGGTTTTCCATTGCATATTTTTTTACTCAAAAAATATCACATGGGGGCGGCTAGGTGGCGTAGTGGATAAAGCACTGGCCTTGGAGTCAGGTTCAAATCCAGTCTCAGACACTTAATAATTACCTAGCTGTGTGGTCTTGGGCAAGCCACTTAACCCCATTTGCCTTGCAAAAACCTAAAAAAAAAAGTTGTAAAAAAAAAAAAAGTATCACATAAAGGATGATGAGAGGCAAGGCAGTGTTGTGCATTATATCCCCACGTGTGGTCCAGGGACTCTTGGGAGTTTCCAAAAGGATTTATAAAGTCAAACCTATTTTCATAATATGAAGACATTTTAATTTCTGGGACAGCAAATATGAATAGATAACTTTCATAAACAAAGTTTTGTGGGATGGGAAGAATATTCAATAATTTTCTAGAGTGTAAAGGTAGTCCTGAGACCATAAAGTTGGATTAAGAGATGCCTCAGGGAGAGGAAGAGCTGAGTTTAAGTCCTGACTCTGAAACATACTGGTTGTGTTATCCTGAGCAAGTAACTTAAGACTTTCTCCCAATTCTACCCCTGATAACTCTAGGATGAAAAATTCCAGTGGTAGCTGGCACTGAGATGTGGAAATGGAAAGATCATTTGCTCAGAGATCAGAAGACCTGCATTCAAATATTACTTGACAACTTACTATATGCCCTTTGGCAAGTCACTTAAACTCCTGGGTGTCAGTTTTCTCATCTGTAAAAATGAGAGAAGGATTGGCCTAGATAGTCTCATATTTCTAAATCTGGGATTCTATGATCCCTTTTTATGAATCTGCATTAGAAAAAGGAATTTGGGAAGGGGGGGCAGAGCCAAGATGGCGACATGAAGGCAGGAATTCCTGGAAACTCATTCCCCAAAAAACTCCAAAAGCCGTATAATTATGACTCTAGCCAAAATTTAGAGAGGCAGAACCCATAGAAAGACTGAGTGATACAATTTCCCAGTCCAAGACAACTTAGAAGTTCTACAAGAAAGGTCTGTTTCACCAGGATGTGGGTTTGGAAAGAGCCTTAGTACAGCCATAGTGCAGCACAGCCAGCTGAGGTAAACCAGCTCCAGCCTTCCAGGAACAGCTCAAGGGGTGCCTGGGTCCCTGGGGGGCACCTGCATCCATGGCAGAGGGGGCAGTTTCCAGACTTCTTGGGCCAGGGATCAGTTTTAAGGGATGGTGAGAGAACTCTGCCAGTACTGTGGAGTACTAGCCTCAGAGCAGCCCTGTGATAAGAATCTGTAGCTGGAATTGGCAGAGCCACCCAGCACTTCCAGAACTCTCAGTCCACAGATGATAAGGGGATTGGGGGAGACTTCAGAGGTCTCTCTGCTCTCCCTGGGGCAGGACTCTGCTGTTTGCCCACACTCAGATCCAGGTTGCAGTTTGGGCCCCCAGACTAACCATAGCCAAGTAGGGATTCCCCTCACATCTTCAGGTCAGAGGGGAGAGCCTGTGGTCATCCATATACCAGAGCACAGGCAAGAGAGCAGTCAGAGCCTCTCATAAAATCATGGAGGAATTAAGGTCCCTGTAGGGTGTACCAAAACCCCCCAAAGCCTTGGAAGTACAGTAAATAAGTCATAGGCTAAGGAATGAACAAACAACAGAAAAAGAAGAATCTGACCATAGAAAATTACTTTGGTCCCATGGAGGATCAAAATACATAACCAGAAGATAACAAAGTCAAAACTTCTTTATCCAAAACCTCCAAGAGAAATAGAAAATGGGATCAGAAAATAGAAGAGCTCAAAAAAGACTTTGAAAAACAATTAAGGGAGGTAGAGGAAAAATTGGGAGGAAGAATAAGAGTGGTGCAGATAAATCATGAAAACCAAGTCAGCAGCTTGGTGAAATATAAAAAATACTGAAGAAAATAACATGTTAAAAACCAGTTCAAGCCAAATGGAAAAATCAGCCCAAAAGGCAAATGAAGAGAAGAATGCCTTAAAAAGCAGAATTGCCAGCTGGAAAAGGAAATGAAAAAGCTCTGAAGAAAATAATTCCTTCAAATGTAGAATGGAAATAAAGGAAGCTGATGACTTTGTGAGAAATCAAGAAACAATAAAAAATATCAAAAGAACCAAAAATTAGAAGAAAATGTGAAATATCTCATTGGAAAAACAACTGACCTTGAAAAACAGATCCAGAAGAGATAATTTTAAAATTATTGGGCTACCTGAAACCCATGACCAGGAAAAGATCCTGGACTTCATTTTTCAAGGAATAATACAGCAAAATTGCCCTGAGATACTAGAAACAGTGGGTAAAATCAAAATTGAGGGAATTCACCAATCATCCCCTGAAAGAGATCCCAAAAGAAAAACTCCCAAGAATATTAAAGCCAAATTTCAAAATTCCCAAGACAAAGAGAAAAAAAAAAAGCTGCCAGAAACAAACAATTCAACTACCATGGCTCTTTAGCCAGGATTATACAGGATTTGGCAGTGTCTACATTAAGGTCTTGTAGGGCTTGGAATATGATATTCTGCAAGGCAAAAGATCTTGGTTTACAACTGAGAATCAACTACCCAGTAAAACTGAACATCTTCTTTCAGGGGAAAGGATGGACTTTCAATGAATCAAGGGACTTTCAAACTTTCCTATTGAAATAAGTAGAGCTAGGGGCAGCTAGGTGGTGCAGTGAATGGAGCACCAGCCTTGGAGTCAGGAGTACCTGGGTTCAAATCCGACCTCAGACACTTGATTATTACCTAGCCATGTGGCCTTGGGCAAGCCACTTAACCCCATTGCCTTGAAAAAAAATCTTAAAAAAAAAGAAAGAAGCAAAGCTGAACAAAAAGTTTGATCTCCAAGTACAGGACTCAGGTGAAGTGCAGAGGGGGTGAATGAAAAGGACTAATTATAAGGAACTTAATGATGTTGAACTGTTTGTGTTACTGAATGGGAAGAAGATACTGATAGTCTCATTTACAAGAGTAAGTAGAAGGAACATATATGGACAAGACACAGGAGGGAGTTGAATATAACAGTAAATATGGGATAAAGATAGAGTCGATGGACAATAAAGGAAAATATTGGGAGGAAGGGAAAGGAGAGGAAGAAAGGATAAGATATTTCACATAAAAGAGTCAAGAAAAAGCTTTTGCAATGGAGTGAAATGGGGGAAGGCAAGGGGGGAATGAGTGAGTCTTCACTCTCATCAGAAATGGCTCAGAGAGGAATAACATATACACTTAATAGGGTATAGAAATCTATCTTACCCTAGAGAAAAATGAAAGGGATGGGATAAGGGGGAATGGGGTGAGGGAAGAGGAGAGAAGGTGATAGGAGAGAGGGTCCTCAGATACAACACACTTCTGAGTAGGGACAGGGTGAAAGGAGAGAGAGAATGGAATAAATAAGAGTGGGGAGGAATAGAGTAGAAGGAAATACAGCTAATAATAGCAACTATGGGAAAAGATATTGAAGTAACTTCTCTGGTGGACTTATAATAAAGAAGGAAACATCCCAGGGACATAGCCATTGAAATCTGAACATAAACTGAAATACACTTTTACTCTCTTACTATTCTTGAAGTTTCTCTATCTTTTGGGGGGAAGGGTGGGTTGATGTTTACTCTAACAAAAAAAAAATATTGTAATGATATAAAATAAACCAAAAGATAGGAAAGAAATTGAAAAAATAAAGGTAAATTGTTCCACAAAAAAAAAAAGGAATTGCAGGGGCAGCTAGGTGGTGCAGTGGATAGAGCACCATCCTGGAGTCAGTAGGCACTGAGTTCCAATGTGGCCTCAGACAACTCATTAATTACCTAGCTGGGCCTTGGGCAAGTCAATTAACCCCCTCCCCCCCAAAAAAGGAATTTCCTGAGCGGAGCTAAGATGACAGAATGAAGGCAAGAAATCCCAGAAGCTCTCCCCCAGAATACTCCAAATACCTTAAATTATGACTCTAAGCAAATTCAAGAATCATGGAACCCCATAGAAAGACTGAATGAAACAATTTTCCAGGCCAAGATATTTTGGAAGATCCAAGGGAAGATTTGATATTCCACTGGAGTTAGAAAGGGCCATAGCACAAACCAGGCTGCCCAGAGTGAACCAATTCCAGCCCAGGGATTGTCAAGGACAACTTGGAAGGTTAGTGGAAAACTCTGCCACACCAGAATGAGCTCAGAGGCCAGGACAGCACAGGTCTCAACACAACCCTGGGCCTGGGAATCCATGAAGACACCCAGCAGCTGCTTCCAGAGCTCTTAGCCCATGAATATTAAGGAGGTCACGGGAGACTACAGAGGTCTGTCTCTCTGCTATCCCTACAGCTAGACTCTGTTGCTTTGCCCATACTCATATCCAGGTTGCATTCTGGGGCCCCATACTGCTATAGTGGAACAGGTACCCTCCTCACAGTTCTAGGGCAGAAGGCAATGTTTGTGGTCATCCACAAACAAGAGCACAAGCCAGGAGAGCAGTCAGAGCCTCTCATAAAACTGTGAAAGAGGACAGCCAGGTGGCACAGTATATAGAGCACCAGCCCTGGAATCAGGAGGGCCAGAGTTTAAATCTGGCCTCAGACACTTAATAATTACTTAGCTGTGTGACCTTGGGCAAGTCACTTAACCCCATTGCCTTGCAAAATCAAAAAAAAAGACCTTGAAATAATCAAGGTCCTGGGGGAGGGGGAGGAGGAGGGGAGGGACCTGAAGACTGCTACAAAAAACTCAAAAGCTTAACAGAGTTAAAATCAAGTCACAGGCTGGGTAAATGAACAAACAGCAGAAGAAAAAGAATCTGACCATAGACTATTTCTTTGGTCCTAGGGAGGATCAAAATACACACTCAGAAGATGACAGAGTTAAAGCTTCTGTATCCAAAGCCTCCAAGAAAAAATATGAATTGGTCTCAAGCTATGAAAGAGCTCAAAAATTATTTTAAAAATCAAGTAAGTGAGGAAGAGGAAAAATTGGGAAGAGAAATGAGAGTGATGTAAAAAATTATGAAATTTATGAAAATTATGAAAACCATAGAAATAGTCTATGGTCAGATTCTTTTTCTTCTGCTGTTTGCTCATTTACCCAGCCTGTGACTTGATTTTAACTCTGTTAAGCTTTTGAGTTTTTTGTAGCAGTCTTCAGGTCCCTCCCCCTCCCCCAGGACCATGATTATTTCAAGGCTTGCCTAAGAAGATACAAAAAAATGCTGAAGAAAATAACATCTTAAAAACCAGTTGGGTCGGATGGGAAAAAAAACAATCCAAAAGGTCAATGAAGAATAATACCATAAAAAACAGAATTGGCCAGATAGAAAAGAAGATAAAGTTCTCTGAAGAAAACAACTTCTTCAATTGTAGAATGGAGTTAAGGGAAGCTGATGATTTTATGAAGAATCAAGAAATGATAAAAAACAAAAACAAAGGAATGGAAAAACTAGAAGAAAATGTGAAATATCTCATTGGAAAACAACTGATCTGGAAAATGGAACCAGAAGAGAGAATTTAAATATTATTGGGCTACCTGAAAATAACAACCAGAAAAAGGAGCATAAACTTCATTTATTCAAGAAATTCTTCAGGAAAACTGCTAAATATCTGAGAAGCAGAGAGTAAAATGAAACTAAGGGAATCTATCAATCACCTCCTGAAAGAGATTCCAAAATAAAAACTCCCAAGAATATTATAGCCAATTCCAGAACTCTCAAGTCAAAGAAAAACAAACTATTACATGAATCCAGAAAGAAACAATTCAGATATCATAGAGCCAAAGTCAGGATTACACAAGATTTAGCAGTTGCTACATTAAGGGTTTATAGGATTTGGAATATGATCTTCTGGAAGGCAGAAGAGCTTGGATTACAACCAAAAATCAACTACCCAGCAAAACTGAACACACTCCTTCAGAGGAAAAGATGGACATTCAGTGAAATAGTGAACTTTTATATGTTTCCCCAGTTGAAAGAGCCAAAGCTGATCTTCAAGGATTCAGGTGAAGCATAGAGAGCGTGTTGAACTGCTTGTATTCCTGCATGGGAAGATGATACTGATAACTCATTTATTAGAAGGAACATATTTAAACAAGGCACAGGAGGGAACTGAATATGAAGGCATAATATATTATAAAAAAATGAAGTCAATAGGCAAGAAAGCAATGTACTGGGGAAAAGGGAAAGGAGAGGTTGAATGGGCTAAGATATTTTACATAAAAGAGACAAGAAAAAGGTTTCATACTGGAGTGGAAGGGAGGGAAGGTGTAAAACACAGGAAGGTTTCTATTTAAAATTGTTTTAAAATTTTAAAGCATTTACCTTGGAGGAAATAAACTAAATTCAATTACTTGGATACTTTACATACTTCAGTCCCCAGCAACACTGGACAAATAAGTGGACCTAACGATATACTCATTTGTACAAATGTGTGCGTATCTTGATTGATAGATAGAGATATACACACATATCAGATATATATAGATATAAACATAGATACCCATATATATGTACATATATACATATATTTACTCACTTTGGGGCAGCTAGGTGGCACAATAGATAGTGTGTCAGGTCTGTAGATTCTCTTCCTGGGTTCAAATCTAGTCTCAGACACTTACTAGCTGTGTGATCCTGGTCAAATCATTTAACCCTGTTTGCCTCAGTTTCCTCATCTGTAAAATTAACTAGAGAAGGAAATAGCAGTGAACAACTGAATAACAATATTATTCTTAATTCCTTTATGAATGCATAAATGGAACCATCTCTCCAGCCAGGGTTTAAGCTCAAGGAAAAAAAGTATTGTTTTAAATAATGATAATTACATCTCACATTTATATAGCACTTTAAGGTTTATCTAGAACTCAGCATACACTACTGTCTCTGATCTTCACAAGAACCCTCAGACATAGGTATTGGCAACTCAAGCGATTTTCCATTCTCCATCACTATCAAGCATCATATCCTGACATCAGGTCCCTCCTAATACCCTGATATTTTTCATCTTCCTCTTTTGTGTTGTCTTTTCCAATTAGATTGGCAGTTCCTTGAAAACTGGACTATCTTTTTGTTCTTTATATTCCCAGTGCTTAACACAGTAGCTGATACATAGGAGGTGATTAATAAATGTTAATTGAATTGCATTGAATTATTATTGACTAACATTATTTTTTGAATTTCCCTTATTTTAATTTATTTTATTTATTTATTAGCATATTATTTATTTATCAGTATATTGTTTATACACTTATTGATTATATATTATTAAAATGAACACTATATATATCATACTTTATATTTATTATCTTTTATGTCTGCTTATATTATTTAATTATTTCATTTAGATTATATTTATATTTATAAAATATTATTTATATGTTTTACTTTTATTTATATAGCTATATTTTATGTGTACACATTAATATTTGTTTATATTTTTATGCACTTTATTTTTGCACATTGTACATATATCTATATACTTACTTGTATCATTTTTATGATGAAATTCTCCCTATTTTTCTGAATGAAATTTGCCCAGGGTCCCATAGTTAGTAAGAGTCAGCAATGAAATGAAAGCTCAGGTCTCTCCACTTTGCAAGCAGAGTGCTCCTTCCATTCTACCACAGGGCACCAAGCACAAATCCAGGAGGTCTAGGAAACACTTAAATACTTGCTGATGGGTCTTGATTAGTCATACTCTCTGAGGCCCTTTCCAACTCTAGCTTATTTTATTCTACAATGCCTCATTCTGTGACTGCTATGTTTTTCTAAATCTTGACTAACCACCTAATAATGAGGTGCACAAATGCCTCTTGCCTATGCACTTCATGGAATACAGTCTATAACTAATCATTTCAACACTTAAGTACTTTGTTTACTTTATGAACCACTTTCAGATTTGTGGGAACCAGAATGCAATGGAAAGACATGATTCACAAGTTTATGGTTTTGCCATCCAAGTCAACATTTCTAAAAGTAAGCTAGCTGACTCAACTTAAATTAGGAGAGTAATTTTAAAAAATTACCAACGCATCAATCTCCCCTTTAATTCAACTGAGAGATCATATAGTCAGTCAATAAGTATTTATTAAGTCCTTCCTCATGTGTCAGGTACCATCCATGCTGCAGCTCTCTTCCTTGTGTCAGTTTTTCTGAAACATCTCATCAACACCTAAGGAAAATGTAAAACAAAACTGTCCAAAATGCAACTGGCCTGTGGTGTGATTTTATATAGCCCCCTGTGGGTTTACTAAATGCTTTAGTAAACAAAGCTGAGCTATGGCAGAGCTCTCACTAAAATGGCAAATCAAAATATATTGTCTATTCTTTCAATAAAAAATTTTAAAACTAAGGTTGGACAACATTGATGTAAAAGATGGGGCAAATGTTGGATAGTGGGGGAAAGAGTTGAACTCAATAGCTGAAAGAATTGAGTTTAGATCCTTTTTCTGCTAATAGTATCTTTATGATCTTGGACAACTTCTCTCATCTTATCTTCTGTTTCTGGACCTGTAAAATGAGAGGATTGTGCCTAAAGGATCTTCTGGATCTTGTATGATCAGTCATAAGCATTTATTAAGTGCTTACTTAAGATCCTATAAAATATATTCAGCATTGCACAACAGTTAGGTGGCACAATGAATAGAGCATGAAGCCTGGAGTCAGGAACTCTTCTTCCTGAATCCAAATCTGGTCTCTCTTTCTAACTTAGCTGTGTGATCCTGGGCAAATCGTTTAACTTTGTTTGCCTCAATTTCCTCATCTGTAAAATGAGCTAGAGAATGAAACTCCAATATCTTTGCCAAGAATACTCCAAATGGCATTAAGAAGAGTTGGATATAACTGAGCAACAACAACAATCTGTAAGTCACTTCTGAAAAGAGCAAAGTTAGAGCAGCAAAATTAGGTCTGATATTTTAGGCGGACTATGACTTTGATAATAGAGTTTAATTTATTCTTTATATTTGCATTCCCAGTTCAAATAGTATTACATAGAAAGCTCTTAATATATGTGTATTGATTAATTCATCTATTCAGAATGAATTTCCTGATATTAGCTCAGTATGTCAATCAACAAACATTCATTTAGCATCTATAATGTGTGAGACCAAGACTTCTATTATAATGCACCTCCTCAGCAGTAAAATAAGAGGATGAGACTAAATTTCTAAGGTCCTCCTAACTCTGAAATGCTTTTAGTACATTTTTTTCCTTAATCCATCAAAAACTCTAACCAGTGAAGTTCCCACTGAAGAATCAATCTGGTTCTTTTGTTCTTACAGATGATTAACACAAACATCTAGTTTTACCAGAATAAAAAGATGGTGAAAGTGAAGCTACAAGAATTAGAGGGGGGGAAAGACCTTAGGAAAAGATTCTGTGAAAATAAGGGGCATCCCACTTATCTATACTGCCAGTTGTTAGATAGTAAGTGCTTCAAGGTGAGTGTAGTTAACAGAAGTTGGAACAAGCAACATCTTTCTTCTATCTTTTTTTAGATCATGTATTGCCCCCCTGTGGAGAACAAGTACAGCAAAAATCTCAGGATTAACAGAAGTGAAGTTTTATATTTCTTCATCCTTCACACTTCTTTCACCAACCACTAGGGCAATTCCCAGAAATTTTACTAGATGGTTCTATCTATGAGCTAATAGGCTGATAATGTACTGTCATAGTACATGAAGTATTTGGGGATACAAATTTCACATATGGGAATTACTCAATCCCATAGGACTGTTGAGGAAAGCATTTTGGAAAATTACAAAGTACTACAAAAAATCATTTTACTATTAACAGTAATAATTTTGATCATGTTTATATTTTAATATCTCACAGTGCTTGGAAAATTGTGAAGTACTACAAAAAATCATTTTACTATTAACAGTAATAATTTTGATCATGTTTATATTTTAATATCTCACAGTGCTATAATGCTTTAGAGGTGATAAAATTCTTCACAACCTAGTAATGTAGTATTTATGATCATTATTCAAATTATTTACTTAAAGATACACACCTTTATACAAGCAACAATGTAATCAGATTAAGGAAGACATAGAAACTGTATGGGGATTTTAAGATACTGTTTAAATAAGAAATATTTTTATTTAAAATTTATTCTGAGGCACAAACCAGACACTGTAAAAGATACAAGATGATTCATGATTATGATAGTCTCTGCCTGTTTTAGGGTCATAATCTAGTAATTGTTATGTTTTACTGTGTCCAACTCTTTGTGATCCAATAGACCAAAGTGGACCAATGATGGGTTTTCTTGATAAAGATGCTGGAATGGTTTGCCATTTCCTTCTCCAGCTCATTGAACAGATGAGGAAACTGAGGCAACCAGTGTTAAGTGACTTACCCTGGGTCAAATGGCTAGTCAGGGTCTGAGGCTACATTTGAAGTCAAGTCTTCCTGACCACAGACCCAGAGTTCCATCCACTAAGCTACATATATACATTTCAATATTTCCCTTCATTGAAGTGGGGAAGTTGGAACCTGTGATTTGGTTGGTGGAAGGGACTGTTGGAGAAGGAACTACATCCACTGATATAAATTAGCAACTTGTCTGTAATTTATACACTTCAAAAGTTGCTAAGGAAAGACTTGCCCCAGGTCACAGACAGTAAGCATATGCCAAAGGCAAGACATATACCCATTGCCCCAAAGGCAACCTTCTCTCTGTTTCACCATACATCCTTGCCAACTGATTACAAAAATAGAACCAAATTCTTATGGTACCTTGAACCAACTGAGAAACATCACCTAATTTTCCAAATGTGTTTTAGGGACAAGTTAGTTACTATTATTCCATTTTGAAGGGAGAAGAAACTTGGTCCCAGAGAAACAGAATCAAATTCCGGGCGGGGGGGGGGGGGGGGTCATCTAGCAAACCAGTGAAAAGTGTGTAAAACAGGTCATTAAGCCTTCTTGGCATGTGATAATATATACTCTGAATGTAATTACATCATCTTTCTGATTATGGGTAATAGTCATAATTATTGTCAAAATAATATCCTTACAGGGGCAGCTAGGTGGCACAGTGGATAGAGCACCGGCCCTGGAGTCAGGAGTACTGGAGTTCAAATCTGGCCTCAGACACTTAATAATTACCTAGCTGTGTGGCCTTGGGCAAGCCACTTAACCCCATTGCCTTACAAAAAATAATAATAATATCCTTACAACCAGTTACCTACAATACTGATTGAATGGCCACTGTACAGAACTAGGTGAGAACACACAATAGAAAAAAAAATTGGACAATGACATTGGGAGATGTAGCAAACACAAAAAAAGACAATCAATCAATCAACAAGCATTTATTAAACACTTTATCAACATTTGCAAAGGGAGCTTTGCACCTAAGTATTGAGGGGATGGCAAATAAGTACATGATAACAGTTGGGTGGACCCAGTCAGCAAAGTTTCTCTGGATGATATAAAGTTTGTGTGAGGATATTTTTAAGAAGGTACTTGGTAAATATGAGAAAGATATTCATAATTTATCCTGTATATATAGCTTGGGCCTACATAGTTGTTTGCATGTTAACTTCGTCCTTTAGTGTGTTAGTATCCCCAAATGCTTTTCAGAATTCCTGGTACATAGTAGACACTTAATAAATGTTTACCTTCTAACATAAAAAGTCACAGAGATAAGAAAGAGGGGTTTATAAATGAAGGATAGTGCACAGATGTCCTTGTTTTGACTAAATAGTAATGAACTGTCTAGAGGACATTAGTCACTCAGTTAAACATAAAAGTACATATAGTTCATAAACTGGAAGGGATCTCAGTTCTTTTTTTTGTTTGTTTTGGAGGGGGGTTGCAAGTCAATGGGGTTAAGTGAGTCATTCAAGGTCACACAACTAAATAATTATTAAGTCTCTGAAGTTGGATTTGAACTCAGGTCCTCAACTTCAGGAGGTGCTCATGCCTCAGAGGTTTTTAAACCTTTTTTGTGTCTTTTTTCAAGTTCGTGAAGTTTATAGACCCTTTTTCAGAATAAATCACGTTAACCAGCATCTATTAAGCACTAGTACATTTATTTAATGTACCAGTCACTATGGTTAAATGTTGAGTATGTAAAGAAAGGCAAAAACAGTCCCTTTTCACAAGAAGCTCAAATTCTAATGGGGGAGACAACATGTAAACAACTTTGCACAAACTATAGAAATTCATATTTATATATTTTATTTTTTATCTATGTATGTATTGCATAAATGTAGTAAAATAGGAGATTAGGAGAACTAGGAAAGTTTTCCTTGCAGAAAGTAATGCTTTAGCTGAAACTTGAAGGAAGCTGGGAGGCAGAGATGAGAAAGAAGAGAATTCCAGACATGGTGGACATTGAGTTAAAATGTTCTGAGTCAGAATACAGAATGTCATCGAAGAGAAACAGCAAAGAAGCCAGGTTCACTAGATATCAGAGTACATGGAGAGGAATAAGGGGTAAGAAGACTAGAAACATAGAAAGGGGAAAGGTTATAAAAGATAATTTTTTATTTGATGGAACTTATTGAATACTTAATGTTAATGTAGACAGATCAAATTGACTACTGACTGCAGCATGGATTGGAACAGGGAACATGTGGAAAGAGGAACCAGCCAGCAAGTTATTGCAATAGTTCAAGAGTGAAGTAATGAGAAGGACACCAGGGTGGTAGCAGTGCTAAAGGGCAGGAAGGGGAGTATATTGGAGTTGTTTCAAAGGTAGAAATAAACAAACAACCAAGTTTGGATTAAAAGGGAATGAGATAAAAGAGTGAAGAGTAGAGGATGACACATATGTTGCACTGATAGTAATAGGGAAGTTAAGAAAAGGAGAGAGCTTGGCATGACGGAAAGGGAGGGAGAGGGGAATAAGGAGACCCCTAGATAAGATTCCCTTTCAACCACCTCACATTTCAGATGAATAAACTGAACAAGTGAATAAACTGAGGCCCAGAGAGGTTATGTGACTTGCTCACTGTTACAAAGATAGCCAGAATTCAAGCCCATGTCTTCCAAGTCCATTGCTATTTCCACTGTATACTAAAAGCTGTCCCCTCATTAATCAGCTCTCCTTTTTTTTATGGCTGGTGCTATTTGTTGATCTTCTGCTGTCTTTGGTTCTGCTTCCCAGTCTGTCCTATAATTTTATTCAATCAGAGTTTTAGGCTACCTCTGTTCTATTCAAGTTAGTTCTGTTTGCTGTTGATCCAAATCACAGAGAAAAGCAGAGTCAGAATGTGACCAGATTACTTAAGAAGGTGAATATAAACTCATTCTACTCTAGATATTCAGCCAGTTTTCATCATGTTCAGATTTATGGCAGCCACTAAGGTAGGCTTACAGACTAACAAAGGCCTGGGGTTTCACTATTCACATTATCAAATCACTCCCCAGTCCTATGCCCAATTAAAGATGATGGACATCTCAGAACTGGCTCCACAGTGGAAATAAAACATCTTACTGATGAGAGATAGAATGCTCTCTTGTATATACAGAAGAAAAGAAGCCAAATGAGTAGAATGACTAAAATATACAGGCTCAAATATGGGCTCTGGGGTAAGCTGGAAAGCATTAAAAACTCCCTCAAAGGTTTAGCAAATATTTATGAGGAGACAGAATGAAAAAGAATAGGTCCTTTTTTAAAAAGACCTCAAGAGCCATAGAGCTGTTTACACTGGGAGAAGATACTTCTTGTAGATGGTCAAGACTGAAAAGTGATTAAGAGTCCACTTAAATATCTGCATGAATTTCTACATTTGCCCAAAAAAAGAGACCCTGGACAAAACATCCTTTAGGATGGACAACATTTTTTCATTTATTTATCATTGAAAATGGAAGGATTTAAAGATCCTATCTTGTTTAATTGATGACTTTTGTATCACATTTACATCACTTAAGCAGCACAGTGAATAAAGAATGGACCTAGAGTCTGGAAGACCCAAATTCAAACCCAGCCTCAGTTACTTGCTAACTATGTGACCCTGGGTAAGTCACTTAACCTTTATTTGCCTCAGTTTCCTCAACTATAAAATTGTAATAATAACAGCCACCTCACAAGGTTATTTTGAATATCAAATAATATTTGTAAAATACTCAACATAATACCTGGCATATTATAAGTGCCATATTAATTTATTATCTAATTGTCTTCCCTCTTCCTTTCTTCCCATTCCCCCTAAATACACATTTGAAAGCTTTCCCTTATAAGATGTTATTTAAACAAACAAAAAAAAGACAGTTTGATCAAACCAATCAACACACTAAAACTAATAGTATATGCAATAATCTACATCCATAGTCTTCCATCTCTTCAATGAAAGGCAAGACATTTATTTTCTCATCTCCTAACTGGAGTCAAAGGTCTTAAAATAGTAGTGTGCCTGGAGAAAACATTTAATTTTTTTTTTTTTGCTGTTGCTGTTCAATGTTTTCAAGCACATCATAAAAACTTAATTGTTGTTTGGTTGATTAATTATTCACAATGAAAGGTTTTTTTTATTTTGTAGGTAATCAGACTCACATATAAAAGAGGGAATGATAGCTTATTCATAGGTCTATTATTCTTAGATGTTTTTCTGTCATGGCCTCTTCCAAAAAAGTTACTATTATAATAATGCAATAATACAATAATACAATTCCATCTTTACTATCATAATCTGTGACTTGAGAGATTCCATTATAAGTCATAACTTTTTTTTCACTAAACTTAAAAAACTCCACCCCCAAAATGAAATATAAACTCATCTGTCATTCAAAGTCCTTCGAAACCTACCCCCCCCAACCTTTCCAATCTTCTGAATTGGACATCTTATATACCCCCTACACCTCTTTGAACTCTGTGATCCAGGAACTCTGACTTTCTTGCTTCTTAAAGAAGATACCTCAGACTCTGGAGGCATGCTCACTGGCTGGCTGCCATTTCTGGAATTCTCTTCCTCCTCATCTCTGCTCTTGACTTTCTTGGCTACCTTCATGTCCTAGCTAAAACTCCACCTTCGAGGTGGAACTTTTCCTGACACCCCTTAATGCTAGTACTTTCCATCTATCAATCATACCCAATTGAACCTGTAAATATTTTATCATATATAGTTATTTTCATGGTCTCTCCCCCATTAGAATATTAGTTCTTTGAGAACAGGCAGTGTCATTTGCCTTTGTATGAAGCCCTGATGATAATGCTTGTCCTTCATTCTCAAAGATCATGACATCAGGGAGGTAGTGCCATGACAAACACATGAACTGGATTTGAATGAAGCGGTATTGTGCAAAGTCACCAGCCTCACTTTCTCCTCCAGAATCATCTGGGTCCAGAGGTCAAATATGAATTGAGACTACTGGAGATGGCCCTGGTTGCAAGGCAATCAGAGGTAAGTGGCTTGCCCAAGGTCACATAGCTAGTGAGTATCAGCTGGATTCGAACGCCCATCCTCCTGACCCCAAAACCAGTGCTCTATCCATTGTACCACCAAGCACTTTTCAGAGTACCTGAACTACCATATTTCCCCATGTATAAGATGCACCTTAATTTAGGGGCCTTAAATTTGACCAAAAAATGTGTTATATAAAATTATTGAACTCAAGTTTTACTCATCATAAAATTCATACAATTCCTCATCACTGTCAAAACTCCTATCCATTAACTCATCCTCATCTGTGTTTGATGATGAATCTTAGGAGAAGCTCTGCCTGCTCTCCTGCCTGTGCTCTGGTTTGTGATTGACCACAAGCTCTCCTGGGCAAGTCTGATGCATGGACACCTGCTTAGTGCATTGTTTCATGAGCCTAAAGCATCAGTTGCATCCTCCTTTGAATCAATCACTTCTTTTTCAAGAGCAATTGTTCTGGCCTCCTACTAAACTGTCTTTATGGACACAAGAATTCCACTTGCCCTTTACTCTTCAATCCATCTCTTCAGTTCCTCTCTAACTCAGACCATTTGGCTAACTTGCCTGTCATGGCCTTCTTCTGCCAAGGTGTTTTTTTTCAGTAGGGTTTCTTCTTCCCATAGCCAGTCTCTGATTGTTTTCTCAGTTGGAGGAGGACCAAACTGATGTTCAACAGCACGATTTCCATTCACTTTTGCAAATTGGATCACTTTGACCTTGAATTCAGCACTGAATGAAAATCTTTTCTGAGCCATTTCTGGGCAGAACATGGCAAAACATAACCTAATATACTGTTAACAAATGTGAAACAATGAGTGCAAAGACAACAAGCATGAAAAAGCAGGAAATGCAAGTTTAAAAATCTACAACCACTGTATAAGACACTCCTAGATTCAAGACCCCAAATTTTTCAAAAAAGGGTGCATCTTACACATGGGGAAATCCAGTATATAGTTGGCACTTAGTAAATGTTCATTGACTGAAAAATTCAACTAAACTAACCAACTAAAGAACTATATCAAGGAGTCTTTGTCAAATACTAGTAGTTTTGTTGCTTCTGAGATATGAGGACAACACATTTGAAACATAAACCATATTCCACTGGCATAAATTATGCACTGATTTTATACAGTTTTGTGTTTACTTATATATTATGAATATACTGTTTTCCCCTGAGGGCAGGGGATGCCACTTTTTTGTTTGTGTATTCCCAGTGCCTAACATACAGAAGCTAAAAAATGTTTCTGAGTTTGAAATGATATGAGAAGCTCACCAGGCCTGAAGGAGAACACTTTTCAAAGCTAAAGCAAAAAGATTCAGTAGACAAATTCTGCAATAATACCGAACCCCAGGTACTAAAGAAGTTACTTCATAAATAAGCTTTTTCACTTTACTCATGAATACCTTAAGGAAATACTTAACCTACTTAGTTTTAGTCACATATGGATTATAGCTCTCTACTCATCTCTTCATGTTTTGTGAGCCCACTGTTCTCTGAATTATGATCTATAATAGCCTTTCCAGCTCAATGACAAATGAAAAAAGCAAACTCACTCTCTCTCTCTCTCTCTCTCTCTCTCTCTCTCTCTCTCTCTCTCTCTCTCATCACAGAATTTCAGGTTAGGCAGGACCTTTGGAGGCATTTGGGTAGGGTAAAGGATCATAACAAGGAGTCCCTGGACCTTATCTTTAAAAATTTGATATCCATTTTAATATAACTGGTTTTGTTTGTAACTTAAGTATTTTATTTTATATATTTGACAGCATTATTCTGAAGTAGGGATACTAAAGACAAGGTCTCCCACTGCATCCAGGGCTATCTTTAGTCATCCTGATACAAATCTGGCCTGACTGCAGAGGACAAAGTGAGTTTGGTGACTTTGCACAGTACCCCCTCACTTAAATTCAATTCCCTTGCACATCAAAACATCAACTCCCTGATGTCATGATCTTTTCAAGAATGAAATAACAGGGGCAGCTAGGTGTTGCAGGGGATAGAGCACCAGCCCTGCAGTCAAGAAGACCTGAGTTCAAATCTGGCCTCAGACACTAAATAATTGCCTATGTGACCTTGGGCAAGTCACTTAACCCCACTGCCTTAAATAAATAAATAAATTTTTAAAAAAAGAATGAAATAACAACAAAGGGATCAATGACACAATAAGAACTCTTGATTTAGAGTAACTTCTTACCTCATAAAAAAATCCCCTCCTACAGATCCCTATTAAATAATGGTGTAATAGATAGAGCACTGGTCCTAGAATCAGGAAGATCTGAGTTCAAATCCTGCCTCAGTCACTTGCCACTTACTAGTTGTGAGAACCTGGGCAAGTCACTTAACCAGATCACCTTGCATCCAGGGCCATCTCTGTAATGGTCCTGATTCATTTATAACCACTGAACCCAGATGGTTCTAGGGGAGAAAGAGCGATTGGTGACTTCACAGTACTTCCTCACTTAGATCCAATTCATGTGCTTATCATGGCATCACCTCCCTGATGACATGACCTTCTTCAAGAAAAATGGACAAATAACAATAATAAATGTTATCCATCCTTTTCTGTTGCAGGGGATAAGTCATTTTTCATTTAATCTTTCTTTTAATCAAAAAAACCATTCATAATCAACAGCTCTAGTTATAAAAATGTTCTTATACTAAGAAAAAATAACCTTTTGTCTTCTAACATTGATTATTTTGTCTACTTTCTGATACCAGTCTTCTTCTTCTTCTATGAAATGACCCTTCTAATATTTGAAGAATATTGTGATATAGATATTGAACCTAGTCTTTTGTTGTGTAGACCAAAAAGATAGCAATATAGAAAAAAGCTTTGATATGTTATCAGAAGGTCTGAAATTGACTCCTATCTCCAACATGTTCTAGCTGTGTATTTATGGGAAGGTAAATTCCTCTATCTTAAACTCATTTTTATCATCTTTAAATGAGAATAATGGGAATCTTTACATTGTATCACCTATACCTCTTAAGGTTTTCCAAAAGCCAAGTTAACAAGCATTTATTATGCATACAGGCACTAGGCTAGGTTTTGAAGATACAAAAACAAAAGCAAAAACTTAATAACTTATGAAGAAAGAGCATGTAAATATATATATAGAGAGAGAGAGAGAAAAAAAAATATATATATATAGCCACTACTACTACTACTACTACTATTAAATTTGCTTTAGAGGGCCTGATGGCCAAATATAAACCACCTACCAGTAGGCAAGCAGGTAATGGACACTAAGTGCAGAGTGAAGCATTAACTTTCACAGATTTGTATTTTTGAACTGTGTTTTTAATCACTTATTCTTCAGAGTCTGAATTATCAACATTTTTTCCCTCACTTCCTTAAATTTAAACAATCAACAAAACCATAGTTAAGCCCTGATTTGCAGCATTTTATCAACTCTCAGCATGTAAATGATCACAATGAAAATTTAAAAATCCTCCGAGCTGAATGAGCTGGCTCTCACACACCACTGACCCCTTCTCTCTCTCTTAGTTTCCAGTTCTTTGCAACCATAAAAGGAGCCATTTTCAACACTTTTGCTCATATGGATCCCTTTTCTCTTTCTTTGATCTCTTTAAGTTATAATCTAGGAGAAATATTATTAGGTCTAAGTTGAATTCCATTTTCCCTCATATTTTTCACTACCTTCACATCTAATCTAAAGTATCAGATATCAAAGTATATGTTGATTTAATTTGGATGGTCTTATTGAGTTCTTTGTGGAACTTCTCTACCTCTTCATCTTTTCCAGCAGATATTGATGTGCACAGCCTTTTTGCAAATACTTATCATGAGCCCTGCAACATGAGAAGACCAAATACTCAAAGAATTATTGCTTATTTGTTGCTTTTGGATGCATGATGAAACAACTTCACCAACTCCTTTAGTCACCTCTTCAAAGATACTAGTTTGTGAACCATCTTTCTGTTTAGTTGCAACTTTCTTCTCTCCTCTGTTTTTGCTTATCAACATGAGTCAAGATAGATGCTATTAACGTTCCTTTAGCTGCAGTATTCATCTGTTAGTCATTGGATAAGAACTCATGTTTAGAGTAAATATAGCTGAGTTAGCATTTGTAGGCAGTCTGAAAGATATGTGATTTTTAACATTCTCTTTTCCCTTTTTCTGCCACTATGCCTATGTCACAATTATAAAAGTAGAAGAGTTGTCCCATAGGACAGTGGATCATTTTGTATTTTTTTTATTTTCTTAAGTTATTATGGCCAAGGAATTCATTGTCAGTCTACTGGAGAGGAATCTCTCCATACTTAGCAAGGCTGGTCCTGGGAAAACAAAATCAAGTTTCTTTTCAGGGTCTTACTCGATACTTTCCCAAACAGTAGAATTTGTCAGAGCTTAAGTTCCACTATAATAGCCTTTAGGGATCATAGTTATTTCAAAACAACAATGATGATTTAAAGAAGGTCTTCAAGATTCCTTTTTGTAAATGACATTGTATCAAACCCAGTGAGGCAGCTAGGGGGTTCAGTGGAAAGAGAAGTGGACCTGGAGTCAGGAAGACCTGACTCCATCTAGGCTCAAATCTAGCCTCAGATGTGGAGTAGTTGTGTGATCCTGAGCAAGTCACTTAACTTCTGTTTGCCTTAATAAAGAAAATGGCAAACTATTCCATAATCTTTGTCAAGAAAACCTTTCATCAGATATGCCATGGTCCTTGGCATCTCTTGAGATGCCAACAACTAAATACCCACAACATTTAAGTGTAAGAATATTTCAGAATCTCCGGAGGAGATTCATGATCAACTAAAAGAATTTGACCTAAACATCTACATGGAAAAAAAACAACCAAATGAAGAATTCCTTTTGTCTAGATCAGGGCTGTCCAACCTTACTTTTATAAGTTAATATTGAAAAAATAGACAATATATTTTGATTTGCCATTTTAGTGTGAGCTCTGCAGTAACCCAGCTTTATTTACTAAAGCATTTAATAAACCCACAGTGGGTCACATAAGATCACACTGCCAGCTACACATGCCCACCGGCTGCATTTTGGACAGCCTGGGGTCTAGATGATGCATTCAGTGAGTTCAACAATGGCTCATCCATACATGTTTGAGCAGAAACAGAAAATGTACAGTAATTGGACCCATAATTAAGCAGGAGGAATAGAGAGAGCTAGATTTTTTGGAGGGGAAATTACATAAGGAAATTTCCTTATGATCCTAAACTTCTTCCCCAAATAAAAGAAAGGAAAGGGACCAGAGTCACACTGTATGTGGGCATGGATGAGCAAGTTGTCATTTATATTGTTAAAGAACAAACTGACTACAGTGATTGGAGTATTAGAGTCTATCCTCTATTGGTAAATGGCAATCACTTTATTCTTTCTTTGGGGTGGAGAGGAGGAGAAGGGGAGGAGCGTTAAGTGCCCAGGATCACACAGCTAGTTAGCATCAAGTGTCTGAGATCGGATTTGAATTCAGGTCCTCCTGACTCATGCCATGATATAGTCTAGAATTTTGCCAGGAAATCATATCCAGATTACAATTATGTAATTTCCAGAATCTACCCCATAGATGCCTCCAGTCTACTACTAACATCTCTCTCATTCTCCACGATTATGCACAGTAGTTCTATACTCCTTCAGTGCTCTAGATGAATTTCTATCAGAGTCTAGGGACTCTTAAAAGCATTGTGATATCTCCTTATCTTGAGTTATAATTCCTTCTTTAAGTTATTCTACCCTTTACAAGTTAAAAAATGAGTTTTCTTGCTTAAAAAAAATTCTCCCATTGTTGAGTCCTTAAGAGTATGACTATTTTTCCTTTTCTTTGTATTCCCCCACTTGGCAAATAGTAGGCAAAGGTTTCTTGACTTGGAAAAAGACAAAGTTAGACTCAGCATAGAGTGGATAAAGGAAAAGAGTAGGGGGAAAACTCTGACTTTTCTTTTGAGGATATTTTATAAACAAAAAGGAGAATATACTACTATTCTCATGCCCCAGTATAACTCATTGGATTATAGCAATTGGGAAATGCTGTACCAGCACAAATGGCTTTAAGAAAATTCAACCTTCCCAAACATAGTCTGGTGGTATAGAAGTAGTTAAAAAAAAAGCACTGAACCAGGACTCAGAATTCAGAAGACTTAGGTTCTAGTATCTGGTCTACCTCTTAAGTAACTACTCATTTCTTCAACTCTCAGAGATTCCTCTCCTCCTGCTTCCAATCCAACTTAACTGTTTGACCTGGGCAAATCATTTAACCTCCAAGCTTCAGTCCCACTTTTTAAAAATCTGCAAAATAGGAATAGACTTTACAGAGTTTGTTATGAAGATCAAATGAGATAATATATGTGATATACTTTCTAGACCTTGGAACCTATATATAAAACCTAAGAAACTTTATAAATGTTAGCTATTATTAATTAATAAATATAATATTTCCTCATATATATGCATACATGTATAATACATATGTCTTATTAGACATAGTAGATTAAAAATTCACTGAAGGGAGGGAATCCGTCTAATATTATTCTTCACAACACTTGGATACTTTATCATCAGTATTCCTCCCCTAGGTCCTTCCCTTTGATGCTTCCTCATACTATGAAGATCTTTATGGGGACTCAAAAGCCATGTCAGAACAACACAAACTCTGGCAGATTCAGTTTTTTAAATAAAGTCCCAAAGACTACCTGTTGCCCCAGACAACCTGGCTAAATTCAGGTTGGCCTCAGTACAATGAATTCAGGGCCCATAACCACCTTCCAAGATCATCAACTAAGTTGTCGGGGGACTTGGATCTGCACTGGCAGTGGGAGTGCTCATTCTGAAAAAATCACAGATCTTCAAAGGAATATATGTAGTTTGTCTCATTCTTCTGTTGGTGGAATTTGATATTAAATTGGGATTTGGCAAATTACACAGATTCTTGTCTTATTCTCTTTCTGTAAGATGTAAGGTGCATGAACAGATGGTTAAATTCTAAACATTATCATTCTGCCGACTCAAAAACATGTCAAAGCTTAAAAAAGACATCGCTCACTTTGATGCTTAATATAAAAAACTGTGATCAAGAACAATGAAGGTCAGAAGAGAAGATGGGTGGTAGGGGTTTTTCACTTGTTTGTGCATTTCTTAACTTTGAGACCTGTGTTTTCCTAAGAATTAGTCAAGATAAAAAGATACTATAAAGTATCTCTTAATGTTGTTCTGTGTCGTATCTTTTCTCTGATAGGATTTATGATGTATATTTTTAAAAATTTTTAAATTGAAAAATTTTTAAAAAGAATTCTATGAAAATGTGTCATATCAGACCAGAGCTTCTTTTTTTCCTGTCTCTCAATTTGTTACTGAGACACTAAGAAAATAAAAATCTAAGGTTAAGGAAATTTCCATCAATGTGAAGAAAATATTTTCCAAAATTAAAATAACAAGGTTCTCCCTGGTTAACATAACTGATTTAAGTTACAGATATATGGCTTGCCCGAGAGATCACCTTTCTCCCTGTGCACTGTTCAAGGGCCAAATCCACATCCTTTTCAACTCTGGGAGTCTTCTAAGGAACTCACTTTTTTATAAACTGCTGAGCATGCTGCCAGTGCAATATAAACATTTAATGACACATTAATCAGCACTGGAATTTCCTGTATCACTTAAATAGAAAAAAAATGTATGTTTTGCAAGCCACAAAAATGATCGGATGTAAAAGTCACTGCTGTATCGATTACTTCATTAACTATAGCAACTTCAAGTTCAAATATTTTAAGAGAGTCAGTATTGTTTGTGTAAATGGTGCCGGATTTGGATGGAAAAGAAATAAGTCCAAATTACAGCTCCATTGTATAGTGTGTATGTGACCCTGGGCAAGTCATCTAATCCCCCGAGGCCCTCAGTTTCCTCATTTGTAAAATTTATATTATTTATGCTACCTACTTCACAGGGTTTTTATGAATAAATATTTTGTAACTCTTTGCAATGATATAGAAATGAATAATTATAACTTCAATAAACATTTATTAAACCCTTGTAAGTTTTATGATGTTTGGACTTTTATATCCCCATAGGCCCCCATTTCCAATAATATTTACCTTGTTTTGTACTTCTCTAACACATATCTTTTAATTATGTATTATAGTATTTGATTCTTAGCCCCTTTATGATTAAGTTCCTTGAATATTGGAACTGGATCTTAGCTAAATATTCTTTCTCCCCCAATGTCCAGCTGTATCTAAATACAGTAGATGTTTAAGAAATGTTTGTTGAATGTCTGAATGAGACCAGCAGGTCTAATCCCTCCACTCATGGAGCACACCATCTAATCATAATATAGAATATAGAGACAAATAACAAAACGATAATAATAAAAGTCTCTCTTGATTTTCAAAGATTGACTCCTATTGTGTTCAAAATCTTTCAATGGCTCCAAACTGCTTACTGAATAAAGTTCAGTCTTCTTGATCAGACATTTATATTCTGATATTATCCTATTTTCAAGTCTTACATCATAGTAATATTCCTTTCTCCTTAACTACACTCCAGGCTCTTCTCCTGACTTTCCAGACTTCTTTCTCCACCATGTCCCAGAAACTTTCTTAGTCCAAATCCTCCCCTACCTGCAACCCTTTTCTCTGATGGCTGAGCTCTTCCCAGAACCTCCATTTTAAGGAAAGTCCCAAGCTAGTCATATTTCTTCTTTTTTGTACCTTATTACTAACACTCCAAACTTCTTGCCCCACCTTTCTCCCTCTTCTCACCTATCCCTTCTTTTTTATATGCTCTTTTTCCACATTAGATTGTATGTCCTTCAGAACTAGAATTGTCATTCTTTTTGCTTCCATTTTTTATTTATTTATTCTATTTCTCAGTCATCAGCATAAGACCATTTGCTGTTGAGTCTTTGTGACCCCATAGACAATAGGATGCCAATACTAGCCTAACTGTGCTATTTGCTTCCCTATGTATACACCTAATCATTTTGTCAAATAAAGTCCTGCTCTTACACCATTCTTGGAGGTCCTTTCTATCTTGCTCTATTGAATTCCTAATTATCTTTTATAGGTGAGCCCAAATGCTATTACTTCAGGAAGACTTCCTTGATTTCCCCCAGTCAGTCATGATTTTCTCTCCAAAAAGCTCTTAGTTTGCACTTCTTAGCTAAATTCATGCTTCATATGCTCTCAGAGTTGTTGTTTGAGTATGGGTAATATTTTCTTTCTCTACTTCCAGTACTAGTAACACAGTTTCCAGTCTCTACCCCACAACCTTTCCCAACCTCGAACCTCTGTCTAGGATATCATAGAATTTTGATATGTACTTCCCTAATAGCCTGAATCTAGAACTGTAAGGTAACTCCAGCACTCCCTGGTCCAATCTCTTCATTTTATAGGTAAGGAACTTGAAGCCCAGGAAGTCTAAGTGATAGCCCAGAATGACAATTACTATCAAAGGTAGATTCTTTCTCCAGAGTCAGTGTTCCTATCACTGAATCATACAGCTTTAAAAGATAAGAGGATCAATGTAATTTCGTTAATTGTACTTTTTTCTTTAAAAAAAATTTTTTTGTTACATTTTCAGCTTCAGTTGTCCTCCCACCCTCTCCAAATTCCACATTAGAGAGGGCCAACATTTAATGTGGATTTATATGTGGAACCATACAAAACATATTTCCATATATAGTTTTTCTTCTGGAGGTAGATAATATTTTCCTTAATAAATCTTTTGGAATGTATTTGAATTATAACTCAAAATAGCTTATTCATGCAATATTGTTTTGGATGTGCCCATTTCACTCTGTAATATCTCATGCAAGTCTTTCCATATTTTTCTTTTGTTGTTGTTGTTGTGTTGCAAGGGAGTGGGGTTAAGTGACTTGCCCAAGGTCACACAGCTAGGTATTCAAAGTGTCTGATTTCAGATTTGAACTCAGGTCCCCCTAAGCCATGTCCCCCTCAGGTCCAGGTCAGTGCTCTATCCACTATGCCATGTAACTGCCCCTCCATGTTTTTCTAAAACTATCCTCATCATCTCTTACAGCACATATTTTATCAAATTCATATACCACAACTTATTCTCAAACATTCCTCAATTGATAGGTATTCCCCTCAGTTTCCAATTCTTTACCAGTACCATGAGAGCTACTATAAATGTTTTAAAGTACATAGATTTTTTTGCCTTTTTCTCCAATCACCTTGGGAAGCTGACCTAATAGCAATATTTCTGGGTTAAAGGGTATGCATAACTTTCTGACTCTTGGGGCAAAATTCCCAATTGCTTTCCAAAATGGTTGAGTTTTAGTGTCTCAATTTTTTCACATCCCTTCCAGCATGGCATTTTGCCTCCAATCATTTTAGCCAATTTGATAGATATCAGAGGATACCTCACAGAGGTATTAATTTGCATTTATCTAATCAATAATTATTTAAAACATTCTTATTTAACTATAATTTTGATTTTTTTCCAAAAACTGCCTATTTATATCCTTCAACCATATCTATTAGGAAAGATTCATTTTTTTATAAATTTGACTCAGTCCTCTATATATATTTGAGACATAGGGTCTTTATCTGAGAAACTCTTTTAAAAACTTTCCCCAATTTTCTGCTTGTCATGGCATCACCCACCTTGAATTTGAATAAAGGGGTGCTATGCAATGTCACAAGCCTCACTTTCTACTCCTAAGCCATCTGGGTCCATTGCCCAGATATGAATCAGGATGTCTGAAAATAACCCTGGATGTGAGGCAACTAAGTGATTTGTCCAGGGTTAGTAAGTGATGGAGGTCAGTTTTGAATTTGGGTCCTCCTGACTTGAGGGCACTTCAACATAGAGCTTCCTCCAACTGTATTTTTTTAGGGGTTTTTTTGGGTAAGGCAAATAGGGTTAAGTGGCTTGCCCAAGGTCACACAGCTAGGTAATTATTAAGCATCTGAGGCCAAATTTGAACCCAGGTACTCCTGACTCCGGGGCCAGTGCTCTATCCACTGTGCCACCTAGCCACTCCTCCAACTGTATTTCTAATATTATCCACAGAGAGGAGTCTAGAATAGAAAAGACCTAAACTATTGATTCTGTATAATAACTTACAAAGTCAAGTACTACCTTCTCTGTTAAGCTTTCCCAGATTCCCCTTGTCACTGTTTTCTGTCTCTCTCTCTCTCTCTCTCTCTCTCTCTCTATCTATCTATCTATCTATCTCTGCTCTCCCCCCTTTCTCTCTGTCTCTGCCCCCCCTCCTTCCCTCTCTATCGACAAAAAACAAGTGATTCATTACTGGGGAGATGTAGGAACTAAATAAGGCTTAAATAAAAGACATTAATGTTTCCCCTTATTCAGAAAAGAAACACCAAGAAACACCACCACAGGAGAAGGTGACAAACAGTGGGACATAGAAGTGAACCAAAAAGGAAAGTATTCAACTGAGAGGAGCTAAACTGGACATTTGGTGAAAGGGAGACTGGGGGAACAGATGAGAGAGATGGGGAGAGCGTAAAATTTACTGGGATTGCCAGAATTTGAATAAGTATATTTACTGCTCTCCTCAGTCTCAGACTAACAACCCCAATAAGGGGTATGTGGCTGCACTGTACTAATTCTTTTGGGGGGGTTTTAGGTTTTTGCAAGGCAAATGGGGTTAAGTGGCTTGCCCAAGGCCACACAGCTAGGTAATTATTAAGTGTCTGAGACCGGATTTGAACCCAGGTACTCCTGACTCCAAGGCCGATGCTTTATCCACTACACCACCTACCCCTGCACTGTACTAATTCTTGAGGAACTCTTCTCACTCTAATAAAGGATGGTAGTGACCCCTGACTCTTCTAACCAGTCCTACTTCCCATATCTATATAAAAGTCAAATCCAAATTTTTTTATATTCTTTGAAGTTTGGTTAAACTTTTTTTTAAATCAGTATCCTATGCCAATTTATTAAAGATAAAAATTTGATCAAATCTATGTGCAATTATCTATTTTTGCTGAGTCAACATGAGTGACTCCATTTTAAAACTTTTAGGTATATGGCAATTAACCTGCCTGAGATGACAATGCCAAGCTCACTAATGATACCATAATGAGAGAGGAGCTGAGGCCATACTAATACCATCTCCTCATAATTGTACCAATCAAAATACTTAGGGAGGAGCTGAAGCATAGCACTCATCTCAACTCATTGTTACATGTATGAATAAAAATATTTTGCCCTTATATGGAAGTTGCTTACTCATATATACTCATATCTATAAAAAGCAGCCCACAGTTTGAATCAAGATCAACTACACTCCAACTGCAATTGCCTTCATGTGGTAATGAACTCTTTTGTCTTATTTCCTGGGGTTTCCCCTTATTTGACCAGGGCAAGGCCAGAAACGTTGTTTTTAATTTGTGTTTCATTATTAATGAATAAGGAGCTTCAAAGAGATGGGGCAATGAGAGTAAAGGATTCAGAGAAAATTGAAAATAGTATCAATAAGCAGGTATTTTCCTTCTAAATCATTGACATTCTCTCTTTAGTAGGGGCTCCTAAGCTATATGAGAAAGAATCTTTTAGATTATTTTATAAACTTTGTAAAAGCAGTGTACTGATTAGTACACAAGTAATATGGAACCAGTCCTCTTCCCTATTAGAGAAAAAGGACCCAGTTCAATGGTGTGATGAAAGGGAAGGGTTCTTTTCCATTGTTCCTTTCCATGCGTACCCACAAGAACCCCTCTGTAGAGTTGGAGCCAAAGGTAGATAAAAGAGTAAGTCTCGTCCAGTAGGAGGAAAAGGACAAAGTATTCTAAGAACAAAAGACTTTTCCCCTATTTCTGCTAAGGATACCACCATCCTATGAAATTCCCAAGATCATATTCTCAACATTACACTTGATTACTCACTTTCTCAACTATTCTTTCCATTTCTGTTTCCACAAATCTCTTGCAACCAGCTCCTTTCTCGATGACTCACATGCTCTCAGCCATTATCACCTAAATGACTCCAGTGATTTCCTAATTGAGCCTTCTACCTCAAATCTCTATTCACTCCAATCCTTCCTCCATTCAATGGCTAAAAGGGTATCTTGTGCCCCTATGTTCCTCTACTGACATCCACGGTAATACTTTTTTTTTTCTCTTTAACAATTCCCCACTTATAATGTATTGCAGTGTATTTTCATTCACCATGTGCCTTGTGTTGCCCTTTGAGTGATTTTCAATCATTTAAAAATAATTGTGTCCCATGACTTGTCATTCTACAACATTCTACAAAACCATTGATGTTTTTAAGGGCCTTTTTTCAGGGAGACGCTTGAGGTCATTAAAAGAATATTTAGACCACCCTTACCGCTCTTAAAAGTAATTTACATTAATTGCAAATCTGGTCAAGTCATTCTCCTACTCAATAAACTGCTCTGGATCCCTATTTCCTTTAAGCTAAAATATAAACTTTTAACACATTTCATAACCTGTATTTCATCTGCCTTTCCAGTCTCACATTCCCCAAATTCCTGTACTGTTTGGTACAACCACATGGGCCTTTTTGCTGTTTTACACACACATATACCCCATCCCAGCTCCTACTTCCATATTTTTACGGTGGTCATCCCCAAAACCTAGAATGCACACCTTCCTCACAGACACTTTGTGGAATTTATTACTTACTAAAAGTGCCATCTTCTACATCAGGGCTGTCCAACTTTACTTTTTAAAGTTTTTATTGAAACAGACAAAATATTTTGACTTGTCTTTTAGTGAGAACTCTGAGGTAGCGCGGTTTCATTTACTAAAGCATTTATTAAACCCATAAGCAGGGTGCATTTTGGACAGTCCTGTACTACATGAAGTCTTTCCTGATCCCCACAACTGCTAATGCCCTAAATTATCTTGTATTTAATTTGTATAAGTTTATATGGGTTCATGAAGGCTCCCCCTTATAGAATCACCTAGAAACCATTTCTGGTTTTTTTATATCCAGTTCTAGCATAGACTGACATATTACAGATATTTTTAATATGTTTTCTGATTACAAATAACAATAGTATTATGAATACAATGCAAATGAATATTCTGGGAAAGAACAATCTCAAACAGAACCAGAAACTCCCATATACCAGATAGCTTTAAAAAAGTGGTCAAAGCAAAAATATAATGACTAACACTTCAATATATTTTGATTCATAGTAGAAAAAAAAACAGAATTGTTTTAGCTTGGGATCAAGTTCAAAATAACCATTAACCTGTATGTTGTTGTTCCATTCATTTTCAGTCATGTCCAACTCTATATGATCCCATTTGGGATTTTCTCGGCAAAGAGCCTGGAATGATTTGTCATTTCCTTCTCCAGCTAATTTTGCAGATGAGGAAACTAAGGCAAAAAGGGTCAAGTCACTTGCCCAGTGTCACATAACTAGTAAGTGCCTGAGAGTGAATTTGAACTCAGGTGTTCCTGTCTCCAGGCACTATATCATTTTGGGGCTGCCCTTATCTGTATGGTTCTGAGCAATTAATTCACCTACTATCACTGAGCCTTCCTCATCTACAAAACATGGGATAGTGTTTATGCAATGTATAAGATGATATTTTCAAGAAAAAATGACTGCAAAAGTGTAACATAATTGAAAAATGTTATGTTTCATAATAACTCTTGTAATAATGATGCTTTAACATTGATTTACTCTATATAAGCTATGATTTAACTTTCAATTTACAATTCAATTTTACCTATCATAATTCACTAAGGACTATATAGCTCAAATGAATATGAAGGACAGAAAGGTAAATTGTGTCTGTCTAGGGAGCTATATAGCATCTAGTTGTAGGTAATAATAGTTTGGCAACTAGGTGGCACAGTGGATAGTGTGTTGGAGCTCAGATTCAGCCTCAAATATTTTCTAGCAATGGGACCCTGGACAAGTCACTTAAGGCTGTTAGCCTCAGTTTCCTAATCTGTAAAATGACCCCGAGAAGGAAATGGCAAACCACCCTAGTATCTTTGCTAAGAAAAACCCAAACCGGAACCAAAAGAGTTGAACTCAACTGAAACCGCTCAAAACAAAGTTTGGAAAACTTTTTGATTTATTAGATTCTTTAGAATCAGTATTTTATGATTTATTCCACAAATTACTCCACCTTATTGAGCTCTGCTTAGCTTGAAAGAGATAACAAATCAGCTCCTTTCACTGTGCCTAACAGAGCTGAGATGTGAGAATTAACAGGGAATCATGAAACAACTTCAAAGTTTTTTTCTTTGACACGTTATGTAGCATAGGACATCAATGGTAGCATGCTGCCATCTTCTGGCAAAATGAAGCAAAAGTCTGGCATTTCATTTTATTCAACAACAAAATTGTATTAGGCACCTACCATGTGCCAAACACTGTGGTTAAGTTGGACACAAAGAAGAAAAAACATGGTCCCAGTGTCTCACACACTGAGTGATTCATTAAGTCTTTTATGCAGAAGTTCTTTGCCAATCCAGTAATCCCTGCAGTTTAGAATAATAAAATGCCAGTCGAAGAGATCTAAGATCACTTATCCTAAACACTTCATTTTACAAAAGAAAATGATACCCAGAAAACAGATGGGTCTTTATTAGATGTTGAATGATAGACCAAGAATCCAGGCCAAAGAGATCTAAAACTCAGTCCTTCCCACTCATAATTACACAATCCTGGATCTCAAGGGGTTTTCAAAAAAAAAAAAAAATGCCATGGTCTAGCTCCCTGACCTGAAACTAATCAATGTCTCAATGGGTTAAACCTATCTGATTATGATCTATAAGTTACCTTTAAAGCTCATTCTATCATTTCACCACCCTGAGGATCAAGAAATTCTCATTCACTGACTCAGTCCCATTCTTTTCTTGGAAAAGATTCTTTTTTTTCCAATTGTATTTAAAGAGTTTTCAGCATCCATTTTTCTAACATTTTCTCAGTCCTATCTTCCCTCCCCTTACCCTAGGATAGCAAGTATTCTGGTATAGGTTATGGATGAACAATTATGTTACACATGTTTCCATATTAGCTACACTGTGAAAGAAGAATCAGAACATGAGGAAAAAAAATTTTTAAGGTGAAAATAGTATGCTTTGATCTGTATTCAGACTCCATAGTTATTTCTCTGAATGTGGACAGCATTTTTCATCACAGATCTTTTAGAATTGTCTTTGATTAGTATATTGCTGAGAGGAGCTCATAGTTAATCATTGCATGATATTGATGTTAAGGTACGATGTTCTCTTGGTTCTGCTCACTTCACTCAGCATCATTTCATGGAAGTCCTTCCAAGTTTTTTTTAAATCTTCCAGCTCATCATTTCTTATGGAGCAATAATATTTCATTATATTCATATACAACAGAACTTGCTCAATCATTCCCCAATTGATGGGAACATCCTCAATTTCCAATTCTTTGAGACTAAAAAAACAGAGCTGCTATAAAAATTTGTGTACATGTGGATCTTTCTCACTTTTTGGTGATCTCTTTGGAATACACAGACCTATTGGTGGTATTACAGGATCAAAGGATATGCACAGTTTTATTACCCTTTGGGCATAGTTCCAAATTGTTTGCCAGATAGGTTGGATCAGTTCACAATTCCACCAGCAGTGCATTAATGTCCCAGTTTTCCCACCTCCCCTCTAACTTTCATCATTTCCCTTTTCTATCAATGAGTCAATATGATCACTTTAGACTTGTTTTAATTTGCATTTCTTTAATTAGTGATGACAAGAGCATGGGGAAAAGCCCCTTTCACAACAGACACAACTCCTCCCATCCTCCCTCCCTCCATTCAGTTTGGAACTCTGCCCTGGGGCTTGATTGGTTAAGTGAGTGCAAACTCAACCAAAGGACTTCATATCTAGTTCATATCCATCCACCTCAGGCGGTCATTTTGCCAGGCTCCATCTCCTCTTGCTCTAGACAATCAATCCTGCCACTGCTTCTGAAAATGGCATGACAGTAGACGGTTATGTGACTCCACTCAAGATTCCTGCGACTCTACTGAGACAAAAACTCCCTTTCATATGTGTTGCCTAGTTCTCTATTAGAATATAAATTTCTTGGGAAAGAGCTTGCTTTTTGTCATCTTTTGGCAAATTTGGCATAACCAAAGAAGCTCCAGATGAATGATGGGACATGGGAAAATAAATGAAGAGTGGGAGAAGAAATAGGTTTATGGAGAATCAGATAGGAAAGGGAGATGGGGAAGCTCATACCTGATGCCCTCAGTTTTCTTTGTAAATACAAAGGTCAGTCATCTACCAAGAGGCAGGCAGAGAAGGAAAGAAAGGAGATTAGATTGTTCCTTATCAAATAGAAGAAATCATTCTGAATGAAATAAATGAGCTTGATTATGTAAAAATATTTCAAATGTACACATTACCTCTAAATGAAAAGAAACAATAGGTTGAGGGGGTAAGTATTTACAGTAAATTTATTAGATAAAAGCAATAAAGACATACAGAATCTATAAGATAAATATAGACATTCCACAGTGTAAAATGGTCAAGAAACATGAATAGTTTTCAAAAGATCTATCACTATGAAATTAATTGATCTTCATGAAATTATGAAAGAGCTATGTCCAGCTCTTTAAGTACTCACTGGGAATGACTATTATTGGCAGTGAAAAACAGGGCAGCAATCATACTTTAATAAGGCACAAAAAATGAAAAGTGGGGAGGGATACAGAGACATAGGAACAGGGGATGGGGTGTTGAAAATTGGGGAAGAGGCCAGGGAAAGGAAGATTCAGAGAGATATCATTAGAGGAAGATGCAGGTATATCATTCATATACCATGGATTAGAGAAAGGGGCAGTAGGTAGGATGGAAGAGTCCTGGGGTGGGAGAATTTAAGATCTCATTTTTATAAGGTTTGAGGGGGAGAAAAAGCCAACAGACCATCTTGTCACCTTGGGGGTAATGTCCAAATTATCTCAAACTTATCAGCACCTTTTTGATATTCTCCTGATCTGGAACAGTGGAGGTTTGGATGCTGTCTGGGATTTACGTATCATAGGCCCAGAAATTTTTAACAGCAGCACCTAGAGGATTTCCCCTTTTTTTGACACATTAGCAGGATTGGAATTTTAGCTAAAATAAGATACAATTTGTAAGTTATGCTTCTTTGATCTCTGGAATAGTTTTGTGTCGTTTTCAAATTCCCCTTTGCTCTTTTATTCTCTATTCTGGCTTCTTATTAACTTACAGGAAAGGGAGGGAAGTTAGGGAGACCAGAATAAATGCAGTTTTAATACAGTGAAACACAAAATGTTAATAAACCCAATGAAAAGATATTACCTGTAGGACATTTCTAACTGAATGTACTACAGGCATCTCAAACTCAGCAATATCCAAAAGAGCACTGTTCTATCCCCTAGACCTTTGCTTCCTGACTCCAGTTGAGGGCACTGTCATTCTTCCAGGCATCCAACTTCACAATCCCAAAGTTCTCTTCAATTCTTCCCTCTCCTCCAGTCTCCAACTGGTGGACTCAGTGATCTCTTAAATCCCTTTTCAATTCTAGAAGAGATTCATTGATTCAGAATCCACATTTTCTTACATTTGTCTCCTTTTTATTCAGTTATCCAGAACCTCATTACTACTCATCTGAACCACTGCAATAGCCTCCTAATTGCTCTCCCTGAATCCATTCTATGCCTTTAATTCATCCTCCACAAACTAAAGTTATTTCTGAAATACAAGTCTAATCTTAGTCCCCAGACCAAGAAACTCCAATGTCTTTTTATTGCCTCTAAGATAAGACCCAATCTCTTCTGTTTGGCATTTAAAGCCTTTTACAGTTTGGCTCTGATCTACCTACCCTTCCAGGCTAACCGCAATAATATTCTCCTTGCTTCACTCTGTTGTAGCCAAACTAATCTACTTGCTGTTCCCTACTCACAGTATTCTATTTCCCCTCTCTGTGTCTTTGTATAAGACGGATACCATGCCTATAATGCATTTCCTCTTCAATTCTGTCTCTCACTTTTCCCAGGTCTCCTACAAGAGCTGATTTAATTACTTATTATTATTGTTATTACTTAATAACAAAAATTGTTAGTGCCCTCCCTCCATCACACCCAAATTAAGGTTTTTTAAATATTTATATATTCTACTGTTTCCATTCAATTTAATAGTTTCATGAGGGCAACAACTATTGTTGTCTTTCAATATCTAACCACAAGCACATTGCTTGGTATAGTCAATTAAAAAGGAACAGTGGATAAAGCACCCACCCTGGAGTCAGGAGTACCTGGGTTCAAATCTGGTCTCAGACACTTAATAATTACCTAGCTGTGTGGCCTTGGGCAAGCCACTTAATCCCATTTGCCTTGCAAAAACCTCAAAAAAAACACACTTTTTGATCTAGTGACTCCATTACTAGAACCTTATCCTAAAAAAACTCATAAAAAGGGAAAAGGAAACTTTATCCATAAAACATATATATATATATACCTAACTTATTTTTAATGGTAATTTTTTAAAAACCTACATGTTATTGGAGAATGACTGAATATATTGTATACTAGCATAATGGAATATTATTTTTGTTAAAATGATAAATAGGAAGCATGGAGGAAAATATAGAAAAATCTTAAAGTGAAATTAGCAGACTCTGAAATTGTATATGAATTGACTACTCTATACAAAGGAAAAAAGGGAAGGGTAGAAAGATCTATATAGAGAGAATGCATCCCCTGGGTAGGTCAATGTAACCCTTCCCTTCCTCTCTTCCTTTTACAAACCCCACCACCACCACCCCATACTCACCGGATGAAAGACCTCCAGCTCTCAGTTGCTCTAACAATGCAGATGAAGAAATCATGAAAACTTTCAAAGGACACATCAGGTTGCCAAGGTTATACAAAAGTAGCAAGTGAAAGCTGGTGTTTAAACACAGGTGTCCTGGCTCTGGGTACAGTGGAGCTAATCAATGGTAAACTGTTTAAGGCAGGAGAGTTGTGGTTTGGATAAGAAGATTAAATGAGGACAGATAGGACCTTAAATCTCTCTGGTGGATAGATCTGAAGGCACCATCTTCACAAATCTGCACTTGATACAGACTTACCTACTGGAGAGAGAGTTAGGAAGGAGGAAGAGAAATGACTTAGTAGAGAAAGAGTATGGTAAAAACCCTTATCTACAATATACAGAAAATTTCAGAATGAAGACAAGCTTGGAAGTTAGGAAGAAGTAACTTGTATTATTACAGTACTAAAATAATGAAGGGCTGTGATATGAAGTAGAGATTTCAAGTCACTTTAGCATGTTTTATTCATCTGAACTGAATGAATTCTTTGAAACAGCTCACCTGGCACTAACTTCTAAAACTTTTTTGTGAATTTTGGTTAATTTGATTTCTTTCTTTTTTCTTTCTTTTTTAATGTGAAAAGGATGGGAGGGAGGTTGTTAGCCTTCTCAAGGCCTCAGTTTGCTTGTCTATTAATTGGAGACATTCATACTTAATGATGTAGCATAACCTACTTCACAAAGACTGTTGAGAAAAATGCTTTGCAAACTTTAAAGTAATATAATGTGACATATGTTTATGTTTCTGTTCTGAATTTAGCAAACATTAAAATGCCCATTTTTGGACAAAATAATGATATCTGATAATATTTATAAAAAAATAAAAACTTACTATGTACCAAACCCTATAGTAAGCATGTTACAATTATCTCATTTAATCCTCACAACCACCTAGGGACATAGGTGCTGCTATTATTCCCATTTTACAAATATGGAAACTTTAACAAACAGCTTCAGTGACTTGCCCAGAGTCACAGAACCTGTAAATGTCTGAGACCAGGTTTGACTGCAGGAGTTTCTATTCAGATCTTGTACTCCATCCACATTTAGCTAGAAGAGAAAAAAAGTTTATGAAATAGCAAATCTCTATTAAATACAGCTTGCTTTTCCTTAAAATAGTATATAAATGAGAATTCTTGGGGCAGCTAAGTGGCTCAGTAGACCTGGAATCAGGAGGACCTGAATTCAAATCCAACTTCAATTACCTGTTTGACCTTGGGTAAGCCACTTCAACCCATTGCCTTGAAGTAAATGTGAATTATTAGCATATGCTCAAGAACAGAAGCATTGCTAATCTAAGTCACAGCTGTCCCTCTTTAATTGCCAGCAGGTTGATGCCAAATTATATATAGCAAGAATATTGGAGATACATTTTTTAATTCAAGAAATATTAAACATGGGGCCACTAGGTGGTGCAATGGATAGAGTACCAGCCCTGGAGTCAGGAGGACCTGAGCTCAAATCCAGCCTCAGACACTTAATAATTGACAACTTCGTAACCTTGGGCAAGTCACTTAAGCCCACTGCCTTAAATAAAATAAAATTTTTAAAAAGAAATATTAAGCATCTGAAAGAAAACATGAAGTAGAGTTATACAGCTGATTTGCTGAAAACGGGATGCTGGGAATTCCAGAATTCTGAAGTTTTCAATTTATTCACTAGGTAATAGCGAACCAACAGGAGGTTTTTGAGTAAGTAACAATGTAGTACTTTAGGAACATTTCTTCAGGCTGCAGTAGAAGGATGGATTAGAGGGAAGAATGAAAGTTAGAAGACTAAGATCCAAGCAAGAAATAATAAGGGTCTGAAAATAGCAGTAAAAATAAAAGGGGAAGGTGGGTATATATTCCATGACATCTTGGGAAGCAATATGGTATGATGAAAACACTGCCAATTCATAAATCCTAAGGCTCAAGCCCTAATGCTACCACTTCCTAGCTGTATGTAGGGTTGACCTGGGACAAGCAATTTCTTTCAATTCAAAACATTACAGGGATATTTTCTTTTAGCTTTAATTGTTAATAGGAAGTGGGGTTTGAAGGATCTTGGCAAGAATCTAAATCTGCACATTCCTACTTGCAAAACAAGCATTTAAATTTACATCCCTTTCTTATTGCAATTAATTTCTATTTTGTATCTTTTTAGAAACATAGATATTTAAAGTATCCCCTATTATTGTGACCATTCCAATAATAAGAGCTTTTTCCCAGTTGCTATTGTATTATTTTTATATGCACATTTATAAGTCAAGCCTCTGCCTGCCAGATCTATCAAGAAGGTAGGTATCTTTCTGGCAAGACTTTTGGACACAGGAAACATTTTTCCAAGGGCTGTTTCCATTATGCTGTTTTTCTTGTGTGACAATGAATCCTAATCAAGTGCATGGACATTAGGAGGTATTTCAAAAGAATTTAGAACTTAAAATGACAGCATTAGGCGTCCCTTAGAAACACCTTCAGAAACCTTGGTTCTCACTCCACATTGAAAATGGGAATGACAGTACTTTGAGGTTAAAGATGATAAAGGGGGGGGGGGGGGCAGCTAGGGGACGCAGAGAGCACCGGCCCTGGAGTTGGGAGGCCCTGAGTTCAAAACAAAAGCAGAACGATAAATGAGCCCGTCTTCTCATCAATGGGCCCATCTTCTCATCAATGAGCCCGTCTTCTCATCAATGGGCCCGTCTTCTCATCAATGGGCCCGTCTTCTCATGGCCCATCTTCTCATCAATGAGCCCGTCTTCTCATGGCCCATCTTCTCATCAATGGGCCCGTCTTCTCATCAATGGGCCCGTCTTCTCATCAATGGGCCCTCTTCTCCGGAGACACTCACAAGACAGGAACTTAGCACAAATCCGTCCTGCGCCGGGCTCGCAGCCAGGCGGCCTTCCCCGGGACCACCAGTACTGGCCCAACGGGTCCCGGTCCGGGTCTGGGCGGGCCTCGGCGGCCTGGCCCCGGGGCCGGCCGGCGCCCCTCCCCCTCCCCCCCCCCCCCCCCCCGGCGGCGCGGCTGCGCAGAACCTCACCCGCAGGAGCACAGGTCGCAGATGCACTTCTTCACCGGCTGAGGTGGCATCTCGGCCGCTGCCACCTGGGCATAGCCCGCACTCCTTTGCTTCTAACCTCTTTGGGAGCCCCCGAACGGCTTGGTTCGCTCACGACCAACCCCAAAATTTTTGAGGGGCTTTTCCCTCGTTTAATATTTAAAATAAAAACCAAAAAAGAAGTTGGTTTGCACAATCGTCTGTCGGGTTTCCGTGGATCGGGCGGGCGGGCGAGGCCCGTGTTCTCGCCGTGGGGCCGCTGCCCCTGCGCCCGGCGCCCTGCACGTGCCGCTTGCCCCCAGCGCACTCGCGGGGTTTTCCCGGACGCCCCACGCAGAGCCCACTGTGACGTGCCCGTGCTCATGGTGACCCCGGCCGCGGCCCTTGTGACGCCCGGGAGACGCCCCTGCCAGCTGCGGGCACCCCAACACAGAGCACCCCTAGGGATGGCGAGGGGAGCCTGGCTCTCTGCAAGGGCGGGGAGGTGAGCCGAGTCAGGGGCCGGGCCAACATGGAAATGTGTGCGGCTTCCCGCGAATAATCGATATCCGATTGGTCGCCTGATCAAGAATCAAAGGAGGGAATTTGGGACTCAAACGGTTTAATGTTAAAATAGTTTTACATGTAATTGAGAAATGGTTAACAGAATTTTTTAAAAGCCAGCGGTTCCGGTTTGTTAGAGTGCCCTGAAATGTGTCCTTTCTACTATTTTAGTGAGGTCGAGATGGTCCCTTCCGACTCCAATCCCCTGATGAGCATCCCGAAGACCCCTGGCTTGAGTTGCCAAGAGTCCCCGCGGCGGCTTCTCCTTGGGAAGCCACATTAGAACTCAGGTCCTCCGCCTCCAGGGCCGCCCCACGGAGTAATCCTTAAAGAAAGGACCGCTTCACAGCTGGAGGAACATTCAGTGTTCATTGGCTGGGCTATGCCAATATAATAAAAATGGCAATACTACTAAAGTCAAATTATGCTTTTAATGTAATACTAATTAAATTGTCAAAGGTATATGTTGTAAAATTTGGCAAAATTCATTTGAAAAATAAGAGCTAGACTATTAAGCATAATTATGAAAAGACAGAGAACAAGAGAGGAATAGAACATATGCAGACCTCAAAATATATTACGAAACAGCAGTCAAAAAAATCATCTGGTTTAAAAGAGATCAATGGAACAGACTAACAAAAAGAATCAGAAACAAATAACTAACCCAGTGTCAATAAATTGGAGAGCATAAATTACTTACCTAAGAACTCTATATTTGATTAAAAAAAATGCTGGGGAAAACTAGAAAGCAACCTAGGAAAAACTAAATTTAGATCAACACCTCAAATCATTCTAAATTCTCAAAATATGCTAAATAAATATTACTTCAATATTAAAAAATCTAAAAACATATATAGCCTCTCACAGCTATGGGTAACAAATGTAGTCCTAAGCAATAGAGGCAATTACAAAAGGTAAAATAGATCATTTTAATTACATGAAACTGAAATGCTTCTGCAGAGACAAAATTAATGCAACTGAGATAAGTTAAATGGGAAAAAATTTCTTAGCAAATTTCTGAAAATTTTTATAAGTAATTAATATGGAAGATCAAATGTCATTCCCTAATCCAGAAGCAATCACAGGATTTGAAAAACAGTTCTGAAAACTAGAGCACACTGTTAAAATGAAATGCTCCAAATCATTGAGAAATGCAAACCAAAATAACCCTTAGGTTTCAACTCACACTCTGAAAATGGCAAGGATGAAAAAAAGACAGACCATAGTAAACATTAAAGAAGTTGGGAAGATAAGCAAGTTAGTTCATTGGTAGAGTATGAATCATAAGCTTTTTAGAAGTATGTGCCCATACGTTTTGCCTCAGTATTTGACTCAGTAATTCTATTCAATTTACAGCCTAAGGAGATTGTTAGAAAGTCCTCCTATCCACCAAAATATTTATAACAGTACCTTTGTGATACCAAAAAACTTGGAAACAAGTAGATGTTCATCAATTAGGGAATGACTGGGGCAGCTAGGTGGCGCAGTGCATAGAGCACCAGCCTTGGAGTCAGTAGTACCTCAGTTCAAATTTGACCTCAGACACTTAATGATGACCTAACTGTGTGGCCTTGGGCAAGCCACTTAAACCCATTGCCTTGCAAAAAACAAAACCCTAAAAACAACAAAAAATTAGGTAATGACTAAATAAACCAAGGACATGAATGTAATGTAATGTTACTGTACCTTAAGAAATCAGGAATGTGATGAATATATATTCCACAGAGAATATGGAAAGATCCACACAAAGTGTCTTGCAAAGGCAAGAAAATATAGCCAATAAACAGAAAGTGAATGTTGTAGAGATAGTGCCAAGAGGGCAAATTACCCTCCCCACCAACACCACCAAAACTCCTCCAAACAGACCCTAGAAAATGCACCAGACCAAATTCCAGGGGGGGAGTCTAAAGTTGAAGTCATTTTTCTAGCCCAGGTTAAAGATATATTGCTTAGAAACAGGATCTGGTCAAGATATGCCAAAACCTCTGGTGCAGAGAAATATTGTACACTGGAATAAAAAGAGGTTCCAGACTCATTCCTGGGCACCAATACAGAAATGGGTACCATCTGGAAGCTTTGCTGCCCACTACCCAATTCTAGGTCACAAATCTAGAGCAAAATGAGAAGAGGAACTGCAGTAAGATACGGCATTTCTGGGTATGGAGCCTTATACTATGTACCAAGAGAACAAATTCAAAACAAACAATAGCAAAGTAGCTCAAACTCCAGGAATTCGGTTTCAGCATTAAGCCCAGTCTGATGCCCAAAGAGGAAAAACCAGGCCAGAAATCCCAGCTGAAAGGAAAACCTGCATCTCTAGCACTCTAAACCAGCACAGGTTTCCAGCTGATTAGGATCAGCAGTATTTACTTAACAGTAAATACTCAAACCTTAATCCAGGTAAGAAACTTAAGAAGGGCAGAAATCAAAATTTTGCCCTGAATCAGAATAGTTTGGAAGTAATAAAAACTTGTAGGCCCCCAACCTGAACTGTCCCTGAGACCTTGGATAACAACACTCAAAAATCTAAAGAAAGCAGAACTTTCATGTTATAAATGCAAACAACCAGAGGAACACTGAATATTATTTATTTACATTTTTCTGTTGAAATACAAAACTAGAAAAATAAATAGTCCCAGTCTAAATTAGACCAAATAAGTCCACTACCCAGTTAAACCCACTGGGTAGATTTCTAGTTCTTGATAGTTAATCCTATTATCTCTTCTCATTATTTTTCTTCTGTTATTCTGCCATTTTTTCTCATTTGGAGATCCTCTTCCCTATTTTTTTCATATATTCATTCTTTACTCAACCTAACTTCATCTCCATAAGCTGCCATTACCACAGCAAGTTTAAGGCTTATCACCATCTGATTTTTACGTTTTAGCTAATTTATGACCTTCTACTATTTTCAGACATTTTTATTAGTGATTTTTAATATATTCTAAGTAACTCTGAGGGCTTACACAACTGCTATTTCCTTAGGAGTAAAGTATAGTGTTTCTAAATGCCCTTCTAAGGCTATTTATCCTTTAAAGTCAGTCAAACTTCTAACTATAAGTAACAGGTTACTTAACTTTGGAAAGTTTATTCTTTACAAATTGATCACTGAAGGTATCAAAATGTCTTCCTAGTAACCCAGAGCAAATCACTTCACCTCTCTGGGCCTCAATATCCTTATCTATAAAATGAGGCAACTGAATTAAATCATCTCTAAAGTCCTTTCAAGTTCCAACATTCAATGCATTCTATATTTTGTTTTCAACTTCCATTTCTTCAAAAAAAAGCTATACTTTTTTCATTCAAAAACACTAAATAATAGCTGTCTCTTGCCCTAAAAGATTGAGTTGTTAATGTTAGAAGAGGTTTTTTCCATATGTGCAGGAGTAAGGTTTCCCAAAAATACTTAGATTATAATTCAGTTTTTTATTCTATTATGTATCTTCAATTTACATCCATCATAATTCTATTAATTGTGCAACTGCTCCATCTTCTTCAATCTTTAAATTAGATGAGGATTCGAGCCTTTCATCCGAGTTTTCTTCCTCTGTGAAATGAAGTAAACATTACAAAGTCAAAGACAAATCAAAAATCAAATGTTCCAGTAATAGCAACACTTATAATTTCTATATGAAAAATTATGCTTAGGCTTCTAAAAATACATGCCTATGCTTATGTTAACTTTTCCCACTGCAATACTTTTCCCAAAGGTGGTCAGTAAAATTCTGTCAAAAAGCTTCTTCCTATACTATGACTTTGTTAAATTAAATGCATTATCTTTCCACCTTAAACCTTTTCCACAGGGGTCACATCCAGGTGGCACAGTGGATAGACCACCAGCCCTTGAGTTCAAATTTGACCTCAGACACTTAATAATTATCGAGCTGTGTGACTGTGAACAATTCACTTAAATTAAAAAAACAAAAACAAACCAAAAAAAAACCTTTCCTTCTCCCTTCCTTCCCTATTATTGTAGTCAGCAACATTATCCTCCTAGTCTCCTAGGCTCACAGTCCAGGAGTCCTCACCTCCCCATAGCCAATCTGTTCCCAAGGCTTCTAAATTCCACCTTTTTTCACATTTCTTATCTCTTAAATATGCCTCCTTTTCTCCTTTGAGAATTTCTATTACTGCAGTGTAAGCCCTAATAACATCAAACCTGGACTGTTGCAATAGCTTGCTGGTGAATCTACTTGCCTTAAGTCTCTACCCACACCTATCTATTTTCCATTTAGTCACTGAAATGTTCTCAAAAAAGCACAGATCTAATCATGTCACTTCCCTACTGAACAAATTCCAGTGGCTCCACATCATTTCCAGAATTACATACAAATTATTCTGTTTTAAAGTAAAGACTGACAGATTGCTTTGGGGGGGGGGGGGTAAGATTGGGGGGAAATTGTAAAACTCAATATCTTTAATAAAAAAAATTATTGTTTTACAACTCAAAAGTCCATCATAATTTATCCCCTTCCCCCAACATTCCTAATCTTCTTAACTCCCTAACACATATCCTTGGATCCAGTATTGCTGGCCTCCTGGCTGTTCCAACAACCAGACTTTCTTTCTCAGCTCTGAGCATTCTCTCTGGTTAGCTTCCATGCCTAGAACACTCACCTTCCTCTACTCTGACTTACCTTGGAGTCACAACTAAAATCCCAGTTTCTACAGGAAGCATTCCCCAAGTTCTCTTTAATTCTAGTGACTTTCTCCTTTTCAATATTTCCTATTTATCTTGTATATTGCTTGATTTGTATAGATTTGATGGCATATTATCTTTTTCATTAGATTGTAAGCTCTTTAAGGGCAGACCTATTTTTACCTTTTTGTATTTCCAAAATTTATTACAGTGTCTGACACATAGATGCTTAATTATTAGTTAAAACCAAGCACTCTTACATAGAAACTCAATGTAACAAGATCTATATGGTGATATAACCTTCATCTTACCTCAGCTTTGACAGTAATTTTTAAAGTTTTATTAATATGTTTCCATTGTTGTTTTGACTTTTGCTTTCTTTTGTAATAATTATACAAATAATATCACCATTTAGATAAATGAACTTGCTCTACATGATGGGGCAATTCTAGTAAGCCCTTACCTAGATATTAACAAAGAAAATTTAAGATTACCAATAAACTTTCAATTACACATATGGAATATAGATGGTATTTATACATATGCTTTCATTTCAGAGAGCATTTCAACTCTGCTTATTAGTGTAAAAATATCCAGTTGGATGCTAATTTTGCTGTTTCTGTCTTCTTTCTCTCTCTCTCTCTCTCTCTCTCTCTCTCTCTCTCTCTCACACACACACACACACACCAGCCTCCATTCAGCCCATTCTCCTAGGATAGTTTAATAGGTACACCAGATTCAAGTCTATATTCCAAACGGCTACCAAAGTAATTTCCTTAAGCATAATTACTTGTAGAATATTATAAACTCTTTGTTTTACCTTTTTAAACGCTAGGCCAGAACTAAAAATGCCTGAAAATCCACTTCCTCCTACTAGAATCCTGCTTTTCTTTCAAGAACAGTTCAGGACTTAATGGTCCTTCTCCCTCTCAAATTAATAATTTCAGGATGGAAAATTGGGCCAATTCCTACTTAGCCCTTCAACAATGAATTCATCACTGCTGCCTCAGACAAGCTAAGACCTGAAAAAGACCTAATTTAGAAAGGCTAAATTCACCCATTGAAAGCTGAGCCATGGAGGGCAAAAGCAAGATGGCAGAAGCAAGATGGCAGCATGAGGACAGTATTTCCCAGCTCTCTCCAAAATATTTCGAAAACCTTAAAATTATGACTCTAACTACATTTTCAAGAGACAGAACCCACAGAAAGACCCAAGGAGGCAATTTTCCAGCTCAAGATAACCTGGAAGATCATAAGAGGGTTCTGTTCTACGGGGTTGGAGGGGGTAACAGTGCAGCCAGTATCACCAGGCAGAGTGAAGGAGTTCCAGCCTTCCAGGAACAACCTGAGGGAGTGCCTGGCTACAGGAGCGATGACTCCTGGCAGCAGAAGCAGTCTCATGACCTGCCAACCCAGGGAACACCAAGCACAACTTAGAAAATCAGCAGAGAAATGTCTGACAGATTGAATGTGGAGTCCAGGCCAGGGTAGCCCTCTGCAGCCACGGGCCCTGGCACAACCTAGATCCCAGGTAAAGGAAGCAGGCCTGTACAGCTGCCCAGCAGCTGCCTCCCAAAGCACACAGCTCACAGAAGGTACAGTGATGGGGCAGAGACTGTCAAGTTCTCTCCTCTGTCCTGGGACTGGACTCTGGTGCTTTATTCATATTCAGAGCCTGGTCACAGTCTGGGCACTCATACTATCATAGAGGAACTAGGACCCTCCTTGCAGTTCTAGGGCAGAGGAGTGTGCTTGTGGGTCATCCACAGAACAAGCACAGGCCAGGAGAGCAGTCAGAACCTTTCATAAGATCTTATGAGGTCCTTGTGAGGGTGCCCCAATAATACTCAAAAGCTGCTCAGGAAGCACCCAAAATCAGGTTGGGGAAATGAATAAACAGGAAAAAAAGGAACCTGACCAGACACAATTACTTTGGTCCCATGGAGGATCAAAACACACACACACACACACACACACACACAATAAAACAAAGTCCAAGTTTCTGTATCCAAAGTCTCCAAGAAAAATAGGAATTAGACTCAGGCTATGGCAGAGCTCAAAAAAGATTTTGAAATAAGAGAGGTAGAGGAAAAACTGAGAAAAGAAATGAAAGAGATGCAGAAAAAAAACATGAAAACCAAGTCAACAGCTTAGTCAAGGAGATCCGAAGATAGCTGAGCCACCTTTTGTCTTGCCACTGGACTTCAATGACTCCGGAGGACAGGGAAGCAGATGACTTTACACAGCTCTGCCTCACCTACATCCAATTCACATGCAAGTCGTGACCCTTCAAAAGTCATTGATCCTGTTTGAAAACAAAGGATAAACAAAACAAACAACCAGGTACCAAACCTATCTTTCCAGCCTCACTATTCCACTTCCTTCAATGACCAATCAAATATGACTTCTTTGATATTCTATCTCCGCATTCCAATCTGTCCTCTAGGCCTGAAAATTCACTTCCTCCTCCCTAGAATCCTGCTTTTCCTTGAAGGAAAGCTCATGGACCATCTTCTACAATCTACATGAAATCTTTCCTGAATCCCCCCAACTAACAGTGATTCCCCCTTTACTTTTGTTGCTCTATAGATGTTTATATATCACTACTACAGAGAGCACAACATTGATGGGCAGGCCAAACTGTTTGTGTGCCAATGAATTCTTGCCAAAAAGACTCTTTTATGTAGAACTTATTCAAAGCAGGCTCTCACAGAAGAGTCAGCAAAAGTAATTCAAAGACACTCAAGAATGGATTTTGTGACATGGAAAGAGACACTGGCATAAGACCACCCACCATGGAGTGCCCTCATCAGAGAGGGTGCTGTGCTCTATAAACAAAGCAGAAGAGTAGCTCAAAAGAAACACAAGTTGTGTAAATTTAGAGAATCCACCCCAAATGTTCATAGGGCCTATTTGAACCTAACCTGTGGTAGAGCATACCAAGCTGTTACTGACCTGATCAGACTGTCACACTGCAACAAGCCTCTAACATAGTGATGTAGTGCTCTTTGAGAACAAAGGACTACTGACAACCAATCAGCCATATGTACTTATCTCTTCCATTCTACTTTAGTTGAACTTATGTATTTCATTTTTTTTAATTACATACATATGTACACATGTAAAAGACTAGACCTTGGATCAATCACAAGCCTGGTCCCACTATGATAGGCACAGAAACTAACTTACCTACCTTTTCTCCCTAAGAAACCTGGTGCCACTTCTATCACCCTGATAGGACTCACCAGACCTTGTACAAACACCAGATCCATTTTGCCTGCTGTTGGCTCAGCTGCCCTAGAAGCTGGGACAACAAATATGCCACCACCACACCCAGTCTTTGCCATGTATCACTAGTCCCTAGATCATAATAATGACACATAATAAACACTTTTAATCAATAATTTTTAATTAATTGATGTGACATCCTAAGGCTTAAACTCTACCCAAATCCTTTATTTCCTCCCTTCTTATCATAAATAATAGCAAGCAACTCAGGGTCATATGACCACACTTCACTAGGAATTTAATATTCTAAACATTAGCAACTCAGAGATTTGGATGTATGACTTGCCACAAGTCATACACTTATTAATGAGAGCTGGGATATAGAGTCTCGTGCTTCTAAGTCCTGTGCTCTTTTTCTACTTTATGTTCCTTTCCTCCCTTCCCTTGCCTTCTAACCAAAACAAAACCCCAAATTTTCATATATATATATATATATGAATGAAATAATTGCTTCCATATATATTAATGAAAAAGGAGATCTTCTGGACCACAAAAATCCAGTGGCTTCAAACAGTTATAAAAATAAACACTGACACTTCTTTGAGTCTTAAAGTCTAATAAAATTTAAAGTTCAGTCTTTTTTTTCTTGGCATTTTTAAGAGTAATCAGAGACATTTATTTTTAACAACAAAATGTTCCTTCTCTTAGCCTCACATAACAGGAACAGCAACAATACAAGATATTAAATAATACATTCACTATAAACTTTAAAGTGGCCACCTACATCTAATGTTCAAATATAATGTGATATAGACTTCTGAAAACTATTTGCTAATGGTTTGATTTAAAAAGGGTTAAAAATTCTTATCTTTCTTCCTATCAAGAGTTTCTTTGAAATTTGAAGTCTCATTTATTTATTTTTTTTTAATTTTTTAAAAATTTATTTAAGGCAATGGGGTTAAGTGACATGCCCAAGGTCACACAGCTAGGCAATTAAGTGTCTAAGACCAGATTTGAACTCAGGTACTCCTGACTCCAGGGCCAGTGCTCTATCCACTGCACCACCTAGCTGCCGAGTCTCAATTATTTAGAACTTACTCTTATACTCTATATAAAATAAGTTCTTGAAGTGAGTAATCTGTCAAATTGAATACAGTAATCAAAGAAAGGAACAACTGGCAGGGTTTAACCAACTATTTACACTTATTTTCATGGAAATAAAAAGTTAATAAAATTCTTACCATGTTAAAATTCTTACCCTTTAAATATGGTAAAAATTCTCCAATATTGTTCAGCTTTGTGGACCTTTGTCTCAGTTCCTCTGGAGAAAATTTTATGAGTGGTGAAAGCGATTTTCTTTCACCAAAGGACATTCGTAGAGATGGTTTTATGTTTTCTGTGTAGAGGGCAGGAAAGTCTCCCAGAGAATTAAAAGTATCATCTGTTTTCATGTTATTTGAAATACAGTCTAATTTTGAATTATCTTTTATAAATATTTCAGGAGAAAACTGGAAATTCTCATTCTTTTTCTCAGACATAGACTTCTTAAGAGCTTCAAATCTACTGCAAATAGCCTCAAAATTCAAGTTTCTTTCTTCAAGAGACACGTTTTTTCTCACTGACTCTTCCAGTAAGATATCATTAGCCACTGAACTGGTCTGTCCTGTCTCAACATCAGACTCTGTGCTGTAAGAGCTATTAAAACTCAAGTTGTCTGCCACATCTGGAAGAGTTTCATGCAATATATCAAAGTGGACAGCCTCCCTACTATTAGAACTGATTTCATTTAAGATCTCACAATTCCACAATAAAGTTGGATTCACCCAAGACTGTTCTTTACAAGACATGGATGAGAAGTTCAGTTTTTTATTAACTTGTTCTTCTTTACCCTCCGTTCCATCCATCTTGTTCTCCGAAGCTAATAAACTTGATCCTGTACGATCACTTAATTCAAGATCTTGAAAAACTGAGTTCTGTTCCCAGGTTCTTTTATTTAAAATTTTTGTAGATTTGCTTCTTGGTGGGTCAAAGTGATTATTTCCTATGTTCTCATGAGGCCCAAGTTCTGGAGAATCTCTTTGTTCAGGTAAGAAAGAGTTGCTAAGAGAGGATCCTGAGAGAAAATTGTTCATGTTTAAATGTGTTTGGTCATTGAAAACAGTATCCACTTGAACCACATTTGGATCAACTCCATCTTGAAAAACTTCTCTTTGGGAGTTTCTAATATCAGGAGCTGTTAAAAAACAAAATGAAATTATTTCCATATATATTACTGATAATTTAGTTTTAGCAATGCATTCAACACAGAATGGATGATATTGATTCAGAATAAAGCATGAAAACAAAAAGTTCAAAGAAAATATAGAACTGCCAACTAACAGAAATATGATTCATGAGCACAAGTGTGTATGCAAGGATCCACCTGGTCCTTAAAACAATTCTGATAAATATCTAATAATTGAAACCTGTACCTTAATGTTAGTGATTTTGTAGAGGTGATTCCTGAACTGTGAGGAATATTAGATTAAAATCATTTCTAATGTCTGGGGTTCTTTCTAGGGCTCAATGACCAATGAACTACTATTTGATTTAGAATTTATTTTTGCCAAAAAAATAAGGGACCATGGTTGACATAGTAATAACTATGGTATAGATAGATAGAAAAGAGAGATAGATAGTATATTAACAAAAACAGGAATACTTATTTCATATACTAAGTATGCTAAAATCAACATGCTGTTGGAGGCTATGTATTCTGAATAACTTATAAAACAGAAATGCAATTTCACTCTAACCAGAAATAGCTGTAGTATTTATATTTATCATACTAAGCAAAAATTAAAGTCTTAAATAGTTAAAGTATTAAATGTCAAGAAATAAAATAACAGATCAGAAGCATAAATTGAACTTACTCAAATTTTCTGGAGTCCGTGGAATCTGCTTCCTTGTCAAAAATGGGTTAGAAAATAAACAACTGATTAAATCCCCTAATTCTGTGTCCTTTTCTTCACAAAGCTGTGGTGAATCTGCTACAACAGCTTTGGCAACCTAGAAGAAAAAATTAAACTGTCTTGTCATGTATGAGATAAGCAAGATGTCAACAAACTCCAATATTACACATATGAGGGAGCACACAATCACTGCTAAGAACTCCAAAATTAATAGAATGCAATTGATATGGGACAAAGATCTCTTCTCCTATATTAGAAGAATACAATCTATCATGCCGAGAACAGAAGTCAATTGGTAAGCATTTATTAACCATAAATTATGCTAAGCACTGGGGATAAGGGGTAATAGTTAACTGGACCTATAATTTCACTGTAAAGGGAAATAACACATGATAAAAATACTAATGTACTAAGGTACCACAGGCACAAAAACAAAAATTAAAAAGTCCTAGAATGAAACAGTTGGTGAGATTTCGTTCAGCTCTAAAAATCTTTTATACAAATAGTTATTTGAAAAAAAAAATTATACTAAGATATCATCAGGTACAAGCATATACTGCCTACTAAGAAGCAGATTATCAATACCATATATAACACATAAGAAACTTCCTTACTAAAGGCAGAAAAAAACATGAGGCATAGGGATGTATTTAGGGAAACAAAGAAAAAAGATGACTGGGATATAATTAATATTTTCATATTAATTAAAATGCTCAAATGTGCTAGAAAAGAAGAAACATTCATGAGTCTTTAGGTCAAAAGAAGGCAAAGGGTTAAGGTTAGGAAAGAAAGGATAAGAAATAAACCTTTAAATGAAGATTTATGCTAGGGAAAAAAAAGTTCTAAGTTACAGAAATCTAACTAGAGAGGCGTATCCTTCTCTTTCCCCCAGCTCATAAGAAAAGGTGTCCAACAGGTGTAGCCTGGCCAGGCCTCAGTTTATATTTCAAAGCAACGAGAAATAAAATGAGGGAATAACAGAAGATCACAGAACCTTAAACCACCTTTCATGTAACAGAATTTTTCTATTCAACAAACAATCAACTAAAATAATATTAAGACAACAGAAAACAGATACAATGACCAATATGGATAACAGAGTATTGAAGTGTTTATGAAACACAACCTTGCTATTCTCTAAAGGAGTGGTTGACTCCAAGTGTGAAATTTTGTGTATGCTGCCAGATTTTAGTTTCTATATTAACTAATTTTGATTAACATTAACAAGGGAGGGTTTCTCAGGCAGCACTGTAACCGGGGTAAACTGTGGTATAAAAAAAAAAAACAAAATCTCATCACTAAGATATTCTTTTTTAAAGAGAATAAATTCAGACGCAGTTATCACTGTATATAAAAAAAGAAAAAGCATTACTAAAACATTCTTTTTTAATTGAGTAAATTCAGACCCAGAAAAGTTAATTACCCAAAATCAAAAAGGCAGTATTCAAATTCAGGTCCTGATTCAATAACTAGTATTTTCTTCACCACCTGGCCAGATAATAATTCCAATTCTGTCTCTTTAAAACTTACTCATCCTTCACAGGATATAAAAATAAACCCTCATAAATCCTCAACATTTCTATATATGATTAGCAAGATACAGCAGAAAAAGCTAGAAAGAAATCCCATTCAAAGTAACCTAAGGCAATATTAAATACTTGGGAGTCTACCTGGCAAGGCAGACTCAGAAACTTTTTGAAAACAGTTACAAAACACTGCTCACACAAATAAAATCAGATTTAAATAACTGGGCAAATATCAATGGCTCATGGATAGGCTGAGCTAATATAATAAAAAGGACAATTCTACCTAAATTAAACTACTTATTTAGTGCCCTACCAAACAAAATTACAAAAAACTACTTTAATGAGTTAGGAAAAATTTTAAGTAAATTCATATGGTCGAGAAGTTCCAGGGATTTAATGGAAAAAAAAGTTCAAAAGAAGGTAGCTTAGCCCCACCAGATCTAAAATTATATTATAAAGCATCAGTCATCAATACTGTCTGGTATTGACTAAGAAATAGAGTGGTGGATCAGTGGAAAAGACTAGGTGCAATAGCAGGAAATGATTATAGTAATCTACTGTTTGATAAACCCAAAGAGTTCAGTTATTGGGATAAAAACTCTTCAATAAAAACTGTTGGGAAAATTAGAAGTTAGTATGGAAGAAACTTGGATTAGACCAACACCTCACACCCTCTACCAAAATAAGACCAAAATGGATATAGGATTTAGACATAAAAACATTATAATCAAACTAGGAGATCAAAGAATAGTTTACCCATCAAATCTATGCAAAGGGAAGCAGTTTATGACCAAGGAAGATTTGGAGAACATCAATAAAAACAAACTAGATAATTCTGATCACATTAAATTAAAAAGCTTTTGCACAGACAAAACCACTGTTACCAAAGAAATGTAGTAAATTGGGAAACAATTTTACAACTAGTATTTCTGACAAAGGACTCATTTCTAAAATATACAGAGAACTAAGTCAAATTTTTTAAAAAACAAGTTATTCCCCAATTGACAAATGGTCAAAGGATATGCAAAGGCAATTTCCAGATGAGGAAATCAAAGTGATCCAGAGTCATATGAAAAACTGTTCTAAATCACTACTTATTAGAGAAATGCAAATTAAAGAAAGCATCTCTGAGGCACCACCTCACACCTCTCAGACTGGCCAATATAACCAGAAAGGACAATAACCAATGTTGGAAGAAATGTGGGAAATCTGGGAAACTAATGCATTGTTGGTGGAGCCGTGAACTCATCCAACCTTTCTGGAGAGCAATTTGGAATGATACCCAAAGGGCAATAAAAATAAAACTACTGGGTCTATACCTTGAAGAGATTATGAAAAGGGGTTAAAAACATCACTTGTACAAAAATATTCATAGCAGCCCTCTTTGTGGTGGCAAAGAAATGGAAAATGAGTGAATGTCCATCAACTGGGGAATGGCTTAATAAACTGTGGTATATGCATGTGATGTAAAACTATTGTTCTATTAGAAAGGGATGGGAGGGATGGGAATTCAGGGAAGCCTGGAAGGATCTGCATTAACTGATGCTGAGTGAGATGAGCAGAACGAGAAGAACATTGTATACCATAACAGCAACATGGGGTAGATGATCACTCTTAATGGACTTGCTCTTTCCATCAGTGCAACAATCAGGCACAATTTTGGGGTATCTGTGATGGTGAATACCATCTGTATTCTCCAGAGAAAGAATTGTGGAATTTGAGCAAAGACTATTACCTTTAATTTTAAAAAAATGTTATCTTATTATGTAATTTTACTATCTCTTATACTTTATTTTTCTTCCTTAAGTATATGATTTCTCTCTCATCACATTCAACTTAGATCAATGTATATCATGGAAACAATGTAAAGATTAACAGACTGCCTTCTGTGGAGGGTGGGGAAGTGAGATTGGGGGAAATTATAAAATTCTAAATAAATAAATTTAAGAGTTACAAAAATCTTACTCATCCTTTAAGTACATGAGTACTACTTCTGACACTACTTTCATCTTTTGAATTCCTACTGTATTTATAATACTTTTTAAAATCACTAAATGATATACTATTATTTTAAAAGTTTAAAAATACAACTCAGGTTTCCTGAAATAACACATAAGCCACTCCAGGGGGAAGATTGTATCACACGTTAACCAATAGCATTTAGTATAGTAATATTGTCACATAAATACTTATTTAATAAAGATTTTCCCTCACCTCATCTGCCAGATGATCTACTTCTTTTTTAAAAGGATCTAGTGATGGCGCTAAAAGTACACAATTGTCTCTCTTCTTCTGAGCTGACAAAGACTGAGATGTATCTGTTTTGATTTGTTTTTTGTTTTTAGAAACTGATTGTTCTTTATCTTTCAGAGTCTTGGTCTTCACATCCTAAAGGAGACAAAAATATTACATTAAGTTTTACTCATTTTCCTCCCACTCCTTAATTGTACTGACAAAATAGCTTAGCACTCATTCTATTAGAGATGTATCATTAACACAGTCATATCAATAAATATTTAACAAAGATTTTTCTTCACCTCATCTGCCAAATAACTCTTTTTGAAAGAATCTAGTGCTGTTGCTGAAAGTATACAGTTCCCTCTATTCTTCTGAGCTGATGATAAAGATTGAGATATATCCATTTTGATTTTATTTTTATTTTTAGAAACTGATTGCTCTTTATCTTTGAGATTCTTGGTCTTCACATCCTAAGAAAGATAAAAACATTTTGTTTAAAGTTTTACTCATTTTCCTTTCACCTCTTAAATGTACTGTCAAACAGATTAGTACTCATTTCATTAGAGATATATCATTAACAAAGTCATGTCAATTTAAGCGTAAAATTAACTGATAAAGCAATTCTATGTATTTTCAATTGGAGGAAAAATGAGAAATATATTTGCCACAAATTTTTTTATGTGGCTATTTGGTTATTTTAGTTTTTATTTTTGAAATAAATCAGATGACATTATTTCCTTAAATGTATTTCCTTCATTTTGAAGAAGACTACAAACATCAAGTAGACGTTGCCATGACAAGCACATACTGGATTTGAGTGAGGGGGTGCTGTCCTAAGTCACTAGCCTCACTTTCTCCTCCAGAGTCATCTGGGTCCAGTAGTTGGATGACTGGAGATGGCCCTGGCAATAAGGGTTAAGGTCACACAACAAGTAAGAGTCAAGTGTTAAAAGCCAAATTCAAACTCCTGTCCTCCTGATTCCAAAGTCAGTGTTCTATCCATTGCACCATCTAGCTAACCCTATTTTCCTAAAACACAAACATTATGGATATGATGGAGAGCCACCCGAGTTTTGTTAACTAGCAACATATCTGTGAAAAAAATGCTAGTATCAAGAGGATCCCAGAGAAACTCTTATGCTAAGATAAGAATTCTTAACCAGATAAGGGATATATAAAATCAGAAAAAAAAAAAAAAAAAAAGATCATTTTACCTAAAAATGCAATGCATTTTGAAAAAGAAAACTGACAAATAGCAAAAATAACTGCATCAAATCTTTTTGATAAAAATTAAGATGCAGAGAAATATAAGTTATTGTAAAAGCAATAGTGATTTCTCAATAGATGATCATAGGATATGACAAGAATTACAAATGATGAATAGTCTTATTAAAGACTGATCCAAATCATTAATAATAAGAGAAATATATTAGCTCTGATGTTTCATCTTACATAACCAGCAAATTAGCAATGACTAAAAAGGTGGAAACAGTAAAATGTTGGGGTGCTTCTAGATTCTAGATTGGCAGAGTCGTGAATTGTTACCACTACACTGAAAAATGTGGAATTAAGTCACCATATTGTTCATTCTATGTCCCTGAGATTCTAATAATAGGTAGGAAGTTAAATATAGAAACTGAGTCTACATATATGTCACAATATTCCACAGCAGCACCTTTTGTCATAATAAAAAAACTGAAGCCAAAGTAGGGGTCTTAAAACACACCACCTTCCATTCCTAGAACTGATGGGAGCTAATTGCTAAAAAAATGTTGACTATATTGTCACTGTACTTGACACTTTTTCCGGTCTAAAAAGAAAAGGCTCACTGAATTGAAGAGGTCAAGGGAGGAGGAAGAGGGACAAGATGAGTTGAGTACATTTGGAATGGTTATTTAAAAAGACATTAACAAAGCAGGAAAAAATTACTGTCATGCCTTTTTGGTAGGTTTACTAAACACAACACAGATTTCAGTTTAGAGTTTAACAAGACATATTTTGTAAAAGTCACTCCTAATATCCTTGTAAACAATATGGAGATATAAGTTGGATGGCAGCATCACTAGATGGGTTCAGAACCATAAATGATGGATACAAAGAGTTTTAATCAGTGAAAAGTATCTAAAGGAATCAGAACTTTGTTCAAAGATCAGTTCCATACTTTTATCAATGACTTGGATGAAAGTATAGATGGCAAACTGATCAAATAAGAAGATATAAAGACTGAAATGTAGGATGACAGAATGCACCCCAAAAAAAAAAAAATCCAGGATGGGAGAGGCAAATGTAGAAAACAGTCAAGCTTGGTAAATTCTATATATAGTAAAAAATTCAGTAATATAATGTTCTAGACAAAAGTTAATGTACAGAATGGCACTTAATAAATGATTAATCTGCATGATACAGGTTTAATGTTCACAGTAAAGGAATACAGTGCACCAGCACTCAGCAGAGTGTCTACCTAATAGACACTTAATAAATGTTACTGATGAACTAGCCACTGACAAGTGTAATACAATGCGTCCAGTTTGGGGCACTATATTTTAAAAGGAGCACTGATAAATCATGCCTAGGAGGATAACCAGGATGTGTCATACACAGACCAGTTGAAGGGAACTGACAATGTTTAGAGAAAAAAAGTGCATTGGTGAAATATGATAGTTTTTAAAACAACTGAAGAATTAGATTTGTTTTCAGGACAACATAATGAAATGTTTCCTTTCAGAGAAGCCTGGAAGGATTTGCCTGAACTGACGCTGAGCAAGATGAGCAGAACCAGAAAAACACTGGGCATGGCGGTGATGATCAACTTTTAATGGACTTGCTCATTCCTTCAGTGCAACAACCAGGGACAATTTTCACCTATCTGCAATGGAGAATGCCATCTGTATCCAGAGAAAGAATTGTGGAGTTTGAGCAAAGACCAAAAGCTATTACCTTCAATTTAGAAAAAAAAACATTATTTTATTATATAATTTTGCTATCTCTTATATTTTTTCTTCCTTAAGGATAGGATTACACTCATCACATTCAACTGAAATCAATGTATACTGTGAAAACAATGTAAAGACTAACAGAATGGCTTCTGTGGGGAGTGGGGGAGGGAAGCAGGAATGGGGGAAAAATTGTAAAATTCAAAATAAAATCTTTCTAAAAAAAAAAAAAGGAATTATTTCCTAGCAATAGGATGTGGTCATAAAATTAAATGGTTTGCTTTGTGAAATAATGTTAGTGCTTTATTACCAAAAGTAAAGGCTGGATAATCAACTTGACAGGGATAGTATAAAGGGAATTCATATTTGGGTAGGGGATTGGCCTAGATAACCACTGCAGTCCCATGTAAAACTGAAGATTTTATGAAAATATTGTGTTTAAATAATAATTGTTTTAAAATGTACCTTTTCAAGTAATATTACATTGCTATTATCAGATGTTTTATCTGACTGCACTGGAAGAACAGCAGCCCTAAAAGAGGAAAAAATATCAAAAGTCCATTAAAAAGTAAAAAAGTTCTTACACTTTATTCAGCTGTATATTACAAATGCTATATCTGCCCCGTATCTGTCCGTTACGATTTCACTCAATTCGTCCCGGTCATCAAAAGGCATTTTTATATTGGGAGAGCTTGTGACAATTAGAGCAATAATTCTGCTCTACCTGTGTATCAGCCTCCCAAAGTGAAATTTTGTTTACTGTTTAATGTTTAGGTTTTTTCATTTGGAACAAAGATTAACACAAAAATACTTACTTGTCTACCACAAAGCTCCTTTACTTTCTCAGGTAGTCCCTTATCTTCCCCAGAAGTTTAAAAAACATGGATACTCTCCAATATTCTAGCCTTGGACCTTTTCCTACCTTGACAGTGATATCTGGCCACCCTCCTGACCTCAGTTTTCTTAAGCAGATGACCTCTAAAATGATTTATCACAAATCTCTCTCTAAAATATTAGTCTTATAAATGCCTAACAGATTTTCAATCTGGATAATCCATTAGTACCTCAAACTCATTATGTCCAAAACTGAACTCTCCCATCACCACTATTTTCATTTCATCCTTCTCTAACTTATCTTCTATTGTGGTCCTACAGATAATTCAGATTTACAACTGAAGAAAAGGTTCTACAAAGCCATTTGTAGTAGAGCTTAGTGCTCTACTATATCAATGACCTATCAAAATGATCTTTTATGCTCTAATCTTTTCTTTGACTCTTCCCTCATCCTCAACCATCACATTCAATCAGTTGTAAATTCCTAATTATACTATCTTCACAAACTCTCCCATGTATTATGGAAAAGGAACACTACACTTCTACTCCCACAAAAAACTATGCATTTCAGCCCTCAGCAATTCCTAGCTATTTAAAACAGTCCAATTCCCTGCTTCCAGTCTCTTCATTCTCTAATTCATCCTTCAAACTGCTGCATACAAAATCTTACTAATATAACATACTGTATTCATGACGGTACTTTGCTATGTAAAAACCTTCAGTGGTCAGCCACAATTCATCAAATACAGTTCAAATAGCTTTATCCTAGCATTCAGTCAGCCATAATTTGGTCCTCACTTTCTGGCAAACTGGACTACTCACTATCATCTGTTCTCATCCTGCTCTCCTCTATCTCTACCTATTCATTTATTCGTGCTTTTGTATTCCTGTAAACTACCTGGAATATTCAGGTTCCTTTGGCCCTAAATTCCTAGTTAAAAAGACCTATCTTCTTTAAAGCCCAACTCATTATCAGCTTTCTATGAAGCATCAAGAGTTTCCTAATTCCAAGTTATTTCTTCCTCCTCAAATTCTTCATGCTCAGATGACCATCTTCTACACTTAGCATATTCTGCATATAGCATGGTTCTTTGTATATTAGAGTATAAATTTCTAAAACAGTTGTTCTATTTCAACTATGTATCCCAATAAATTTTCATTTACTTCACTAGTCTGAGTTCAAAGTATGTACTACCTCTGATGGTAAAGATTACAACCCACCTATATTCTTATCTTGTACAATTCCTGTTCATAGGGGTATGCTCAATTATGGTGATTATTCTAGATTTCTTGATAATGCCTAAATACCAATAAAGTCCAATGGGTTGTTCTTAATTCTTGCTACATGATTGACCCCCCCTTTTCTGTTATTCAATTGCTCTGTTGAAATCCTGTATAACTTTTCATTTGTAATTAATTGTAATATACTCCTGTCTATTGTGACCCTCTGCATTGTCCTTTGGGTCACCTCCAACTTTAAATGGTCTGAGAATGAGCTATGCCATGACTCAGTCATATAATATCAATGGAAGAATACTAACTAAAAAATACACAGGCCTTGCTCTTGGTCTTAGCATGAGATTGTCAAATTCCACTTTACCATGAGAGTAAGATAAAGAAACAAAGAAAAGTAAAGGTGAAAAGCACAAGAAAAAGATGACACAAAAGTAAACACCTCATTTGAACCTTACTAGGCAGTTACTACTATTATCCAAATTTATAATGAGAAAACTATGGCTAAAGAGAGCTAAATTTCAATTAAGGTCTTTCTATCTAGTATTCTAACCTCTACAACAACTATGTGGTGCCAACCAGAGGCTCCAGGTGCAGAGATGTAGAATGCTAGACCTCTGGTCACATATGGTTGAAAGCTTCCAATTTCTTATTATCCAAGTTTGGACCATTTTTCTCCCAGTTCTCTCACTTGATCCAGAAGACTTATCTCTATCATCTGATGTAGGACTCTACTATCTGAAACCTTAACATATTGCACCTTTTTTAATGATACATCTAACCCAACAAATATCAATTCACTTAGTTATGCCCCAAGAACATTCTTGACATGCCAAATTTGATTTGGTGTAGTTGAGTACAGTACTTGTAAAATCCTCTAATTTTTCTTTAAGGGGGAAAAAAGGTGGGCTTTTGATTTAAGAAGTTTAAGACTGCTTAAAGTAATGTGCTATTTCCACAAAGGCAATCCAATTTGCTATCGTAATCCTGTATCAATATGAGTTTACTTAAATCAACAAAGAACAAAGAACTGACAAACTAGCCCCCACTGAGCTAACCATAAAACTGACAGGTGCTTTTCATCCACACCTTGTGAAGGTTTCAAATTTTTGGCTGCTTATAGATAGATCTCACTGAAGAGTCTGTTGCAATCAGAACAATGATAATACACATTTGAATTGTGATTAGGATTAATCTCCATGACAATGGCAAACAGGTCAAACTATTTGTCTTTTTTTTTTTTTTAGGTTTTTGCAAGGCAACCGGGGTTAAGTGGCTTGCCCAAGGCCACACAGCTAGGTAATTATTAAGTGTCTGAGACCTCAAGCTATTTGTCTTAAAACATCTTCCTAAAAAAAAAAAATCTTCCTGTATTTCAAGGAAACTTCTATAGTGCCAGTAAATGCACAAATATCTAACTGGAGGAAAACTTGTGAAGTTATATTGTGTTAATTATTTAACCAAATGTTTTTAATATAATTGAGAATAATTCAAAGTATCTGAAAAGGGTGGATTCTAAATGCTTTCAAAAAATCATGGACCTCCAAAGGATATGAAAAGGCAATACTCAGATGAAGAAATTAAACTCTCTATAGTCAGATGAAAAAATGCTCCAAATCATTATTAGAGAAATGCAAATTAAAATAACTCTGAGGTACTGCCTCACAACCTTTCAGATTGGCCAATATAACTGAAAAGGAAATGATCATTGTTATAAGGGATGTGAGAACACTTACACACCAGCGCATTGATAGTGGAGTTTTGAACTGATCCAACTTTTTTGGAGAGCAATTTGGTATTGTGCCCAAAGGGCAATAAAACTGTGCATAATCTTTGATCCAGAAATACCACTATTAGGGTTTGTATCCCAAAGAGATCACGAAAAAGGGTAAAAATCCTACATGTACAAAAATATTTAGAACTCTTTTTCACAGTGGCAAAGAATTGGAAATTGAGGACAGCCCATCAATTGGGGAATGGTTGAACAAACTGTGCTATATGTATGTGATTGAATACTATTGTTCTATAAGAAATCATGAGAGACAGGACTTCAGGATGACCTGGAAAGATCTGCATGAACTGATGCTGAGTAAAATGAGCAGAACCAGAAGAACATTGCACATACCAACAGCAACAATGGGTGACGATCAACTATGAAGGACATTTTTATTTCAGCAGCACAATAATCAAAGATAATTCTAAAAGACTTGTAATGGAACAAACCATCCATATTCAGAGAAGGAACTATGGAGTTTTTTTAAAGTTGTGTTATATAACATGTTTTTTCATCTTCTCTAATTTAATTCTTTCACAACATCATTAACATGAATCTATATTTAGTCTGGTTACACATGTATAGCTTATATTAGATTGTTTTCTGTCAAGGGGAGGGAAGAAGGAAGGGAAGGAGAGAATGTGAAACTCAAAACCTAGCAAAAAAGTGAAAACCACCATTGCATGTAGTTGAAAAAAATAAAAAAATGTTTTAAAATCATGTCATACTAGCCAATATGACCAGAAGATAATGATCACTGTTGGAAGGGTTGTGGGAAATCTGGGACACTATTACACTGTTGATGAAGCTGTGAACTCATTCAACCTTTCTGGAGAGAAATTTGGAACTATGCCCAAAGGGCAACAAAAATGAGAATACCCTTTGATCCAGCAATACCACTACTGGGTCTATACCCTGAAGAGATGATGAAAAAGGGTAAAAACATCACTTGTACAAAAATATTCATAGCAGCCCCGTTTGTAATGGCAAAGAATTGGAAATCAAGTAAATATCCTTCAATTGGGGAATGGCTTAGCAAACTGTGGTATATGTATGTCATGGAACACTATTGTTCTATTAGAAACCAGGAGGGATGGGAATTCGGGGAAGCCTGGCGGGATTTGCATGAACTGATGCTGAGTGATATGAGCAGAACCAGAAAAACTATACACCCTAACAGCATCATGGGGGTCATGATCAACCTTGATGGACTTGCTCGTTCCATCAGTGCAACAATCAGGGACAATTTTGGGCTGTCTACAATGGAGAATACATCTGTATCCAGATAAAGAGCCGTGGAGTTTGAACAAAGTTCAAGGACTATTTCCTTTAATTTAGAAAAAAAACAGATTATCTTATTGGATCTTATTATCTCTTATACTTTTTGTTTCTTCCTTAAGGATATGATTTCTCTCTCATCACACTCAATTTGGATCAAGGTAAACATGTAAAGACTGAAAGACTGCTTTCCATAGGGGCAGAGTAAGATTGGGGGAAAAATTATAAAACTCAAATAAAATCTTTAATAAAATCATATCATAACTTAGGCTTTATAAAAATATTGTAAAGGAAATATTTATTCATATGTATTCCATCTCTACAAAATTTTTACAAGCATAAGTGCTATACACACCATACATACATAGACACACAAATACACACTCTCCCCCCTTCTCTCTCTCTCTTCAGGATCCTTAAAGATATGAAAAGGGAACAGACTTTCACTATACTGTATTTTTATAATAGGCAACATCTTTGTAGTCAACAAATGAATGAAAGACATATAGAACAGAAGATTCCATTATATTGGTTATATTACATAAAATTCTGCCACAAAAAAAAAGTCTGAGATCTCCTAGAGTTCATGCCTTAAATTTAATGGGCACATAAAAAACTTGTCAAATCAACATAAAATTTTGTCTCAGACAGACCCATTGGATTTATATTTGAAAACTGGTTGATAGGCAAGGACTGCACTCTAAGCTGAGAGGGGAACTCAATTCATTTTCACTAAAAATGTATTAAGTACCTGCTGTGTAAGAGACATTCAGCTGGTTGTGGCTGCAATAGCACTCCATAGTGTTTCTATTTTGCCATGAAGAACCAATAATCCTTCAACTCCTATCAAGGACCCAAACCTCTAAAAAAAACAAACACTTTTTCAAACTACTCACAACATAGAAAGAGATCTATTAGTTTGATGTAGAAAAAGTAGAGGTAATCTGAAAATGTGAAAAATATCGGTTCTAATTTCCTCCCTCCATTATAATATGTCATCTGAAACTACTAGTTCAATGGATAGACCTCTGGTCATGGTGTCAGGAAAACTGGAGTTCATATTTAATCTGAACACTTACTACCTGTGTAACCCTGGGGAAGTCCCTCAACCTCTCCAATTGCAAAATGGGGATTAATAGTACCTACTTTTCAACCCTGAAGCACTACATAAATGCTAACTATATTTTATTAGTATACCAATATCAGCTGTTTCATTTCCAACTCCTCAAAATAGGAAAAAGATCGCCAGCAATTAGTCAAAGAAAAATCTAACAATGTAGAATAGTGAGGATCCAAGAGCGTTCATTATAATGGAGAAACTTCTATCTGGTTTACCATCCCCATGAAGCATTCATACCAACATAAGACCTTTTAAAACAAATTATTTTCTTCAAAAATACAAGAAGTTTGGGCAGGTGCTAACTATTCTTATTGTTAAATAAAGAAACGAGAATTTGTAAAAGTTATATTAGATCTTTTTTTTAGGTTTTTTGCAAGGCAAATGGGGTTAAGTGGCTTGCCCAAGGCCACACAGGTAATTATTAAGTGTCTGAGACTGGATTTGAACCCAGGTACTCCTGACTCCAGGGCTGGTGCTTTATCCACTGCTCCACCTAGCCACCCCAGTTATATTAGATCTTGATAGAAATCTTCATTACCTTGTTTTAAGTTATTATTAGATCAGACTTCTAAACAAATTATGTCGCATCCTCATCTATGGCTGATCTCTTCTCACTTATGAAACCGAAAGCAGACTGTCAATAACCTACTTGCATATATAATCAAAATTCAACTAATTAAGCTTTTCCTATTCCAAAAAGAACTTCTAATCAGAACCATTAGGAAATTATGTACACTAATCACAGATATACTAGCATTACTAATTCATAAATTTCTGAAAGTTAACAAGATACAGAGTAATTTAAAAAACAAATATAACCAAACTACCAATTAGAATTTATATTCAACACTTCAAAAAGCAAAATTATATCCTTCATTATAAATAGCCCAATTCTATGTTAAGGTAAGAATATGAAAAAATTTCTCCTTATTATGTGAGAGACATCAAATCTCTGTTTTCCCAATGTGTGATGACACTAAGAAAAACTATTTAATTGATTCAAAAGATGACACTTTCATTAAAAAAGATGCTTTAAAAAAATGTCCTGAAAACAGGAATAAAATTAAAAGGTAAATTGGCTCTACCTATTTACTAACTCATCTGTGGTTCTTCTTACTGCATCATCATCCTTCCAGTGGGAGTTTTCTTGAGGATGCTTCTTAGATGCATCTAAAAGAACAAGTTAATTACATTTTAGTTATTCAATAAGCCACTCTAAAATATTCAAGCATCTCTTGAACTTTCACTTAAAAAAATTAATAAAACAGGAAATAGCATTATAGATAACTTGATAAAACAGAAAGCAGAGTAACAAACTGTCTAATAAAAAAACTACTTAACAAATTATGACAGCTTATATTAGTCAAGGCTCCTTGGCTAACAGTTGATAAAATATGGGTTCAGATCCCACAACTACATTTTATTAAGCATTATTTATCTAGCATTTTAAAAAGGCAGCATGATAAGCATTGACTCTGCTGCCTCAAAGTCAGAAAGATCTTATTTTGCCTCCAAAGGATAGATTTTTAATAGATATAAAAATATTAAAATATCTATTCATTCTACTAGGTTATTCACCCTAAGGTAAATAGGGAGGAGCAAAAGGAAGTCTGAACAGTCTGGAAGGTTGAGCTGGTGGAAACATTCTGAGAATTAGGGGGTTGGGAGAGTGGGGCTCTGACACCTGCCTCCTTCACATACTGTTTTGTCCCAACCCTAAAATTCCAGCAGAAAGATTCCAAGTGGCCTGGCCTCAGAATCAGTGTGGAGTATAAGGCACCTTGAGATCTGGATGGGTGAATAAATAAGGATAGGGAGTATTTAAAAAAACAAACAGAAACAAATGGAAAACAATACGCTGGTTACAGGTGTTGAGGAAGAGATGGGTCTTCCCACAAAGGGAAGCTGTACTTCATCATCAGTAATACTTTCTCTTTATAAAAAAAGGGGGCCAGCTAGGTAGCTCAATGTAGATAGAGTACTGGTCCTAGAGTCAGGAAGACTTGAGTTCAAATGCAACCCCAGACACTTATTATCTAATTGTGTGACCTTGGACAAGTCACTTAACCCCACTGACTCGCAAAAAAATACAAAAGAAAACCCAAGGAAGTTGGATGACTGGGGTGGGAGGGAGAAGAAGCTCAGGTGTCCCCCACTGATCACCTTCCTGCTTTATATCATAGTAATACTCCGACATATAGCTGAAGTGACTGGATTCAAGTATTACCTCTGAGACAGAAGCTAGATGATCCTGAGCAAATCCAGTGGAGGGAATTCCCTGTACTAATGAAATCACAGATCTGATTCCCTAATGCCCTAATAACAAATCAAGCTGATAAAAAAAATTTGCTACTGAATTCTTCCGATTATAAAAGTAATATTAGTTTATATTAATATAATTAATAGCAGCAATCATGGTAACATTTATAGTATTTTAAGGTTTGCAAAACACTTTATGATTGCTGTCTCATTTATCTTCACAATTGTGAGGTAGATTCTATTCCAATTCTCATTTTGTACATGACACAACATGGACTCGAAGAGATCAGGTCATTTGTCTAGTGCCTCATAGCTAATAAGTGCCTAAAGGAAGGATTTAAATGCAAGACTTCCAGACTACCAACACCAACCATGGCATCACTTTGTTGCTTGCTGAAGTTACTTTTGAACATAATACAGCAAGGAAAGGGGGGGGGGGAATGTAGCTATCTCAGAAGGATACTTTTACACTAACTTCATATAGTGTCAACAAAAAACTGTATATGTTTCTGAAGGACAAGCCCAATTAAATGTAGAGAAAAGCTCATTACTAGAAAGCTATGTGGTAATAATTTTTGGTTACAGCAACCCATAAAGTTAAAAAAAAAGAAAGGAGAGAATGCCATCCCCTTAAACTTCTGCAATTGATAGCAATGGCAAGGAGGAAGTGCACTAAGAAATCAGTTTTAAAATCATCTATATATGTCGACTATCAGGAAAATGTAAGATCTTTTTCCAATGACATACTTCTAGAGGAATTCAATCAAGTGCTAGAACTGGGTAAAGAATGAATAATATATCTAGAAGGGCAAAAGTTTTAATTTACAGTGAATAAGCAAGCCAAGGAAAGAAGATAAGGGAGGGACTCTTTGAAAGAATGTGGATTAGAGAGACAGTGATCAGAAGTAAATTAGATATCTGAGGGGGGTTAGGGTTAAAAAAAGAGAAGAATAAAGAGTAAGGAAAATTAGGATGCAGGGAAATACACAATTAAGTAATTATAAATAAATGCAAATGGAATCAGTATAAATGGAAAAATGGATAGCAGAATGGTTCAAAAATCAGAATTCAAGAATATGATGTTTACAATAAAGACATATGAAAATAACACAGAAAGTGAAAACAAAAACATTAAAAGTAGAAATTATTACAATTCAGCTGATAAAAAACAGGGATGGCAATCATGATCTCAAAGTTAAATCTAAAACTGAATTAAGAGGTAAACAAGGAAAATATGTTAAAAGTAGTATCAAAGATAATGAAGTAATATCAATATTAAATATAGATGCAGCAAATGCTAAAGCATTTAAATTTTTAAGGAAAAGGTAAATAAATTGCAGGTGGAAATAGATAGCGAAAGTATAATAATGGGAGGTTTCAAGCTTCCCCTCTCAGCCCTAGATAAATCTAATTAAAAATAAGTCAAGGAGATTACATGGGACCTCTCCAAAAACTGACTATTAAGTCATAAGAATTTATCATTAAATGCAGAAGAAAAGTTAATATCCTTTACAGATCATAATGCAACTAAAACTAATTTAATGAAGGACCATGGAAAAGATTAAAAATTAACTGGAGACTAAATAGCACAATCTTAAAAGAATGAGAGCGTTAACAAACAAGTCAGAAATCTTATTAAATAGAATGATAATACTGAGATAACGTATCAAAATTTACAGGATGAAGCATAAGTAATCAGAAAAATGTATATTTCTAAATGCTTACATTAATAAAATTAAAGAATTAATTGTGTATGCAATTTAAAAAAACTAAAAAAAAAATCCTAATTGAGTACCAATTTGGAAATCCTAAAAATTAATAGTGAAATTAATAAAACTGAATGTAAGAAAGTCGGTGAATTAATAACTAAAATTAGGAGCTGGTTTAATTGAAGAAACTAATAAAGTACTGGTTAAATGATTTAAAAAGAGAAAAGAAAATCAATTAGGATCAAAAATGAAAAAGGGTAAATAATGAGGGTGAAAAAGTAATTGAACAGGCCATCAGGACTATTCAATTGTGTGCTAGATGTGCTAGTAATAACAATGAGAAGAAAAAGAAATTGAAGAAATCAGAATGGGCAATGAGGTAACAAAACAATCTCTTTTACAGAAAATATGAAAATATACTTGGAAAATCCTAGCAATTCAACTAAAAAACTAGGTGAAAAATAATTTTAGCAAAGTGGCAGAATATAAAATAGACCTACATAAATCATCAGCATTTCTACATTCACCAACAGCCCTGCAAGAAGAGATACTGAGAGATAAAATAACAAAATTCATTTGGAAGAACAAAAGATACAATAATATCAAAGGAATTAATAAAGAAAATGTAAAAGGAGATCTAGCAGTGCCCAAATCTTATAAGGCAATAATTGTTTAGCTAGTACTAGATAGTTTTAACTATCTAGTACTAGCTAAGAAATAGAATGGTGAATCAATGGAATAGAATAGATATGTAATATATAGTAATCGAGTTTGAATAATGTAAAGATTTAAAGTTTCAGTTTAAGAATTCACTGGTAAAAATTTCGGGGAAAACCATAAGATCAAAATGCACACATGACCCAGAAATAAAAGGAGATAATTCAAAAGAACATGGAACATATTACCTATCAGATTTAAGAATAAGAGAATTTATTGGATAAACAAGAGGTAGAGATTATCAGATTTGTAGATAGAATTTATAAGAGATAAAATATTTTGAGATGTAAAATGGATAATTATGATTACATTAAACTATAAAGATTTCGTACAAATAAAAGCACCATAGCTGAAATTAGAAAGGAGAAAATTGGGGGGGGAAATTTATAGAAGTCTCTCAAATAAAGATCTCATATCTCAAATATATAGAGAACTTCATCAAATTTATAAGAATATGAATCATTCCCCACCTGATAAAGATTATGAATAACCAACTTTTGGAAGGGTAAATGAAGCCTATCTATAGTCATATGAAAATTGCTACAGATTAAAGAAATGCAAAGTTTAGGCAACTCCAAGGTATCATATCTCATACTTAGATCTGTGGTCCTGGGCAAAGTCATTTCACCTTCATGGGTCTCATTTTCCTCATTTGTAAAATGACGTGGCTGAATTTGCTGACCCCTGAAGTACCTTCCAACTCTAAATCCATAACTGAATGAACCACTGTGTTCCCAAAAAGATAAGTCAAACCAATAAGCTTTAGATCTTGGTGAAGGAAAAATCTCAGTCTGACTTACAGAGTATACTGTCCCCTACAGATCCTTTCAGGATACTATCTTTCCTCTGGCCTGAAGCTCATCCAGCATTTCATTTTTATGCCCAATCTGCTGTCAATGCATTCTTTGAAGAATCCAAGAATCCAACTAATCAGGTTCACCTAGTTTTTCTAACTTGTATCCTAACTAATCATAAAAAAATATCCACACTATCCCCAACTCATAACTTAAATATAAGTAGCAGTTAACATGGTAGAAAAGTCAAGAAGCACTGACCCCAATCCTGGTTATTCCTTAAAACCCTGTATGAGTTACTTAACATTTACTGCATTAAGTTTCTACAACTATAAAATTAAGGGTTTCAATAGGATCATCTTCAATCCCATGGAACACTAAAACCGGATGACTCAATGCATTTGACTATCCACATTACCAAGTCCCTGCCCCAATCTGTATCCTGCCCAATTTCAACCAATGACTCCTCATCAATGTCCCAGCTAAATTTAAGACCCTGATCCAGTTTCTGATAATTCAGAAACATTACTAAGGAAAAGCATAGAGAGTTCACAATGTTTACAATAAAAATTCAAAAAGTACAAAAGCCTTGTGAGAAGTCACATGAACAACACACCTGGAAGTGATATGGGATATCGAAAGAAGATACTGCTTTCATAAACTTCTTCTGAAGCCGGATCAAATGAAAGAGGAGACATTGCAGGTAACAGATCCAGAGCCTTAAAACAAACAAGATTAGCATCTTGGAATAAATACATTTGGTTTTTGCTACTGCAATTATTTCCATTAAGTTGATGTAATTCATTATAACACCCATATTCCACAAAAAAATTTTTTAAATCAATTTTCCTTTTTATATTTAGGGTACATACAACACTAAAGAGCTATGGGACTTTTATTAGCTCCCTCTTGGTTAACTTAGAACTTAAGATTAGTCTAATGTCTTTATTAATAAAATATCTATCTCAGAATATGATTATGACACATTTATCTATTTAGAACGCATTAGTAAAATCATATCTGAAACCTGGATCTTACAAATATTGATTCGAACATGATAAATGTCTATATACACAATAATTCCAGGTAGGTAATAAAAATCAAATTCTTCCCCAAACTATACTTTAAAAACAAAAAACTGGAGAATGGAATGGCAAATGACTACAGTATCTCTTCCAAGAATACCCCAAGGACAATAAGGTCCACTGAGTCACAAATAATCAGATATTATTGAAGAATAAAAACACAGTGAAAACAACATTACTTACTGGCTTCTCATCTTTAATTAGACTAAAAGGGGCCTGATTAAGGAACTCTTCCCACTTCTTGCTCCATTCTCTCTGTTTTTCAGTATTTGACCGTTTTATAAAAACAGTCTCTTGTTTTATTTTGTTCCTATAACAAAAGTATTGTTCAAAATCATAAAAATAGAGAAGTATTCTATTGATAAGTTAAGAAAACCAAATTGTAGAAAGTAAAGCTAAGAGTAATATAAATCCAAAGTAAACAGTTTAAGTATAAGACACATATTCTTAGATGTAAAGGAATAACATATAATTGTAAATTCTAACTTCTCTTTTTGGGACAGAAAGATATTGCACTCTTACCTTCCCATCATAATTTTTTTCAAAAATATTAATTCAGAATGTACTATTCTCACTGCTTTACCATCTAAAATGGGTTCATTGGCATTCTACATCTTCCTAAGTTGAGTTTAAAGTTTCAATCATGTACCTATGGAAAATCTGACTCTTACAAACAATAATTTTTAAAAAATTATTTTCTTCTCTTTTTGGGGGGGAGAGGAGGGGAGAAGAGGAGAAGGGTGGAAAATTTAAGTAAGCCCAAAGAAGTAAAAAAGTGAATTGATTTTATAGGATACTTCAAATATTTCTTAGAGATTAGTGAGAGGACAAGAGTATGGGCTATTAAATTTATTTAACAAGGCCCGTATGTTAAACATGGGCTGTATATTTAACAAGGCTGAAAAACAATCTGTAACAACATTAAGAGCAAATATACTACTGACAAACATTACTGACAACCAGTGTTCCTCCTCAATAGCTAAATAACTAAGAAACTTTCTAAATTTCAAATAGGTTAGAGCCAGAACTGACAGTTAAATATCATGTAATCTAAGGGTTTCTAACCTTTTTTATGTCACAGATTCCTTTGACAATCTATTAATATCTATCCTCCTCCTCAGAGTAATATTTTTAAATGCATAAAATGAAATACAAGATAATACAAAGAAAACAAAGTTATTATATATTTTAAAAATAATTTCACAAACTCCACATTAGTCCAAACATATTAGAGAAAAGGAAACTGAATCCCAAAGAGGTAAAGCCATTTTGCTCAAAGTCATAGGCCAGACAAAGCCAAGAATTAAGACTTATAATCAATTTATACTCCAAAGTCTATTGCCTCCTAAGGCCAATGTTTTTTCCACTGCATACCTCATCTGCTTCAAATGCGATAAAGTGTTTTTCTGAATTCTGGCTTCTCTCTCAACATAATTAAGGTGTGTTGTAAGTCCTGTTTGGTTAGTATTACTATGTTCATCTTTCAAAATCTTCAGAGATTCATTTAATAACTGAATAACAGTTAAAAGATTCAATTTTCCAGCTTCATAAAGGTTTCCTATAAATAACTTTTAAAAAGAAAAAAAGCATTAGTAAATATAAGAGAATTTTGTGAAAAGGATGTGCTATACTTGTTTATATTTTTACCACTGAGAAAAGTCACCTGTTCTATCAAATAGCTATATGAAATGTCCCTTGAAAACAAGATGCATTCAATCCTCCAATGACCTAATACACAAGAATGAATTACATACATTTTACATTTTTAATGAAAATTCTCATATTGACATGTATAGCTTTAATTTCATTAGCTATAAAAATAGACTACAAAAATAAAAATGAAATGTGCAAGTTCTTTCAATATCTAAATTTCATAACAATTATCAAATATAATCTTAATGAAGAGACCTTCTATTGACTAATAGATTGATTCATCATACAAAACATTGTTGAGTTAATTCTTTGTTCTATTTAATTCTACTTTATGTAAAAATTACTATCTCAAAGCAACATTGGCATCTCAAAGCAACATGAAATATTTTAATGAATAAAGGAACTTTTTTGCATGAAAAGAAAGCAGGAAGATACAGAAGTACTGAGATGATTCAATAAGTCTAAATTCTTTGCAGGACCACATAGTGCAAAATTAGCTCATCTCTGTCCTCATGCAACAACTGAAAAAAGTTAGAATTTTGCAAATTTTACCTAATATTGTTCTGATAATGAAACCTCTACATACATCACACAGTATTGTTTTTTGAAAATTACTGGCCCAAATATCTTAATTGGGCAGTAAAACAAGGCAAATTAAAGTGAAAGTCATTTTTTAAGAATTAAGAACTTACATGGTACTTCTGTTTTTCAATTCTATCCAGTAAGAGCCTTGGAACCTTAATAGTAACACCAGTTCCATCCAAAGTATACTGATCAACATGAGCTGTAATGACTGAATTAACAACTTCTCTTTCTTTTTCCAAAAATTTAAGAGTTTCCATCACAGATGCCCACATCAATCGAACCTTTGAAAGTAGAGATTATTTTTAAGAAGACAATAGGCATTGTTATTTAATAAACTAAGAAATGAGAAAGTTTAAATTACATTAATCCATTTACTTCTTTTATTTTTGCAAGGCAAATGGGGTTAAGTGGCTTGCCCAAGGCCATACAAGCTAAGTAATTATTAAGTGTCTGAGGCAGGATTTGAACTCAAGAGACTCCGGACTCCAGGGCCGGGGCTCTATCCACTGTGCTGCCTAGCTGCCCCAATCCATTTACTTCTAAGAATAGATAAGACAAACTTCTTAAAAATGTTCAAGACAATGTACAAAAGTAGTCTGTAAGCATTGTTACAACTTCCAGAAGTACTTCTCAATCATGAGAATTTGGCTTGTTATTAAACAAAAGATGAAGATATATGATATTGGTGTATCAAGAAATATCAAGAAAGGATCCCTAGCACAATGCAAGTACAAAATGAAAACAAATTTATGGGAGTATTCACCAGATGGGTAGGCATGGACTGGCTCTTAACTGCATCAAGGGAGGGAACGTCCAAATGACTGAAACCAGACTTAATGAGTATCTGATTATTCCCCAGTCAGGTTACATTTTTTTAACCATCAGGTACCAAGAAGACCATAAAAAGTAATCCTTAACCAGCATTACAAAGATGATACATATAGATGCAATAAAAAAAGATTAAACATTTTTAGATAGCAAAATAATGAACTTTTATGATGAAGAAAAGTCTCACCTTTTGAACTTTCTCAGATATGTTTCTTTGTTCTTCATTCTGGTTCTTTCTGGTTAAAAATTAATTAATTCAGTTAGCTACAACGAAAACCATATGATTTTGTGATTAAGTCAACCCTATCAACAAATCTACCAACTAAATCCAGATTAAGAAAAAGTACAACTAAAATACTTACTTTTGTAATTTTTGCAGTTCTGTATATTGTGAATTCAAATCTCTTATTTGTTTAATCAATGATCTGCAAGGCAAACAAAATAATTTATGGTTCTAATCAAATAGTTTAATTCCCTCTTTCATGATAAGAAACAAGGGGGGGGGGGGAAGAGTACCTATCCTCACAGTTTATTTTTACCCAAGCAAAAGGAAAGATGATTTATAAGGTTTTCTTAAATAGATATTCTTCCAATTTTACTCAACAGCTGATTAATGGTCCTCCTATAATTGGGGGATGGAAGGACCTTAGAAATTAGTTGGTTATCTCTTAACTAATAAACTCTTCATCTTACAAATAAGGACACTGAGATTCAGAAAGGTTAAATGATTTCCTCATGGTCACACAGCTAATAAGCTATCTCAGAATAGGTTCCAATGGAAGTCTTCCTAACTACAAGCCCAGCCTGTATCCACCATATTGAACTAATTCTCATCACACAAACAGGGACCCTCTGAAGGTCTTTCTTAAGAACTCTGGAACTGATTGGGCAGATGGGAGATACTGGCACAAAGATTACCTAGCATGGTGTGCCCTGATCAGAGAGGGTGCTGTGTTCTATGAGTAAGGCAAAATGGAAGCAGCTCAAAGGAAAATTGAGATGCATAAGTTTAGATGTGTTCACACGCGTTATTTGTGGTAGAGCATACCTGAGTTTGTTTATTAGTCTTATCAGTCACAGTTGGACACATTGTAACTTGCCTCTGACATGATGTAATTTTGATCTTCTTCAACAATGAAGGACAAGAACAAATTAACACATTTCAGAGCCAGTTCCAAAGAATTTTTATAGAGGCCTCTCTATCTTATCCTTAATTTATCCCCATGCAGAGAGAAACCCTCAGCAACAAATTGTTTTAGGGCATTATATCATAGGCCATTTTAAAAGATAATTTTGAAGTAGATATGGCTTAAAATGTAATGGAAAGACAACTGAAAATTTCCATTTTTACCAAAATAAAACTACTTACTGAGAATTTTCTTGATATTGTCGAATCAAAGAATCTTCTTTTTGCAAAATCTGTAAAAACCTAGTACGTCCTATGTGGCATCTTACGAAGGTTTTACGAGGATCTTGAAATTTTATATTAAATGACTCTACAAAGCACTTCTCTGAACCTAAATTTCAAAATGCAAAAAAAAATTGACAATTTACTATTAAAATTAATATACTTTTAATAAAGTAGCATTTAACTGAGATTGCTAACATGACAGATGCAATGATATTCAAATGATTATTATTTCAAGAAGAGCAGAGTGAGATTTCAATTATTCATTCAAATAGGATAGGATAAATAAATAAAAGCCACTATCATTTAACATCTTAGCCTTCTATATAGGGCTACAAGAAACCAAAGAATTGATTGATTTTTCCCTCCTTTCATAACTGAAACAGATACAGGCTAACAAGCAAAAGGCCAAAAGGCATTCTGCAACAAGAAAAAGAATCAGCCTTAGAACTGGAAGCGATCTCAGATTATCTGGATCTCAGATTATCTGGTACAATTCCCTTTCCAAAACAATCAATTGCTTGAGGCAGTTAGGTGATGCAGTGGATAGAGCACCAGTCCTTGAATTAGAGGGACCTGAGTTCAAATTCTGCCCCAGGCCTGTGTGACCTTGGGCCAAGTCACTTAATCCCATTGCCTTAAATAAAAAAAAAAAAAGAATCAATTGCTTGGACAACATCCCTGTCATCATTCAAAATTCTCCAGTGATGGGAAACTCATTACCCTAAGACAGCATGATCCATTCTCTTTAACAGTTCTAATCATTTTTTTTTTTGGCTAGGCACCAGGGTTAATTGGCTTGCCCAAGGCCACACGGCTAGGTCATTATTAAGTGTCTGAGACCGGATTTGAACCCAGTTACTTCTGACTCCAGAGCCAGTGCTTCATCCATTGAGCCACCTAGCCACCCCAACAGTTCTAATCATTAAGAATGTAACACTGTGGAGCATCTAGGTAGCTCTGGAATCAGGACCTCCTAAAATCAAATCTGGCCTCAGGCACTTAATAATTACCTAGCTGCATGACCCTGGGGCAAGTCACTTAATCCCATTGCCTTGCAAAAAAAAAAAAAAGAAAAGAAAAAGAAAATGACATTTTAAACTCTCTGACAAGGGGCGGCTAGGTGGCGTAGTGGATAAAGCACTGGCTCTGGAGTCAGGAGTACCTGGGTTCAAATCCGGTCTCAGACACTTAATAATGACCTAGCCGTGTGACCTTGGCCAAGCCATTTAACCCCATTTGCCTTGCAAAAACCTAAAAAAAATAAAAAATAAATAAAAATAAACTCTCTGACCATCCTAGTCAGATTGCTATAAGTTTCATAGCCCATAAAAAAGGATTTTATAAAATGTGGCACACAGACCTGAATAAAACATTCTGGATTTGGAGTAACAGTGACAGAATACTACAGAACTGCCCTCTCCCTTAATCCATACTTCTATTAATGCACCTGAAGATTACTTTTTTTTTTGGGGGGGGTCATCATTAAATAATAACATCAAGAGTTTCCCAAATGGTTCCTTTTTATGTCCTTTCAAGTCACAGCTGTCCCCATTCTGTACTTTCAGTGGTTTTCCTGAACCTATGTGTAGGATTTAATTTGTTCCCATTAGGTTTTATCTTTTAGCTTTGGCCCACCATTTTTATTAGTTAGGATCCTCCAGGATCCTCAATCCTGTCACTTGATGTAAAAACTATCACTTCCAGTCTCATCTAAAATGCAGTCAACAATCTGCCTTCATCCAAATTACTTATTTTTTAAAATTCCTTCAACATTCCACTGAAAATCCATCCAAACTTAGAAAGGAAAGAAGAAAATAATTTGTAGCATTCTAATTAAATAAAAAGTCCTGAATCTGAAAATTGACTGTATACTAAAGCTAATGTCTAAAAAGAGACATCTCTTAAGCTCAGAAATACAAGGTCTTAAAAAAAGTTTATTTTGAATTAAATTAAATCTGTATTTTATTATCAATATTTTTTAATGCTTTATCTTCAAATAGTACTCATCCTTCTTGAACTCTCCAGCATATGACACAAGTAACCTATTCTTTCTTTCTAAAAGAAATGTGGGGGTAGCTAGGTGGCGCAGTGGATAAAGCACCGGACCTGGAGTCAGGAGTACCTGGGTTCAAATCCAGTCTCAGACACTTAATAATTACCTAGCTGTGTGGCCTTGGGCAAGCCACTTAACACCATTTGCCTTGCAAAAACCTAAAAAATTAAAAAAATAAAAATAAAAGCAATGTGACAAGGAAGAAAGTACTTAACTTGAATCAGGAAGCCTAGGTTCAAATCTCATCCTCATATAATCAAGGGCAAGTCCTTTGCTCTAAGATTTCCAGTTTCCTCAAATGTTAAATGAGGATACTCTCCTCAGTTTTCATGCATTCCTCCAACACTGCTAACCACACCTGCATCCATTTTATTAGGTCCCATTTTCTTCCTCTTAAAGTAATGCTTTAAATGAGGTAACTCTCCCAGTCCTCCCTTGATTATTTGTTTTTGTTCCCATTTTTCCTTCAGCAACTTCATTCAATTCAATAGCTTCAACTACAAATTCTGTGCAGTGATTCAAGAAAAATATATTTCCAGTCAACAAGACTATTAGGAACCAACAGTATACCAGACAATTATACTAAATCCAGTACTGTCCTTATACTTAAAAGAATTATCTTCAGCTAGATGTCTACTAACACCTCAAAGATATCCATAATTAAACATAGCAATCTCCTCTCTCCATCCCTCAATTTATTCAAAAGAAGTATCTTTCTCTCTTCTCTCTCACTTGGAATGTTTAATCAATTACCTAAATCGTTTAACTACCTCTGCAAACTCTCATAACCATCTCAATCTACTTCTCCTTTCTAAATGCTACCAAGCCAATTCAGGTGACCAATTGATACAACAGTTATATCCACCATTCCCTAATTCTAACTCATCCTTCTTAATAGAGTAATCTTCCTCTTGTATAGATCTGGTCAGATCCCTTTTCTCTTCAAAAATATACCGTAGGTTCTTTTGTTGTTTAATCATTCAATGGTGTCCAACTCTTAAGAACTCAGTGAATCATGATGTTTTCTTGGCAGATACTGAAGTAGTTTGTCATTTCCTTCTATTAAATCAAACTGCTTAAAGTGACTTTTCCAGGATCATATATAGCTAATAAGGGTCTACAGTCACATTTGAACTCAGGGTCTTCTTGACTATAGGTTGAATTACTCTACCTAGGAGAGACCTAGTGGCCTCTTAGGCAAACAGAGGTTAAGTAACTTGCCCAAGGTCACATAGCTATTAAGTGTCTGAAACCATATTTGAATTCGAGACCTTTCTGACTTCAGGTCTGGAGTTCTATGCAATAAAAAATTTTTTCATCTATCTTTTGGGTCCTTCCACAATTTGATACCTTTCTGAATTATTCCTTATTAATGCCATCCATATATACTCTAAATAAGGTAGTCAAACTAGACACAATTCTGTCCCTTTGAACACATCCTGCATTTTCCACCTTTAATGCCTTTGTTCACACTATTCCTTCCTTCCACACTACTTCTTCTGTCCTTAGGACCATCCAATCAATGATTTCCTTTGTTGTTGTTGATCAGTCATTTCAGTCAAAACTGACTTCGTGGGAAAGATATTGGAGTGGTTTCAGGATTTCCTTCTCCAGCTCATTTTACAGTGAGAAAATTGAAGCAAACAGGATGAAGTGGCTAGCCCAGGGTCACAAAACTACTGCCCCAAATCAGATATGAACTCAGGAAAGTGAATCTTTCCTGACTTCCATGTATGAAGTTCTATCATGGCACACAGAATAGTTTGGTCCACTAATGACTCCTTTTATCCATGTTATGCAGAACACTTCAGTCCCCAGCAAAGTATTCAAATAACTGAATTCAATTTATTGCCTCAAATGCTATGCTTTAAATTTTGAAAACAATTTTACATAGAAATTTTTATGTGTTTTACATACTTCTCAGATGTCTTAAATAGAGAATACAGAATCCAAGTGGCTGGGTGGCAAAATGCAAAGAGAGAGTGCTAGACTATATAAGGTCTGGAATCAGAATGACTCATTTTCCTGAGTTCAAATCTGGCCTCAAATCACTTACTAGGGGTGGCTAGGTGCCATAGTGGATAAAGCACCGGCCTTGGAGTCAGTAGTATCTGGGTTCAAATCCGGTCTCAGACACTTAATAATTACCTAGCTGTGTGGCCTTGGGCAAGCCACTTAACCCCATTTGCCTTGCAAAAAAAAAAAAAAACCTAAAAAAAAATCACTTACTAGCTAAGTAATTCAAGACATAAAAGTCTAATCTCACTAACAAATATAACAAAAATTCTGTACAAAAACATTGAAGTCCACATTCATCAAGCATTCAAAACCATTTTTTTTTAGGTTTTTGCAAGGCAATGGGATTAAATGACTTGCCCATGGTCACACAATGTCTAAGGCTGCATCTGAACTCAGGCCCTACTGACTCCAGGGCTGGTGCTCTATTCACTGTGCTACCAAGCTGCCCCACAAAACAACAAAATTTTAATATAATAAACTAATTCTAACCTGTAGGAGTTTACAGTAATAATTTATCCAAACATTCTAAAAATCTCTTAAAATTTTATATTTGACATCACGCAAAAAACTTCTTACTTCAGGTATAAACTACCTCTTAATGGTCTGCAAAAGTTCCTGCTGCATTTCTCAAAATGTAAAATTATTGCCATTTTGCTTTACTTACTTTCAGAGTTGGTTTTAATATATTGCACTGCAACAAATCTTGCAAAAGAGTACATGAGATCAACAAACTTGGTGCCACCAGGAGAAAGAAATAATGAACCCACAATTTGAGGAAAGCTGCTTCCACATTCATCCTGAGAAAAAGAAAATGATTTAAATTTGGCTATCTTCTTAGGAGATTTGTTCTTGCTGTAGACTACCTTTAAAGGAATTAGATACATGTTATGCTAGGTTTCCTTACTTACATAGAGCAAAAAACATAGTTTAAAAAACACTGAGTCAATAACCTTGATCCCATCACAAACTCCTGGGTGCCTGTTAGGGAAGTCTCTTCAAGGCTTTAATTCATTTCCTTGCTCCTCCCTCCCCTTATAAGTATTTAGTGGTACAGTGGATAAAATGCTGGGTCTGTAATCAGGAAAATTTAAATCAGGTCTAAAACACAGCATTAACTTGTTTGCCTCAGTTTCCTCAACTATAAAATGGGAACAATAACTGCACCAACCTCAAGAGTTGATGTGAGGCTCAAATGAGATCCTATTTTGTAATAAAGCATTTACACATAGTGGGGGCTCTAAAAATTCATGTTTCCTTCCCCAATTCCCTGCTTAGAGAATGTACAGAAATCAAAAATCAAAAACGTTAATCTGGACTCTAAACTTTCCCATATGGTTATAACAACAAAAAAATTAAGCATCAAGTTGTAATATGATACCAAAAGACTTCATAGAGGTGTTAAGATCCAAAGTCCTCTGAGATTTCCCTGAATTACAGAGGAGTCTAGCGAACAACTAGTAATGAAGCCACATGAGTTTTAACCTTATTTATGAAATAAGCTAAAAAAGTTATTCATAATTAGCAGTTCCTTTTAAACAAGTTCCACAAAACACATATTTTTTTATATGATCTAATTCCCTTACCTTTAAGTTGTGTACTAAAAAATAGAAATTTTTGCTAAAAATAGAAATTTTTGAACACAAAAATACTTTCCAAAAAATTCCAGAAAATGATATTTTTCAAAAATAAATATGGACCCAAGATTATACCAATTAATATTTTCCCAATGAGATCTTAATACCCTTGTGAATGTTAAAATAGTTCTGAAAAATATTAAAGCTGAATTTTTCATCTTTAGAATAAGAACACTCACAGAAATTCTTTTCAACCATTCACAGCACTGTTTCCGAAATTCAGCATCAGCTTTTCGGTCTACTGGAGGCCAACAGAATCTTTTTTATATTTTTTGAAAGGGGGAAAAAAGGAGAGTTAAGTCAAGACCTAGCATAGCACATTTAAGGGGAGAAAAAAATCTTTTATCCTGATTTAAGTCTAATATGAATAGAATAGTAAAAACAATCAAGATTATTGGCATTCATAATTAGTCTCTGAGGATGATGTTCTTATTTATATTTTAAAATAATTACATTTATTACAATTCAGTATATGGTGAGTGGAAAACAAAAAATAACCAACTTCCCAGACGATATAAACAGAAATTATTTTTGAAATGGCCAAAATCAAAGGAATCATTAGTTTAATACAGAGGGTTCAAATTCAAAAGTAAACAGGGAGCCACTAACCCATATATGAGGATTCCTACAGGCCAGATATTAACATAGAACACCACAAATTAACACTTTTTATTTATTTTATTTTATTTTATTTTATTTATTTTTATTCTATTAGATATCTCCAAATTACAATTTAATCTTTAATCACAAATTAATCTGGTTCGTGGGGTGCATGTTTAACACATTTCATTCAATCCAGTCAAAAGCAAAGTAGTAAGGTTCCATTTTTTTCAAAAGATTTGAAAAGAAAAATTAGGCTATGACTGACTATATGAGAAGCCTATATTAAGTAGTATGACAGGACAATATTAAGAGGATTATGGACCTCACAATTAATCAATAAAGCTACCAAATGTTTACTTATTATTAAAACTTTTACTTAAAAAATAGACTTCATAACATAAGTCTGGGAAAAACAAATTAATGAATAAGTTCCATACTTTGGAAGCTGTATTGAGATTCCAAAATTTGGCTTAGTACTATCCAAAGCATTCTGCAGCTACAGGATTGATGAAATTATTAGAAACAATACTGAAATCATTAGACCTGAGTTCAATTTCTACCTCTGACACTTAGAAATTGTGACTGTGAGCAAGTTACTTAACCACCCTGATCCCCATCTTCCCCATTTGTAAAATGGGAAAAACAATATACAACCAACTTCACAGGGTTACTATGAACAAATCATTAAGGTGCCCTATTTTGTCCAGTTGTATCTGACTGACTCTTCAGACCCCAAATTTGACCCCATGAAGATGGAACTCTTCAGTCTTCCTGATTCCAAGCCCCACTATCCACCATGCCAAATACTAAGAGGCAGTAGTCAGCAATCATAAATCTAGGGCTTTTTTAGGCTCTTGAAGAGAGAATATAGTCACAAAAAGAAATTCACAATGAAACCAAGCCACAAGTCTTCACCCTACTTATGACACATGATTTATACATGGTCACAAAAAGCTACTTTAGATGAAGACAACAAAATACAATTTCCAATCTCTAGTGTCTTTACTTAGTTGGTAATTTTTAGAAAGCTATACATAATTCCCCTTCTAAATTCTCTTTTTCAAAGGATAGTCATGATAATCGGGTTGCAGAAGTCTAAGTCTCTGTCACATAATTCAAAACCCTTACGGAAATTACCATTCCAAGATAATGTAGTAAACTATGAGTGACAGTACTAAGGGAGAAGATATTTAGTGAATGCCGACAATCTAAAGAATAAATTTAAAGTAAACAACTTTCTGCTCCTAGCAGTTCAGAATTTAAGTAAAAGTACATATAACCAAGTAAGACAATCATAGACAGGTCAATGAGGTGGTAAGTAAAAAAAAAAAGAGAGATCACAAGACTCTAATAGAATTAGCATTTTACAAAGACATTAAATTGTGCTGTATTTCCAAAATCTAAACTTTACATAAGTGACTGTCTATTAAATACCCTCTAAAAACAGAACTTTGAGATAATCACTCAGAAAAGTCAGACCAAAATTTTAAATCATAACATTAAATTTACAGATATTACCATTTGATAGATTAAAAAAACTATTTTGCTCACCTGAATACTTCTTTAGCATGAGAAGGGTTCAAAGTGGTAAACAAAAAGTAGGCAACTATGTGAAAGGCATCACTGTTAGGCTTGTCAAACATGCTCCTAATTGGTGTTTAAATGATAAGAGAGAATAGTTAATGCAGGGCAACAGTATATACTTCATGAACTTTTTCTTTCAAGGTGAAATTTCCCATTCACCTAACACTGTACAATTTATGAAATTTAATTGTTTTTCTAGGAAATAATGATCAAAAGAAACATGCCTTTCCTTTAGTGCATGGAGCCTTCACTAGGAATAAGATCTAAGCTTTGATCCCAGATTTCTCAGAATTAATGAAGTCAGTTTTTTAGCCTCCTTATTGCCTCAGTTTCTCCAACTAGGAAAATATAAGCAAAATTTGTTTTTGAGGAAAAATTAAATATACTTAAAAGAATATTAAGAGCTTTAAGCTATACAGTACAGGAAAGGCATTAATTACTCTCAAAGCCGATTAATAAAGTATTGACTCAATCATGGTATGGAGTTAGAAATTTTGAAGTTAGAAAATTAAGGTTCTGATCAGTCTACCACCTAATCCCTCTGAATTTGAACATGCATTTCCCCTTCCACAGACTTCAGTCTGTAGCCCCTAATGGGCTCATCTGGCTCTAACAGGATAGGACTCTGAATTCTGCAGATGATGATAGGCTAACCATTCCAGCAAAGCAAAACAAAAAAAAGGGAGAATTCAAATCTAATGCAGCTTGCTCCTATCAGCTGATATACTGAAAAAAGTAATAACAAAATAACAAAATATTAGCATTGGAAGGGCCTTTTAGAGATCAGGAGTCCAACTGTAGTGGAAAAGGAAAAGCCAAAGGCTACAAGCTAACCAATGGCAAAGCCAGGGCTCCCAAGGTATGTTTTAGCTCTGTTTCTCAGACTTATGAAGGCTTGTGAATGAGTCACTAAATATAAGACAACCATCAAAAAATACTATCTCCAATGGAAACAAAAGGAAAACTTAAGAGAGACTTTTGAAAGGGTAGGTAGGTTCCAGTTCACCCAAATCCCTCTATTTTTCAACATCCTCCCAACCCTCTCTAGAAAGCAAGAGACCTATACTGTAAAAAAGCAATGTTTTGAGAATCAGAAGGGCTGGGCTCTAGTCAAGAGGCTTTGACCTTTTGACTACCTTAGACAATTCACTTCACCATTCTATATTTCACTTTCATGCCAGTAAAATGGAAATAATCCTTTTATAACATATCTCACTGATTTATGAAGGGCTTTGTAGACTATAAAATACTTTTAAAACATGAATTATCCTAGACAATTTTCTTTGGGCCATTTTTTCTTTATTAGGAAATAAGATGGAGGGGCAGCTAAGTGGATAGAGCACTGGCCCTGGAATCAGGACTACCTGAGTCCAAATCTGGTCTCAGACTCTAAATTAATTACCTAGCTGTGTGGCCCTGAGCAAGCCATTTAACCCCATTTGCCTTGCAAAAAAAAAAAAACACCTAAAAAAAGAAAATAAGATGAACACATTCAACTTTAATAAAACAAAAAAACCTTTTAATTTAAAAAAAATTAAAAAAAAGAAAATAAGATGGACACATTCAACTGAGATCAATGTATAACATGGAACCAATGTAAACACTAACAGAATGCCTTCTGTGGGGGATGGGGGAAAGTGTAAAACTCAAAATAAAATCTTTCTTAAAATATAAAAAAAATCTTATTGTCTGATCTTGTTATCTCTTATACTCTTTGTTTCTTCCTTAAGGATATGATTTCTCTCTCATCACACTCAATTTGGATCAATGTACAACATGGAAACAAAGTAAAGACTGACAGATTGCTTTCTGTGGGGGGAGGGAAGTAAGATTGGGAGGAAAAATAGTAAAACTCAAAATAAATAAAGTCTTTCTTAAAAAATAAAAAAATCATATTGTCTGATCTGATCTCTTATACTTTTTGTTTCTTCCTTAAGGATATGATTTCTCTCTCATCACACTCAATTTGATCAATGTACAACATGGAAACAAAGACTGACAAATTGCTTTCTGGGGGGGGAAATAAGATGGGGGAAAAATTGTAAAACAAAATAAATGAAATCTTTAATAAAACAAAGAAAATTTTAAAAATTAAAAAAATTAAAAAAGAAAATAAGATGGACACATTCAGCTGAGATCAATGTATAACATGGAACCAACGTAAACACTAATAGAATGCCTTCTGTGGGGGATGGGGGGAAATTGTAAAACTCCAAATAAAATCTTCCTTAAAATATAACAAAAAAATCTTATTGTCTGATCTTGTTATCTCTTATACTTTTTGTTTCTTCCTTAAGGATATGATTTCTCTCTCATCACACTCAATTTGGATCAATGTACAACATGGAAACAAAGTAAAGATTGACAAATTGCTTTCTGTGGGGGGGGAAGTAAGATGGGGAAAAATTGTAAAACTCAAAATAAATGAAATCTTTAATAAAACAAAAAAACTTTTAAAATGAAAGAAGAAAAAAGAAAAGAAGATGAACACATTCAACTGAGATCAATGTAAACACTAATAGAATGCCTTCTGTGGGGGGTGGGGGAAAATTGTAAAACTCAAAATAAAATCTTTCTTAAAAAATAAAAAAAATAAAAAAAATCTTATTGCCTGATCTTGTTATCTCTTATATTTTTTTGTTTCTTCCTTAAGGATATTATTTCTCTCTCATCACACTCAATTTGGATCAATTGTATACCATGGAAACAATGTAAAGACTGACAGATTGCTCTCTGTGGGGGGAGGGAAGTAAGATGGGGGGAAAATTGTAAAACTCAAAATAAAATAACAAAAAAATTTAAAAAATATAAAAAATGAAAATAAGATGTTAGATTAAGACTGACAGATTGCTCTCTGTGGGGGGAGGGAAGTAAGATGGGGAAAAATTGTAAAACTCAAAATAAAATAACAAAAAAATTTAAAAAATATAAAAGAAAATAAGATGGAGTTAGATTAAGACTGACAGATTGCTCTCTGGGGGGAGGGAAGTAAAATGGGGGAAAACTTGTAAAACTCAAAATAAAATAACAAAAAAATTTAAAAAATATAAAAAAAGAAAATAAGATGGAGTTAGATTAAGACTGACAGATTGCTCTCTGTGGGGGGAGGGAAGTAAGATGGGGGAAAAATTGTAAAACTCAAAATAAAATAACAAAAAAATTTTAAAAATATAAAAAAGAAAATAAGATGGAGTTAGATTATCTCTAAGCTAACTTTTAGCTCTAGCATGTTATTCATAACAATCCAGGGGCTCTTGAAATTCCAAGATGCTCCCTAATCTTGTCCATCCAGCTGAGGTCCCTAGTAAGAACAGGCTTCATTCAGGCCTGGCAGAAGCGCCTCCCGCGGCCCGGGCTGACAATTGTTACCTCATCCGGTGCTCACTCACAATCCCCCCCCTGGAGAGGGGGAGTCTGCCGGTATTTTACAACTAATAATTAGGAAAAAAATAATAATTTTCAACCGCACTTACTGCGCACCCTTCGATCCTCACTTTTGACAGCTGAGGAAACTGAGGCAGGCGCTAAGAGCAGTGGAAAACCAAGAGGCGGCGCCAGGCCCGGCCCACCGGGCGGTGTTATAGTCTATCTGCAACGCGCTTAGCGCCTAGTTTTTTACCAAAAAAAGCTACTTAAGGGGCGGCCGGGTGAGGACCCGAGTTCAAATGGAGCCGCACAGCCCCGAAGGTGCGCCAAGATGAAGGAGCCCGCCCTCTCCGCCACTTACACGCCCAGCTTCGTGTGCGAGGGGAGCTTCCCGGCCTCGGCGGCGGCCGTGTCCGCCTCGAACCCCAGGGCCAGCAGCAGCTGCCAGAGGTGCTCCCTCTTCCAGGCGCTCATGTTGGCGGCTGCTCCTCCTCCGGCCGCGCCCCGAAGGCCCGAGGGCGGCGGGCGGGACAAAGACGACGACAAAAGGCCCGCGCCGCTGCTCTACATGCCGCCCCTTCTCCGCGGGCGGCGGCTCAGGCCACCGCCGATGGCGGCTCACCGGGCGACAGCCATTTTATCATCCCCTGGGGGGAAAAAAAGCGCCCAAAAAGCTGTCGCGTTTAACGGAACCGCCAACGACGGCGTTTCTCCCCGCCCCTTGTGGATGGCGTCACTTCCGGAAGCGCGACGCGATGTCATTGGCTAAGGTCTCCTGCCGCACCCCCTCCCAAGGCGGGCGCTTTAATCTCCTCTCCAGAAAACTACGAATCCCATAATGCCTTGCTGTTGGAGAGGAAGGAAGTGTTAAGCGAGGGTGTGGCTACACCCGGCAGCGGAACCCTCCTCTTCCGGGGTTTTTGAGGAAAGGCATGCTGGGGAATAGGATCTCAATAACTTCAAGTGATGAGCGCTATACCTTAAGGGTCTTAAGAGATCCTCTAGAAAAATGTTATCGGCCGGGGCGACCAGGTGGCCCAGTGGATAGAGGAGTACCTGAGTTCAAATTCGGCCTCAGACACCTAATAATTACCAACTGTGTGGCCTTGGGCGACTCATTTAACCCCATTTGCCTTGCCAAAACTAAAAAAGTAAATAAAAATCTTTTTTAAAAGTACCTCAAAGGCTACATCACAGATCGCCCCACATTGTCCCCGATAGTTGCCTTGCAAAAAGAAAAAACTAAAAAATATTATTAAAAAAAATTATCCACACCCTAACAGCAACATGGGGGTGATGATCAACCTTGAAGGACTTGCTCATTCCATCAGTGCAACAATCAGGGACAATGTGGGGCTGTCTGCAATGGAGAATACCATCTGTATCCAGAGAAAGGACTGTGGAGGTTAAACAAAGACCAAGGACAATTCCCTTTAATTTAGGAAAAAAACTTATCTCTTACTGTCTGATCTTGTTATCTCTTATTATCTCCTATACTTTTTGTTTCTTCCTTAAGGATATGGTTTCTCTCTCATCACACTCAATTTGAATCAATGTAAAAGACTGACAAATAAGGGCGGATAAAGGCCTATAAAACACAGGCCTTGGAGTCAGGAGTACCTGGGTTCAAATCCGATCTCAGACAATAATTACCCAGCTGTGTGGCCTTGGGCAAGCCACTTAACCCCGTTTGCCTTGCAAAAAAAATCTAAAAAAAAAAAAGACTGACAAATTGCCTTCTGTGGCTGGTGGGGGAGGGAAGTAAGATTAGGGGAAAATTGTAAAATTCAAAATAAATAAAATCTTTAATTAAAAAAAAAGTTATCCACCTCCAGAGAAAGAACTGATTAAGTGCAAATTGAAGTAAAATTTTTTTCACCTTCTATTTTTCACAACATGGAGAATTTGTTTTGCATGTTTTGCATGTCTTCATATGTTTAATTGACGATGTATTGCTTGCTTTCTGATGAGAAGAGGAGCAAATTGGAAAGAAATAATTTTGTTTAATTCGTGTTAAATACATTTTTAAATTAAAATTCTCTAGTCTCTCACACTTATAAAAGAGGTACAGAAAGGTACTTAATCCAATGCTACTTAAACTAGTAAAGAGGAGGCAAAGTTTTTCCAATTTTAAATAAACTAAATCCCAGTGTCACTTAACAAAGGGCAAAGCTGAATTAAATTGAAATGTGAAGGAATGCCCAATTGGGAATTGGCTGAACAAACTGTGACTTTCATGATGGAAGATTATTAATGCTGCTGGAAAGGAGTAGGGGTAGTTTCTGGGGGGAAAAATGACACCACCTTTATGAACTGATACAAACTGATGTGAGAACCCAGGACATCATCCTGTATAATGCACTGCTGTAATAATGATCAATTGTGAAAGAATTGGCCTGTCTCATCAATACAATGAGCCAAGACAATTTCAAAATACTTATGATGAAAAATGCTATCCACCTCAAGAGGGAGAGCTGATGAGCTCTGAATCTAAGTTGAAGGGAAATTTATTTTTTTACTTTTTTTCCACAATATGGCTAATATGGAAATTGTGTTACATGGTTTCCAATTTATAATTGAAATCATATTTTTGATTTCTCAGTGGGTGGGGAAAGGGTGAGAGGAAGGGAATCCAAAATCAAGATTTTAAGAGAAAAGAATGATAAAAAACATGTAATTTTTTGAGATATTAATGCATGATTGGTAGAGAAGTGAACTGCTTCAACATTCTGTAGAGCAATTTAGAACTATGTCCAAAGAACTATAAAATATGCACACCCTTTGACCTAGCAGTGCCACTACTAGGTTTGTGTCCAAAAAGGTGGTGTAGTGGGGGGGCGGTTAGGTGGCGTAGTGGATAAAGCACCGGCCTTGGAGTCAGGAGTACCTGGGTTCAAATCCAATCTCAGACACTTAATAATTACCTAGCTGTGTGGCCTTGAGCAAGCCACTTAACCCCATATGCCTTGCAAAAACCTAAAAAAAAACAAAAACAAAAAGAGAAGAAAAATGAAAAGGACCTTATTTTATAGCAACTCTTTTCAGATTCATTGAGGGAATACCCATCAGTTGGGGAATGGCTGAATAAATTTTGAAGCATGATTATGATGGAATGCAATTATGTTGTAAGAAATGATGAGTGGGATGCTTTCAGAAAAACCAGGACTTACAAAAGCTGATGCAAAGTAAAATGTGCTGTGTACAAAGTACAAAGTACAAAATACAATGACCCAAAACAACTCTGAATGACTTATGATGACTTATCCATCCACAGAGAGTTGGTTTTCAGAATACAGATTGAAACCCCGCAAAAAATATTTTTTTAAAGAGCTATAATTTTGTACATCCTTAGGTTTTTTTTTTAATCTAGGACTAATCCCTCCCTTGGGCAACTGTTCCTCATACTGCCCTTTCTATTTCTCCCCTTCCCCTTTTATTACCCTCTTAAGTAATATGTATTTCTGCACCCAACTGGGGACTACCTCTATCTCTTTTTATAGATGTGTCCTTATGCACCCTGATTATGTGACATCGTTTTTTAAATCCTTTCCATTCCCCCTCACCCACAATATATTTATCCCCTCTTTCCATCCTTTTACTAAAATCGAGACATCGTAGAACAATTCCACACTGTATCTATTTGGAATCCCTCTAAGGACCCTGGTAATGGTAGGATTCAGAAGGAACATGTATATCACCCTTTCCTAGTTTAGTCTTTTAAGATTATCCACTGATATGTTTCTCTTCATGCCTGTGTTTTTTTCATCAGGAGCATTTGGAAGTTCTGTGTTTCATTAAGGGTTCATTTTTCCTCCCCCTCTCTGCAAAAACATTATATTCAGTTTTTCTGGATAAGTTATTTTTGACTGCCAGCCCTATCTTGCTGGAATATTGTATTTCAAGTTCTTTGCTCCTTTATAGTCATGGCTACTAAAACATGGGATCTTGCCTTTATTAGTACTTAGTACTTCAATTCTTTTTTTCTGACTGCTTACAGTATTTTTTTTTTTTGGTTTAACTTGGAAGATACAGATTTTGGCTATTCTGTTCCTGAAAGTTTCATTTCAGGGGTTTCTATCAAGAGGTAACCAGAGAATTTTTTCTCTTGCTATTTTGTCCTCTGAGTCTAAGAGATCTGAGCAGTTTTCTTTTAAGATTTTTTTAAAATAATGATGTCTTGCCAGGTTTCAGAGATGAAAATTAACACCCCTTTGAGTAGAGTATTGTAAGAGTCTGATACCTAGGATAGGTATGGTTGAGTCTGGGACAGAGATCAGAGAGCTATTATAGGGGTGGTGGAGTGTGACCTCGTACTAACCTCAGAGAAGCCTGAGAAGCTTTGGTTTTGTGAGCAGGCAGGAGAGCAGCACAGTGGACAAAGGGACTCCAACACAGAGGATAGATAGCAATCTGGTCAGCTCTACTGGCCTGCAAGACCAGGACCCTGAGCCCCATATTTTCAGCAAAGTCCCTGTTTTTCCAGTTGAGCCCCTCTCCCCATCCCTGTGAGAGAAAGGGACTCTTCCCAGAACAAATACAGTAACAACCTCCCCACCCCACCCCCAGGCTCTCAATACTGAGATTAACTAAATAGCCCAAGGGCCCAGCCCACATTGTTCAAAGATAATTCAGTCCAGTTGCTCCCCCCACCCTCTAGGCCTAGGGAATGGACCATAAATCAAGCTCACAGACACTCTAGAGAAAGCCTCTAGCATCCCCTACTGGTCAGCCCACTTGAAGAAACTAAGCCCAGTGAGCAAAGCCTCTAGGGTTTTCAAAACCAAAAGTCTGAACCAGCTCCTCTCCAACACAAGATGCTAGAAAAATGAAGAAACGCTAGTGAGAAGAGGGGTCCCACTGAAAACTACCTTAAAGACAAAGACCCTAACTCAAAGCCAGAACTTCTGAGAATATGAATTGGTCTCCAGCCCAGAAAGACTTCTTAGAAGAGATCAGGAGAGAGTTTAAAAATCAATTGGAAAAACTGAGAAAAGAAGCTCAAGAGAAAATTAACACCTTGCAACAGAAAAACAAATCCTTAGAAAATACAATTGGGCAACTGCAAAAAAATAATTTTCTCAAAGCCTCAATTAGGCAAATGGAAAACTCCTTCAAAAAAAAGAATTTACCAATTGGAAAAAGAGTTGCAAAAGGCAAATGAAGAAAATTCTTCTCTAAAAAAAAGAATGGAATCTGTGGAAACTTCATGAGATAACAAGAATTTATTAAAACCAAAAAGTCAAAAAATAGCAAAAAAATATAAAATACCTCATCAGTAAAACTGCTGACCTCAAGAATAGATCCAACTTAAAAAATCAGTGGGCTTCTAGAAAACATTGAAGAGTAAAAAAGCTTGAACTCAATATTACAGGATTTCCCTGGCATCATGGAACCAGAGGGGGAAAATAGTTATTGAAAGAATACATCGATCTCCCCCTGAAAGGGATCCCAAAAAGAAAACACCAAGGAATATTGTGGCCAAATTCCAGAACTATCAGATAAAAAGAAAATCCTGCAAGCAGTAAGAAATGATTTAGATGCCAAGGAGCCACAGTAAGAATTACACAGGACCTGGCTGCATCAACATTAAGGGATCAAAGGGCCTGGAATGTGATATTCTGAAGAGCAAGGGAACTTGGAATTCAGCCAAGAATCCCCATCTGGCAAAACTGAGCCTTCTCTTCCAGGGGAAAAGATGGGCATTTAACAAAATAGGAGACTTCCAACTTTTTCTGATGAAAAGAACAGAGCTAAATAGAAAATTTGGACTTCAAACAGGAAACTCAAGAGACAAATGAAAAGGAAAAAGGGGGGGAAAGAAAAAACTGCTATCCAATAAGATGAAACTGGCTATATCCCTACCTGGGAGAAAGATTCTCATAATTCTTGAGAATTATAACTCTATCTGAGAGAATTTACTTAGCCAGAAATGATGGACACTCATGACTTATCCGTGACTCTGATAAAATGATATAAAAACAATATCTCCTTTAAAAGGGGGAACAGGAAAGAGACAGGAGGATGGAGGAGACTGAATGGGGTAAATCACATTACTTAAAAGAGGTACAAAGGACCTATTGCAATAGAGGGGAAGAAGGGAGGAGGTGAGAACCACCTGAATCTTACTCTTATCAGATTCATTTAAAGTGAACATACACACAGTCAGTTAAGAAATGTATCTTACCTTTCAAGGGGGAAGGGGAAGGAAAAGAGAAACTAATAGAAGGAAGGGAAGGAAGAAGGGGTAAAGAGAAAGGGGAAAGAAAGGGGAGGGGTTGGATATAAGGGGGAAAACACACTGAAGATGGTGGTATTCATAAACAAAATACTGAGGAATATGGATACAGTGAACAAATACAAACAGAGGGAAGATAGCATGGAGGGCAATAAAGAGTAATTATAACTTTGAATGTGAATGGGATGAACTCTCCCATAAGTGATTAGTAGAGTGGATTAAAAATCAGAATCCTACAATATGCTGCTTACAAGAAACTCATTTGAAGCAGAGAGACATGTAAAGGTAAAAGGTTAGAGCAAAATATATTTTGCTTCAGCTGAAGTGAATAAAGCAGAGGTAGCAATGCTTATCTCAGACAAAGCAGCTTCAAAAATAGATCTCATTAAAAGAGATAAGAAAACTATATCCTCCTAAAAGGTACCATAGACAGTGAAGCAATTTGAATACTAAATATGTATGTACCAAGTGGTATAGCCTCCAAATTCTTAGATGAGAAGTTGAATGAGTTACAGGAAGACATAGACAACAAAACTCTACTGATAAGAGACCTCAACATCCCACTCTCAGATTTAGATAAATCTAATCATAAAATAAATAAAAAGCAAGTTAAGGATTACTTCCTTAATAGAATGTTAGAAAACCTAAATATGATAGATCTTTGGAGGAAATTGAATGGGTAGAGAAAGGAATAAACTTTTTTTTCTGCAGAAAGAAATGAAGCAAATAATGGCCTCTTTTGTTTAGTTAAAAAAGTCTGGGAGGGGAAGACCCTCAATATTTCTGGCCAAAGCAGACTGGCCAACAATAGGTCCCAGTCCAAATCTATTTGATCATATTTTGGACCCCACTGGCTCACAATGATTGTAAGTAATAATTGTTTAATTTGTTTCTGTTTGCTGAAATAGACTAGACTCACTGTGCCCTTCTCTGGATTTCTCCATCAGAATTCCATTCAGTGTATTTGTTAAATCTGTTTGGAAGAATTAGTGGATAGGAGCTCCCCATATTGTTTCCCACTTTACCATCCTGACTCTCAGGACCAAAATTAAGAAGTTTGATTGAAAATCAAAACAACAAAAGGCACAAACTAGATGGAAAAACTTAATTTGGGAAAAGTAAAATAGTTTGTTCATGGATTAAATCAGATGACACTACCAGGAAATGTACTGAGATTAATGGAAAAAATGAATTGTATATCTGGGTTTATGTAGAATGACCAGAAAATTCCACTAGAGTATTCCAACAACAAACCAGTCTAATGGTTTCCAAGGTAACTTCCACTTGAAGTTGGAAACAAAGGATTGAGTTCCAGCCATCTTTGGACCACTGGACAGCCATAATTCTACAAGAGCATCATCTCTCAGAGCCTAGCAGAGAGCTATACCTAAGGAAAACTTCTTGTGGACTACACAAAGGCAGAAAAGGATTTTTAGTAACTAGGGGATGTGTGCTAGTAACTGGCCACATGATTCCTAACCTTGATCCTTCCATGCAGAAGAACTGAAACAGGAGGTTCAAGAGTTACACACACTGCACATGTTTTTAAATTCGCAGTATTTTGATTAATTGTACTTTTTCTGCCCTTAAAAACTACTATTGTTATATGGGATATTATTTGATTTCTGGAAGGGGAAGGTGAGATGTCCTAAGAAAAATTATTCAGATGTTAAAAAAAACTCATGAAAATAATTGTGGGAATGTACCATATTTTAGGAGGGAATTCTTTGTAGCAATTTCTTAAAATATTGTCTCAGTAACTCTCCCTTCAAAAAAGCTAATTCTAGTCAACTGATATGGGAAACACAACAGATAAAGACTTTTATAAACTTTTACCCCTGAAGGAAAGCAAGCCAGCTGTTTTGTAGGAATTCAACTTGCTCATCCAGTTTTGAGTGGTAAAATCAACCCAGAGTAAGTGTTACATATTTATTTGTATCCATTAGGATATAAGCTCCTTAGAAATAGGAATTGTTCCATTCTTTGTGTTTGCATCTTGTTTCTTTGAAGGTAGGAAGCTCTTTTTTGAAAAATATTTTTATGACATGTTGAAGCAGTTTCTCTGATGAACTTATAATAATGTAATTCATCCCAAAGACAGAGTTGATAGTGTCTGAATACAGATTGAAGCATACTTTTTTTATCATTTTATTTTTCTTCTTTCTCTCTTTGTGAAGGAGTGGTCATGCTTACTTTTACAACATGACTATTGTAATATTTTCCATGGCTACACATTTTTAACCTAAAAAAATAAGTTTTATTGATGATCTTGTTTCATACATCATCATAGTTATCCCTATTTCCCACCCCCCCTCCTCCTAGAGAGCCATCCCATACAACAACTAGTATTTTATGGAGGGGGAAAAAATCAACAAAGCTGACTAATACTTTGAAAAAGTCCAAAAACCATACAATATATAACACATGTGAAAAGAAGGATTAAGGAGGGGGTTGTGCCTTTTCATATCTCTTCATTTAAGTACTGCTTGATCTCTATAATTTTGTTACATTCACTTCTGAGATTTTTTTGCGGGAAGTTCTTTTTGCTTACACTATTAATGTAGAATACATTGAGCCTGAAAATGCAATTTGTCTTTCTGAATTCACCTTCTCATTACTTCCCCTCTGCACAATCTTCTCTTACTTAAATACAATTTACTTTCTTGTTATTGTATCACATCCCTAATGTCATGGTTCTCTTGAGAACTAAGGAAAAATAATTTTTGTGGGTAGTAGAAGCTGCCCTATGGCTGGCTATTTAGGCAACACAGCTCCCTTCCTCTCTTCTTTCCTCTCTTTTTTCTTTCCTTTCAAAGAAATGTAAAATTTGATCCCTGAAAGCTCACAAAACCTTGGGATTTACTGGCTTCAAAACACTCTGGTTCTCCTTGATTGACCAACAATAAATCCCATTCTAAATCCCACTTGATCACTGGTTCAGAGTGATTGAAAATAGCAATTGAAAATGGTCTAACGCCCGCCGCGGCCGCTCCAAAGTTTGCGGCGGGGCCGGCAGGGCCGGCCGGGCCGCAGGGGGCCGCTGGGCTGCGTCGCGGGGGGTCCCGCTGAGTGACGGCCATCTTTGCCGGGGCCGCCAAGCTGCCAGCATGTCCTACAAGCCCACGGTGGGTGCCCCCCTGCCCCCGGCTGGGAGTGTCCACTCTCCTTCCACCAGCATGGCGGCATCTACCCAGTATCGGCAGCTGATCAATGACTATGGACTCCCATCTCTGGGCTATACCCAGGGTTCAGGGAGCAGCCAGGTACCTCAAAGCAAATATGCAGAACTTCTAGCTATCATCGAAGAGCTAGGGAAAGAGATCAGACCCACATATGCAGGGAGCAAAAGTGCCATGGAGAGGCTAAAACGAGGCATCATTCATGCTCGAGGATTAGTCCGGGAATGCCTGGCAGAGACTGAACGCAATGCAAGATCCTAGCCTCCCACTTCACTTCCAAAGTTTTCCATTTCTTTGTGAAGAAGAAAGACTAACACTTATTCCTCAGGTGACTTTCAAAACATTCATATCAATCTCTTCTGTTGAATGGTCCAAAAAGTTTGGGTTCTTTCCCCCTTTTCTTCTTCCCATCCCCACCACAGTCTGTAAGAATAGGAGGTCATTTTGCAGTTAAGATTTCCATTATATGTAGTTAGCAACCTAGGTCACTTTTTTAAAAAAATATTGAGTCCAGACCATGCATGTAGAAAATTCTGCTTCTGTTGCTGCCAACTCTAATTTACTGCCCTGCTAACTTAACCCCAATCTTGGATTTTTCTTCCTTTGAATACACTTAAAACCACCCACCTAAATATCATTCTTTTGCACCTTTTCCAGAATCTCCAATAACTCTTTAAAGATTTTTTTCACAAATCAATGCCAACTGCATTGACATACCCTGACAGTTGGGTATCTCCCAGTTAGGGCTACATGATGATCCCTGCTTTAAAAAATAAAGAATGTGGGTTCGTTTTTGGTGTGTGAGCTTTTGCATGATTGTTCGTGCTTTGAAGTCAAATTAAAATGCATGAGTTACAAATACAGATTATTGATCAGCCTACTAAAAAATGAAGAACCCACAGTTACTTTTCAGACAGACTGTAGATTTCAGATCTTGAGTTTGCCATAGAATGATTTAAAAAAATCTGGATAAATGACTAAAATTGTTATGTACATCTTTGTATGTATTACTTGATGTAATAAAGCTTATTTCCATTAACAATTTGTATCAAAAAAAAAGAAAATGGTCTAACCCATCCAGCATCTTTTCCCTTCCAGGTTTTTTTTTTTAAGCTAAGTTAGAGGTCTTTCTTTGCTTCATTTCTTACCTAACTGAGACTTGTTAAAAACCTTAGAATAAAAAGACCAAGATCTCCCACTGCATTCAGGACCATCTGCAGTTCTGGTTCATATCTAGCCACTGGACTCATATAGTTCCAGAAAAAGAAAGTGAGGCTGGTAACTTTGCACAGCCCTCACTCACTTAAATCCAATTCATTTGCATGTCATGGCATAACATCCCTGATATCATAATCTACTTTGAGAATGAAGAACAAACAATTCCCTATTTGACTTCTAAGATAACAGCTACTCAGGAAGCATTTTTTCATAATCAGCAAAAGAAGACACACACACACACAACAAATGACAGTGCTCAAACTTTATTTCAAGCATATCAATGATGAAATTATGAAGCTAGATTAACTGCCTTCACAACCTAAATTTCTTGCATATAAAATCAGTTCCAGTGTTTTTGAGAATAAATTAAACAATTCAATTCAGAGAGGAGGTGCCATTGCAGAGAAGGCAGAGAAGGGGAGGTTAAAGAGCTAGAAGGAGCAAGACAGTGCCTCAGAAGCCAAAGGAAGAGATAGGATCCAAAAAGAAAGGTGGTCAATAGTGGCAGAGACTCAAAAAAAGACCTTGGGATTTAAGAACTTGGAACAACATAATGACCAATTAACTGATGGTGACCTCCTAACAAAGTGATAAGGCAGAGTGAGATATTCTTCAACACATTAAGAACGAGAATTTGTTTTTGCTTGCCTATGCTTATTTGCTACAAGAGTTTTTTTCTGGTTTTTTTGGTTAGTGTGGGAAGGAGAAAAAAAATAAATGTTGGAAAATTGAAAAAATATCATTTTGAAACAATAAAAAGGCCATGGAATTAAATAGAAATTCTTTTGAGTAGAGACTCACTGTATTTGTACTCACAACACCTAGTGGTGCCCAGTTCATAGTAAGAGATTAATAGAGGCTTGTTGACTAATTTTTATATTTTGAGATGAGTTCCATTAGCTAAGTTAAATGAGATTAATGAAGGAAGTTATAAGAAAGTAGTTGCATTAGGTATAAACCAACTTTTCAAGAAACCTAAGGGAGAAACTGAACTACAGCCTGAGAAGACAGGATCCAGAGAGGATATTTGTAGGATGTGGTAAATTTGACCAATGTTTGTAAGTTAATAGAAAAGAAGTAGAGAGAAAAAGAGAGATAAAAAGTTTAGAGAGAAGATAATTCCTAGAACAAGATCATGGAAATTAGTGAGATTGGGAACAGAGGCATGTAGTTTTGAAGACTGGAGAAGCATGTGTCAAATAGTCTGTTTCCTTGGTATATCTGTGCATCCATACATTATTTGTAATAAGCATGAAGCATAGGCATTGCAGTAGGGGACTTGAATAAAGAAGAAAAAGTTTGTAATAGTTGCTCTGGGAAATGAAATAAGGAATAAATAAAATAAAAACATTTTACTACCATTCCCATAAAATCTATAAATACTTAGAGAAAACATGTAATTTAACAAAGTTAAATGCTATATTCAAGATCAATTTGTCACTCTTTATTCATTATTCTGACTTGAGATCACAGATCCATTAAGTTGTGAATAATCAGTTTCATCCTCCTCATCCAAACCTAAAATGTCTGGAATTTCATAAGTCTCAGAAGACAAGTCAGTGATGGTGAAATCTGGTACCTGAAAGAGAAGAAACTCAAATATTAAAAGTAATAGCTACTTAAGCAAAAAAAAAATCAATGTAGAGAATGAGAATTTGTCTTATAGAAGCTGTGATACTTTCTAAATAGGAAGTTTAAAAAGTTAAAAAATTGTAATTTGTTTCACAAATATAGATTTCTATATACCAGATTTTCTTAAAGTATAAAACACTCCTGTTTATAAATATAAAAGGGGCGGGCAGCTAGGTGGCATAGTGGATAAAGCACCGGCCTTGGAGTCAGCAGTACCTGGGTTCAAATCCGGTCTCAGACACTTAATAATTACCTAGCTGTGTGGCCTTGGGCAAGCCACTTAACCCCGTTTGCCTTGCAAAAAAACTAAAAAATATATATAAAAGGGAAGCAGTTAGTGGCTCAGTGGATAGAGTGCAAGGCCTAAAATCAAGAAAACTCATTTTCCTGAGTTCAATTCTGACCTCAGACATGACCCTGGACAAATCATTTAGCCTGCTTTGTCTCAAGTTTCCTCATATGAAAAATGAACCAGAGAAAAAGGTAGCAAACTACTCCAGTATCTTTGCCAAGAAAAACCCACTTGGCTCCCAAAGAGTCAGATAGAATCAAAATGAGTGAACAAGAATAAGGCTAAAAGGATCATAGATGTAGAGCTGAAGAGAGATGTAAGAGGTCACCCAGCTTAATTCCCTCATTCTACAAATGATAAAACTGAGGCAAAGTAATAATAGTCAACATTAATAGTCAATAGCACTTACTCCGAGGCAACCACTGTGCTAAAAGCTTTAAGCTTTAGTATTATTTCATTTAATCTTCATAACAACACTGGGAAGTAGGAACAGTTATTATTCCCATTTTACAGATGGAGAAACTGAGACAAACAGGTTAAGTGACTTACTCAAAAACAATATAGCTAGTAAATGGCAAATCCAGAATTTGAACTTGGGGATTATGACTCTTTCCACTAATGTACTTGATAATCCTTGGTCATACTTGCAGTAATTGTAATCCTCTGAAACATAACCACAATCAGACAGAAGATAAAGCCTTTAATACATTTTTAAACAATATTTCATAAAGCTTATGTACTTTATTCTATAAGAAAGGTCCTCAGGCAATCAAAGTCTTACTTACACCTAAGACATAATTCTAACAAATCTTGGTGATGTTTTTCCCATCCTTGAGCAATCAGAAGCAGTCAATTATGAGGAATAGGATCAGCATCAAAAAGTAAAAGGAGTAATAAAGAACAAGCCACATAGAGTATCTAGCACAGTGTAAATATGAGAAATGGTTAATTAGTTGAAGCAGTCTGAAAGAAGCTTAAGTTGCTGATTTAGAGCTCAATCTAGCTATTTGATCCCACAACTCTGCTATTCTCTCCTTGCTCAGTCAGATACTTGAAAATGCCTGTTTGCCAGGCAGACAAAATCCTCTAGGCCCTTTTCCTACAATTCTCATCATACTATATTCTAAAAGTTTCAAACTCTTCTAGATGGCTCACTTCTTAGAGAAGTTGACCATCTATAACCTTCAAGAATATACAAAATAGTTTCAAAAGTCACAATTTTTTGTATATAGGAAAACAGGTACACCATATAGCAATACAGTTAGTTTTGAATCACCTCATGATTCTGGAAAATAATTTGGAATTATGCAAGAAAAACTTTAAAAAGTATTCAGTACCTCAGACTTAGTGATCTCATTGTGGAGATTATGCCCTGGAAAGGCTATTGACAAGAAGAAAAAACTTATCTTTAAAAAAAAATATTCATAAAGGCTATTTGTCACAGCCAAAAAAAAAAAAAGGAAACACATTCTAGGACTAATGATTGGAGAATAGGTTATATGATGGAATGGAATATATTATTAGGGTACAAAAATAAACATCAAGAATTAAAAAAATAAAATTCATGAAGTGATACAGAATAAACAAAGGACAGCTAAAAGTACAATGTACCTACTACAACTCCTAAATAAGAATTTTGAACAGTAACAAATCTCAGATCAAAAACAGGAAACATTGTTACTAACTTTTAATAAATGGAAAACTAGCAAAGGTGAAGATTGCACGTACATTTTTTTTTAGGTTTTTTGCAAGGCAAATGGGGTTAAGTGGCTTGCCCAAGGCCACACAGCTAGGTGACTGAGCCTGGATTTGAACTCAGGTACTCCTGACTCCAGGGCTGGTGCTCTATCCACTAAGCCACCAAGCTGCCCCGCACATACATTTTTTCAAGGATTTTATGTTGTGGAGGATTCAAAAGGGAGCAAGATGGGGTTTATCATGTGTTGAAACAAAATTTACCATAAAGACTTAAAAAAAATGACAATCTATCAAGAGAATTACTTTCCTGAAATTCAGTCTTTAGAGACAAGTAACACCAACCAATAACACCTAATTAAATTGGATAACCTCAAGGTCTTTTTTGAACCCAAAGCCCTAAAGCTTATTTGACTATGGAGAAAAAAATGAGTGGGAAACCATACTCTGGAAGGACTCTCAATACGATCCCTTGACTAGTGTAACTAACTCTAAAGTGATCTCATTTATTTGCAGAGATATGAGATCCATATTATTAAATATAATGAGACTTCACAAATTTTGCTCACCTGTTTTCTCCCCGCCCTTTGATTCTGAATCAATGGTATAGAAGGGAGGAGATATTTTAAACTGACATCAAAATAAAAGATTTAAATGAAAGGTTTTAAAAAAATGAAAAGTATGATTTCTCCAGAGGAATTCTAAGGAGAAAATGCAATAAGTGATTATTAAATTTTAAATGATTAGATTGTGTAGTGTGTTAGAATTGTGTAGAATTGGATAGTAGTATAAAGATGTGGATTCAAGAAAAACCAGTTTTCAAACCCTGCCTTTAATTAACACTTACTCCTTGGTATGGCCATGAGTAAATAATCAATGAACTTTTATTAATCCTGTATAATCAATTATAACATGAGAATTATAATAGCCTTAGAGTAGATCTCAGAGGTATCATATTATGCCATGTTCAAAGTGCTTTACAAACCTTAAAGTACCCGGGAAATTTCAGCTATTGTTACTACCTACACTTAATAATTCTCATCAATCAACCACGATCTCAAAGGAGTAATGACTCACGTTACTCATATCCTAACAGAGAAGTCAGGACTCAAGATGAAGAATAAAACAAATAATTTTGGACAAAATGTAAGATTCTGACTATGCATACTTGTCAGAAAGTTTTTTTAAATGGGGAGGTGCAAGAGTTTAGCCTTTGAATAGATTTCCCCAGATTGATCCATCCTCTTGTTTGGAAGAAAGATTTGAAACAGAAAATCCTTAAAAGGATTTGGATCCTTTACCAAATCCCAATTTTCTCTCAAATTCTGAAAGCAATAACACTAACTTTGGATAGGAGTTTTTCCCATGTGGATCTTTAAAGGAAGAGACTATTATTCTTCTATGGAGTTATTCCACTCATAAGTCAGAATCTTGCTATTATAGCCCTATTAGAATATGTAATTTATTCTCCATCCCAAAAGACCAAATGACTCTGCTGGATTTCAGTCTTCAAATGGAGTAGTCCCTGGAGTTTCAGGAGTCTGTTAAAGAAAATTTCTGCAAACTCATTACTGCAAACTCATTAGTACACAAGATGCTCTCAGGGAACAAAAAAGGAAGTTGGCCTGGATAGGCTTTATTTTTTTTTTCAAAAAAAAAATAGACCTGATAAAAGCCTAAGAATTACCACCCAATTCTCTTTTTCTGGAGTCCTAAAAGTATTAACAACTTGCTTGGGATCCCCCGCACCAGTGATATCAAATTCAAATAGAAAAGGGGTCACTAAACAACACAGGTCACATATTACCTTAGAAAACCATGTTAACATTATGTTATACTGAATTTATTTTAAGTATTTCCCAATTATATTTTAATCTATTTTGGACTGTACTCTGGAATTTTACTTTCTCTACTTAGGCCAACAACCCCTCTGCCCAACACTCATTCTTCTAATCTTATTGACTTCTTAACCCTCATGCATTGTCTCAGTCCCAAATCAGACTCCAATCCTAGTCCTAAAATAGCTCACAATTATATAGCATTATAAGTTGACAAAAACTTTCCCAACAATAAAATAATAGCCAATATTCACAGGGGACTCTAAGATTTGTGCAGCTGGGGCAGCCAGGTGGAGCAGTGGATAGAGCACTGGCTCTGGAGTCAGGAGTATCTGAGTTCAAATCTGGCCTCTGACACTTAATTGACTAGCTAAGTGATCTTTGGCAAGTCACTTAACCCCATTT